>NC_090443.1:756045864-756710533 GCF_031143425.1 Pleurodeles waltl
CCCCGCCAGGCCCCCCGCCAGGCCCAACATGCCCCCCATCCCCGCCATGCCCCCCGCCATGCCCCCCGCCATGCCCAACATGCCCCCCATCCCCGCCAGGCCCCCCGCCAGGCCCCCCGCCAGCCCCAACATGCCCCCCATCCCCGCCAGGCCCCCAAGCCAGCCAGTGGCCCCAAATCCATATTGAATTAAACTCACTTGTTGGTCTGGAGGACCGTAGAGTAGCGCATACTGGGGGAGGACCCCATCCACAAGTTTCTCCAACTCCTCTCCAGTGAAGGCAGGGGCCCTTTCCCCAGTCGCAGCAGCCATTGTCCCTTCCAGACCGAGGTCACAGCAACACTTGCAGTATAGGTCCTCTCCTGTGAAAGTTCAAGTCGCAAGTGGATAAGTAGATAGAAAATGGCGGTCACGTCCGCGGCGGTGCGTACCGCGGCGGTGCGTCCCGCCACCGCCGGCGCCCTTCGCCATTGGCTCCTGAAACCCATAGGCTTCAATGTTAACCAATGCGGCTTCGCGCCGCGGTCTTCGCCCGCCGCCCGCCGCGGTGTGCCACGCCAGCGCATTGACCTCACATCCCATTGTCACACTTCACAGGTCAGGCAGCCGCCATTTCCAGGGCCCACATGGCTCAATTTCAACTGCGTCACACAGGCCTAGGCCTTGCATAGCCACTCAGACACGCCATTCACTGCATAGAGAATCGTATACTGTGCTAGCTGTGAGTACGTACCTGTGGGTTGCCTGACTGTGTGCTCCATGTTGTCCTTCCTAGGCACCGTCCGCTGGGTTGGGCGAGGAGACGGATGAATCCTCCCGTGTACCGACCGCTGGTGGACCTGTCGACAATGGAAGAACGCCACATTATCCTGACCTACCGTCTTAACCGTGCCACTATCCATGAACTGTGTGCCCAGCTGGAGCCCGACCTGATGTCCCCCATCCGCCAACCCACAGGGATTCCCCCTCTGGTGCAGGTCATGTCAGTACTACATTTCTTGGCAAGTGGGTCATTTCAGACAACCGTGGGAATTGCTTCCGGGATGTCTCAGCCCATGTTTTCGAAGGTGTTATCCAGAGTGTTGTCTGCCCTGATGAAATCCGTGAGGAACTACATCATTTTCCCTGAGGTGGGTGAATTGGCTACAGTGAAGGGTGATTTCTACGCCCTTGGACATATTCCCAACGTAATTGGTGCCATTGATGGGACCCATGTGGCTTTGGTTCCCCCAAGAGACAGGGAGCAGGTGTACAGGAACAGAAAAAGTTACCATTCAATGAACATCCAGGTGGTGTGTTTGGCTGACCAGTACATCTCGCATGTAAATGCCAAATTCCCAGGGTCAGTGCATGACGCCTACATCCTCAGGAATAGCAGCATCCCTTACGTGATGGAACAGCTACAGAGACACCGTGTATGGCTAGTGGGGGACTCTGGGTACCCCAACCTGTCGTGGCTACTGACCCCAGTAAGGAATCCCCGGACCAGGGCAGAGGAACGGTACAATGAGGCCCATGGGCGTACTAGGAGGGTGATCGAACGCACCTTTGGCCTCCTAAAGGCCAGGTTTAGGTGCCTGCATATGACCGGTGGATCCCTAATGTACTCACCTAAGAAGGTGTGTCACATCATCGTGGCCTGCTGCATGCTTCACAACCTGGCTTTGCGCCGCCAGGTGCCTTTCCTGCAGGAGGATGGTCAAGACGGTGGTGTTGTGGCAGCGGTGGAACCTGAGGAGAGTGACGAGGAGGAAGACGACGGGGCTGAAACAGACAACAGGGACAGAATCATTGAACAGTACTTCCAATAGGACACAGGTAACATTTCAAAGATAATTTAGTAAATGTTAACTACTCTGCAGCATCTCTGCTGCCTGTCTATTTGCCCCAGTGTATGATGACTGAGTTTTGGCTTTTCCCTCCCTATTTCAGATCTGGGGTCCCCACTACGAGTCCTGTGCTTCGTTTCCCCATGGACTACAGCTTTGTGGCAACTGTTTGTTGACTTCACCATGTACAAGGACATATTTGCACTGTCATGTCAATTACAATCTATTGAAATCACAGCCAGACTCCTGATATTTTGGTGCAAAATAGGTGTTTATTGAAGTGCTCAAAATGGGATGGGTGGTTTCAAGTGGGTGGGGGCTATGGTGAAGGAATGTCCATGGCAGAGTCCAGAGTAACAGTCACACAGGTGCATTGTCCAGAGGCCTGTGGAGAGATGGAGCATGGGCAGTTCAAGGATGGACAGGGTGACAATGTGGGACAGTGGGATGACATCAGGTGGTATCCATTGCTGGCGGGGGTCTTGACATCCTACTCTGTCTTGCGAGATCTCAGGGCCCTCTTGCGGGGTGGTTCTTCTCCTGCAGGAGGTGGGGGTCTGGTGGGCTGCTGCTGTGCGGGGGCCTCCTGTCCACTAGCGCCGGCGGAGGTGGATGGCTGTTCTTGGTCCAGGCTAGTGGCAGGGGCCCTTGGGTGTTGTTCAGTGTCCGCCCTGCTGTTTACGAGGTCCTGCAGCAGCCCTACCATGGTAACCAGGGTGGTGTTGATGGCTCTGATGTCCTCCCTGTACCCCCGATAGTGTTCCTCGTGCAGCACCTGGATCTCCTGGAACCGGGCCAGTACCGTCGCCATCGTCTCCTGGGAGCGGTTGTATGCTCCCATGATGGTGGTGAGGACCTCGTGGAGAGTGGGTTCCCTGGGCCTCTCCTCCCCCCCCTGTCGCACAGCTGCCCGCCGAGTTGCCCTGTTTCCCTGGGCCTCTGCCCCCTGGCCGGTGTGCCCACTACCACTGCCCCCATGTCCCTGTTGTTGTTGGGGTGGTGGGTTATCCTGGGTGCCCTGTAGTGGTAGACACACCGCAGATTGACGCGCCCTGGAGACAGAGGCATGGGCCCGCTGGGTGGGAGCTGTGCTGGTGTTCCCAGAGGGGTTAGGGTCTATAGTGGCCTGTGCCTGTGTGAGGGGAACCGACTGTCCAGAGGTCCCCGATGGTCCGGGCTGGTCATCGGTGTCCAGATCGACAGAGCTGCTGTCATCGCTGACGGCCTCTTGGGTGGGGGGTGTGGATAATTCTGGCCCCTCCGCCGCGGTGTGTTGACGGTCGGGTCCTGCATGGGTATAGAGGTATGGTTATAGTTTCAATGTGTGGCATATGGGTGTATCTGTGGGTTCCCGTGTCCCCAAGTGCTGGCATTCGTGTGTGGGGGCTTTGGTGAGGGTGGCTTGTGGGGGGGATGTGTATATGCATTGGGCATGCTTTGGTGATGGGTGTCCATGCTTAGTGGACGCATGCAGGCCTAGGTTTTGGGATGTGTGGGTTGTGATGGTGAGACATTGGCGAGGAATAGGTGTGCTGGGGGTGGGGGTGAGGATGGTGGTGGGGGTGAGGATGGTGGTGGGGGTGAGGGTGGGGGTGAGGATGGTGGTGGGGGTGAGGATGGTGGTGGGGGTGGGGGTGAGGGTGGGGTTCGAGGATGGGGGTGAGGGTTGGGGTATGATTTGGCATGCAGGTGGGGGGGAAGCAGTATTGAAGCTTCAACTTACCAGTATCCATTCCTCCGCCGACTCCTGCGAGGCCGTCAGGATGCAGGATGTTCAAGACTTCCTCCTCCCATGATGTGAATTGTGGGGGTTGAGGTGGGGGTCCTCCGCCAGTCTTCTGCACGGCGATGTTGTGCCTGGATACCATGGAACGCACCTTCCCCCGTAGCTCGTTCCATTGCTTCCTGATGTCTTCCCGATTTCTGGGGTGCTGTCCCACTGCGTTCACCCTGTCGACAATCCTCTGCCATAGCTCCGTCCTCCGGGCAATGCTGGTGTATTGTATCTGTGTGCCGAACAGCTGGGGCTCTACCCGAACGATTTCCTCCACCATGACCCTGAGTTCTTCGTCTGTGAAGCGGGGTTGTCTTTGGGGTGCCATGGGGTGGTGTGTATGATGTGTGGGGTGGAGTATGTGTATTTAAGTGAGTTGAGTGTGGTGGTGTGTGTTGTTTTGTGTGTGGATAGTGTGTGGGTGATGGTGTTGAGTGGCTGTGGCTGTTATGTTTTGGATGCTGGTGTCTCGCTCTTGTCTTCTTTACGAATTTTTAAGCGTAGGGGTTTGTGGGTGATGTGGGTGGGTGTTTTATATTGTATTGTGTGTGTGGGAGTGGTGTGTGTATGTGTATCAGGTGTGTGGGATTCAAATCGTCCAATGTGGGTGAGTTTTGTTCGTTTGTGTGTATTCTGACCGCGCCGGTGTGTCCCGCCAATGGAATACCGCGTTTGAATGACCGCCGCGTGGATTCGTGGGTCGTAATGGCATGGGCGTATTTCTGTTGGCGTGGCGGTGGAGGTTTGGTCACCTCCACCTTTCCGCCGACCGCTGGTCTGGCGGTCTGTTGTGGCGGTCGGATTTTCGGAGGGTTGCCTTCTGCGGGTCAGAATGACCGTGGCGGGTTTCCGCGACCGCGGCGGGATTATGGAGGATTTCTGACCGGCGGTAGGCGCCTTTTACCGCCGAGGTCAGAATGACCACCTCTGTGTTTAGTGTTAATTATTTTTATTTAGTATAATGTTTAGATACATTTTTCTCTGTAATTCCTTATTTAATTTTTTGAACAAGTTCTCAAGAGTGAGAATGGTAAAATGTAGGCTTGAATTAAATTAGCCTAATTTCTGCAAATTAAATTATGCTGCGTACTACAACAATTACTCAAAATTATGCTTTATTGCAAGGCCTGAGCAGAATTTGGATTATTCCAGAGTAATGGGAGTAATTCAGCAGAATTACCAATAATAATGCAATTAGTCCCTCTTGCATATTTAAGATTAATATAGAGGGATAATCCTACCACCACACTCATCAAGCGCAATTGCTGTTTGTGCTCACTATTCATGCTCAGCACAATTTAGCACTGTTTGACAGTGCAAAATACATCTTCAAATCCATTTTGATGGAAGAATGCATTTTGTGCTACAGGCTGGTAGCAAATTGGTGGAAAATCCTACCCCAACAGCAGATTTAGTGAGCATGAGCAGCTGCTCACACTTGCTATTCATTTTCTCTTTTTTTCTGTATTTTCTAGATGCAAGAGAGCATTTTTACGCTAAGAAACAGGCCTAGATACTGAATTCTTCTTCTTTTATAATTGAAGTTTAATCTTGCAGAATTCTTAGGCCCTGTGATTCTATAACATGGAAGTACGCAAGTTACGTCAACCAATATTTACTACGCAAAATTTTAGATTTGGCATTTTGCAGGCTTTTATTTGGTAAGAAAAGCATCTTCTTGTTCATTTTCATTGCAGGGAATTCATTTCACATAAAAAATTGTAAAAGTCCACATGATGTGAACATCAGCTGTTCTGGTTCTGTTAATTTGTGTTATTCCCATGCTCTCTTGATAGGATTTTTCTAGAATTAATTAATGGTGTAATCTCAGGCAACCCTCATACAAAAATCATAATGAGAAGTGCCAGAACTTACATAAATGTTGGTATAAATTAAAATTCCCTCTATCCTAAATAAAAAGCTTTGTGACAGGTGAAGGTTATACCTGCTGTTAGGGTCACTCATAAATGATTATGTACAATTAATTTTGTGTAAGAATGGTGTGTAAAACATGGAGGATGACTGCTGCCTAGAGCTTGAAACCCCATCTCTTAATCTTCTTTCATCTTCCTTTTTTGCCTGTATTCAGTAATAAACATGCTATACCACCAAAGGAGCATTTAGAGGGTTTAAGTCAGCCCCTGCATTTTGACAAAGGCACCAGCTATCCCAGACTGTCATTTGAGAAGGGAAAACATGAACAAGCCTTATAAACTTGTCATTTAAAATGTCATGCATGCAGTTGGCAGTGAGCATGCAGGAATGGAAGTTGATAGCGGAAATCAGACAAACTGCCCAGTTTTGGAAATATATGATGGAAATTTCCTGAAGATCAATTAACATCTTTTGGACTGAGATCACATGTGGATCACCTTGTAAAAAGTAAAATCCAGTATGCAGAACATGAACAAGCCTTCTAAACTTGTCATTTAAAATGTCATGCATGCAGTTGGCAGTGAGCATGCAGGAATGGAAGTTGATAGTGGAAATCAGACAAACTGCCCAGTTTTGGAAATATATGATGGAAATTTCCTGAAGATCAATTAACATCTTTTGGACTGAGACCACATGTGGATCACCTTGTAAAAAGTAAAATCCAGTATGCAGAACTGGTATTTTGTCCACTACCTCTGGGCTAAGACTAAACTTGTGACACTGCTGAAGTTTTGCTTTCCTGCTGTGCTGTTTTTGTTTCGAAAATCCACTGAACCACTCTCACTCTACATTTGCAACTGAAAAATGGTGGCCATGATATAGAACTCCACCTGTTGATGACACACACCTTTGCACAAATGTTCTTATTTTTGTCAATTTGCTAAAATGCACACTTGGATATGCATGACCACTGCATGATCCTTTGAACATTTTGGCCAGTTTGGATGCCAATGTTGTTGCTCTATCTGTCTCACAACACTTCCAAATCAACATAAGTATCCTGTGTCTTCAAAATTGACACATGAACTGCAAGGCACTTTACACATACCATACTGTTACCCACAAAATTGTGAAGGTCATTGTATTTTGATTACTTTTTAAAATGATTTTAGATGTTTTCTAACCTTTAAGGTTACAATCTTCAACTGATGTTATAGAAAAAATAACCAGTTTTATTGGAAAGGAGGTGATTCTGTGTTCTCACTACAGTGTTTTGCAGATTCCTCAATAGTCATTTGTGAGCATTATGGGCCTGATTACAACCTTGGCGTAGGGGATGTGCAAATGTGACGATATCCCGCCCGCTTTATTGCAAGTTCCATTATATCCTATGGAACTTGTATCACGGCGGACAGGATATTCGTCACATTTGGGATGGAGTAATCCCCTCCACCAAGGTCGTAATCAGGCCCTATATATTTTGAATCAATCTTGCATTACTTCAATACTTTTGGGCTGATTTAAAGCTTTATGAGCTTTTTTTGAAAATTGTGAAAGATGTTGTTGTGGATTTCTGTTTATTAGAAGGGAGAATATGGTGAGCTTGAGTTGATTTATTTAGGGTATAGTTAGTATCATTGTTGTATTGGGCAAGTTAACTGCCAGTGGATCATATAAAATATATTGGAATATATACATTGTTAAGCTTTCTAAGTTCAGTGCGACCTGACTCCTATGGCACAATGAGCAACGGATGCACATCTAGGCACATCTGTCACACTGAAGGAATCTTACCCATCAAACTGTTAAGTGAAATGCTTGATTTCATGTCAGCTATTGGTAATCACTGTAGATCAGTGTTTCCCAATCAGTGTGCTGCAAACATATTTTTGGTGGACAATGAAAGTTCAAACAATAAAAGGGATGCCTTTAAATTCTGCATTTATCTTGTCACATTTGATGTGCTTCAAAGACTGAGGTCTTATTTTAGGTCATGTCTTCTGACAAATTGCTACTTCCATTTGTAACATGGGGATGGGTATTTACAAACACTTCTCACTGGTGTCATGGAAAGAAAAGCTAAGCAAATGGTGTGGCAATCTTGCTGAGGTACAGGAAGTGTGACAGGAAAAGCTACAGAAAGACATCCTTTTGTAGCACACAAACCAATGTAAATACCTGTAAATGAACAGTACACATTTAGCAGTTACAAAAGCTAAAACAAGCATTGGCAAAGCCAACAGGTCTCACTTATGCAAGGGCTATTAGCTTTGACAAAGTGTGTTAACCATGTAGTACACCAGCCTAACTGCTTTTCAGCATGGCTAAAAGTTAGTGGCATAGAGGAGAGTTGCGTGGACTATCTTAGAGTGGAATGGCGAACGGTGGAGTAGAGTGTTGTGGAGCTGAGTGACAGAGAGTGTTGTGCAATGGAGTGGGATAGTATGTAGCTGTGTAGAGTGGCAAGACAGAAGTCCTCATCTTCGGCTCCACCCCCTCCACATGGGATGACTCCTAGTGGCTGCCACTCTCAGAGCCGCTCCAACTCCCACCGACCATGCACGAAACCTAGGATTTATCTTGGACTCCTCATTATCCATGACCCAGCAATTCAACACCATCTCCACCTCCTGCTTCAACACCCTCCACATGCTCCGAAAGATCTACAAATGGATACCCACCAAAACCAGAAGAATAGTCACCCAAGCCCTCGTAAGCAGCGAACTGGACTGCGGCAATGCCCTCTACGCAGGAACCATGGCCAAACTCCAGAAGAGGCTGCCACTCTCCAGAACACCTCTGCACGCCTCATTCTGGACATCCCCCACCACTGCCACATCACAGACCACCTGAAAAACCTGCACTGGCTCCCAGTCAACAAGAGAATCACATTCAAAGGCCTCACCCATGCTCACAAAGCACTGCACAACACTGGAGCAGAATAACTCAACAGACGGCTCTCCTTCTACACCCCGACCTGACATCTCCGCTCCACCAACCTCATCCTTGCAACCGTCCCATGCATCCGCAGAACTACAACTGGCGGTAGATCATTCTCGCACCTCGCCCCCAAAATGTGGAAAACTCTCCCCCCCACCTGCGCCAGACCAAAGACCTCTTTACCTTCAGGAAACTTCTCAAGACCTGTCTGTTCAAGCAGTAGCAGCACCTCACCCCTTTCTCCCCCCCCTCCTTAGCATCTTGAGACCCTTACGGGTGAGTAGTGCACGTTACAAATTCCTAATTGATTGAATGATACACTGGAGTGGCACAGAGTAGAGTGGACTGATGCAGAGTGCATTGGCATAGAGTGCTGCATAGTAGAGTGACGTAGAGTGCAATGGCATTGAGTGCAGTGGCATTTAATTCAGTGGCATAAAATGCAGCCTCGTGTAATGCAGTGATGTAGATTAGGGTAATGCATAGTAGAGTGCAGTGGTACAGAATGGAGTAATGCAGAGTGGAGAGGTGCTGAGTAGAGTGGCGCAGAGTAGAGTGGTGCATAGTAGAATGGTGAAAGGTGCAGTAGCATAGAGTGCAGTGGCATAGAATAAAGTAGTACAGAGTGGTGCAGAGTGGAATGACGTACAGTTGAATGATGTAGAGGGCAGTGGCACAGGGTAGAGTTGAGCGGCATAGAGTGCAGTGGTATAGAGTGGTGCAGAGTACAGTAGCATAGAGTGGTGCACAGTAAAGTATAGTGCTACAGAGTACAGTGGCATAGAGTGTAGAGGTATAGAGTGCAGTAGCTTAGAGTGAAGAAGTGCAGAGTGGAGTGGGGTAGAGTACAGTAGTGGTGTGTGCAGAGTTGCAGAGTAGAGCGTCAGAGTGCAGTGGTGTAGACTGAGTAGGGTGGCATAAAGAACAGTGCTGTAGAGTACGGTGATGCAGAGTAGAGTGCACTGGCATAGAGAGCAATAACATAGAGTGCAGTTGTGTAGATTACATTGGCATACAGTGCAACAGTTAGGAGTAGAGTGGCATAAAGTGCAGTGGCATACAGTGCAGAAGCATAGAATGAAGTAGTGCAGAGTGCGGTGGTGTGGAGTGGTCTAAAGTGGAGTGGTGCAGAGTAGAGTGAAGTAGTGTGGAGTGGTGCAGATTAGAGTGGAGTGGCATAGTGTGAAGTATGCATTGTGTGGTAGTGCACTGCCATTGCAGACAACACATTTTCAATTTAAATGACCATTATATTTGCAAGAACATACAGTTTTGCTATTAAAACTGTGTGGTGAAAAAGCCAAAATGTGTAGAAATTGCATCACATGGTATAATGATTTCTTTTGATCATATACAAATATATTTCCAACATACTTCAGAAATGACCAAATATGTGCTTCAATTGTGTTCCAAATTCTGATATTTTCTGAAATACTTACACAATATATTTTAATGTGGTTGTGTGCTAGAAAAAAAACTATTCGTCCCCCAGTATCCAGCAAGATTGTCACATAAATCTTCTCACTTTGAAGTCAGAGAAAGAAAAGTAAACAATCACACTTGGCAGACAATGCCTGACATTTGACCCCAGTTTTTGAACGCACAGAAAATGTGACATGAACAAGATTTAAAGGACTGTTTACAGAAAGGGAGTTCATGAAAGGAAACAGAAACATGGTTTGGGCAATGGAATGGACAAACTAAACCTGGAGAGCCAAAAGCAAATAAAGCCAGCAAATCAAAAGTCTGAAAATATGAGTTACAAACCACAAAGCTGTGGAATTACATCTTTCTGCAATCCATTTTGGACCTGCTAGGCCCTATGATACCCAATGACAGGAAAGTCCTGTTTGGTTGAAAGACTAATGACCTAGATGAATTATGTTTACTGATATTTTCTTAGTTGCTTTCAAATGCATTATGTTGCTAGGCTTGTTATCAGAAGAGACTTCTTGAAAGTACCATTGCCTGCTAGCTGAAGGAATATTTCTTTAGAAATGTACCATCCTCTTTATGTGCAGTTCACAGTTCTGTAGAAAAATGTACCAAGTAATATTATTCAAGTAGGACATACTCTGTAATTTCCTCGTCTATGCTGTATCTTACTGTATATGGTGCGTGATGAAGAATTGACAGTGACACCTCCTACAATGTTGAAGAAATGACCATACATCAATATCTAGAACCAACAACATGTGAGAGCACGCCTTGTGGTATTCTAGAATAAAATGTCATGTATTACTTCCTTTTGGCAAACTGCTCTGACTTCGCCTCTCAAGTTGTCAGTCGCAGTGTACACGTAATAAACTATTTTGTCATTACCTCAAGAGCAGGCTGGTCTTTGGTTTTGTTTCCTGAGCTGAGAATCATAAGGCTTCAACAAAGCAAAGGGTAATCAACTGGCTGAATGCATTCCTAAGGGATGTATGATGGAATCCAGAATGTCGTTACAATGATTCAGCTTTTACAACAAAAGATTTTACCACGGAAATTGCACTAGTGAATACAAACCATTTATACATATGTGTGTGTCTGTGTGTGTGTATAAAATGGGTCTACTTTTACCTGTAAAATACTTTGGGGCATATTTACAAGCCCATTGTGCCTCCTTGCACTGCTCTAGCATCAGTTTTTTTTATGCTGAGGAGGTGTTAAGGAGGCCCCCACCAGGTGCCTTTTTTACAAAGTGGAGCAATGCATGCATTGTTCCACTTTGTAACCCCTTGAGCCACAATATACCTGTGCAAGGTATGATGTATGCATGGGAAGCATTCCTATGCAGGGATGCCCAAACAAATAGTGCAGTGAAATTTACAAGATTTCACTGCATGATTTTTCCATCATTTTTAACACCTGCTCAGGGCAGACATTAAAGTCCCCTTCCCATAATAACCTATGGGCCTCCCTGTGCTTTGCTGAACTAGCACCATAAATTGTGGAGCTAATCCAGTACTGCGCCACAATAGCATCATAAATTATGACACTATTGTGCTAACGTGTGTCATGGTGCACAGTAAATTAAATACTGGGCTACCATTGTGATGTGGTGTAGGGCAGCGCAAGAAAAGTGGTGCATCAGGGCTGATGCACCACTTTCTTGGAGATATGCCCCTTACTTTTTTGGGGAAAGTCTTCAGCAATAAAGGTATATATTTCCATATATATTTATAATTCAAAAATATAAATACTCGTATATATATATATATATATATATATATATATATATATATTTATATATATATCTTTCAACCAACAACCCCTGAACCCTAAATAAATTCCTTCCCACCTCAAAAGTCTCTTATCAGCCAAAAACCCATAACCACTCTAAACCCTAAAAATTCACTTACCACCCAAAAATAAATACCCACCCTAAAACATAAAAATTCCCTTTCCACCCAAAAACGTATACCTACTCTAAATCCTACAAATTCCCTTAACACCCAAAAGCCCATACCCACTCTAAACCCTAAAAATTGCCTAACCACCCAAAAACCTATACCTACCCTAAATCATAAAAATTCCCATGTGTTGGAAAGTGGATTGTTGGTAAGGGCAGGTAAGTACCAACACTTACCAATATGCCACTAGCCCCCACTAGGTCCAGTTAGGTCTCAATAAATTAACCCCAGCTCAACCCATGGTAGCTTAGCAATGAGCAACAAGGCTTAATTTAGGAGAGAAAGGAACTCATTCTGTCATTGGCTGTAAATCCCGCTTACCGCCGCGGTGACCGCCGCCAACATACAGCCGTGGTGGTGAATATTAATTTGCCATATTACAGCACACACACACACACACTAAACCGATAGAATACTGCCACAAACAAAAATCTGCCAGCCCAAAGGTCAGAGCTAAAGTGGCAGTACCAACAGCCATACCGTTATGCCTACAAAACAACACCCACCACATTATGACCCAATGGCAGTAAACCATTGGTGATACGCACTGGCACGCTCAGAATGGCCACCCCAATACAAAGCAAAACAACATTGGCCAAAACTAAACACACACACCTGACACTCATACACACACCACATCTACCCACCAATAGCACTGTAAAACACACACACACACATCACACACCCCTTACGAATATCAATAAGCGCCACAAGACTAACACGAAGACCACTGAGACAACTACACACACACACACCACAAACACCTATACATCCATCACGCACACCACATCCTACACCCCACCACATCACTCAACACCCACTGCACAACACACACCACACAACACCCATGTCCCCACAAAGCCACCCCCGTTTTACAGATGAGGAGTTACGGGTCAATGTCGAGGAAATAGTCAGGTAGAGCCACAGCTGTTTGGTTCACAGGTACAGCAAATATCCGTTGTCAGGAAGATGGAGCTATGGCGGAGAATCGTGGACAGGGTGAACACGGTGGGACAGCATCCAAGAACAAAGGACGACATCAGGAAGAAGTGGAATGACCTACGGGGGAAGCCACATTCTGTGGCACCAAGGCACCACCTCGCCTTCCAGAGGACTGGTGGTGGACCCCCACCTCCTCCCCTGTAGCTCACAGCATGAGAGGAGCAAGTCTGGCAATACTGCATCCTGAGCAACTCATTAGAGTAGCCAGAGGACTGGACACTGGTGAGTCAATATTTACTTCTTATCACCCCCCACATCTGCATGCCATCTCACCTCCTCACCCTCACTCCCATCACTCCACTCCATCCCACACACTGCACCTACACATATGAGTAACCCCAATGCCAAGCCCTGCATGCCATTTCAATGCATGGACAGCCCTCCCAGACCTGCATCGACACCCATCACCAAAGCATGCACATCATGGAGAACTAACAAGCACACAATCCATCACCATACAAAAACAAAGGTGGCAGGGCAACAGCAAGAATAGAGGAGAAACAAGGGTTGTACAATATGTTACAGACATGAAGTATAATACATCACTTACATCCCCACAGGTGCCCCAGCTAATCTCAGCAGCAAGGAGGTGCCACGACTAACCAGTCCCCCAACAGAAGACGCCCCCAGTGACGACAGTAACTCTGGTCTTCAGGATCTGGATGAATTACCTGGCCCATCAGGGACCACTGGTCTGTTGGCCACACCAGCCCACTCACAGTCCACCACAGAGCCTCCCCATCAGTATCCAAAACTACAGCACCCAGCCAATGTCCCCACACCTCTGTTCCCAGGACACTTCAACCTGCAATGTTCCCGCCTGTACAGGGACCCCAGTCCACACCTCACACCCAAGACAGTCAGGGACCTGGGGTCAGTGGCAGTGGGCACACCATTCAGGGGACAGAGGCACAGGGGAACGGGGGACTGGGAGGACCGCTGTGCGCCAGGGACAGGACAGGACCAGGGAACTGACTTTCCAGGAGGCACTCACCAATGTCCTGGGGGCTTACCATCAATCCCAGGACAAGATGGGTCAGCTTCTAACCAAAATGCATGAGAACAAGCAGCTGCAGGAGGTACACTATCAGGAGATCAGGGAGGATTTGTAGGCCCTCAACACCACCATGGTCTCTATAGTAGGGGTGCTGGCAGGTATGGCCAACATCATAAGGGAATGGACACATATCAGCGGGCCCCTACCACTAGCCAGTCTACTGATCAGCCCACCACTTCCACTGCAGCTAGTGGGCAGGAGTCCCTGCCACAGGACCCACAGGACACCAGCACCCTCCTCTTGCAAAAGATGAACCATCCAACAAATGTTCCCTGCGACCCAGACAGAAGCCAGAGACACTTGCCAAGACCAAGACCACTGCCAGGAAATGAGAGCCTCCTGAATGTCCCCCTTCTGTCCCACCTTGTCAACTTGTCCACTTTGAACTGCCTTTGCTCCCCTGCCTATTACCCCTTGGACACTGGACCTGTGCTACAGAGAGACTAGAACAATGCCCCAGACTAACCTCTGCCATCACCCCATTCCACTGCACTTTTCCATCAATTATTTGCACTACAATAAACACCCTTGAACCCTAAGTGAAAGTGTTTTATGTGATGAAAATGTGCATATATGGAAACAGTTACACCTTGTGCAAATTATCTGAACAGTGTGATAGCATACATTTTAAGACCTGTATCTGTCTGTAGACATCACATCAGTACACTGTTGTCATATCGCCAGCATTTGCAAAATGAGAAGCCATAGGTGACAGTAAGTAGCGATGCGAAGGAAGTAAATGCCATCCTGCTACAGCCATACAGAACACATCAATAATCAGAGGAATGGCCAGTTCCACTGCTCCATCTGTGTGTCATTGAAAGTATTGACATATAACTGATGTTCTGTTGTCCACATCCTTAACCTCTGCCTCCTCATCCTCACTGTCCTCAGGGTCCACTGCTGCCACAGGGGCATTTCCATTCTCCTCCTCCTGCAGATAAGGCAAATGTCGTCTGAGGGCCAGGTTGTGCGACATACAGCATGCCAGTACTATCTGGCAGACCTTCTTGGGTGAGCAGCACAGGGATCCACGGGTTAGATGGAGGCATCTGAACCTGCCCTTCAGGAGGCCGAAGGTCCTCTCAATAATTCTCCTGTTGCGCCCATGTGCATCATTATGATTCTCAGCCCCTGTCCTGGCATTCCTCACAGGGGTCAGGAGCCACGATTTTTTTGGGTAGCCAGACTCACTTTTAAGTATTGAGAGACAAACATTAGCCTTATACAATGGTATGGGGTCAACGCCAGAAAGCATACACTGACATATATTGGGTGGGGACTCAGCCTCACCAATTAGCCACACCCTTTGCCTCTGTAGTTGTGACATCACATGTGGAATGCTGCTACTCCTCTTGACAAAGGAAATATGCCCTGACCCCGGATACTTGACAGTGACATGGGAGATGCCAGGTACACCATTTGCACATTGAGTGAGTGGAAACTCGCCAGAATGAACACCTGTTCATTCTGGCGGGGGGACAAACGCAACATGTGTACCATCAATCACCCCAATAATGTAGGGTATATGTCCCATTGCATAGAATCCTGCCTTCACAGTGACCAAATCTTCCACCTGGTGGAAAGCAATGTAGCCGCACGTGTTTCACCAGGGCAGACAAAACCCTTGCCAGCACGATTGAGGATATTGGCTGTGACATTTCTGCTGCCAAGTCCACTACCACTTGGAATGAACCAGTTGCCAGGAAGTGGAGCACTGATAGAACCTGCACTAGAGGGGGGATCCCAGTGGGATGACAGATGGCTGATATAAGATCAGGCTCCAACTGAGCACATAGCTCTGTGATTGTGGCCCTGCCCAGTCTATAGGTGAGTATTATAGGCCTCTCCTCCACTGTAGGCAAGTCCACAAAGGGTCTGTACAGGGGGTCTTGTCTCGTTCTCTGATTCCTCCACAGTGGTATGTAGCTAAGGGACACAAGAGTAAGTAGGCTGTCACAATTTTAACAATGGAACCACCACCTCAGTGTACATAGAGCAGTAAGGTGATAGGACATTGGGAATGGCAATGTATGTAGAAAACATGGAAATGATGCAGTTCTCGATTATCTGAATATTGTCCACCATCATAAAATGTTGACCGCCTGTATTTAGGGACAGGTAGAAGTGAGGTAACTCCGCCAGCGCTGCGCTTCATAGCGAAAGGCAATCTTGCACCACCATTCTATTCCTCATTGGATAACATGGGGCTCTATGGAGTACAGTGGCCAATGGGGATCACCGCCGGCAGTGACGGTGTACACAGCCGTGGACGTGACCATCTTTTTCTGTCCATAACCTCACTTGATTCTTGACTTTCTACAGGACAACACCTACGCTGCGTGTGCTTCTGTGACCTGTGTCTGGATTCTGTGATGGCCCATGTGACCGGGGAAAGGTCCCCTGCCTTCCCTTTGGAGGAGTTGGAGCGTTTCGTGGATGGGGTCCTACCACAGTATGGGCAGCTGTATGTGCCTCCAGACCAACAGGTGGGCACACCTTGGGCACGGGGCATGTGACAGGGTTGCATGGAGATGTGTGTGCAAGCATCATGTCATTTGGGGGGGTCGTATGTCTGGTGGCAGTGTACATGGTGGGCACTGAGTAATGTGTGCGCCAATGGGGATGGAAGGAGATTTGTGGGCTAAATGTGTGACAGGCAGGATTGTATGTTTAATGGTGTCCTCGTGTTTGTTTTTCCTCTGCAGGTCAGCGCCCATCAGAAGAAGGGATTGTGGCATCCCATCGCCAAGGACGTAAGGACCCTGGGGGTCTACAGCAGGCAGAGAACCCACTGTAGGAAGAGGTGGGCGGACCGGAGGCCTGGGCCTGGAAGACCGCAGGGCCCAGCTGGGGATGGCCTCCCAAAGAGAGCAGGATGCCCATCGGAACGTGACCCCCTGATGGCCTGCATACTGGTGGTGGCCTACCCAGAGCTGGATGGGCGCTTGAGGGCATCACAGCAGCCACAAGGGGGGTGAGTACAGTGTGCCTTACAACTATGATTGGTAGGTAGCATGGGAACCTGGTTGTGGCTGTCAGTTAGTGGATGCCCCTGAATGCCAGCTCAGAGAATCCACCAACACCGAGGAGACCAGTGGGACGGAGGGGGAGGGGAGCACCACGGCAGAGACAGGAGGTGACAACACTGACTGTGATACCTCCTCCGATGGAAGCTCCCTGGTGGTGGTGGACACCTCTGGGACCACCCCAGCTAAAGGTACAGCTGCCACCTCCCCTACCAGCACCACCCTCCCAGTAGCCTCTCACTGAGTTACCTGTGCCCGCTCACCCAGGAGGGTGGGCATCTTCTTCCCCCCAGGCACCTCAGGCCTTGCCCCAGTCAGCCCTGCTGCCCTGAGTGAGGAAGCTATTGACCTCCTGAGATCCATCTCTGCAGGGCAGTCAACCATTGTGAATGCCATCCAAGGGCTGCCATCCCAGATGCAGCAATGCAATGCATTCCTGGAGGGCATTCACAGTGTATTGGCGGCCCAACAGAGATCGTTCCAGGCTCTGGCCTCCTCTCTAATGCAGCCATTGTCCCTGTTCATACTGTCCCCCTTCCAACTACCACTTCCCAGTCCCAATCTCCTCAACTCCAACACAGCCCATGCACACATATAGACAAACATGCTCAAACACGGGCAGCACACTTCAGGCCACAAGCACTCACATAAACAACAGACAGTTGCACACACAACAACATCCACTGCCTCCACTGTCTCCCCGTCCTCCCTCACTGTCACATCCACACTCACACCTGCATGCACTGCATCAACATCCACCATCACCACACGAAGCAGCACACACACCTCACTTGTAGACACCTCCTCAACATCCATTCACATGTCCCCTGTGTCGTCTCCCACCCTGTCTGCCCCCACATCCTAATAGATACAAACACACACACACATCCACCTCACATCAGCACACTGCCCGTGCACCTGCAACCAAGTCCAACAGACATATACCTCCAAACACCACTCCCTCAACCTCCACTCCCATCCCTCCTCCTTCATCCCACCCCACCATCCCTAAGAAGCTTTTCCTTGCCCAACTTGACCACTTCCCTCCTCCTCCACCCCCTGTCCTGCCCGTAAGAGCAGGGTCCCAACGACCTAGCCCAACACCTCAGCCAAACAGTCCACGGGGACAGTGGACGCACCTCCTAGTGGAGGAGGCAAGAGAGGGAAGGATCCCACTCCACCTCCCAAGAGAGGGAAGGATCCCACTCCACCACCAATGAAAAGAAGGATCACACTCCACCTGCCAGGAAAGGGAAGAATCCCACTCCACCAGCCAGGAAAGGAAAGGATCCCACTCCACCAACTAAGAGGGGCAAGAGCCTCCCAACAGCAATTGTCAAGGTGTCCTTACCTCAAGCTCAGACGCAGCAGCCCTCACCTCTAGCTGGGACACAGCAGCCCTCACCTCAGGCTGGGATGCAGCAGCCCTCACCTCAAGCTGTTTACCTCAAGTTTACCTTCGGACTTAAGGCCACCTTACGAGTTTGACAGTATAATGGGAAGACTGCCAGGGTGGTAATCCGATCACCATATTAAGAGTTACACTGTGAAATCTGCAAAAAATCACTAGGACACTGGAGGACGGGAAAGAGACTGTTACCAGCACTGCTAGCCCGACAAACATCCTCCCATCAGATTACGATCCACAAACCTCAACAGTTTTTCCATGGCGGAAAACCATTGCCAGTGCGAACCACAGTGGTCTCAACTCACTTCAGTCAGAACTCCACACAACATTGGAAAGATAGAATCCTCCACACCTGATACACATCCACACACCTGACACACCTACTCATTGCACTATATAACACACCCCTACACAACCCATGATTCTTTGCAATCAAATTGCTACACACAGCCACAGACAACTCAAATTAGCAAGAATAGGCACTCATTTACACTTCACTACGCACAACATACAAAAAACATATCTTAGCACCACACGCAATCCACAACACCCGTCACCCACTCACATCATAGCACCTACACCTCACCATTTACCTAACTCTGCACTCTTTCACTTTAAACACAACTACAACATCTTCACAACCACTACCATGTCCTGACAAAAACACCCACGTTTCACTGATGAGGAGTTGAGGGTCATGGTGGATGAAATTGTCAGGGTAGAGCCACACCTGTTCGGAGCACAGGTCAAACAAACATCTATTGCCAGGAAAATGGAGCTGTCGCAAAGGATAGTCGTCAGGGTGAATTCTGTAGGCAGTTATCCACTGAGGATATCAGGAAGAGGTGGAATGACCTCAGGGGGAATGTCCGTTCCATAGCATCCAGGCACCAGCTCACAGTACTAAAGACTGGCGGTGGGCTCCCACCTCCTCCCTCTACTTTTATGTCTTGGGAGGAGAAGATCTTGGACATCCTGCATCCTGAGTGCTTGACAGGAATACCTGGGGGTTGGAGTCAGGTAAGTACCAACAACATTCATGAGACCCAATTGTCTAGTCCTGCATGCTCCCTCACTACCTAAACCCACCCCAATTAACACATCACACACTACAACTCTGTCCTAATCACCTAATACCCCTCTCTGGCAAGCCACATGTCCGCTAACGTCATCTGGCCCCACAGTCTTTGGAAATGGCATGTGAATTACTGGTTAATTATAGCACTACAAGTCCGATAATGCAATATCTCAACATTTTCAGAACCTGGACACTGCACCAAATATTACATGTTATGCATGTTAAACTAATTTTCTGTCTACACCATCTTGATTGTTCTAATGTGGAAATGTTCATGGGAATGACAGCAATGCAATGGCTCACTTACAGTAGCATCCCAAGCAAAACACAGCTATAACTATAAGTGCCTAGTTAAAATGGCCACAGAGTAAAGATCCCAAGCTAAAAATGTACTCACTTGGTTTGGAAATTCAGATGGCTTAGTGGAGGCACCTGCAGGACATCCTAATAAAGGTCAATGTCCATTGCTTATTCACATACTGTGTTCCAACATGGACACCAATGTGCATTGTACAGCTCTTATTAGTGCCATCTCTCATGGCAGACAGTTCACTAGGTAACAGAAGTGTACAGCCATGTCAATAATCAGACAATATCAGATGCCATCAGCAGTACAAACAGTACCAACCTTGTCTAACAGCTCTATACATGGAGTATGAAATTCAAGTCTCAGGCCCTCATTTTAAACATGGCGGGATAGCCCGCCACCGACCATGCTGACAGTCGACGGAAGCCCGCCAGTGGTGGCGGCAGGAATCATGCCATATTCTGATGGAAGGAGCCTTACCACCATTGATGGACCATGATGGCAGTCGGTGGCGGGGTTGGATGCTGCTCCACCCTCACCGCCACGTCAGTCCAGACACCGCCATGCCTATAATGATGCAGTCATAGTTGTGGCGGTGCATGGGGGCGCAGCGATGCTGGCAGAGCAGCATCCTAGGAGCCTGTTCCCTCCCGGAGCAGCGCCACGGAACAGGGAAGTGCTGCCCGAGAGGGAAGGTGGGGACGTTGAGTGAATGTGTGCATGGGGGTGTGCGTATGTGCTTGTGAAGGGGGAATGTGTGTCTGCGTGTATGAATGCGTGTGTGTGTGTGTCGGAATATGGGTGCATGTGGAGGTGGGACTTTGGGTTTTGAGGGGACCTGTATGGAGGTGGGGGGTGAGGGATGGTGAGGGGGTGCTGGGGAGGGCCTAAACGGAGACTTGAGGGAGGAGGGATGGCGGTCTGTTTTCAGGGTTCGGGGTGGGGGCAGTTCCAGGGGTTTGGGGGTAGGTTTTGGTTGTGGCAAGGGGGTCCTGGCGTGCCACATACAGGTGACAGGAATGAGAATTCCTGTCACCTGTATGCTTTCCACCAGTGATTACCTGGTGGGGTATCTCGCCAGTAAATCCCTTGTGGAAATGGGAACATTATCGCACCGCCGGCCTGGCCTCCACTGCCGGGTCGAAAGTGCATACCGTCGGCCCGGCGGTCGAATCTGGCCTGGCGGTAGGTAGTAGTGAACTGGCTGCTTTGTAGCCTGTTTACTACTGTTTTCACTATATGGTGGTATGAACTGCCATGCTGTTTGCGGTAATGACCACCACCGCCTGCGGTGCGGTCATAACTGCCATGTTTAAAATGAGGGCCTCAGTGTTGTATGTTGTGGTAAGTTATTCTGTGCAGCAGTTGTCAGTCATTGCTGGGGATCATGCTGAGGCACTGTCTGCATCTCACACATCTGCAACAATACCCCCAATTCAACCTGAACTCTGTCTTACACTCTTTCCACAGCTACCCTTGCCATTGTCACCATAGAGTGGATAATAAAGACTGTCACAACCCCTCTGGAAGAAGGCCCCAGTGAGGACAACACCCCTTGATGTCTGAACACTGGTGACAACCCTGTCCCATCTGGGACACCTGCCTACATCAACTCCTGCCAGTCCTGTTACATCTACTTCACAGCCAACCATTCTCCCCAAACCTGTGTTCCAAGGACTGTTTCATCCATTGTGTGCCCGACAGTAAAGGTACCTGAGTCTCGTCTGCCACCCCTGACATTGATAGACCTGCCACCACTGGAAGTGGGCACACTGTGCTGGGGGCACAGACATGTGGGGGTAGGGTATGTGAGAGGGATGCTTTGGGATAGAGGATGGGGCCTCAAAGAGACAATACTGACCAGGAATCCATCTCCCAAGTCTTGGGATCCTACCAAAGTTCCCAAGGCATGATGGGCCAAGTTATCACCATGTTGGGGGAAATCTAAAAGTTGCAGAGGGACAACCACCAGGATGTTTTGCAGCAGTAGCAGGCACAGAACACCATCTTATCTTCCATTGCTGGGGTGCTGAGAGACATGTAGACCACACTGAGTAGGTCTTGGACCCAACATCTAGCCCCTTCCACTAGCAATGAAACATCAGGCCCTTTTGCATCTGTGGCTGCTAGTGGAATGGAGGCCCTGCTAGGGAAGGACATGCCTCAGACACCCCACCCTCTGTAGTTGAAACTCCCCCACAAACATGGATGTCCACCCAGACATTAAGCAGGAGCAGATGCCAAGGCCAAATCTACTGCCAGAAGTAAACCTCTTCTGACTTGCACTCCTTGTCTGCTGCAGATTCACCCTATTGACTATTATGTAACCAATCTCTATTTTCCTATGGTACAAGGACACTGGGCTTGTGTATTCTGATGGTGTAGCAGCTACCTTCATAATTCCAGCCACAGTGACTGAACCTATCACTGTTTATTTTGAGTGTTTTCAAATAAATAGTCACATATGTTTTATTTTTATTTCCACAATCAATCACACTTAAACACGGGCCCTGTGTATGTGTCAGTTATCATCCATGTACAATAGTTATGCTTGCCAACTCTAGTCTGAATATGTCCATCTGTATTGTACACCCATTGTTATGGACATGAACCATGGACTTCATCAGCAGGAGACTCATTACAATAGGATAGGAACCAGACCGATTCCCTATAATGTGTAAACTACAACTACACACAATGATTGTTAGATATGTAAACAACACATAGAGCAGAGTAGCATCGGGATGTTTGCGAAGATGTCCCACATTGCTAAACCATAGGATGTAGAAGTAAGGGTCATGTTAGTGTACCATCAAGGCAGGAGGCTCACAGATTGGTCATTTGTATCACCTGGTAAAGCCTTATCACATACCTGTGCCATAGCTTCCAAATATTCATATCCCATGGTACAGACAGAAATCAGTACTGATGTCCCTAGGCCTGGCACCTTTCACTTACATTGGTCACATACCGGTTGGCTTGTCATTCACCTATGTCAGTCCACAGTGGCATGCACATTGGTCTGCAAGGTAGGAACACACTGACAGCTTGTTTCCAGATAGATTACATACAACACAAACCACTGTGATGGGAGAGACTATAGTCCTACATTTACACATTTACCAGACACATATCCAGACACTAATGACACCATTTGACAACCTCCTGTACCCTACAGGTGAACTTGATGGGAAAACACTTTTTCACCCTACTGTCTTGACAGTCTAACACTGTTCATTACACTCCACATAATCAAGACTAATAGTACCTGGTTTCAGTCACTTCCACTTCTCATGTCTGTCTGAAATTCCCGTCTGCTTCTGACACTGTCTGTCATTTGCCAAGGACGATGAGTCAAACACAATCTAGGCAAATCTGTGATTGAAAGAGAAAAGGGATAGGACATAGCAGAATACATTCCTCAAATCAGAGAAGTCACGTCCACAAGTGTGACTTTACATCTGCTATAACAATACATGATACTGTAGACCACGCTGTCCTGTACACAACACAAACTTTCAGGCTGCATGTACAACGTACTCATAGGCATTGCAGCTATCTACAACCCCACAGATGAAGCAAGAAAGAAGGTGTAGCACTGACAAGACTTGAGTGATGGGAGGTAATCTATAGGGATTGTGAATGGCAGGCATCAGATCTGGCTCCAACTGATCACAGAGATCCATGATAGTATGATGATTCAGCTGATATGTCTGGATACAAAGGACCTCAATACAACCCTGGCGGTCGGTGATAAAGCGGCGTTAATACCGCCAAAAGGCCGGCGGTAAAAAAATGGAATCACGACCATGGCGGAAACCGTCAACACATACAGCCACTTTAACATTCCGACCGCCACGGCGGTAGCAACAAACACCGTAGCGGTAACCGCCAACAGACAGGCAGAAGACAATGTACCGCCCACACTATCACAAGGCACCAATCTGCCAACTTTTCTGGGGCGGTACCAATGCCATCAAAAGCACGGCAGAAACAGTCTTTGGAACGGAAACCACTCACCTCACGATACCCAACGAGGAACCAGGACGCCATGGAGCCCGAACTACAGGTCCTGCCCATGTTGGTCTACCTCCTCATCTACCAGGAACATCAAAGACGGTGGCGACGACCACAGTGAGTACTGCACCTAGCACACAGGGGGGGGAGGAAAAAAGAGTGACACATGCAACGCCCCCACTCCCACCCTCACCAACAACAGCATACACACAAATACATGCATCAACATTACATATACACCCCATAACCCCCTGGAAGAATACAAGGACCAAATGAAATGATTGTAACTAGAGTAATAATCGAAAAATCAGATAGGCCAAGATAACTTTAAATGATCAGTATATACAAATATTTACAGCAAGTACACAAGTCCTTATACCGTTCCATGGAATGTCTGTGGACCAGTGGTCCCAAAATGCATGGGCAAAGCCCACACATGACACCTGCCTCAAAACGGAGAGAAAACTGCAGGGCCATCAGGTAAAAAAAAAACAGGCACCTCAGTGGGAAGGGGAGGGGGGGCACCTCAGCCGGATGATGGAACTACTCCTCCAGGAGGCTCCATGCCCACTGTCTGGTCCTGGGGAGTGCAAAGCCACAGTCTCTCAAGTGGGTCCACTGCCCACTGCCTGGTCCTGGGGAGTGCAAAGCCACAGTCTCTCAAGTGGGTGCACTGCCCACTGCCTGGTCCTGGGGAGTACAAAGCCACAGTCTGTCAAGTGGGTGGTTTGCCTACTGCTTGGTCCTGGGGAGTGCAAAGACACAGTCTCTCAAGTGGGTGGGTTGCCCACTGCCTGGTCCTGGGGAGTGCAAAGCCAGAGTCTCTCAAGTGAGTGCGTTGCCCACTGGTTCTGGAGGGGGCATCGTGCCCAGAGTGCATCATCCTGCCAATAACCGGGGTAGAGGATACTGTTCTCCACTGGTTCTGGAGGAGGCTTGGTGCCCAGAGTGCTTCAAACTGCCTAGAACTGGGGTAGAGGATGCTGTTCTCCACTGGTTCTGGAGAGGGCTTGGTGCCCAGTGATGCTGCACCTGGGGTGTGGCAGTTCCTTTTCCCTCACCTGGGTGTCTGAGCCACGAGATTTTCAGGGAACAGGTAGCATGATACTCCATGGAGGCAGAGACACAATCCAACCTGCAGCGACTTAGCCTGCCAACTGCTGGTAGTGCCAGTGCTGGTTGTGGTGTCTCATGTAGTGTGTTCAGGGTCCAGGACGTCTCCAGTAGCCTCGGATGGCTGCCCACTGTGGATGCTGCTGATGTCCGCTGTAGTGGCACTGGCTGGGCACGTCGCAGGGCAGGTGGCAGTGGCTGCGGTGGTGTCTGCGGCGCAGATGTTGCCGGTGGTGAAGGTGTGTGCAGTCTCGGTAGGGTGCCCACTGGGGATGATGCTGGTGACTGTAGTAGAGGCAGCAGATGTGCCGGTGGCGGTGCAGATGGTGGTGCAGGTGGCGGTAATTGTGGCGATGGCAACTGCCGTACAGGTTGCTGGTCTGTCTTGCAGAAGGGGTGACATCAGTCCCTCACTCGGAGGCTCCATGCCCTGAGCTGACTTCCCTTAGCCCTTGTGTCCCTTCCCCACCTTGGAAGTCACTGCTGGGACCTTGCCACTGTCCTCTTTGGTCCTGGAAGAGGCCTTTCTGGGTGGTTGGTGCAGCTTCTCTCTTCAGCATGCGGGCCCCTTCTTTACCTTGCCAGGTGATGGAATAGGGTGGTCCTTGGCCTCAGTAGGTGGCACACTGGCAGCCCTAATGGGTGCCGCCTTCGATGTTCCCGGACTTGCAAGACTTTGTGGCTGAGGTGCTGGGCTGGGATCTGGACATCCTGGCCCTAGATGAAGGACGGGGGGAGGTGTAGGGAAGAGGTCAATGGAAGCTAGGAAACATTTTTTAGACACACTGGGACGAGAAGATGGAGGGGGTTTGGGAGTGCAGGAAGAGGTAGTGGTTGTAGGAGGTGTACGTCTGCTGAGTTTGGGTGAAGGTGCATGGGCTGGAGGCTGTTGTGAGGTGGATGGCTGTTGAGTGGGTGTGTGCCTGTGTTTGTGTACTTTTGGACGAGGGCACACAGACACACTGGGAGAGGACACAGGGGACGTGTGCATGGTAGTGGGGGTGGTGATTGCACGTGAGCGGTGTGTGGTGATGGGCGTGCTGGTAATGGAGGTAGTGGATGAGGATGTAGTGCATGCAGTGTGAGTGGAGATGAGACCGGGAGGGAGGTGGAGGATGTGGAGGAGGGGGACACAGTGGAGGCAGTAGATGTTGGTGTGTCTACATGGGTATGGTGCTTGTGTGAGTGCCTGTGGAATGTGTGGTGCTTATGTTTATCTGAGTCACTTTTGTGTATTGATGTGTGTGCATGCTGGTCTGATGGTGTGCTTGGGATAGGCAGAAGTAGAGGGGATTGGGTTGGGGTAGTGGAGGTTGAAGGGGGGAGGCTGGACACAGGGACAATGGCTGCCGTCAGTGCTGAGGCCAGAGCCTGAATTTCTCTCTGTTGGGCCGCCACGCCAGAGTGAATGCCCTCAAGGTATGCATTTGTTTGTTGCAAATGCCTCTCTACACCCTGGATGGCATTCAAAATGGTTGACTGCTGCCCAACAGTGAGGTATCTCAGGAGGTCAATAGCCTCCTCACTGAGGGCAGCAGGGCTGACTGGGGCAGGGCCTGAGGTGCCTGGGGCGAAGGAGATGCCCACCCTCCTGGGGGAGAGGGCACGGGTAACACGCTGAGGGGCTGCTGGGAGGGCAGTGCTGGTAGGGGGAATGGCGGCTGTACCTGTTGTTATGGTGGGCACAGAGGTGCCCGCCACCACAAGGGAGCTCCCATCAGAGGAGGAGTCGCTGTCACTGGTGTCCCCTCCTGTCCCCGTCGTGGAGCTTCCCTTGCTCTCTGTCCCACTTGTGCCTTCAGACTCCATACATTCACCCTCCTCGGCCATGTGGGTTGCAGCTCCCTCCTCCTCCGGTGCCACTGCTCCCCCACCCGATTATGCTAATGCACACAAGGGCAGAATGACAAAACAAAAAGGGGGGGGAAGACAGAGGAGACACATAGGCCCTCATTCTGACCTTGGCGGGCGGCGGAGGCCGCCCGCCAAAGTCCCGCCGTCAGGTTACCGTTCCGCGGTCGAAAGACCGCGGCGGTAATTCTGACTTTCCCGCTGGGCTGGCGGGCGGTCGCCTTCAGACCGCCAGCCAGCCCAGCGGGAAAGAGGCTTCCACGATGAAGCCGGCTCGGAATCGAGCCGGCGGAGTGGAAGCTGTGCGACGGGTGCAGTTGCACCCGTCGCGTATTTCACTGTCTGCGCAGCAGACAGTGAAATACATGTAGGGGCCCTCTTACGGGGGCCCCTGCAATGCCCATGCCAGTGGCATGGGCACTGCAGGGGCCCCCAGGGGCCCCGCGACCCCCCCTACCGCCATCCGGATCCCGGCGGTCCGACCGCCGGGATCTGGATGGCGGTAGGGGGGGTCGGAATCCCCGCGGCGGTGCAGCAAGCTGCGCCGCCGCGGAGGATTCAATGGGGCGGCGGTACACTGGCGGGACCCCGCCAGTGGTGCCGGTCCGACCGCGGCTTTACCGCCGCGGTCGGAATCCCCATTGGAGCACCGCCGGCCTGTCGGCGGTGCTCCCGCGGTCCTCCGCCCTGGCGGTCAAAGACCGCCAGGGTCAGAATGACCACCATAATCAATACCGGCAACAACACCACCGTTGGTGGACATATGACACAGGGAGCAGCCCTATGCACTAGGCCATGCACCAACAGTTCTTAGGAAATTCACCTACCCATGGGGGACTATGGCCCTCATTCTGACCTTGGCCGGCGGCGGAGGCCGCCCGCCAAAGTCCCGCCGTCAGATTACCGTTCCGCGGTCGAAAGACCGCGGTGGTAATTCTGACTTTCCCGCTTGGCTGGCGGGCGGTCGCCTTCAGACCGCCCGCCAGCCCAGCGGGAAAGAGGCTTCCACGATGAAGCCGGCTCGGAATCGAGCCGGCGGAGTGGAAGCTGTGCGACGGGTGCAGTTGCACCCGTCGCGTATTTCACTGTCTGCGCAGCAGACAGTGAAATACATGTAGGGGCCCTCTTACGGGGGCCCCTGCAATGCCCATGCCAGTGGCATGGGCACTGCAGGGGCCCCCAGGGGCCCCGCGACCCCCCCTACCGCCATCCGGATCCCGGCGGTCCGACCGCCGGGATCTGGATGGCGGTAGGGGGGGTCGGAATCCCCGCGGCGGTGCAGCAAGCTGCGCCGCCGCGGAGGATTCAATGGGGCGGCGGTACACTGGCAGGACCCCGCCAGTGGTGCCGGTCCGACCGCGGCTTTACCGCGCGGTCGGAATCCCCATTGGAGCACCGCCGGCCTGTCGGCGGTGCTCCCGCGGTCCTCCGCCCTGGCGGTCAAAGACCGCCAGGGTCAGAATGACCACCTATGTCTAAGCCCATTTTCTGCACACCTGGAACCCACAGGAGGCTAACTAGTTGTAGATGGCCACTACCACTATTGGGGTTTGAGTGCCACAGAGCCTAACAAGGGAACTACCCTACCAGGTTTGCCCTGGCCTAGAGGAACCCACAGCCCAATTCCCCCCCCCCAGACACCTCGTAAAGCATGCAGAGTCAGCTGAATGAGACTGTATTCACCCCCCTGTGGCTGCTGTGATGCCCTCAAGCCCTCATCTAACTCCAGATATGCCACCGCCAGGATCTGGTACATCAGGGGGGCCATGGTGCGACGGGCAACCCTTCCACATTGGGAGGCCATCCCTAGCTGGGCCTCTGCCGTCTTCTTGTTCCAGCAGCGCAGGTCCTCCCATCTCTTGCAGAAGTGGGTGCTCCGTCTATGATAGACCCCCAGGGTCCGCACTTTCTTGGTGATGGCACGCCAAATACCCTTCTTCTAGTGGGCGCTGACCTACAGGAAAGGTAAAGTAAGAATGGATTTTACTCCCCCATCCGGTTATTCTTATTCATTGGCCACAACTTCCCAACCATGCTCTGTAACACATACACTGACGATCCTCACATTCAGGCCACAACCGCACTCCCACCCCCTATTTATCTTCCATCCACGCCACTCCATATATTATTGTCACATCCACCATGCACACAGTGTACTCACCTGTTTGTCTGGAGGACCATAGAGTAGCGTGCAATGGGGAGGACCCCATCCACCAGTTTGTCCAACTCCTCTGCGGTGAAGGCAGGGGCCCTTTCCCCAGACACATGAGCCATTGTCGCTTCCATACTCAGGTCACAGCAGCACTTGCAGTGTAGGTCCTCTCCTGTTGAAGGTCACGTATCAAGTGAGTGAAGAGATAGAAAATGGCGGCTCGTCCCCGACGGCACGTACCATCACCAACAGCGTACATCGTCATTGGCTCCTGGAATCCATAGGGCCCAATGATAACCATTGCTGAATTGTGCAGCGGTCTTTGTCCACCTACCGTGACGCTGCACAACGCCAGTGCAGTTACCTAATTTCCCCTTGTCCCTACTTACAGGTCAGGCAGCTGCCATTTCAGAGCGGCCCATGGCAGGGCACCTAACTGCATCACAGCACTTTTGGGCAGGAATACAGACAGGTAGCACCACACACAGATTAAATCACAATAGTGCAAAACACCCTTGTGCTACCGATGTGGTATAGGACCCTCTGCTCACCATTCTCCTCCATAGGGCACATCCACTGGGGCAGATGATGAGATAGTGTCATCCTCCGGTATGCAGACCGCTGGTGGACCTGTTGACAATGGAAGACAGACACATCTTTATCACCAAGATTATTTTATGTCCTATGGATCTGACGCGATTCTTCAGGACCTAAGCTACCTAATCCTATGTGAAAATGTATCCTATAGTAAGGAATATTAATGTAATGCAGGGACCCTCCTCCTATTAGTGGATGGGCCGCATCAGGTAAAGCACCAAGTAACGGAGGTCCTACTAAATTGGAACCTGTCCGTAGTTCGCGGCTTCACCTGCCCAGTCTCGGTGCTCCTATTCCACTAATAGGAGGAGGGTCCCTGCATTACATTAATATTCCTTACTATAGGATACATTTTCACATAGGATTAGGTAGCTTAGGTCCTGAAGAATCGCGTCAGATCCATAGGACATAAATAGCGAGAAACATGTTGACCTTTTGATAAATCGTACAGGGGATCCTGTACGTGCAATTCCCAACCTCAAATTGAGCGAGGAAGCGATTTTGGGGAGCCTAGACCTTGTTCTTCTCTCTCCCAGTTTTCTGATTTTAATTATGACAGTGGTTGGATTATTCAATAAAACTTGCCTAACCTCCAGGTATTTTTAATTTTTCCAATCCTATACCCTATTCTTTCTAAACCTGCCATATATCTCAAAAGATCTCTGGCAAAGAGCACCCCTTGAGGGGCCTGTCAGGCATTGCAGCGCCGGCCTGACGTGGAGCAGAGCCCAAGGATTAAGCATGTCACCTTTGGTGAGTGAGGGCTCTTGTTCCAAAGAAATCATTTTTCCAGGGACGTTTCTTTGTTCTTTCCTTTTCTCTGTCTTAGATCAGGACCCAATGTGGTCTCCCTGATTATACTCACTTAGTGGAACTGTGTATACCTTGGTTTTGTACATCTTTATCACCTACAGACTTGATCATGCAACAAACCAAGGACTGTGTGCCCAGTTGGAGCCAGACCTGATGTCATCTATCCGCCATCCCACAGGAATCCCCCCTTTAGCGCATGTCCTGTCAGTGCTCCATTTCCTGGCCAGTGGTTCCTTTCACGCAACAGTGGTCATGGCATCAGGGATGTCTCAGCCAATGTTCTCTAGTGTGTTGTCCAGAGTGTTGTCATGCGCAGCTACATCGTTTTCCCTCAGGTGGAGGATTTGCCCACAGTGAAAGGTGACTTCTGTGCCCTGGGACATATCCCCAACATCATTGGTGCCATTGATGGTACACATGTGGCATTTGTCCCACCCCGCAGGGATGAACAGGTGTACAGAAACCACAAAAGCTACCATTCCATGAATGTGCAGATGGTGTGTTTGTCAGACCAGTACATCTCCCAAGTGAATTGCAAGTATCCTGGCTCTGTGCATGACGCTTACATTTTGAGGAATAGCAGCATCCCTTATGTGATGGGGCAACTCCAGAGGCACAGTGTGTGGCTAATAGGTGAGGCCAAGGTCCCCACACAGTTTTAATAGGTGTCTGGGTATGGGGTAGTCCCTAAGGGTTAGTGTATGTCTAACAGATACCCCTCGATATTTGCAGGTGACTCTGGTTACCCCAACCTGTCATGGCTACTGACCCCAGTGAGAAATCCCAGGAAAATGGCAGAGGAATGCTACAATGAGGCACCTGGGCAAACTAGGCATATTATATAGCGGACTTTTGGACTCCTGAAGGCCAGATTCCAGTGCCTCCATCTAACAGGTGGCTCCCTATACCACTCACTGAAGAAGGTGTGCCCGATCATCGTGGCATGCTGTATGTTGCACAACCTGGCTCTGCGACACCAGGTGCCTTTTCTGCAGGAGGATGGGCCTGATGTTGGTCTTGTGGCAGCTGTGGAGCCTGTGGACAGTGAAGAAGAGGAGGCAGAAGAAGAAGATATAGACAACCGAAACAACATCATCATGCAGTACTTCCAGTGAGACACAGGTAAGAGACTGGCACTGCTCCTCTCATAACAGACTACTGTAGGACATTGCACAAATCTGCCTTTTTACCTCTGTGTATGGACCCTGACAGTTCACTTAGGCTTTCCTTTTCACAGACCTGGGTACCACATTCTTCCTTCTGCTGTGTTTACTGCTGCCCAACAACTGTCATACTTTGGTATGTGCAAAAGAACATTGCCATTGATATTTGTCAGAGAGGTTGTAATAACACATTTGTGAAAGTACAGACTGATTCCAGATTGTTTTGTGATTCAAGGGTGTTTATTTAAGTGCTAATCAGTGGAGGGGTATGTGCAATGGGCTTGGGCGATGGTGGAGGAATGTCTATTTTAGAGTCCAGTCTCATTGTATCAAAGGTGCATTGCCCAAGGGGGCATAGGAAGTGGAGCAATGGCAGTTCAATTAGGACAGGATGACATATTGGGACAGACGGGTGACAATCAGAACGGTCTTATTTCCTGGTGGGGGTCTTGGCAATATTCTCTGTCTTGTGTCTGGATCGCAGGGACAGTTTGCCAGGTGGTTCTCCTTCTGCATGGGGTGGGGTGCTGGTGGCCTGTTGGTCCTGTGGCGTGACCTCCTGTCCACTAGTGCCTGTGGACGTGGAGGGCTGTTCATCGTTCAGGCTCGTGCCGGGGGCCCATTGGTGTGCCACTGTCTCCTTCATGGTGTTGCCCATGTCTGCCAGCACCCCTGCAATGGTGACCAGGGTTGTGTTACAGTACCTGATCCCCAGGTACTGTTCCTCTTGCAGCCGCTGGGTCTCCTGAACCTTGGCCAGTACCGTGCCCATGGTCTCCTGGGAATGGTGGTATGCTACCATGATGTTGGAAAGTTCCTCCTGGCGAGTGGGTTCCATGGGCCTGTCCTCCCCCTGTCGCACAGCAGTCCTCCCAGTTTCCTTCTTGTCCTGTACCTCTGTCCCCTGAACCATGTGCCCACTGCCACTGACCCCGGGGCACTGATTGCCTTTGGTTAGTGGGTTTGCCTGGGGCCCCTGTAGTGGTGGTCACACTGCTGATTGATATGTTCTGGGGACAGTAGCATGGGCCTGCTGTTTGGGTGCTGTGGTGGTGTTTCCTGAGGGGGGAGGTCCAGTGGTGGTTTGGTACTATGGCAGGGGAACCGACTGTCCAGAGGTCCCCAATGGGCCGGGCTGGTCATCTTGATCCAGGCGTGTGGAGGCCTCTTCTGTGGGGGGACTGGACATGGCTGGCACCTCCTGTCCGGTGACGTGAGGTAGGGGTCCTGTTGGGGTGTAAATGCAGTTATTGTATCTTTGTGTGCTATCTTGTGCATTGGGTGAGTTTCCCTCTACTCCTGTGCTAGCATTATTGCCTGGGCCCTTGTGTGAGTGGTGATTTTGTGGCCTGGGTGAGTCTCTCTACTGGACGTGCTTTGGTGATGGGTTTCCATGCAGGTCTGTGATGGGTGTCCATGCATTGGTGTTACATGCAGGGCTTGGTATTGGGATGTGTGGGTTGTGATAGTGAGGTATCTGTGAGGTGTTGGGGTGATGGGTGTGAGGGTAGGGGTAGGGGTTTGTGATGGCATGCAGGTAGGGTGGGGGGAAAGTAGCAAACATTTGACTTACCAGAGTCCAGTCCTCCTGCTACTCCTGCGAGGCCCTCAGGATGAATAATCGCCAAGACATGCTCCTCCCATGTTGTTATTTATGGGGGAGGAGGTGGGGCTGCACCACCAGTCCTCTGTACAGCTACCTGCGGTCTGGATACTACAGAATGCACCTTCCCCCGTAGGTCGTTCCACCTCTTCCTGATGTCATCCCGTGTTCTGGGGTGCTATCCCACTGCATTGACCCTGTCGACAATTCTCCACCATAGCTCCATCTTCCTTGCAATTGAGGTCTGATGCACCTGTGATCCGAATAGCTGAGGCTCTACCCGGATGATTTCCTCCACCATGACCCTGAGCTCCTCCTCAGAAAACCTGGGGTGTTTTTGAGGTGCCATAATGTGGTGTGGGTGATGTGTGAGGTGATGTTTGTTGTGCTGTGTGAGATGTTGTGTTGGGGTGTGTTCTTTGAGGTGCGTGGATGTTGTATGAGTGATGGTGTTGTGTGCCTGTTGATGCTGGGGTTGTGCTTGCTATTCTCTCTCTCTCTGCTTCTTACAGAGAAGTCGTTGTAAGGGGTTGTGGGTAATGTGGGTGGGTGTTTTATAGTGGTCTGAGTGTGTGGGTGTGGTGTGTATGTGTATCAGGTGTGTGTATTTTGAATTGTCCAATGTGGTTGTGTTTTGTAAATGTGTGTGTATTTTGAACGCGCGGTGTGTACCGACAATGTATTACCGTGGTTGAATGACCGCCACGTTGATTCATAGGTCGTAATAGTGTGGGCGTATTCCTGTTGGCGTAACAGTGTAGATTTTGCTATCACCAGTTTATCACTGACCTTTGGTATGGCGGACTTGTGTGGGTGTCTGTATTGTGGCAGATTACGAGATGAGGGTTGTAATACCCGTAGCGGATTTACGCCACGGCCACGGTATGTTGACAGTCGTCAGCACGGCGGTAAGCGGGATTTACCACCAGGGTTGTAATGAGGGCCAAAGTCTCTCCTCCATGGTGTGCAGGTCAACTAGTGGACGGCACAGTGGAGGTTGTCTTCCTCTTCTCATGGCAGGGTAACTATATGAAAAAGATGTAAGCATAGTATATGACATACAGCATGCACACATCATTTAAAATTAAATAAACAACTCACACATATCTACTGTCGAGGTTGGTTATAACCTCTGACATCTACAGTACAGCACATAGCTATGCATCCGATGACAACCTACTTGGTGCACATTCCCTCAACTAACTATTGAACTACACATACATATTCATCTCTTACTGTATATGTTCGTAAGTCGTATGACTTGACATCTCTTACACTTATTGTTGAACATTATCTATATTTTCAAAGTACACAGGAACCTCAGAGTAGGTGTACATTGCTATCACCACATGCATGGTGAAGGCAGAACTTACAGATATACTGCACAATATGGGGCATAGTGATGATGCAGATTTTAAAAATCTTCCATACATGAAATGTGCTTAAAATGGCAGCCACCTTACCTACTGTACTGGACTTGTGGAAGTGACCTAAGTCCACTGACAGAAGTCGTCATGGTAGTAGGTGGTCAGAACTGCAGTGAAAATTGCAATTGGAACACATTGCTGCCTTTTGCGTACTTGGGCCAATGGCAATATCATCCGATGGAGACAGTTATGTATGTGGCGGATGTGATCACCATCTTCTAAAGTATTGCTCACTTGACTCCTGACACTGCTGCCAGCAAGACCTACACCACCTAAGCTACTGTGTGCTGCCTCTGGGAGCTATCATGCCATGTCCTGCAGTTGATAGGGCCCAACCTTCACCCCAGAAGAGATGGATAAGCTTGTGGAGGAGGTCCTACCTCTGTATAGACAGCTACATGGGACACCAGAGGAGTGAGTGAGTCCAATGCAAAACCAATGTGTGATAGATGTGGTGTATGATGGTGTACTTAATATGTAAATTAGTGAAGTTGTTGATGTATGCAGATGCTAATTTGCAAATGAGTGTGAGCTGAGAGGGTGGAAATTATTGCCTATTTGCTGTCACTGAAGTGTTCTGTTTACTACTACTGGTATGGTGCATGTGGACATGACTTGTTCCCCTTTGTTTGTACAATCCATGCAGGACAACACCCATCAGAAGAATAAAATTTGGCATACCATCGCCAAGCAAGTCCAGACCCTGGGGGTCAACAGCTGGCTGAAAACCCACTATAGAAAGTGATGGGAGGACCTGGGACGCTGGGCCCGGAAGACCGCCAAGGCCCAGCTGGGGATGTCCTCCCAATGAAGGATGGGTACCCATTGGATCTTGACCTCCATAATGGTCTACATTTTGGCAGTGGCCTACTCTGAGGTGGATGGGTGACTGAGGGCATCCCTGCAGCAGCTATAAGGGGATAAGTACTGACTGAACCCATGTACATGCCTCTGAAAGTTCAGTGTATGATATATAAGTATCTCACCTGTGACAATGTGGTAAGTAATACAGGTAAAGTGTCACCTAGGTGGACAGTATTCCAGTTGGCAACATAGAAACACACATGTGGCCAGAGTATTGTGTATAGGGACATGTTCATAACATATGTCAACCAAATAGTATGACTGCATATGGAGATACAGATGTGACTGTGTCATATGTGTAATCCTACTCAGCTATACATATGTATAACCAACTGTGTCATCCTACCCACCCAGTGTTCCAAAGTCCATTTACCCAACTGATCAGTTTTATAACTCTTTGGTCTCTGACCAGTCCTATTTCATTGCATGTTACTCTATGTGCAACATCGCGTCTGACAGATGAGTAACAAGTGCCAAGTAATCCTCTGTCCTTTAATAGATGGAAACTTCATGTGTGGCTCTCATCCCTAGCAGGATTTAACTATGTTAAACTCACTTCACTCCCTATGATTGTCATGTCAGATTTATATATTGGGAGAGGTGACTTTTGATCAGGGTGTACATCCTACGTAGCAGAAATCATGTTGGTAATAATACATTGAAATTTCCAGACATTACATTGACATGTGTACTAATACCTTTTCGTCTAATATATGTGATTTTGAGGAAGTAAGTGGCTAGTTTACTGATCCTTTAGCCTATGTATATTGTCCATGCTACATAGGGTAATACCATAACTATATCACTGCAGCAAAAACTATTTCCTGCCCACATCATGTGCCAATTGATACTTTGTGCATATTGTAATGTTGAAACCTCTTCTTTGCCAGACTTCCCTTTGTGAATCGGAGGCTTTTTTGGACAGTTTTAGTAATGCCTGACTTAATGGTGTAGCAGGTTTTCTATTTGACATACACATGTTGGTGTTATGGGATATGTTGTCATTCATTTTGCTTGACTCTAGATGTATGTGCCATTCAGGGTTACCTTAGTAATTAGGTATTATAGTGTTAGTTCTGGACTAAGGTAATAGGAATCACATCTGGATAATTGTTAGTGATGTAGGTGTTTAGATGTTGTTATGTAGAGGTTTATAATCAGCATATATGCTAGAATGCTATGAGCCCTTCATGCACATTGTTTGGTGTCCATTGTATTGGTGGTGTTACTATGTTCCCTGTGGTTGTCTGTGGATGTATTCTGTGTGCTAAGTAGGCCCCTATTGCAGGACATAGAATAGTTGTCTATGTGTCAATGAGTTAGATAAGTGGGTCCAGATACTCTTTATGGATCTTTCCATAGTATTTAGACAGATGTTTCAATGATATGCTATGTCATTTTGTGAGGCACACTATTTGGGTAAGCAATATGTAGGGCCTGATTCTAACTTTGGAGGACGGTGTTAAACCGTCCCAAAAGTGGCGGATATACCACCTACCGTATTACGAGTTCCATAGGATATAATGGACTCGTAATACGGTAGGTGGTATATCCGCCACTTTTGGGACGGTTTAACACCGTCCTCCAAAGTTGGAATCAGGCCCGTAGTGTCTTCATCTGAGGTGTTTGACATTGTGTGAGTTGTGTACAGAATGATAAGTTAGGCATGTGTTTAGAAACCAACATGATGTGTTATATTTGAAGTGAGATTAGTTTACTTTCATGGAACATGACTACTGGTGATTGACTGGGCAGGTTTGGAGTAGGGGGAGGCATGATATTGGCCCTCATTCTGACCTTGGCGGTCTTTTCGCGAGACCGCCGAGTTACCGCCGCGGTGAAGACCGCCGACCGCGGCGGTATGCCGCTGTGCGCATTCCGACCGCTGGGAGCGTTCCGCCGGGAAACCGCCAGCAGCCACACTGGCGGTCGGCGGAAAAGTGGAGACTGGTCAACTTCCACCGCCACGCCAGCAGAACACCGCCCACAGAATTACGACCCACATATCTGTGTGGCGGTCTTCTGTTGGCGGTGTTCTGTTGGCGGTCACCTCCCCATGGCTCCCGTCGCCTCCCGGAGGACCAACACACAAGGTAAGTTGACCGTCCGTGAGGGGAGGGGGAGGGGGGGTGTTGTGTGATGTGGGCGTGCATGGGGGTGTGCGTGTGAGTGTGTAGAGGGGGTGTGTGAGTGCGTGTATGCGGGCGGGGGGTGCTGCTGTGTCTATGGGTAATGTGTGCTGTTCGGCAGGTGCGCATGTCTGCATGTATGTGTGCGGGTATGTGTCCCCGTTGTGTATGTGTGTGTAGGGGGTGTGTATATGTGCATGTTGGGGGTGTGTGCATGTCGGGGTGCATGTTTGTGCATGTCGGGGTGGGGGTGGGGAGGGGGTTCGTACCACCTCTGGGGGGTGGCAGGGGGGTGGAGGGTGTGGGGGGAGGACTCGGGTGGGTAGTGGGGGGTGGGGGAGACCCCTATCAGTGCCAGGGAAGGAATTCCCTGGCCCCGATAGTGCTTACCGCCATGGTTCGCATGGCGGTTCCCGACCGCAAGAAACCGCGGCGGTAGGCAGGGTCATGATACCGTTGGCGGTCTTGGGACGACCGCCGGGCCGGAGTGCGCAAACTCCAGCCCGGCGGTCATGACCGCCGTGGCGGTCGGAGTGGGGAAGTGGCGGTCGATTGCGGCGGTGACCGCCGCGGTCAGAATGCCATTTTTCTGACCGCCGGTCTGTTCGCGGTCCGACCGCCGCCTCTCCGCCGACCGCCAGGGTCAGAATGAGGGCCGTTGTGTTTTCAGTAAACTTCCTTTCTTTAAAATGATTTGTGGATAGGCAGTGAGGATCTGTATGGGGAGAAATTTCAGATGTAGCCCATTCATTTGTGCATGATGCATTTGAGTTACTGGTGAATTGATACAATGGTGATGTAGTAGTCAGATGTTTGGCTTATGTTGTGGGTGAGACTGGTTACATGGGAATGTTAGAAGTATCTAGGAGTGACATGATGTTGGCTCTGAATGGTTTCTGCCTGGGGTTTTATTTGACATAGATGTGCTGTTACTGTTGTGTATGTTGCAATGTATGTGTATATTAAGAATTTGATGAACCTCTCTCTCACTCTCTCTCTGTTTCTGTGCATCAGCATTTGGCTGGTGAAGGAGACTGGAGACAGCCAAGTAGGGAAGCTGCTGTCCACGGAAGTCAGAGTGCTGAGACCACCAATACTGAGGTGCCCAGTGGCCTAGAGGGTTAGGAGAGTGCCACAGGGGTGACAGGATCCACATCTTCATCATCGGAATCCTCCTTTAGTGGACACTCCAGTAGCAGACCCGCCTGAGACCACCCCAGCACCATCTCAGTCTGCCACCCCCCCATACTTCCACTGCCCTCCTTGTAGCTCCCCACCCAGTTGGCTGTGATGGTGGGCATCTCCTTTGCTGCAGGCACCTCTGCCCCTGCCCCTGTCAGCCTTGACCTCCTGAGGTCCATCTCTGTGGGTCAGTCGACCATCATGAATGCCATCCAGGGACTTGCAACTGAGATACAACAGAGCAATGTGTTCCTGGAGGGCATTCACTGTGCACTGGCTGGCCTACAGAGATCCTTTCAGGCTCTGGCCTCCAGACTGATGGCAGCCAGTCACCCTTTGTCTCCCATTACCTCTCATCTTCCTCTTCCCAAACCCAAACCTCTCTTTCCAAACCCAGCCAAAGCACACAGACAGACAGGAATGCATCCATCTCAACATCTAAGGGTAGCTTAGACAAACACAAGTACCACAAGACAGACCACCGGCATGCACATAAGCAACATACACCTGCACACACAACAAACATCACTACCTGCCCTGACACACCCACAACCCTCAGCATCACTGACAGCATACCTGACACACCTGCAGACACTACACTAACATTCACCGATCCAGCCACCACACCATTCCTACCCACACCCGCAGAAATCACAACTACTGACACTCCTTCATGCAGCACATCCACCATACCTGTAGTTACCACCCCAAAAGGCAGTCACCCACCCACCACAGCATCCCCCAGCACCTCCACCCCCTCAGTCCAGTACACATAAACGCCCTTACTCACCCGCCCAACAAACACCCACCACTCACAAGCATACCGCTCATATACATGCACCCACAACAACCACACCGACATGTCAGACAACCACTCCCTCACCCTCCACTCCCAAAGCCCCTTCTGATGACCTTCTTCGTAATTCTAAAAAAGTGTTCCTTTCATGTTTTGACCTTTTACGTAGTCCTCTCCCCCATGAGTCCCCTAAATGCTCCACTTCCCTCCCCAGACCCCTCCTTTCCACCTCCAAGGCCGCCCCTTCCCCCCTGCAAGTACTGATGCCCTTCCATCTGCCAAGAGGTCTACCCCTCCCAAGAGAACCCAAGAGAACCCAGTCCTCCCCTAAGCCTAGACCTAAACCCCCCTACCAAGCCCAAGCCCAATCCCAAAGGACCCCGTCGGAAGCCTAAGCCCAAACTGCCCTGCAGCCCCCAATTATCCCTGAGATGCCTGCCTGCCCCCTTGGTACCCCTACCTGTGGAAGTTATATGGCAGTCAGGAGTCATGTTTGGGGTACACCGATGTGCATCAAGTGCATGTTGCACTATTTTTTTGGGACTGGCCTATGGCCTTGGGCATTTTCATATTAAATATCACTTTTAATACTTAATTGGACCAACCAATTGTTGGGTTTCGACATTGAATATTTATCCTGTATTTCTTTTCTTAGGTCATATTTAGGAATGACTGACTTTATTTATGTGCCAGTGTTTATGTGTAAGTGGTGCTACCTGTTTGGTCTGGGCAGCATGTGAGATTTTGTGCAGTGCATTTGTCCTCCAGTGATGAGTGTGTGTTGTGTGATGGCCATGTGTATGCTGGGGATATGTTTTCATGGAAAGGAGTGGTGTTTGTAATGACATGTGTTTATTGCAGTATTGGGTGGCTTTGTGTGCTTTGACTGTGCGCATGTTTGGTGAATGGTATGTTAGATACATTGTGATATGTATTTGCTGTGTATGTCGAATGCTGCATTGTATGGTTATGTGATGGTGTGTGTTTGCTCCCTGTTGGTGGTACGTTGTGTGGTATGTGTGATTTCTCAATGGATAGTGTCTATTGTGGGTGCTTGCCAATGCATCAGTGATGTTGAGGTTGTGGTGTTGTAGTGATGTTTTGCAGTGTTGTGTGTTGATGTGTGTGACTGTGCCTGTGCTGTGTTTACAGGACTAGGTGTGTGTTTTTGGCATGTGTGTGTATGATGGCCGTAATATGTGTACTGTGTATGTGCATGTGTGTATGTGAGTGTGCATGTCAGTGTCAGGTTCAGTGTGTTTGTCGCCCTCACCCCCGTTCCTGATTGGTATGCTGTGTGAGCGTATGACCATTGGCAATTTACAGCAGTGACAGGTAAGTGTGTGTTCTCACGGTTGCTGTCATCATCTGATTCTGGTGTCTCTGGGTGAGGAGCTAATTGCAAAAACAACAAAAGATGGACAGAATACAGAGCAACTCAAACATTCACCCCCAGTCACAGATATGGGTTTAATCCATCAGTTGTTTTGCTTGCCATGCCATTCCAGCTCAGACCCAGCCATATGCAAATCAGTCTTGGCCCTGTTCCCCATAGGAACAGTCCAGCCCGAACCGCCAGGCCAGGTCCTCCCTGGAGCAGAAACAAGCATCCTGGGACTGGTTTCAGGGTATCACCCCTCATCAGCCAGGCTAGCTTGAATCTGGTGCCATAGCAAGCACGGGACCCACGTCTGGGATACCCTTCCCACTTGGGGCAACAAATGCAAAAACAACAGAAGATGGACGGAATGCAGAGCAAATGAAACATTCACCCCCATTCACAGATCTGGGTTTAATCCATCAGTTTTTTTGCCTGCCATGCCATTCCAGCTCAGACCCAGCCATATGCAAATCAGTCTTGACCCTGTTCCCCAAGGGAACAGTCCAGCCCGAACTGCCAGGCCAGGTCCTCCCTGGACCAGAAACAAGCATCCTGGTACCATTTCCAGTGTATCACCCTTCATCAGCCAGGCTAGCTTGTATCTGGTGGCATAGCAAGCACAGGACCCACGACTGGGCATACCCTTCCCACTTGGGGCGACAAATGCAAAAACAACAGAAGATGGACGGAATGCAGAGCAAATCAAACATTCACCCCCAGTCACAGATCTGGGTTTAATCCATCAGTTTGCTTGCCATTCCAGCTCAGACCCAGACATATACAAATCAGTCTTCACCCTGTTCCCCATGGGAACAGTCCAGCCCAAACTGCCAGGCCAGGTCTGGGTGAGGAGTAGCAGAATGATGTGGAGTTCTGGTTCCATGGCAGCTCCAGACAAGTATGGCTTCCTGAAGATGAGTGTCTCCTTTTATTCGGTCGGTTTCTGCCTGGGTTTCTGTGGTGGTGCGACTGGAGTGGAAATCTTGGCGGTGTGCAACCTCGTAATCTGTCTGGCAGAAACATGGACTCCACCAACCTGCAGCTGGCTACTATTGTTCATGGCGGCCAGATCGCAGTGCTGGTGCTGGCGGTTCTTACCAGTTCTTTGGTTGTATTCTATTGTGAATACCACCATGGTCATAATATGGCGGTCTTCTCTGCAAGCCTATTGGCGGTTCCATCACCACCGTCAACACGGCGGTCCTGTTAACGTCAAACTAATAATATGGCCCTCAATCTTTTTCTTGAAGATTTTCTTCATAGCAAGCCGATTTCAAAGCATGGCCATCAGATTTCCTTTCCAGGAGCCCCTGGTGAGGCCCTGGAAGTCTAGGACTGGAGCTTTTCAGCAGGTGAACCTGCAAGTCAGGCTGGGTCACAGTTGAGGTAAGCCGGCTTGACTAACCATGGGGGTCGGTCCCTTTATGAAGCTTTTTACCAAAAGTTGTCCAGTCTTCTCCAAACATCTGGAACGTCTTCCAGAAGATCTTTAAAGATTCTTCAGGAGTCTACATCTCATCCCAAGCTTCCAAATGCTCTGAGTTGCTCCTTGAGGATTATGACTACAACTCCCAGCATGCACCTGGCTCAAACTCCAAAATGACCACTGGACAGTTGTCAGCTGGTCAGCTTCTTCAGGATTTGATTTAGGGGACTCTGGTTACCTATTTTTCACCTGCAGCAGCAGGGAGTCCCTTCTTGAACCATATGAAGCCAGGCAAATTCCTTTTTGTTGTGAAGCCCAAGTGTGCAGCTCATCCAGTCCTTTAGAGTGCAGTGTCCAGGTGAAGGTCAGGGGTCCAGCAGGACAGTCCTGCTACTTCTGTTTTGGTTCCTTGTAGGGATCTGATGTGTGGATGCAGCTCTGCCATATTTATCCTGGGGTGAAAGGAAAAGGGAGCAACTGACCAATCACAGGATGGTCACCGCCCTTTTGAATGACCGCTTCCTGGGAAGTGTGGCAAAAATCAGTCACAGGGAGCAACATTCTTTAAAAATCCAAACTGGCAGAAATTAAACTTTGGAGGTTAGGTCTGGCTGTGTCCACCTACTGCTGTGCCTAACAACCCTCAACAAACCCCTTTCCTTCCCTCTCCTAATCTAATCAAGAGGGCACCTGGTTGCCTGGGTTTGCAGGAAATGGGTGAGTTCCTGAGCTGCTTCAAATGTCCTTCCCTCCTTTGAAGGACAGTTTGGCTGCTCTCCCTGGATCCTGCTTTCACCATCTGCTGAAGCAGATCTCCTCCTCCAGGCACAGTCTTTGTCTTCTGCCCAGGCCATTTTACACCTCGTCAAGGCAGCCTGGCCAGGCTGCCAGAGGCTGGTCAATCAGAGAAAGGCACTACAGAGCTGAAGTTTGCAACTATGAGGTAGAGTTCTAAAACTCTTTCCCTGAACTAGTTATATTAAATTCAACAATAGCAAGTTGCTGGATTTATTATAACAATATGTTTGATACCAAACATGATATATCTAGCTCCTTTTGGGACTGTATTAATTAAAATAAACTCTCCCCATTTTAGCCAATTAAGCCTATTCACTACAGTGAGGGAAAACAAATTTGCTAATTTTCCTCACCAGGATTTATAAAACACTTTCTATAAGGGCCCTGCTTATAGTTACATAGCACCCAGCCCAGGGCACTTCGGGCACACCTTAGAGGTGACATATATGCAAAGATAAGGTTGTTTAAGAATTTGCACGTAACTTTAGTTTAAAACTAGCCAGCAAGGCAGAATTGCCTTTAAAATGACACTGGCACCTCAGCAGTTCACTACCTATGCTAGGGTCCTTAAACCTACATGCCCTACCTTATACTAGGGACTTATAGGTAGGTTGATACTGCCAATTATAATTCACCTAATTTGCATATCCACTTTACACTGAGCACTGACCCTGGGGCTGGTTGGCAGTACCCAGTGCACATCCATGAGTCAATAACCACTAGCATCAGTCCAAAATAAAAGGTTTGGGGTTGACCAGGGCAAAAAGGAGGACTTTCCTACACTGCTCCCTCCCAGATGAAAGGTGATATTACTAACCTACACTAGCAAAGTGGGAAAACCTGGAAAGGCCATCTGTGTTGGCATGGGTTCTCCCAGGTCTAAGTTCTACTGTGAAGCCCATCCCCTGTGGACAAATGGACTACTTTAACAGTTTTAGGTTATCTCCCCTCATCTGCATAAGCCATCTGAAAGGTCTGTGGTCATCTTGAACATAGAAGTGAGTGCCAAACAGGTATGGCCTCAACATCTTTAGGGACCAGACCACATCAAAAGCCTCCCTCTCAATAGCACTCCACCTCTTCTCTCGGGGAGTAATCTACTGTTGATGAAGGCAACTGGCTGATCCCAGCACTCTTCAATGAATTGTGCTAACACTGCTCCATTCCCTTCCTCTGAAGCATCTGTTTGCACTATTAACTCTTTGCTGTAGTCAGAGGCCAGTGGAACTGGTGCTGAACACATAGGCCCTCATTCTGACCTTGGCGGGCGGCGGAGGCCGCCCGCCAAAGTCCCGCCGTCAGATTACCGTTCCGCGGTCGAAAGACCGCGGCGGTCATTCTGACTTTCCCGCTGGGCTGGCGGGCGGTCGCCTTCAGACCGCCAGCCAGCCCAGCGGGAAAGAGGCTTCCACGATGAAGCCGGCTCGGAATCGAGCCGGCGGAGTGGAAGCTGTGCGACGGGTGCAGTTGCACCCGTCGCGTATTTCACTGTCTGCGCAGCAGACAGTGAAATACATGTAGGGGCCCTCTTACGGGGGCCCCTGCAATGCCCATGCCAGTGGCATGGGCACTGCAGGGGCCCCCAGGGGCCCCGCGACCCCCCCTACCGCCATCCGGATCCCGGCGGTCCGACCGCCGGGATCTGGATGGCGGTAGGGGGGGTCGGAATCCCCGCGGCGGTGCAGCAAGCTGCGCCGCCGTGGAGGATTCAATGGGGCGGCGGTACACTGGCGGGAGCCCGCCAGTGGTGCCGGTCCGACCGCGGCTTTACCGCCGCGGTCGGAATCCCCATTGGAGCACCGCCGGCCTGTCGGCGGTGCTCCCGCGGTCCTCCGCCCTGGCGGTCAAAGACCGCCAGGGTCAGAATGACCACCATAGCCTTTTTCAGAGTGTCAAAGGCTTTTTGACACTCTGGGGTCCAAATGACCTTCTTGCGCTGTTTCTTTAAGGTGAGTACTGTCAAAGGGGCCAGTATGGTTCCATAATCCTGAATGAACCTCCTGTAATTCCCAGTCAGGTCAAGAAAAGCCCTGACCTGAGTTTGGGTTTTAGGAGCCTCCCAATCCAGGATATTTTGGATCTTGGGCAGGACAGGCTGTGCATGGCCTCCACCAACAAGCTGGCCAGGGCACACTTCTGAACTCTGCCTCATCTGGCACTTGCTTGCCTTGATAGTCGGGCCTGCTTGGAGCAGGGCCTAAACCATTTCCTTCAGGTAGACCAAGTGATCCTCCCAGGTGAAACTAAATACAGCTATATCATCCAGATATGCTGCAATGAAAGATTTCAACCCAGACAAGACATTGGCATCAGGGCATTTTTTTAAGCCAAAGGGTATCATCTTGATCTGAAAGTGACCTTCTGGGATGGAAAATGCTGACTTCTCCTTAGCTCCTAGACTTAAGGCAATCTGCCAGTATCCTGAAGTCAGGTCAAATGTACTCATTAACTTGGCAGCCCCCAACCTGTCAATGAGCTCATCAGCTCTAGGTATGGGGCGAGCAATAGTCTTAGTGACTGCATTTAGATCTCTAGTCCGCACAAAATCGTAGCTCTTTTTTCTCACCTTAAGGATTGGGTTTGGATGTTCGTACCACTGGACTGGCCCAAGAACTATTAGAGGGCTCAATTACCTTTAACTCCAACATCTTAGCCATCTCTGGTTTGATGTTGGCCATGACCTGGTTAGACATCCTGTACAACTTATTCTCGATAAGGTATCACTAGTGTCAGTCATGGACACCCCAATCAGTGAGTCCAGGGGTCAGAGGGAACAGTCCATCATACTACTCCAAAATGTGTCTGCAGTATTTCTGCTTATGGCTGTCAATTTCGGAGAGGGTGTCACTCCTTCCACTGACCCATCTTTTGCATTGGTGGAGAGAAGGTCTGGCAGAGGTCCACTCTCCTCTTCCTTTCTCTCATCTGTGACCACAAGCATGGTCATGTCTACCCTGTCCTGGTGAGGCTTCAGGCTGTTTACATGCAGGATCCTATGAGGATTCCTGGGGGTACCAAGGTCTACCAGTTAGGCGACTCACACTTTTTCTTCAAAACTGGATAAGGCCCAGTCATTTGTCCTGTAGTGCCCTAGGAGACAAAGGCTCCAAAACCCACATCAGATGACATGGGTGATACTCAGGCATGATAGCCTTCTGGTCATGCCAGAGCTTCATGAGCTCTTGGCTGGCTTCTAGGTTTCTGCTGCTTGCCTTCTTCATGTACTCAGTCATGCATGAATGCAGGTCCAGCACATAATCGGCACATTCTGCTTGGACTCGTTGAGAGGCTTCTCCCAAGACTCTCTCACCAAACACAATGGGCCTCTTATAGGACGCCCAAACAGTAAATCAAAGGGGCTGAATACAAATCCCTTTTGTGGTCCCTCCTTGGATGTAGACAGCAGCTATGGGAGGAGAACATCCCATCTCCTCCTGAGTTTGCCCAACAAACCCATTACCCTTCAGGGTCTTGTTAAATCTCTCCATCATACCATTGCTCTAAGGATGACAGGGGTGGTGAATTTATAACACCACACTCATCCCACATTGCTTTCAGTTAGGCAGACATAACGTTTTTGCCCCTATCTCAGACCACCTACTTTGGGACCCCTACTCTAGTGAACATACCAGCAGGACCATAGCCACTGTGGGAGCAGTGACTGACCTGAGGGGTATTGCCTCTGGATACCTGGTAGCATGGTCCACAACCCCTAAAATGTACCTGTTACCTGAGGCAGTTGGTGGATCTAGGGGACCAGCAATGTCAATCCCCACCCTCTTGAAGTGAGTCCCAACCACTGGTAGTGGTATACAGGGAGCCTTTGGCTTGCTCCCTGTCTTGCCGCTGGCATCACAGGTGACACGGAGATGCACAACTCCTTGACTTTTTCTGACATATTGGGCCAGTAAAAATGATTGACCAGCCTGTTCCAGTTCTTGGTCTTTCCTAAATGTCTAGTTAAGAGAATATCATGGCTTAGAATTAGGAGAAATTCTCTGTACCTCTGGGGAAACACCACTCTCCCAGTTGCCCCTGGTGTGGGGCCCCTTGCCTCAGTGTAGAGAACCCCATCCTCCAATACACCTTGTGGAACACACTGACATGCCCTTGTTCTTGCCTGGAGGTAGTCTGCATCAGGCCCTCAAGAGTGGCACACTCTCTTTGTCCCTGGCACAACTCTTCTCTGGTGAGCCCACCTGCCACTGGCAATTCTGCCAGGTCAGGCAGAGCTTGCAGGGAGGAGTCCCTCCCTCAGAGGTCAGATCCTCCGACTTAGGATTGGATTCCTCCTGAACATCTGTACTTGGTGGGGCTGGCAAGTCAGACCCAGTGCACTTTCTCTTTTTCATGGACGTTTGGCCCAGTGTTCCAGTTTCCAAGTGTTTATCACTTTCCTGTTGTGATGCCTATAACCTGGTCACAGCACACACCCATTCAGGGATATCCAGCATCTGTGCATGGACCATTCTCTCCACCTCTGACGATTCAGATGCTTCCAGATAATTTCCCAGCAGACAATCTACTGGGACGGCAGGAGCTACCACTACCTTTTTAGGGCCAGTCACACCTCCGGGCTCAACATGGCCATGGGATGGAGTTTGGTTCTGCTATTTGCATACGTCACTTGGTGGGATACACCAGGTAAGATCTGCTCTGGGGAAATCAGCTTTTCTGTGACAATAGTCACACTGGCTCCTGTATCTCTCAGAGCCTCCACCTCAGTCATATTGACTTTAGGCCTCTGCCTATACCTCTCCATGCTGGGAGGTAAGGTGGCCATGGCTAAAATATCCACCCCACCCAGAACACTAAGGTGACCTCTGTGTACCCTGATCCCAACCCTGGGTCAACTTCCACCCCCTCACCTACACTAGCAATCCCATGAGACTGCCCACGAGTTGGGGGCCTCTTGGAGCAGAAAACATCTCCTCTTTTGTATCCAGGCTGGTGACATTCAAAACAGTTGCCAGCATTAGCAAGCTCCTAAAACGTTCCTGCCTTAACAGGATCATAATGCTTCCTCTTGTAACTCTCCCCCTTAGAAGTAGCATGGCTCTGGGCTTCCCCACCCTGAGAAGGTTTTGTGGACTCTTGTGAGGACTCCTTGGACTTTTTATCATCTTTCTCATGGCTTTTCCCCTGAGAAGAACCTTGTCCTCTCTTTTTCTGATCACCTCCTGGGGGTTTCTGGTTAACTCGGGTTCTCAGCCAGTCATCTACTGCCTCCCCCAGCTCTCTGGGGTCAGTCAACTTAGAATCACTTGTGCACAAATATTTAGAAGGTGCTCCCTCATAATCATATTGTAATGCCCCTCAAAGGTACTTACCTTGTTGCCCTGGATTCAGCCCTCTAGTAGCTTAACAGAGATGTCCACAAAATGAACCCAGGACTGGGTAGCTGTCTTCTGGGTATCCCTGAACTTGAGTCTGTACTGCTCTGGAGTCAGACCAAACTTCTTGGTTAAGCACTTCTTCATGCTAAGGTGGAAGTCTGTTTCCTCCCCACTTAGGGTCAGGAGCCTATCCCTCCCAGATGTTGGGACCAACTTCCATAGGAGTGAACCCCAAAATTGAGGCTTAACCCTTCTCATCTAGAGACTCCTCTCAAAGGCCACAGCCATTTATCTTTGTTATTCCCCTCTACATAAGCAGTAACAACCCCCTTGAGCAGTCTGGGACAAAGCACTCCACCCATGGACATCTCAACTTCTCTGTTGCTGCCACCATCTGTTTTTTCTTTACTTGCCCGGTTTTTCTTCTCCAGGGCCAGCTTCTCTGCCTCCAAAGCTTTGTATGCCAGCAGAGCTTCCAGGTCTCTCTCTCTCTCTTAGGTTCTGGTTTTTGCCTTTTGAAGGAACCCTCTTCCCCCAAATAGCTGTGGGTAGGGCCCTGGTGACTGTGTATAGTGAGGACCGGTCTTCCTCCTCCTCACTAAGGGGCAGATGCCCTCCCTCCCCTGAGTGGTTGGAGCTGGCATATTCCCCTACTTCTTCCTGCCCTGGAGCTTCCTCTCTGCCTACCTCTTGGGCCTCAGTAAAGGCTGTTAGGGATTTAATCAAAGCATGTTGTCTGAGAATAGTAGCTGCAGACAACCCCCTCTCAGTACACAACCCCCGAAGCTGGACTACTGTCATTGTGGGTAGGCTAGCCAGATCAAGCTCCATGGTTCCCTAGTTTTGTCACACACAAAAAAAAAAAACTTTAGCTAAATTTGGAATCAAGAATTCAATAAAATCACAAAATGTGATACTTTAAATTAGTCCAAATTAAAAATCAAAAATAATTTTTGCACCATGACAATTTAAAGGATTTTTCTTTTCTTTACTTCAAACTGTTGTCTGATATTGAACACAAGTTCTCGATCCCACTACTGTGCACCAAAAATGTTGAAAAGTGGATTATTGGTATGGGCAGGTAAGTCCCTAGACTTAGCAATAGGCCACTAACCACCACTAGGTCCAGTTAGGTCTCAATAAATTAACCCCAGCTAAATCCTTGGTAGCTTGGCAACAAGCAACAAGGATCCACTTAGGAGACAAAGGCCCTCATTATGACTCAGGCGGTCTATTCCATAGACCACTGAAGTCACAGCCGCCATATTGAAGACCACCATATTATGACTGCTAGCTGCTCTCCCCCACTATTTGGCGGGGAAGTCGCCAGCAGCCATACTGGAGGTCGGCGGTCTGGTGGAGCTTGCTCCACAGCTACCTCCATGTCACTACAACACCGCCTGCCGTATTACAACATTGTAAATGGCATGGCGGTGTTGTGTTGGCGCCATGGATTCCGTTCCCTCCCGGTCGACCAGGTAAGGTGATCATCCACCAGTGGAGGTGGTCGGGGGTGTTGTGTGTGTTTGTGTGTGCGAGAGTCTGTGTGCTTGTGTGAATGCATGTTATGTGGGTGGTGGCGGGTGTCGTGGCTGTGTGTGTATGTGTGTGTGAATGAGTGAGCGTGGATGTGTGCATGTATGTATGTAATTGTGGTGTGTGCATGCAAGGATCAGGGACGTCGGTACGGGGACCAGGGGAGATAGAGAGAGGGCTTCAATGCTTGGGGGGGAGGGGGACTTCTGATGGAGTCAGGGGTGGGGGGACCTCCTACATGGAGGGTGGTTGGGGAGTCCTTTTGTGGTGACAAGAATTAGTATTCCTATCGCCAGTATCCCTTCCACCAGGTATTTTGTGGCAGTGCTGTCACCATGGAATCCCTGGCAAAAGGAATACTCATGATACCGTGGGCAGCATTAGGTGGACCGCCGGTTCGAAGATGGTCAACCTGTGATGCAGCCAGCTCATTGCTGTTGTCATAATTTGGTGGTCCTGCCCCACCATGCTGTTGCCAGTCTCACTGTCACCACCGGCATGGCGGGGCAGGACAGCCAAAGTCATAATGACCACCAAAGTGTATAAAACAGTCAAATATCACAAAAATGCAATAAAATAGAACATAGGAAACTGTTTAAATATCCAAACAAATTTATAAAAATAGGAAATATTTTTCCCTTCAATTTGATAACAAAACAAATAAAATCGGATAAGGGGAAAAGAGAAACCGGAGATATGAATTGTTAAAGAATTCGCGTTTTTAGAGCATAGAAAATAAAAACGCCATTCTGTATATCTGGTCGCACCTTGACCGGGGCAAAGTAATAGTCAAAGTTTAAGGTCGACCCCAATAGAGCCCTGCACTACTGAGCTGAAGTTGCAACTTTCAGGTAGAGCTCTAAAACGTTTCTTGAACTAAATATATTAAATTCAACAATGGCAAGTTGCTGGATTTACTGTAACAATAAGGTTGATACCAAACTTGACATATCTAGCGCCTTTTGGCACTTTATTAATTAAAATAAATCTCCCTATTTTAGCCTTTGGAGTGTATTCACTACAGTGAGGGAAAAACAAAAGTGGCTATTTTTCCTCACCAGGGTTCATAAAACACTTTTTATAAGGTCCCTGCTTATAGTTACCTGGCACCCAGCCTGAGGTGCCTTCAGGGCACACCTTAGGGAATGACTTATATGTAAAGATAAGGTAGTTTAAGACTTTGGAAGTACTTTTAATTCAAAATGTCAAATTTGCATGTAACTTTAGTTTAAAAGCAGCCAGCAAAACAGGCCTGCCTTTAAAATGACACTGGGCACCTCAGCAGTGCACTTATGGGTGCACTGCCTCTGCTGACCATATGCTAGAGACTTAAGGGTAGGTAGATACTACCAATTATAATTAGCTTAATTTGCATATTCACTTTACACAGAGCACTGGCCCTGGGACTGGTCGGCAGTACCCATGGCACAGCCAAGAGTAAATAACCACCATTATCTGTCCAAAATGTTTGAGGGTGTCAAGGGCAAAAAGGAGGACTTTTCTACACCATGTCACCTAAAAACCCATATCCATCCTAAACCATAAAAGTTCTCGTACATCCCAAAACCTATATTCACCCTAAAACCCATATCCACCCAGAAACCCATATCCACCCTAAACCCTAAAAATTCAAATGCCACTGAAAAACATATACCGCCTACCACTAAAAATTCCCCATACCACCCAAAACTCTATACCCTCCCTAAAACATAAAAATTCCCTTACCACCCAAAAACCTATACTCACCCTAAAACCTAAAAATTCCCTTAGCACTCAACAGCCTGTACCCATCCTGAACCCTATAAATGCCCTTACCACCTAAACACCCATATCCACCCTAATCCCTAATAATTCCCTTACCACCCAAAAACTCATTCCCACCCTAAACCCCAAAAATCCCCTTACCACCCAAAAAACCCATACCCACCCTACACTCTAAAAATTCCCTTACCACCCAAATACCTAAAACCTACCCTAGAATCTAAACGTACTTTGTATGTATAATATATACATATATATATATATATATATATATATATATATATATATATATTCATACCAACTTGACACTTCTGTCAACGACGCGGCACTCACAGGATTTTGCAATTCTTCATTTAATGAATAATGTGATACCAAACAAACAAACACCAACGCATTTTGACTTTCACGGTCGTGATCACGGTAATTACTCAGTCCGTTAAGTGCCCTATTTATACTATTCATCTCACCATGCCTCTATGTGGCATTCTGGGATACGTAGTTTACACAGTAAATATACATTATTTAACTACAAAAAAAAAAACAAATTCAATCATATTCAATCATATGTGAATATCTAAACAATACAACTAAATACACCCCAAACAATTGCCATGCTAAAAGAAAATCTAAAAATCAAATGCTAAAATCACGAGAACTCTACTCATTACGCATTATTAATCACAATTTACAATGTCATCTCTCTCTGAAACCAATACTCAAAAATATATATACAGTTATGTTTTAACATAAATCTCTGGTCCTAAATATATGCTTCTGGATTAATTTATATACTTAATTACGGGTCTAGTGCCCCAATTTTTTAACTTGTCATTATCCAATTTTCTACATATAATATTACCATTTCCTTTTTTACCACATGGATGATATAACTCAATTTATATTATTCATTCATAATTAGGGATGACAGTATAATTCCTCGTCACAGTTTATCCCAAACGGAATCTTAGTTTTTAATCTGATGATATATCTGGATTCCAAGCATCTCAGTTTTTGAACTCTATCACCTCCCCGTTTGTGTTTCTTTATTGTGGCAATGCCATAATATTTCATATATAACCAATCCGATTCTGTATGGATTTTCAGATGTTTAGTCATAGCATACGTATTATCATCATTCTGCACTGCTCTGATGTGTTCCAAAATACGCATTTTTAAGGGACATATAGTACTGCCAATGTAGCTCAGACCACACCCGCACTCTATGACATGTACCACAAAAGTTGTTTCATATATATATATTTTCTTTACAACGCTCCCTTCGATCCAAAGAAAACCAGGACCCTCCGATGTGTAGAGTTACAATTTTAATTCAGAAATCTGAAAACTCCAACGCGTTTCGGCCGTAGCCTTTATCACGGATGGAGTACGAGTGTAACATACATATTTAAATAGCCAAAGTAGATAAAACAAAAAACTGTCAAACTGTCATCACCTCGAAATGTTAACACGAAAATGGCGGCCATCTTAAAACGTTCATGCCATAATATTTATGCAACAACTTTGCAATATTGCCATTTAACACAGAGCCGTCTTGGTTTCTGCTCTCGCTTAACTTCAAATTCAAATATTTTCACCACATTACTAATTTTTTAAAGATTAAGTAAAATACTTTTAACATACAAAATTGTAATGTTAGTGATCAATAATTCATGAGTGGATGCCTCAAAAAGCCCCAGAGGGCATAGTTCATAATACAATATTCTAATCTCTCACCCCAATTAATAAATTAGATAAGGCCCTGCACAACACCTCATTATTAATAGTCCAACCCAGCCAACCGTCCACAATTTCTGCCTCAAACACAGTTTAGTCCTCAACCAACATTATCAATATATGTGATACCTTATAAAAAACACCCCCACTTACTGTTAACATTAAAACCAATCAAACGCCCTTCCTCGATACAGCTCACATTTCTTCCAATTAATAATTTAACCCAAATGGATACTCAGCTCCTCACTAGAATTCAACCCCAGAGGGTCCAATGTTTCAAAATCAATTATATATTTAGACTTCATAATTCTTAATGATCTTTCCCTATTTCCACCTCTATTGTTCAGTTTCACCTGGTCAATAACTACAAACCTAAGTAAATTCTCATTACCAAAATGTACTTCAGCATATATATTATAACAAACAAAGAAAAGAGTTTTTCTTACCTGCAATATACTTACATTTACCATGTTTTTTGTTATAGAAAGCATCCGTTTTAAAGGCATGTTCCTTGTAAACAATTTTCTTGTAAAAGCCTTTTCGTTAAAAAGGCATTTTTGCTATAATGCCTTCATTGTAAAGGTCTCTTATTGTCCGGCTTTCGCAATAAAGGCTGTTTCTCATTTCTGTCAACTTTAGCAAACCAGACAGCTGAGATCTAATGAAGCACATTTTTTATAATTCTGAAGTGTGATGTAAACAAAGATTTTAATAGGATCATAACAAATCAAAACACTTTCCTTTTGATGCACAAAAGATAAATGTTCACTGAAACCCTATTTCCACACCTGATCATTTGTGTGCGATATAGTTTAATCAGTAAAACTGTATGTCTATAAAAATGTAGTGTCCATTACAATGGAAAATATGTTGCCTGTAAATGACAGTACAGTATCATATGATGTTTTAGTTATATTTAAAAAATCGCCCATCTTATGTCCATTAAAGTTAGGTGTGTCACAAAGGTTTTTCATTCTAAAAATTGCTTTGTGGGTCCAAAGAGTTTGGAAAGTACTACTGTAGATGACATTCTAGTCCATATTTTTTTCTCGCTTGTATTAATTCTTCACATGGATGGCAAGTTTAAATATTTGATAGATTTATAAACACATGGTAGACTGTATCCCAATGATTTCTTTTTGTGTTAAGGTTTGGCCTTACTTTCTTATTTAAAATTAGGCAGAGGCAAATTGATCCTTATTCACATTTTCGTGGGCATCTTCACCAGCAATAATATCCATCATAAGAGCAGCACATCATATAAAAACTGACCAAGGCTCATTAACGATTATCCCTTTTATGTCCAAAGATAGGGACCCCTCCACTTTCAGAGAAACTTAAGAGAGGAAGGTTGTAGTCAACCAGAACCTATGAGCTACATTTTTTTCTCTTCTATTTCTTTTGCTATGTGCCAGACTTGCTGATCTTTAGCCCATTGCTTCTTGGTATTTTTCGATAAACTACTAATGCAAAATCAATGTGTGTGGATCAGACAAAAAAGACTTCAGAGAAGTAAAATGATATTCAACAAAACAAATGTGGCAAGGCTATCTTCTAATGCTAATTGAACAGCATTATTAATGCTGCTCTTTGGAGTACTTCATCGCCGTCTGAATGTTTTTTTCTCAGCATCTTCAGAACACAGTAGACATTTTGACACAAATAGCAGCATTTGTAATTCACAGTATGCCCCAACTCATACAAAAATAGATACCCGTTATAAGAAACTTTTAAAAGCGGTAATCGGCTTGACGTTTCTGGAACATATTTCAATTAAAAAAAGGAAAAAATAGTGCATTCTTTCACTGTTATTAGATCCTGCTATAAACTGTGAATCACGATTAAGTTCATTGAATCGGCATGGTTATTTAAATATCATTTACAACATCGTTTAAAACGTGAATGATTTAAACTTAAAAAAAACATATCTCACACACTAGTCCATATGCTTCCTCAAACACTTAGTAAAATCATCCAACTAGCCTAACTGTCTTCAAGAAAACACACACTTGAAATGCTGGATTTCTAGCAACCAAAAACCACTCGTATCAAATGCGAGCATTCTGACAGTGTGACAAATTGCTGGAACAAATGCTAAATAGGTAAATGGACAGGTGATGAATGGCCTCGTAAGCCTTGTAGGGCAGCCTCTGTAAGACATTAATTGGTTTTGTGGAACCGGTTTTAGTCAATAAATTCACTTGCGAGATTTCTTGCTTTGGACATCTTTAAAGAATGTAATGCTGTTTGTGACAAACCACGTGCAACAGAGTAGACCATCATCTCAATTTCATTCACCCTGCACTGTGGCTGCCTTTCATGATGCACTGCTACGAAATGTGCAATATTAATTTTTGACATGCAGCTGCTACCATGTATTCGCACCCTTCCCTTTTAAAACTTTTTGCCTTTCAAGTTATTCTCAATTTTGCCACGATTTAAGAATTCACTTAACTCATATTCACTTGAAGTTCCAAGTATTTTAATTTATCTTCAAACTCTTGCTATTTGTGTTGGGATGTAACACTGCATGAATCTGGTTTACAGTTCACTAAGCCAGTCCAGTACCATAAACAAATGGGCGTTTGCGTGATTCTCCAGTACTTATATTATGTTGAGCTCAAACTTGGGTGACTGAATGGCATACATCGGCCGGTCCAATCAAATCGTCTAGAACTGATTGTTAGCATTCTTACTGAAACTGTGGAGCATGGGCAGTCCAGGGCAATCGGTAGGTGAGTCTCAGATCGAGTTTGAGATTAGAGGGACATCACTCGCTGTTAATTGACCTTTCACTTTATTATACACCATAGGCTTCAATATGTTGATGCCGGATGGATATTGAACGTATTTTAAAGACTTCAACCGTGAGCTGGATTCCTTAAATAGTGGATCTCACTGTTCTGTACAATCTCACTGTGTGCTTTGAAATTTCTGGTCCTGTTTTTCTTACACAGCAACGAAGAATTCGGTAGAATGTGAGAATTACTTTAATGTGACCTAAAACTGCGAATTATATATATATGAGAATGTTATCAACTTAACTAACGTTTCACATTTTTCATTACAATGCATTTCTGTCAAAAACTGAAGAACTTCATTTGTCAGATGGCATGTTTTTCGTGAGAGGGTCTGGAAATATTTATAAAAGTAGTGTTGTATACGTTTTTCAGTTTTTGCCTGCTTGAGATGTATGTTAACTAACATCAAGAAATAAAACAAACGCATTTCTAAATTGTTAGTAATACTTGCATATCACTGGCATATAATATTATATTCATGCCGTGATACTTGAATTCAACTAGATTTAGGATGTATCTGCAAGCCGATGCATGAGATACTTTCACCTGAAAGCTTTCTGATAGGAAACATTTTATAGTATGCATAATAATGAATGTCATTGTGTGCTGTTATTTTACATTTTCTCTTTTCGATAAGCAAGTAGCACAAGAAACTTTTACATTGCAAAGTGTAATCAACAAATACAAACTGCTGTTCATGCTTTTCCCTGTGTTACATTTGCATTGCACTGTGAGAAACCTCATCCTTTGTGCTGCCTAGTCCAAACTTTCACTAAACATTGAAAATGCAAAGAGTCTGTGATTGACACAACTCCCACCTCATCGATAGTTTGTGAGTAATATTAGGATTTGAACTGTGAGTCTTACTATGTAATATAGTTAATGTTGGGATGGAGGCCTGCAGGGAAAAGCATTAGTATTTACAATTTGTCAGCTTTGTGACCAGTCATTTAAAGGTACAAAGGAAGCAAACAATGACGCTAAACGTGGAATAAAATGAAGGGGGCATCAGTGGAAGCATGTAGCCATGTACCAGACTACGCCTGCTCTTCCTGATGCTCACAGTCTACACACGCAGAATGTAAGATGCCAGAAGTTGACAACTTACACTCTAGTAATGCTCACCAGCCCTGCTGAGCTGATAACCATTTCATGATGTGCACCCTCCAGAGCGGTAACAAACATTTGAGCATAATGTTGTGAATCACAGGGGGAAATGCCCATATGCCACTGGCACAGCATGTGCATTCAGATTTTAAAAAGTTGTGAATTCAGCCTTTAGAGCTCCGATCCTGACGCTTGTCCTGATCATATTCATATGTTGATGTTGAGACTGTTCTGGCAGAGAAAAGGCACTCTGAGTGCCTATAGGAATGTGCCACTCTGCCCCAAGTTTACTATAGCGAATGTAGTATTTTTATTCCTCAGTACATACAACGATAATGTTGTGTGCAGATATCTATTTTGTTAGGTAATGAGATCATGAGCCTGGGTCTGTGGTCAGATATACATACACATCATGTATACTCCTTTTCACAAGTATGGCTACTGTCTACTCACTGGGCTGTAGAGTATTAACTGTGCGGACAATGATGTGGATTTTAGCAAGTTCGTTGGACAAGTCACTTTAGTTGTTGCTTGCTAGTGACATGGCCTACCTGCATCTCTCATCTTTTTCAACTGTCTGCCAGTTCCTACTACCAGGCCCTTTGCCAATTCATGTTGGAGACAATTAGCTTGTGTGAGCACATATGTGAGACACAGGTGTGCATGAAGTATGTTTGATACATGTTCCCACAGTGTCACCATTTGAATGTGGTCAAATTCAGTGGTACTTGAATTAGAGGAGCGAAAGAACAGATATGAATTGTAGGGGCCTTTCAGACATTCAAGGCTGGAGAGTGTTTGGGAGAGGAGGAGTGTGGATCCCTTTGAAGTCAGGGAATCTCCTCCCTTTCAGGCCCTTTGTTGTCTGGAATGTTGCCCCCTCCCCCCCACGCTAGGTAACAGGCACCTGAGTGGGACAGCCTGTATATCTTTAGATCTTTAGTGCCCTTGTTTTAGGCTTCCCCTGACAGGAGACCCACTGCTACACTCCACTACCTGCTCAAACCTTTGACAAAGACGATGACAAGACCTGTTGTAACTGAAATACATTGAAATTACACTTGCCTATATATTGATCCTGGAGGGCGGATTTGGATCCCCAACATGGAAGATTGTTCCATTCTCCCATCACTGTCTAACCGTGCTCACCAAGCATTAGAAAGTGAAAACAGTAACACACCACAGTGAACAGAAGAATTGAATGGAGGAAGAAAGAAGAAGAAAATGCTGGACTCGGGAATCTCCTATGGTTCAGAATACTGAACTCTGGAAGTCAGAGTGCCAGAAGATCTGTTTCCTAACAAAAGAAAATAAGGATTTACTTTCTTACTATATTTTTAGCATACATTTTTCCTCTTATCTATATCAGATGTCCAATTGCTTTGTTATTTAGAACATAACTATGAGGATCTTGAATGGAATTTCATACTAAAGTGTTCGCAAACTGTTTTAGCCCTTTTTTACTAGTATACATGAAGCTCTTGCCTTCTTAAGAATCTACAGTGCCAAGAAAGTTAATTAGGTGCCTATTTTTAAAAGCAAGGGGGGAGGGGTAGACTCATTCAGAAGAATCTCTGCACCCACAAACGTTATTGCTTCCAAAGTCCCCTCAACAGAGTAGTGCAGGATCTGCCATTACCTACCGGACGTTTTGAGCGCTGGAACTCATGATCCCCTTCCTCAGCTGACTGGACCATATGCTGATCAGCTCACTCAGGCTGACTGCAATACGGCAGGCATGGCCTGTTGAGGAGACTGCACAAAGATACCCAGGCAGCATGTGTGGTTAACTTGACCCTTGATGAGCAGGTAGTAGTTGAAAGTGACTGACCTATGACTGCATGTGAGCTAAATGCCAGTTCCTCTCCTGTTGTAATTGACAGGGCTACAGATCAATACATTTTACTTTCAGAGACTGTTACTGTGGGTACTTTTCAGATTATTCTTAGAATAAGCCTTTTATCTCTTATGTGTAATTCTAGCTGTGTTTAGGATGGTGCAATAAATTGTTTTTCTTTTGATAAATGAAAGTACTGTTTGGACAACACTTTCTTAGTGTTCATGTGTTATTTACTACTCATATTATTAATATTCTCATTGTTATGCAAATTGTTAATGCATAGAAGCATATGGCCTGATGTACTGTCCTTACAAGCAAGCAATCAGGAGTGGGTGAAAATGTTTCTTCAAATGTTTGGGAGTTGTATGCCATTTTGCTTTATAAGTGACAGAATGCCCATTCTCTGAGGGCACCAAAACAACCTTATTAATAAATAATAATAATTAGGTTGGTCACTAATTGGGGATGAACACGCTGATGGGGGCCTGCAAGGGACAGCAGAACTCCATCTGTGTTTTTGTAATTCCAAACAATAGTCTTTTTTTAACTCTTAAATCAGCTTATTTCACTTTATTTTATTTTGCCAAGTCGTCTTTTCTCATTTTCTTCTCATGTTTTCTTTTGTTTTGCTCGTGAGCACTGTTGTCAAAAGATTACAATTAACTTGTTTAAAAGTGTAGGTGTACGCAACAGAGGCATCTTTTTGCTGATTGCGGTTGCAGTTTACCAGTCTTAGGAAAACGGACAACGAGAGCAATTGCACATGGCATTTTAAAATTAATTGGTTACTTTCTTTTCATTTCAAAATAAAAAGCATAGGCTATTCCCAAATTGTATGCCTATTAAAAATAAAAGTAAATGAAAAAAAATAGTGGAAATAGACCAGTTTCCTTCATAGAAGAATTTGCATTCCAGGGCCTCTTAGATAGATACTGAAAACAACTCTTGGTGACAAAGAATGCGATGAAGGTTTTATGAATCCTACAAACTGATCTAGAGTTGACATAAAATTAAACAAGCATTGCCAAAACTGATAGGTCTGATGTGGTCTTTATCACTGCTTGTTTGTCATTGTTTTTTCAAAACTTTCCTGTTGGGAAAGATGCCACACCCTCAATATAGGACAAAAACACTAGCTAAAAGCAAAAAAATATTTTTGACCTAAAAAATTACGTATTGCCATAATACTCCCTGGCACTTCAGGGTTTAGAAGAAAAATATTATTGACACAATACCAGGCCAGTAGATAACGAGGGCTGGCTGAGAGTCCCTATAAGTATGTATATTGTACATATACTTTTAGTAAACTTGAAAAGTCTAGGCTAATGCCAGACCTGAAACACCTTACCCCACTATTCTTCTTGTGCTGGCAGGAAAGTCAGCTTGCTCCCTTTCTTGTTCACAGCTGCATCAGCCAGGTTGGGGGAGATGTCGGTCCTGTCCTTCTCATTTCCCCAGACTTCAATACTTGGAGTGGGACAGGTGCACTATATGTCGTTGTCAGTCAATATTTCATCCAGGTGAACTTCTCAAATCTGTCACAGCAATGACTTATTTAAAAACACCACCACTCAACATAATTGAGCCAATGATGTTGTTAGTAGAGAAATCATCAATTTAGATGGTATAGCGAGGGAGAACTGGAAACCTGAGATCATGCCTCTGAAAAGTCTCACCTTCACCCCCAAAGAAATGCAAATGCTTAGACAGCAGTATGTGTCCAATGCGTAAAGTTGATGGCAGAGGTCAAAGAGAAGAGATGCAGGCTTTGATACACATTGATGACAGCCAGTTATCAATAAAACAAATAAACCAAGAAGTTTTGCTAGCACCGAAAATAAACCAGTATTGACTGTTCTCCAGAGAATGAATGAGTGAGGGGAGGAAGACAAGGGAGGAATGCACACAACCAATCAGCTTTGAGGTCAATTTAGTAGGGAAAAATAAGACATAGGGATGATCAAAGTATGTTGCAATATGTTGCAACACAAGTGTGTGTTTTGCTTATGCCAAGGTTTTTAGAAAAAGGACACGTAGTCAGAAAATGACATGTAGTCAGATTGCAGGAAGGACACGTAGTCAGATTGCACCAATAATACGTAGTCAGATGATTGCACCAATGAATAGGGGGGGTGGGAGACTTGGCTTTAGTTGCACCAATGCATATAGGGGGTGGAAAGCTAGGCTTTAGTTGTGTAATGTTGCTCAAATATGCTATATTTGTTCATTGTAAGACAAATGGTTAATTTGATCCAGCAAAAACACAATATATAAACGGCTACCTGCTGTAACCAAATTGACAGTTAGATTACAACATACTTGGGTTCCTCACTCTCCCAGCCACTTTACGAAATAAAACTTTTGTAGTTTATCACTTAGCTTTTGCTTGTTTTTACGTCAATTAAGATTTAACCAACAAATTGGCAAGCCAGCCAGGAGAGTCCCAGAGGTCATTGGCAACAGCAACGGATGGAGTAGAGACTGCCTATTGTGGATAGAATTGCACACTTTTTTGAGAAAGTAAGCAGACTGCCTGTTTGATCAAAAGTCTGTCTATTCACACGGTTAGTTCTCCCCCTGTGGTGGTTGCTGTCATAAGGTGTGGCCAACGTGGACACCTCGAATTATAACAATTGAAGTATGAAGTAATAAGTTGTGGTAAGGTAAGGCAGAAATGTTATGATCAATGTGCCCAAGGTGTCTAGGGTATGCATAAGTAATCTCTACACCAGAGACTGGTAAGGAAAGCAGATCTGAAAGAGGAAATAGGTGTAGACCAAAACCCCCATTCTAGGGTTAGAGAAGTCAACCCCAGACCAGGTCTGGAAGATCTGAAGAGAATGTAAATCTAAAGGAGCAAGTTGATTGAGGACCAGAAAACTCATGACACTCATCTACGGGTATGGTTCATATCAGATTTAGTTTAGCTGAAATAAGCAAGTATAATGCATGAATAAATGCTCCAAAGTGAACTAAAAAAGTTGAAAGAGATAGAAGAATAGACAACCACCAAATATCAAAGGAAAAGAAAAGTCTAGGTACCCCATAGGTAGAATGTGGCAAATAGTAAAGGCATACAAGTTGAATAGGAGGAAACGTGCTGCTGAAAATAATACACATTTATAAATTAAAATAGGGTGTCCTTTAGAACATATGTTAAAGACATTTCCAAGTAACAGAATAAACAAGTATAGTCAATAATGGCATAAGGGAACAAGAAAACATTCACATTCATGCCAAAAGATGGTTCCTTTGACAAAGACATTGTAGCACAAACATTGACATTTATTAGGGCTTAATAGAAAGTAAAGCAATTGATTAAAATGGAAAACATTCTTAGCTTATGGTCTATATTTAAAAACAGCTCTGAGAATCAAGAAGAATTACTAATTAAAAGCCCCCGCACGGCACATGATACCACCCTCACCTCTGCATATGTGGGAATATACCTAAATCTCCTTCCCCTTGCAACAGGATATGAAAACCCACCAGAAGTGCAAACTGTTACAACTAGTGATCAAAGCCCAAAAGGGGTACTGGCACAAGTAACAGGATTTACACATAGAGAGAGGGGTGCTGAAGGTAAAACTGGAAGGTGGAAACACCTTTTATTCAAAATAAATGAGGAAGGGCATGACAGAATAAAAGATGCCCCAAAAAAACTGGGTGCCGTATGAGGAGCGAGCAGATGTTGCCTCAGAAAGAGAATGGGACACAGAGGAAGATGAGGAGGAACTAAAAGACCTCGTACACAGACCAGCACAAGAAGGAGATATATATGCAAATCCCTTCTGTGACTGCTTAGCCAGATGGAGAAAAGGAGAGGTCCCACAGAGGAAACCTTGGCCCAGGGAAGGATCATTTGATCCAGACGATATGGCAATATCAGAACGATGCATTAGAGGAGGAGAGGGGGATCCAGACCGGGGTTATGAATATACAATGAAATGTAATAGTTCGGGAAACGTATTCATTACGACAGGCTAGAAACCAATTTCAACAAGGGAACTGCGGCAGAGAAGGATATAGTAATACCACATCCCATACAACAAATAGTAGAGTAATGCAGTTACCAGTAATTAAAAAAGGAGTAGGTGAGTTTAATTTTATCCCATGGCCTCAAATGGACAAGGAAGGTTTACAAAATAAGTTACCAACCCTATCACATGGGGCATATAAGTGTATCAGTAGCTTTGAGAGGCATACCACAGGAATGACCTTAGCTGTAGGAGACATAAACATTGTATTGAGTGGGTTAATTGGGAGCCAAACTGACAACATTTTCAAAACCACTAAAATTAAAGGAATAAGACTTATGGAGATTAAATTTGATGGTGCTCAATTTAACAATTATAGGTCAGAAGTATGGGAAGCACTGAGAAAAAACTATCCCAATAAACCAGATATTGTAGGCATGATGGCAGAAACATTGAGACCAAATGAAAATGTAACTGATTACGTCAATGGGATGAAAGAAAGATGGAGTCAAGAGACAGGGAAAGCATGGGAAAATGAAGGAAGTAACACTATATTCTTTTATAACATAATAGAAAGAGGACTGGCAACAGATGTGCAGGCTAATTTAGAGAATATAGTGGGGTTGGAAACAAAGCCCTGGATGGAGATCTTGGCGCATATTGTACACTTCTACAAAAAAAGGTAGAGAAGGAGAAAGAAAAACAGATGGAAAATGGAAAAGCAGCTGCCCGGTTAACACAACACAAGTTAAAAAAACAGTAATGGAAGGGGCAGTATTGGCTGTGGTGGTACCCCAAAAGGTAATGTTGCAACCACTTCAGCAATGTTACAGACAGAACCAGTCAAGTGGTGGAAAGGGAAGAGGAAGCCTTTGAGGAAATATTTGCACCTGAATATCGATGGAATGTTTCTACTATCATAACATGGGCCATATGGCAAGAGGGTGCAGACACAAGAAAGCAGATATGCGGGCACAAGCAATGCAGATACAAGGGCAGGGACAACAGATACAGAACATACACAACATACCCCTGCAATATTACCAGATACAAAGACAACAAACTCATAGCCCACCCCAGAAAAACAACTTCCAAGGTTATCAGAATAAAGGTCCACAAATCCAGCAACAACAAAATAACACCCTAAACCAGGAAAGACAAGGAGGGATGGTAGTGATGGTTGCAACAAATCCATTCTATGAGACTATGGGAGACAATGGACAGCAACAACAACAACAACACCAATACCAATAATGAAGGGGCCCAGAGAGCATTCCAATGTGTCAATTTTTATTGGTAACACACAGGTCAGATGAGGAACACACTGTGCCCGTTGCCATAAACAAAATCCCATATACTTTTCTAGTAGATAAAGGGCCAAAAAAAATCATGCATCATAGAAGAGAAAATTCTCCTATTAAATACAGCTATGGACACACAGGGATTCTTTGGGGCAGTAAATAGGGGTCTATTAATAGAACCAGTAGAGATGGAAATAGGAGGCGCTTTGGTAGATGGGAAACTGTTGTACTCACCATCATCTCCAGCTAATCTCTTAGGAAGGGATTTGATGTCAAAATTAAACATGATAATACACTTTGCATCAGAGGACACAATGGTCTTGTGAGAAAACAGGGCTGATTGCAGAGGCCCCATAACTTTTTGCCCCCATTTTCCTCTTTTTGCTGGTGTTTTCCTGACTTTGATGGTGCCCTGGGTACTGCTAACCAGTCCCAGGGCCTGTGCTCTGTGTAAAATGGATATGCAAATTAGGCTAATTATAATTGGCTAAGTTAACCTTCCTATAAGTCCCTAGTATATGGTAGGGCATGTAGGTTTAGGGACCACAGCATAGGTGGTGCACACCTAGGTGCACTGCTGAGGTACCCAGTGTCATTTTAAAAGCAAGCCTGCCTTGCTGGCTGCTTTTAAATTAAAGTTATATGCAAATTCGACTTTGGAATTAAAGGTACTTCCAAAGTCTTAAACTACCTTATTTTTACATATAAGTCACCCCTAAGGTGTGCCCTATGTGCCCCTAGGGCTGGGTGCCATGTAACTATAAGCAGGGACTTTATAAAAATAGATTTATAAGCCCTGGTGAGGTAAAAACAGCCAAATTCGTTTTTCCCTCATTGAAGTAAATGGCCTTCATAGGCTAGAATGGGCAGACTTTATTTTAAATTTTAAAGTCTCCTTAAATGTTACATACCAAGAATTTGGTATCAAATTAATTGTTGTAATAAATCCCACAACTTCCAGTTGTTGGATTTAATATAACTTGTTCAGGTAAAAAGTTTAGACTTTACCTAAAAAGTTGCCAATTTCAGCTCTGCATTGTTTTTGCTGCTGTGCTCTGATTGGCCAGCCTGCAGCAGCTTCTGCCAGGCTGCCTTGATGAGGTGTGAAGTGGCCAGGCTTCACACAAAGGAATGTGCTTGGGGGAGAGAATCTCCCCTCAGCAGATGGTGAGGCAGGAAGGGGGAGGGCTGCCAAACTGGTCTTCAAAGGCAGAGAAGGACATTTGCAGCACCCAGCAACACCCCCACATCCTGCAACCCCAGACAATTAGGTGCCCCCTTGATTAGATTAGGAGAGGGCAGGAGAGGGGTGTGTTTATGATTTTTAGCCACACCAGTGGGTGGGCTCAGCCAGATGTAACCTCCAAAAATCAGATTCATCCATGTTGGATTTTTAGAGACTGTTGCCTTCTGGGATGTATTTTTGCCACACTTCCCAGGAAGTGGTCATCACAGGGGGACGACCCTGTCCCTCATTGGAGAACCAGGGCCCCCCTGCTTTTCTCCCAGGAGCAAGGATAAAACTGGCAGACCTGCACCCACGCCTCAGATCCCCACCAAATTTCAAGAAGAAAGAACTTAAGGAGAAGAAGGACTGCCCTGCTGGACCCCTGGCCTGCACCTGGACCCTGCACTCAGAAGGACTGCACCAGCTGCACACTTGGGCTTCACCACAAGAAGGACTTTGCCTGGCTTCAACTGGTTCAAGGAGGGACTCCCTGTTTGCTACAGGTGAAAAATTGCTAAACCAGAGTCCCCTGCACCAACTCCTGAAGAAAGTGACCAGCTGACCACTGTCCAGTGGCCAAAAAGGAGTTTGCGCCAGGTGCATTCTGGGAGTTGAAGTCCGCACCCCCCAAGGACCATCACAGAACTTCTGGACCCTTGGGGTGAGCTGTGGACCCCAAAAGAACCTTAAAAGAACATCTGGGTGAAGCCCCAGAAGTTTGGAAAAGATTTGAGAATTTTTGGAAAAAAGCTCCAGAGAGGGACCGACCCGCCGCGGAAATTCTAGCCGGCTTGCCTCAACCGCGACCCGGCCTGACTTCGTGGTTCGTCCCGGTAAAGAAAAACATCCAAAAAAGAGACTAAGTCAGAACGTAAAAAGTTGACCGGGACCTCCCAGCCATCGTATCCGAGAAGGGCTCCATGGACGTCGGATCAAGATCCAGGTTTACCCCGGTCGAAGGATTTTCATCTTGAAAAAACGACTAAGTCCGAAGGTAAAAGTCTCCACCGAGGAAACCCACATCGCGTATCCGGACAAGGGCTCCAGGAGGTCGGATTCAACTGGTTCGTCCCGGTGAAGAAAAACTTCAAAATAAAGACTAAGGGGGTCATTCTGCTCCCGGCGGTCTAAGACCGCCAGGGCCAGGGTCGGCGGGAGCACCGCCGACAGGCCGGCGGTGCCCCGCATGGCATTCTGACCGCGGCGGTAAAGCCGCGGTCGGACCGGCAACATTGGCGGTCTCCTGCCAGTGTACCGCCGCCCTTTGGAATCCTCCAAGGCGGCGCAGCTAGCTGCGCCGCTGAGGGGATTCCGACCCCCCCTACCGCCATCCAGTTCCCGGCGGTCCTCCCGCCGGGAACCGGATGGCGGTAGGGGGGGTCGCGGGGCCCCTGGGGGCCCCTGCAGTGCCCATGCCACTGGCATGGGCACTGCAGGGGCCCCCGTAAGATGGCCCCTACAAGTATTTCACTGTCTGCTTGGCAGACAGTGAAATACGCGACGGGTGCAACAGCACCCGTCGCACCTTCCCACTCCGCCGGCTCGATTACGAGCCGGCATCCTCGTGGGAAGGGAGTTTTTCCCTGGGCTGGCGCGCGGTCTTTTGGCGACGGCCCGCCAGCCCAGGGAAAAACTTAGAATACCCTCCGCGGTCTTTCGACCGCGGAGCGGTATTTCGACCGCGGAGCGGTATTTCGGAGGGGGGAACTCTGGCGGGCGACCTCCGCCGCCCGTCAGGGTCAGAATGACCCCCTAAGTCAGAAGGTAACTTTTTAACCGAGGCCTCCCGCGACCTGTAGCCGAGCAGGGCTCCATCGCGGTCGGCCTGAAAGTTTGACTTTGCCCCGGTCGAGGTGCAACCAGATGACCCGATTGGCGCTTTTTGTTTCTAAGCGCTAGAAAAGTAATAATTCTTTAAAAATTCATAACTCCGGTTCCCCTGAACCGATTTTAATCGTTTTTGTGTCATTTTAAAGATAAAAATATAAACTATTTTTATAAATTGGTTTTGGATTTTTAAACTGTTTCCTGTGTTTTATTTAATTACTGTTTTGTGATATTTGAATGCTTTACACTTTGTCTCCTAAGTTAAGCCTTGACGCTCGTTGCCAAGCTACCAAGGGTTGAGCTGGGATTAATTTACTGAGACCTAACTGTACCTAGGTGGAGGTTAGTGGCTCGTTGCTAGGTGTAGGTACCTACCTGCCCTACCAATAACCCATTTTCCAACAGGTCTGCAGAACCCCAGGGATTCCAGAAAAAGAGTAATGGTGTTACTTATGAGAACAGAGATCAATAAACAATACCGAGTCAGGCGCACTGATGAAAGAGAGGTTTTAAGGGCAGTATGTGCTATCGTAGCAAACACACCCCAACTGAAGGGAAGACAGGAGGAAATAACAAAGGAATTCCTGTTAAGATGCAAAGGAATATCCCAATCAGAGCAGTTGCAGGACACACCACTTCTAATATCTATAGAGGGAATTGAAATAACTCCCACACACAGCATATTATTGGCCACTGACGAGCACCAAACAATGTGGGCATGTGTCTAATTCATGAACCCCGGATTAAGGTTAGGAGATTTACTTGAACAAAAAAAGTCAGCAACTTTCACTGTAATATTTGAAAACACAGTAGTAATTTGGGTAGAATTAGAGATAAGAACAGCCACACCCAAGCCAAGTCTTAACTCTACAAAAGACCAAGACTCAGCAAAAGTACCACCAAAGTTGTGGCCAACGGGACCATATGATGTAGAGATCAAAATGGGGTGCCTGGAAGATGTTACAAGATCTCCGCCCACTAAATAATATAGTAATACCAGAGTTCTCAGTGGTCCCAGATCCATTAATAATATTGACAAACATCCCAGCCAATTCAACACACTTTACAGTAATCAATTCGAAAAATGCTTTCTATAGTGCTTCCCTACATCCCAAAAGTAAATACCTAACATCATTGACTTATAGGGGAACCCAGTATTTATATACACATCTACCCTAGGTGTACTGTCAGTCCCCTAGTCTATTTAAAAGGAAGCTCAAAAATGACCTTTCAAACTTTCAGTGTGAAAGCGTGCTGTTACAACATGAGGATGATATCCTGATGAGTAGCAGGTCTGAAAAACAGTACCGAAAAGATATAACCAGTTTGCTAACCATCTTAGTGCAAAGAGGGTAGAGCTTTGAAAGAGATAAAATACAATATGCAGTTCCTGAAGTGCATTACATGGGCCAAATAATATCCGCTTCAGGCCGGAGGGTCACACCAGAAAGAACAGAATGTATCAGGAAAAAAGAAAGAACGCAAAATAGTGAAAGAGATGCAACAATTCTTAGGCCTCTGTAATTATGTCAGATAGTGTGTGTTTGATTACAGCTTACTGATAGCACCATTGTTGCAGGGAATGAAAGAGGCAAAGCGAACAAAAGAAAGAATACACCGGACAGGAAAGGAAATGAGCGCTATGTTCAAAAAACTTAAAGGAGAGATAAGTATCACCCCTGTGCTGGGTACACCACATTACAAGAAGGAGTTCAACATTTTCAGCCATGGTAATGGTATGACAATGACAGCAGTACTAACATAAAAATACTCTTTAGGCCATAAGCCAATCGCCTATTATAGTGCATTTTTAGACCCAATAATGAAAGGACACTTTCCATGTGAACAAGCACTCACAACTGCTGCCTTTGCTGTTGAGAAGAACACACCTATTATGATGGGCTCTTCTCCCACATTGTATGTGGAACATGTAGTGTTTGCTTTACTACAGAAAGGCATATTAACCACACAAGGGGTTCCAGGCTATGAGATAATATTATCCTCACCATCATTGAAAATAGTGAGATCTCACACAGTGAATCCTACAACATCCATAGCACATCCTGTACAGGAAGGAGATGAAGTACATGACGGCTCCACATTTACCCCTGATGAGGCTCAGGGCAGAAGAAGAGCCAATACCTGGTGGTACAATATAATTTGTTGATGGCTCATCCTCAATCGATCAGGAAACAGGAATGCAACATACCGGGGCAGCGGTAGTGGAGGGTAAGATACACATTGTGGTGTTCTTGATAACAGAGCAAATAACACTGCCTTTCAGTTATTCCGCACAAGCAGCATACCTCATAGCTCTGCTGGTTTCCCTGGAACCCGGGAAGGGAACTAATATTGCAGTATATTCAGAGTCAGCATATGTTACCACCACAGTGCAATCTTGTATCTCTAGGTTGAAAAGAAGGGGGTTTCTCAAAAGTGATGGTACTCCAGTAGCACATAGAGATAACTTAGAACTCATTATTGAGGCATTAGAACTACCAACTAGAGTGGCAGTAGTGAAATGTTCAGCACATACACTTTTGCTTGATTTTACTTCAATTAAGGTTTAACCAACAATGTCAATGGCTAATTTACTCCAGGCTTTCTCTGGAAATTGGACTGCCTCCACAGGATTTGGCATTGTTGCCTGGGACTTGTCATTAAGGGCACATTACATACAGTCCCGGACATAATGCTCAACACACTTGTCAAACCCTGGCCACCAAAACGCTCTATCTTTCTTTTCATTGCTTGCCTGTTAATATGCCCTTCGTGGACTAATGACAACAGATTATTCCTTATACCATTAGAAACCACTAAAATATCAGCACAGGACGAAAGACCATTGTTCAAATGGAGCTCCTCTGTATAATGAAAGTACCTCGCCACGTTCTAGTCAACATGTTAGGCCAGCCTTGCAGAACATCCTTTCCAGAATCTACATTTCTCTTTCAGTAAAACGCAGCTTTCCAAGGGAAAAATGCAGTATTGCTTTTGAAGCCATTGGTCTTTGTAGCTATAGATGTAAGAAAGGTGAAAATATTATTTATTCAGCATGAGTACGATTGCTGCCAATTCATCTATTGCACGATTCCCCACTTAATAAAAATGTCAGTTTATTTAAAAAAAAATAATGGTAGATTAAGAAATTAAAGGAATAATGCTTGGAAATTGTATACGTTCCTCTAGTACTGAAAAACGGTTTTGAAACTACATTTGCTATAAAACTACCCTGTTTAGCTGACATGTTGCAACATTTCAGATAACACCTATTTTATAAATATTGCTTGCCAATAGACAAAGAATGAGCAGTTCTCCACCACAACCTTCCCAATACACATTTAGTCCAAGATACCACAATCAAAAAATCAAAGAGAGTCAGACCTTTTACTGCCCACTTGTACCAAGTCATTTTGTAATATAGTTAGCCATAAGGTCACCGGAGTATATTGCTTTTTATCCTGCGCAACCAAAACTGATAATGAGCCTACCCATCTGCTGTGCCTACCTTACTCACATGGTTTGAGTCGCCAGTGAAAATTAGCTCACCCTCTCAGGTGTGTGAGGTAAAAGGTGCAGCACATCAATGATGCCAGAATTCCAGCATGCTCAGAATCCACATCCTAACGGTGGGACACAGGTGCTTCATTGTGTATATGAATCGGTAAGAAACGGAGACAGTTTTTGGCACGTCACGGAATTTTAAGTTATGCTTAAGCATATAAAATTTGACCCTGCATTTATCAGACTGTGCCTGGGTAGTTGAAGCAGAGACTTGCATTTCAGGTTATATATCATCATTTAAATATTTCTGAGGTGGAGACTGACCTATTGCGCCTCCTTCTATGCTACATCATTGTGACCCGCCTGCCACCTGAAAGATGTAACCCCAGATTATCATGGTGAAATGAAGTAAATGTATGAATTACTTTTGTTTTATCATGATCAAGTGATATCATGTCAGATGATGTTAATGGAGGTGAAAGGATTGTTTTCAATGATTTACATTTTCTGAGGACCTTCACCTTGACAAAGGTACTGTTGCATCCTTCTAGGGCAGTCTGATTCAAACAATTTTGATATGAGTTTGGTGTAGGCCAGTGATAGGGTGTGGGTGTTCATTCCTTAAAACATGATACAATTGGCTTATCCTCAACTGGTATAAGTCATTTTTTGTAAGTCCCTTGTGAGGTGACACTACATGTACCCAGGACCTGGGAATGAAATACTATTAGTGGGTTTGCAGCACTGATTGTGCCAACCACTTAACCCCTACGGTGCCTTGGACGAGGTGATCTCGTCCAAGGCACCATTTCCCGGGTGCCTTGGACGAGATCACCTCGTCCTGCACCCAGGAACTGGGGGAGCGCTAGCGCTCCCCTCATGGGCTCCCCACCCCCCCAGTGGTGGATGGAAGCCCTTCCCCTTCCACCCAACACCCCCCCTTGACGTCAGCACGCACCGCGCGCTGACAATCACAGAGGGCCTCCTCCCATCACGCTGGAAGCTCAGCTTCCAGCACGTTCGAAAGAGAAATGCTTTGCATTTCTCTTTCGATCACGTGGGGGAGGCCCAGAGAGGCTTCAAAGGGAAGGAAAGGAATTTCCTTCCCTTTGAATATCTCTGAGCGTTTCAAAAGCCGGATTGCAAAGCAATCTGGCTTTTGAAACGCCCACTAGACACCAGGGATTTTGTTTATTTTTAGAAATTGGCATAAGGGAGCGACCCCTTGGGCAAGGGTCGCTCCCAGGGAGGGAATTTTTTTGGAAGGCCTTTTCTGCCCCCGGGGGGGGCAGAAACCTCTAGGCACCATGGATCTTTTTTTTTTTTTGTTTTGTTTTTGTTTTGTTTTTTTGGAGGAGGAGTGCGACCCCTTAGGCAAGGGTCGCTCCCCTACGGGGCAAATTATATTTAGGCCATTTCTGCCCCCCTTGGGGGCAGATTGGCCTATTTTTATGAGGCCAAACTGCCCCAAGGGGGACAAAAATCGCTAGACACCATGGAGTTTTTTTTTAACGTGAATTTCACGCAAGGGGAGCGACCCCTCAGGCAAGGGTCGCTCCCCTGGGGGGCAAATTTATTTTAGGCCATTTCTGCCCCCCTGGGGGACCGGGGATTTTTTTTTTTGCGCCAATGTCACGCAGGGGGAGCGACCCCGTAGGCAAGGGTCGCTCGCGGAGGGTTTGGGGGCAAATTTATTTTAGGCCATTTCTGCCCCCCCGGAGGCAGATCGGCCTATTGTTATTAGGTCAATCTGCCCCAGGGGGAGCAGAAACCTCTAGGCGCCAGGGCAATTTTTTGTTTGTGTTTTGTTTTTTGTTTGTTTGTTTTTTTAGACATGGGGAGCGACCCATTAGGCAGGGGTCACTCCCCTGGGGGGCAAATTGTATTTAGACCATTTCTGCCCCCCTTGGGGGAAGATCAGCCGATTTTAGGTCAATTTCCCCCCAAGAGGGCAGAAACCACTAGGCACCAGGGATTTTTTTTTTTTGTGCCAATGTCATGCAAGGGGAGCGACCCCGTAGGCAAGGGTCGCTCCCGGGGCGGGGGGGTTGGGGGGTGCTGCAAATTTATTTTAAGCCATTTCTGTCCCCCCCGGGGCCGGCTGAGCTAGAGGCCAAAATCCACAGGTAGGCACTTTGCAAAAAACACCTCTGTTTTCTGTGAAAAAATTTGATGTGTCCACGTTGTGTTTTGGGCCATTTCGTTTTGTGGGCGCTAGGCCTACCCACACAAGTGAGGTAGTATTTTTATCGGGAGACTTGGGGGAACAGTGGGTGGAAGGAAATTTGTGGCTCATCTCAGATTCCAGAACTTTCTGTCACCGAAATTAGTGGAAAACGTGTTTTTTTGTGGCCAAATTTTGAGGTTTGCAAAGTATTCTGGGTGACAGAACCTGATCAGAGCCCCACAAGTCACCCCATCTTGGATTCCCCTAGATCTCTAATTTTCAAAAATGCACAGTTTTGGTAAGTTTCCCTATGTGCCGACTGAGCTAGAGGCCAAAATCTACAGGTAGGCACTTTGCAAAAAACACCTCTGTTTTCTGTGAAAAAATGTGATGTGTCCACGTTGTGTTTTGGGACATTTCCTGTCGGGGGCGCTAGGCCTACCCACAGAAGTGAGGTATAATTTTTATCGGGAGGCTTGGGGGAATGCTTGGTGGAAGGAAATTTGTGGCTCCTCTCAGATTCCAGAACTTTTTGCCACCCAATTGTGAGGAAAACGTGTTTTTTTAGCAAAACTTTGAGGTTTGTAAAGGATTCTGGGTAACAGAACCTGGTCAGAGCCCCACAAGTCACCCCATCTTGGATTCCCCTAGGTCTCTAGCTTTCAGAAATGCACAGGTTTGGTAGGTTTCCCTAGGTGCCGGCTTCGCTAGAGGCCAAAATCTACAGGTAGGCACTTTGCCAAAAACACCTCTGTTTTCTGTCAAAAAATATGATGTGTCCATGTTGTGTTTTGGGGCATTTCCTGTCCTGGGCGCTAGACCTACCCACACAAGTGAGGTATCATTTTTATCGGGAGACTTGGGGGAACATAGAATAGCAAAACAAGTGTTATTGCCCCTTGTCTTTCTCTACAATGTTTCCTTCCAAATATAATAGAGTGTGTAAAAAAGACGTCTATTTGAGAAATGCCCTGTAATTCACATGCTAGTATGTTCACCCCGGAGTTCAAAGATGTGCAAATAACCACTGCTCCTCAACACCTTATCTTGTGCCCATTTTGTAAATACAAAGGTTTTCTTGATAGCTATTTTTCACTCTTTATATTTCAGCAAATGAATTGCTGGATACCCGGTATAGAATGAAAACCCACTGCAGGGTGCAGCTCATTTATTGGCTCTGGGTACCTAGGGTTCTTGATGAACCTACAACCCCACAACCAGAAGAGTGCAGCAGACGTAACGGTATATTGCTTTCAAAACTCTGACATTGCAGGAAAAAGTTACAGAGTAAAACGTAGAGAAAAATTGCTGTTTTTTTCACCTCAATTTCAATATATATTTTTTTCAGTTGTTATTTTCTGTAGGAAACCCTTGTAGGATCTACACAAATTACCCCTTGCTGAATTCAGAATGTTGTCTTCTTTTCCGAAATGTTTAGGTTTCTGGGATCCAGCATTGGTTTTATGCCCATTTCTGTCACTGACTGGAAGGAGGCTGAAAGCACAATTTTTTTTAAAAATGGGGTATGTTCCAGTAAAATGCCAAATTTTTGTTGAAAAATTGGGTTTTCTGATTCAAGTCTGCCTGTTCCTGAAAGCTGGGAAGCTGGTGATTTTAGCACCGCAAACCCTTTGTTGATGCCATTTTTAGGAAAAAAAAAACACAAGCCTTCTTCCGCAGTAACTTTTTCCAATTGTTTTGAAAAAAACAAAATTTTCACTGTATTTTGGCTAATTTCTTGGCCTCCTTCAGGGGAACCTACAAAGTCTGGGTACCTCTAGAATCCCTAGGATGTTGGAAAAAAAGGACGCAAATTTGGCTTGGCTAGCTTATGTGGACAAAAAGTTATGAGGGCCTAAATGCGAACTGCCCCAAATAGCCAAGAAAAGGCCTGGCACAGGAGGGGGAAAAGGCCTGGCAGCGAAGGGGTTAAGTTACCCTCTAAAACAACCACAGGCCTGCCATTGCAGCCTGTAAGTGCAGTTTTAGCTGTCATTTTGAACTGGCCAACATTGGAGTTACCTTACAATATTTATTAAGTGGTAATTTCCAAATAGGACCAGGTAACCAGTATCTGCCTATGTCTTTATAATTATTACAATGAAAAAACCTAACTTAGGTGAAGTCAGATTTTTTTATTGCAATTTTGAAAATATCCTCTTTTGGAAAGTTGGTATTTTCCTGCCATAGTCTTTTACGGCCCTATTACGACCTTGGCGGAGGGGATTACTCCATTACAAATGTGAGAGACATCTCGTCCTCCTAATTACAAGTTCCATATGATATAATGGAACTTGTGATACCCGCGACGGCATATCCGTCATGTTTGTGATGGAATAATCCCATCTGTCGAGGTTGTAATCAGGCCCTTAGTGTTTGTAGCCTGTATCTGGGTCACATGAGTGGGTGTAGCTAACAAGATGAGCTTTATGTATTCTTCCTAGATAGCCCCCCACAATAGGGAGCTTAAGTGTGCCTAGAAGGGCCATCACTGGCAGGATGGGAGGGAAGAGCTGGGCACAGCCTGCACAGAAAGGGCTGCGTACCAACCGTAGTCAGTCTGGAGCCAGGGCAGGAAAGGCAAGATGCCTGTGGACTTCAAAGAGAAACCTCTAAAGACTTTTACCCCACTTCAAAGAAACAACTGATTATACATACTGGACCACAGACATAAAACTCTATAGTACCATTCTAGATTTGGGGATACATTACCAGGAAAAAGCACTGCTGTGCTGCTGATGGGCTGCCACTCTGCTGGACTGCATTTTCTGGACTCCTGCGTTGCTACCTTCTGTCCTCTCGGCTGGATGAGAAGGACTGGGACAGAAGGCTCCAACAACCTTGCACCTTCACCTGGACTCTCTGGACTTTGCCATACGTGAGTCTACCCAGTCAAGTGTTGCCACCCCAGTCCTAGAAACTTGGACGAGTGCCTATGGTGCTCTGCTAGTCTCTGTGTGATGGAAAGCTGATTATTGGTAAGGGCACTTAGCAATAGGCCACTAACCTCCAGTCAGGTCTCAATAATTGAATACCCTCTCAACCCACTCAACCCTTGGTAGCTTGGCAATGAGCAACAAGGCTTAACTTAGGATATATGTGTGTAAAGCATTTAAAAATCACAAAACAGTAAAAAAGTAGAACACAAAACACAATGAAAATCCAACACCAATTTATAAAAATAGAGTATATTTTATCCTTAAAATGACCCCAAACTGATTGAAATCGGATAAGGGGAACCAGGAGATATGAATGTTGAAAGAAGTAATGTTTTCTAGCACATAGAAACTAAAAGCGCCAATTTAGTCATTTAGCCGCACTAGACTGAGGCAAAGTCAAATTTTGAGGCAGAATGCAATGGAGCCCTGCTTGGTTTTAGCAAACGGGAGGTCTTTCTCAAAGTTTGCCTTCAGACTAAGGCCCTCATTATGACATTCCCGCTTCCCCCATGCGACTGCCGCCAACATAACGCTGCGGCAGCAGATAATCGGCAAGCATATTATGACACACACATACCAAACCGTCACTATACATCCACACACACAAGTCCGCCAGCCCAAAGGTCAGTGATAAACCGGCGGTATCCAAACCATTACGCCAACAGAACTATGCCCATCACATTATGACCCATGAATCACCGATAAACCATTAGCGGGACATACTGCCGCACTCAAAATATACACACTCAAACAAAACTACACAACATTGGACAATTCAAACTACACACACCTGACACACCTACACACACCACACCCACACCACTATAAAACACCCTCCCACAATACCCACAACCATTTATGACTAGAAAGATTTGCCACCAGAGAGAGATGCAGCGAGAACACCCACACAACCAGAGCCACATAACATCATCACCTATACACCATCCAAGCACCTTACATCACACACCCCAACACATCACCCCACATGCCCTCACCCACACCACTCACACTACACCCATGGCACCACAACAACACCTCAGATTCTCTGAGGAGGAACTAAGGGTCATGGTTGAGGAAGTAATCAAGGTAGAGCTACAGCTATTTGGATCACAGGTGCAGCAGAAATCCATTGCTAGGAAGATGGAGCTATGGCAGAGAATCGTGGACAGGGTCAACGCTGTGGGACAGCACCCAAGAACAAGGGATGACATCAAGAAGAGGTAGAACGACCTACAGGGGAAGGTGCGTAACACAGCACCAAAACACCAACTAGCTGTACAGAGGACTGGGGGTGGACCCCCACCTCCTCCCCCACAACTAACAACATGGGAGGAGTAAGTCTTGGCAATCATGCATCCTGAGTGCCTGGCAGGAGTAGGAGGAGGACTGGACGTTGGTAAGTCAAATCCTTATTACTATCACCCCCAACTAACTACATACCATCACAAATCCACACCATTACCCTCACTCCCATCACATCACCACCTCCCACATACCCCACCATCACAACCCACTCACCCCAATACCAAGCTCTGCATGTAACACCAATGCATGGACACTCCTCACAGACCTACATGGACACCTATCACCACTGCATGCACACTGGAGAGAATCACTTAGCCCAGCAAATATCAACTCACACAAAGGCAAATCTGCCAAGTCAACAACAACCATAGAGGGCAACACACCCATGAACATGATGTCACACTCAGAAACAATAACACTGCATTCACATCCCCACAGGTACCCCAGCCAATGTCACCCGAGAAGAGGTGCCAGCAACATCCAGTCCCCCCCCTCCAGAAGAGGCCCACAGTGATGACAGCAGGTCTGCTCGCCTGGATCTGGATGACCAACCTGGCCCATCAGGGATCTCCGAACAGTCGGTTACCCAGGCACACTGTCACACCACCACAGAGCCTCCCCCCCTCAGGAAACACTACCATGGCACCCACTGAGCGGGCCCATACCTCTGTCCCCAAGACATGTCAATCAGCAGTGTGTCCACCATTACAGGGACCCCAGGCCCCCCACAAACACAGGACCATCAGGGACCTGTGGTCAGTGTTCAGGAGACAGAGGCACAGGACAACATGGAGTCTGGGAGGACTGCTGTGCGACAGGGGAAGGACAGGCCCAGGGAACCGGCTCTCTAGGAGGCACTCACTTGATCCTGGGAGCATACCAACATTCCCAGGATACACTGGGACAGTTACTGGACAAGTTGCAGGAGAACATGTGGCTGCAGGAGGGACAGTACCTGGGGATCAGGTAGGACTTGAAGGACATCAGCACCACCCTGGTCACGATTGCAGGGGTGCTGGCAGACATGGCCAACACAATGAGGGAGGCAGTGGCATACCACGGGGCCCATGCCACTGGCTAAACCGATGAACAGCCCTCCACCTCCGCTGCCGCTAGCGGACAGGAGGCCCCGCACAGGACCAACAGGCCACCAGCACCCCTCTCCCTGCCAAAGAATCACCCCGCAAATGTTCCCTGAAATCCAGGCAGAAGCCAGGGACTATTGTCAAGACCCCCTGCCAGGAAATAAGACTCTCCTGATTGTCACCCTTGTGTCCTACTCTGTCACCCTGTCCACCTTGAACTGCCATTGCTCCCCTTCCTATGCCCCTTTGGACAATGCTCCTGTGATACAAATAGACTGGACTCTAAACTGGAGTTTCCTTCACCATCACCCCAGCCCATTGCACATCCCCCTCTACTTCTTAACACTTAAATAAACACCCTTTGAAAAAATACAAGTATGGAGTATGTCAAATGATTTAAGTATGTATTCGTTTAACAAGGTTTAAACATTGAAAATCAACTGTACAGCAATGTATACATAGGGATGACCTGTAGTTGGCTGCAGTCAACATACCAGGAGCAATAGTGGGGCACAAATATCTGCAAATAGGGATGCCAAAAGGTATACTGGGTGTCCATAGAAGTTGGAAAATCAGCCTGCCAGTGACAATGTCAAACACAAAACTGTCAATTAAATGTGAAGTTACACTGTCCTACTTGTGTGTCATTGGAAGTATTGATTAATTATTTCACTTCTGCTGTCCTCATCCTCTGCCTCCTCATCTTCACTTTCCACAGGGTCCACTGCTGCCACACGGCCATCTCCAGCCTCATCCTCCTGCAGAAAAGGCACCTGGCGACCTAAGGCAAGGTTGTGCAACATACAGCATGCCACGGTGATCTGGCACGCCTTCTTGGGTGAGTAGTACAGGGATCAACCTGTTAGATGGATGCAACAAAAACTGCCCTTCAGGAAGCCAAAGGTCCTCTCGATAATTCTTCTTGTTCGCCTATGGGCCTCATTGTAACATTCCTTTGCCCTTGTCCTGGGATTCCTCACAGGGGTCAGTAGCCTTGAGTGGTTGGGGTAACCAGAGTCACCTGCAAATATTGAGGGTCAACTGTTAGCCAGACATCAACCATTAGAGCCCACACCATACCCATACACCAACATATACTGGGTGGGAACCAGGGCTCACCTATTAGCCACACCCTGTGCCTCTGGAGTTGAGCCATCAATTATGGGATGCTGCTATGCCTCATGATAAAGGCATCATGCACAGACCCATGATATTTTGCATTGACGTGGGAGATGTACTGGTCCGCCACGCACACCACCTGCACATTCATGGAGTCAAAGCTCTTTCGATTTCTGAACAGCTGTTCATTTTGCCGGGGGGGGGACACACATGCAATATCTGTACCAGGAATTGCCCCAATATTGTTGGGGATATGTCCATTGCATAGAAATCAGCTTTCACTGTGGCCAAATCCTCCACCTGGGGGAAAATGATGGAGCTGCGTATGTGTTTAATCAGGGCAGACAACACTCCTGCTGACAAGCCCCTGTCACCTGGAAGGAGCCCGTTGCCAGGAAATGGAGCACTGATAGCACTTGCATAAGAGGGGGGATCCCAGTGGGGTGATTGATAGCAGAGATTAGGTCAGGCTCCAATTGGGCACACAGCTCTGTGATTGTGGCCCTGTCCAGTCTATAGGTGAGGATAATGTGCCTGTCCTCCATTGTTGCCAAATCCACCAGGGGTCTGTACACGGGAATATGTCTCCATCACCTATTCATCCGCAGCGGTTGCAATCTATGGGGCAAAATGGTGAGCAGATGGTCAGTATCTCCTTTTTCCAACCACTACACTTCAAAGCATGTTGTGATTGTATTGTAACAGCATTTTGTTGGAGAGGTCCAAATGGTGCATATGTGTACTGTGACGCAGTTAGGAGCCATGGCCTGCACCCCAGCCCCTGAAATGGCATCCACCTGTCCTGTTTGGATGGACAGGTGGAAATAGGTAATTCCGCTGATGTGCGCCGTTGCGGGAGGCGGTTGAAAACAGCTGTGCAACTCCTCATTGGTTAACGTTGGCCACTATCGGATACAGTGGCCAATGGTGATGTACGCCATGTTCTATCTGTTTACTCACTTGCTACCTGACCTTCAACAAGAGAGGACCTACACTGCATGTGCTGCTGTGACCTATGTCTGGAACTTACCATGGCTCGTGTCACTGGGGAGAGGGCCCCTGCCTTCACCTCAGCGGAGTTGGAGAGACTGGTGAATGGGGTCCTACCCCAGTACCGAATGATGTATGGGCCTCCAGACCAACAGGTGAGTACACTGGAGCACCCACTGTCGCAAACGGTGGGAGGACCTGAGATGCTAGGCACAGAACGGGGCGGAGACCCAGCTGGGGATGGCCTCCCAACGAGGAAGGGGTGCCCATCAAACTCTGACCCTCCTGATGGCCCGTATACTGATGGTGGCCTATCCGGAGCCGTATGGGCGCTTAGGGGCATCACAGCAGCCACAATGGGGTGATCACAGTGCCCAAATATACAACTTGCGCGTGGAAGGGTGGTATCTGGGTGGGGGATGTGGGCCTGTGGGTGCCCCTAGGCCAGGCCTGACATTGCCGAGTAGGTCCCATGTTGGGCAGGGTTCTGATGTAAAATTCCTCAAACCAAGCTAGTAGGCATCCACTACTGGGCAGGGGTCTGCGGGTCTTAGGTATGCTGCAATTGGCGTTAAGTGTCCCTATCCATGGCGACTAGCATTGTGACTGGTAGTACATTGCCAAGTGAGTAGGGCTGTTCCCTCTGTGTGTGTATCATGTACACCAACGGTGGTGTTGTTGCTGCCATTGACCAAGTGTATCCTTTGTCTTTCCCCCCCTTTTTGTTTTGTCATCCTGTCCTTATGTGCATCAGCATCATCTGGCATCAGAGGCACCAGCGACGGAGGACGCTGCATCCAACAGGACCCAGGATGACGAATCCACCGACGCTGAGGGCACGAGTGGGACGGAGGGTGAGGGGAGCACCATGGCAGACACTGGAGGATACCGATGGAAGCCCATGGTGGTGGCGACACCTCTGTGCCCACCCCAGCTACAGGTACAGCCGCCACCCCCGTGCCAGCCCTGCCCTCCAGGCGGCCCCTCAGCGAGTTTCCCGTGCCCGCTCACCCAGGAGGGTGGGCATCTCCTTCGCCCCAGGCACCTCAGACCCTGCCCCAGTTAGCCCTGCTGCCCTTAGTGATCCATCTCTGTTGGGCTGTCAACCATTGTGAATGCCATCCAAGGACTGGCAGCCCAAATGCAACAGACAAATGCATTCCTGGAGGGCATTCACACTGGCATGGCGGTCCAACATAGATCAAACCAGGCTCCGGCCTCCTCTCTGATGGCAGCCATTGTCCCTGTTTCTAGCCTCCCCCCTCCAATTTCCTCTACCCAATCCCATTCCCCTCAACCCCAACCTATCCCAAGCACACAGGCAGATGAGCATGCACCCATGGGGTTACGCAGGAGTGGGCATGGCAAACACATGCACCACACTTCATCCCACAGGCACTCACACAAACACCATCCAGATGCAGAAATACCAACATCCACTGCCTCCACTGTGTCCCCCTTCTCCTCGTCCCCCACCTCCCTCCCAGTTGCGTCTACACTCACACTTGCATGTACTACATCCTCATCCACTACCCCCCATCACCAGCACACATAACAGCACACACCCCTCACTGGCAGTCACCACCCCCACTTCCATGCACATGTCCCCTGTGTCCTCTCCCACTGTGTCTGTGCCCCCTCCTCCCAAAGTACACAAATGCAAGCACTCAGACACCCAACAGGCATCTACCTCACAACAGCATTTAGCCCATGCACCTGCACCCAAACACAGCAGACTGACACCTCCTACAACCATTCCATCTTCCTTCACTCCCAAACCATCTCCCTCTTCCAGCCCCAATGTCCCTAAGAAGCTTTTCCTCGCCAGCATTGACCTCTTCTCTAGCCCTCCCTCATCCCTCACATCAGGCCAGGGTGGTCAAAACCCAGGCAAGCACCTCAGCCACCCAGTCCATGGGCACTTTAGTGTCCACAGCTACACCAGGTGGGAGAGTATACCACACTGAAAGGGTGCCTGCACCAAGTGCTGCAAGGAAGGGCAAGGAGGCACCACCAGCTGCTAAAAGGAAGGGCAAGGAGCAATCCCTGGCTGCTGAGAGGAAGAGCAAGGAGCAGTCCCCGGCTGCTGAGAGGAAGGGCAAGGAGCAGTCCCCAGCTGCTGCCAAAAGGAACAAGGAGCCATCCCCAGCTGCTGGCAGGAAGGGCAAGGGGCCTGCACCAGTAGGCAAAAAGCACAAGGGGCCTGGTGCCGGGTAGTCAGTCGGAGCCCCCACCACCAACCATGGCTCTTCAGCCGTCCGAGGCTGCAGGGGAAGGGCTGGAGCCTCCCCCCACCACTGGCAGCACCGCCACCAGCACCACCACCAGCACTGCTGCCAGCACCACTGCCAGCAGCAGCAGCCCCAGTGGGAAGCCGTCCGACGCTGTAGGGGATGGGATGGATCCTGCCCCCACCACTGCCAGCATCCCCACCAGCACCACTGCCAGCAGCAGCAGCCCCAGTGGGTAACTGTCTGAGGCTGCAGGGGATGGGCTGGAGCCTCCCCCCACCACTGTCAGCACTGCCACCAGCACCACTGCCAGCACCACCACCAGCGCCACCACCAGCACCGCCGCCAGCAGCAGCACCAGTGGGCAGCCATCTGAGGCTGCTGGGGATGGGCTGGAGCCTCCCCCCACCACTGCCAGCACCACCACCAGCACCACTGCCAGCATCAGCAGCCCCAGTGGGCAGCCGTCCGAGGGTGCAGTGGATGGGTTTGAGCCTCCCCCACCACTGCCAGCCCCAACATCAGCCCCGCCATTGCCACCACTGAGCAGCCGTCACCGCCGGCAGGCAGTGTGTAGTCCTGACTCCATGGGCTGTGGTGCGTCCTGGCCCCTGCAAGTACTGTAGGTGTGACACCCAGGTGCGAGACCGTGACCTTGCACTTCCCAAGATCTGCATCACAGGACACAAGGCTGCCTTCCACTCCAGTGGAAGAAGCCATCAACTCACCCCATCTTCCCAGGATGCAGCACACTGGGCACAAGGCCCCCTCCAGAACCAGTGGAAGATGCCATCCATTCAGCCCATCCTCTCCAGGATGCAGCACACTGGCCACAAGGTCCCCTCCAGAACCAGTGGAAGAAGCTATCCACTCACCCCATCCTTCCCAGGATGCAACACACTGTGCACAGGGCCCCCTCCAGAACCAGTGGAAGAAGCGATCCACTCAGCCCATCCATCCCAGGATGCAGCACACTGGGCACAAGGCCTCCTCCAGAACCAGTGGAGAAGCCATCCACTAGAGAGACAGTGGACTTGCACTCTCCAGGACCAAGCAGTGGGCAAACCACCACTTGAGAGACTGTGGCCTTGCACTTCCCAGGACCAAGCAGTGGGCAAACAACCCACTTGAGAGACTGTGTCCTTGCACTCCCCAGGACCAAGCAGTGGGCAAACCACCCACCTGAGAGACTGTGGCCTTGCACTCCCCAGGACCAAGCAGTGGGCAAACCACCCACTTGAGAGACTGTGGCCTTGCACTCCCCAGGACCAAGCAGTGGGCAAATCATCCACTTGAGAGACTGTGGCCTTGCATTCTCAGGACCAAGCAGTGGGCAAATCACCCACTTGAGAGACTGTGGCCTTGCACTCTCTAGGACAAGAAGTGTGCAAATCACCCATCTGAGAGACTGTGGCCTTGCACTCCCCAGGTCCAAGCAGTGGGCAAATCACACACCTGAGAGACTGTGCCCTTGCACTCCCCAGGACCAAGCACAGAGCTTGTTGCCCCCTCCAGGACCAGTGGTGTTGTACCATCTTCAGGCTGCGGTGCCCCCCCATTCCACATCTCTCTGAGGTGCCTGTTTATTTTCGACCTGATGCCCCTGCAGTGTTCTCTCTGTGTTGTTGCAGGAGTAAGGTGGGACCTTGAACTATGTGATGTGGCCCTGTGGCCCACGGACATTGAGGCCTGGGCACTGTCCCTACATTTGTAAATATGTATATACTTTTTGATTTTGATGCACGTATTTCTACTATTTTATCTTATTACACTCAATTTAAACTATTGGTGTTGTCCTTGCATTATTCCTGAGGGGTACGGGGTACACATGTTATGTTGCTGCATCTGCTTGTGTGTATGGGTGTGAGTGTGTGTGTGGTTGTGTGTGTCACTCTCTTTTTCCTCCCCTACTCTCCTGTGTGCTAGGCGGCAGTACTCACCATGGTCGTCTTCGCAGGCGTTGGTGTTCGTGATGGAGCAGAAGGTAGAAGAGTATGGGGAACACATGCAGCTCAGGCTCCATTGCGGTGTGGTTCTCCCCTGAGTCTCCAGCGGTGAGTCATTTCCCTTGTGTGCTGTTTCCGCCAGGCTTTTGATGTCATTGGTACCGCCCCAGAAAAGGTGGCGGATAGGTGTGTCATGTTACTGTGGCGGAACTTTGTCTTCTGCCTGGCTGTTGGCGGTTACCGCCCTGGTGCCTGTTGGTTTTGTCCTGGCAGTCGGTGTGGTAAAGTGGCTATCTGTCTGAGCAGTTTCCACGTGGTCATAATTTCATATTTATTACTGCCGGCATGTTGGTTGTATTATAGCCGCTTTATCACCAACCGCCAGGGTTGTAATGAGGGCCTTATTCCCTGAGCCCACTTCAAATATACATTGCAGGAGACTTCAGTGAGTAGCTCTACCTTTGGTCCTAATCGATTTTTCATGATCTTCGCCTGGGCTGAAGCTAACTTTTGACACTACATCCCTGGAGCCCTCCTTAGATACGCTGCTTGAGAAGTTCTGGGTAACTTTTTACATTCAGATTTTGTCACTTTTGTTTAGCATTTTCCTTCCGACGGTGGTCAGCCCTCCACAGCAAGCGATTTTGATGCAAGGTCATCGAATTACCTTTCCAGGAACCCCCGGTGAAATCCTGGAAGTCTGGGGCTTACGAGCTTTTTAGCGGCACAAACCTGCAAGTCAGGCCGGGTCACGGTTGAGGTAAGCCAGCTTGACTCACCACGGCGGATCAGTGCCTTTACGGAGCTGTTTGACAAAAAGTTCTCCAATGTTCTCCAAACTTCTGGATCTTCTTCCAGAAGGTCTTTGAAGCTCCTTTACGAGTCCACAGCGGACCCAAGGTTCCAGAAACTCTGAGTTGCTCCTTGAGGGCTAAGACTCCAACTCCCAGAATGCACCTGACTCAAACTCCAAAATGACCACTAGACAGTGGTCAGTTGAGCAGTTCTTTCAGGATTTGTTGCAGAGGACTCTGGTTAGCTATTTTTCACCTGAAGCAAGCATGAAGTCCCTTCTTGAACCAGTTGAAGTCAGGCAGTCATTTTTATAGTGAAGCCAAAGTGTGCAACTGGTGAAGTACTTCAGAGGGCAGTGTCCAGGTGCAGGTCAGAGGTCCAACAGGGCAGTCCGGCTTCTTCTGGAGTTGTTCTTTGTAGGGATCTGAGGTGTTGGTGCACCTCTGCCATGTTTATCCTTGCTCCTGGAGTAGGAAGCAGGGAGGGAAACTTTCCAATCACAGGCAGGCCACCACCCTCTTGGATGGCCACTTCCTGGAAACTATGGCAAAAATCCATCCCAGGGAGCAATTGTCCTTACAATTCCAAAATGGCAGAAACAGAATTTTGGAGGTTAGGTCTATCTGTGTCCACACACTGGTGTGGATAAAAATCCTTAATACAGCCCTCTCCTAATCTAATCAGAAGGGCATCTTGGTATGCAGGAAATGGGGGAGGTCCTGAGCTACTCCAAATGTCCCTCCCTCTTTTGAAGACCACCCATCCTGTTTCACCCATCTGCTTCCTTTGGGTTCAGCCCAGGCTACTTCACACCTCATCAAGGCAGCCTGGCCAGGATGCCAGAGGCTGGCCAATAATAGAAGGGCACTACAGAGCTATAATCGGTAACTTTTAGGAAGAGTTCTAAAACTCTTTCTAGGTGAAATATATATTAAAATCAACAGTGGCAAGTTGTATTTACTATAACATTAAGTTTGATACGAAATTTGACAGGTCTAGCTCCTTTTGAAGCATTTTAAATTAAAATAAAGGGGGTCATTACAACCCTGGCGGACGGTGTTAAAGCTGCGGTAATACCGCAAACAGGCCGGCGGACAAAAAAGGGAATTATGACCGCGGCGGAAACCGCCAACATAGACAGCCACTTTAACACTCTGACCGCCTCAGCGGTACAGACAAGCAGCGCGGCGGTCACCGCCAACAGACAGGCGGGAGACAATGTACCGCCCACAGTATCACAACCCGCCAATCCGCCACCTTTTCCGGGGCGGATTCACCGTGGATAAAAACATGGCGGAAACAGCTTTAGCAATGGGAAAACGCTCACCTTAACACACTCCACGAGGAAGGAGGCCACCATGGAGCCCGAACTACAAATACTCCCTGCGCTTGTCTTCCTGCTCCTCTACGATCACCAGCAACGTAGGCGCCGAAGACAACGGTGAGTACTGCACCTACGACATAGGGGAGGGGGGAGGCAAAAGTCAGGGGGACACACGCGCAACACCCCCACCCCCACCCCGACCCTCACCCACTACAACACACAAACAAATGCATTTCCGAACATCACAGTAACAATCCCCAACCCCCCCGGAAGAATGCTAAGACAAAAGGAAATGAGTTCAAACATTGTAATGTATCAAAAATCAGTAAGCACATATATACATCAATATATACACATTCCAAATATATACATCACGATTAGTAGTACAGGTATGCACATTTCAATGTCCGTGGACCACTATGCCCAAAATGCATGGGCGAGGCCCACACACAATACCTGTCCTGGAACGGAGAGAACACTGCAGGGGCATCAGATAGAAATACAACAGGCACCTCAGGGGGAAGGGAAGGGGGGGCACCTCAGCCGGATGACAGCACCACGCCAGATCCACAACAGGGCTCCATGCCTATTGATGCATCCTGGGGAGTGCAAAGCCACAGTCTCTCAAGTCTCTACAGTGGGTGGCTTGCCCACTGTACCATCCTGGGGAGTGCAAAGCCACAGTCTCTCAAGTCTCTACAGTGGGTGGGTTGCCCACTGTACCATCCTGGGGAGTGCAAAGCCACAGTCTCTCAAGTGAATGCAGGTCTCCACTGGTTCTGGAGGGGGAATGGTGCCCAGAGTGCTTCATCCTGTGAAGGACAGACAGAGTGGATGCAGGTCTCCACTGGTTCTGGAGGGGGAATGGTGCCCAGAGTGCTTCATCCTGTGAAGGACAGACAGAGTGGATGCAGGTATCCACTGGTTCTGGAGAGGGAATGGTGCCCAGAGTGCATCACGCTCCCCGTGATGGTCCCAGTTCCGTCACTGTCCCAGCTGCACATGTGCTAACAATGCTTGATTTGGCGGTGCTTTGCCCTGTTCAGCGGTCTTCACCATGGCGGTCTTTGCCCTGTTGAGCGGTGCTTGCCTTTGCTGTCTCTGACCTGTTCAGCGGTGCTTTGCCATGGCGGTCTTTGCCCTGTTCAGCGGTTCTTTGTCCTGTTCAGCGGTCTTCACCATGGCGGTCTTTGCCCTGTTCAGCGGTGCTTTGCCCTGTTCAGCGGTCTTCACCATGGCGGTCTTTGCCCTGTTCAGCGGTGCTTTGCCCTGTTCAGTGGTCTTCACCATGGCGGTGCTTTGCCCTGTTCAGCAGTCTTCACATGGCAGTCCTTGCCCTGTTCAGCGGTGCTTGCCTTTGCTGTGTCTGACCTGTTCAGCAGTGCTTTGCCCTGTTCAGCGGTCTTCACCATGGCGGTCCTTGCCTTGTTCAGCGGTGCTTGCCTTTGCTGTCTCTGACCTGTTCAGCGGTGCTTTGCCCTGATCAGCAGTCTTCACCATGGCGGTGCTTTGCCCTGTTCAGCGGTCTTCACCATGGCAGTCCTTGCACTGTTCAGCGGTGCTTGCCTTTGCTGTCTCTGACCTGTTCAGCGTTGCTTTGCCCTGTTCAGCGGTGTGTGGCATTACGGTCCCTCAGTGCCCAGCGGGGCTGTGGCTGCCGGGGCCCTCCAGGTCACTGACGCTGGCGGTGGTCTCCTGACCAGTGACGATACTGCTGCCTTCCAGGGCACTGACTCTGGCGGTGGTCTCCGGACCAGTGACGATACTGCTGCCCTCCATGGCACTGACTCTGGCGGTGGTCTCCGGACCAGTGAAGATACTGCTGCCCTCCAGGGCACTGACTCTGGCAGTGGTCTCCTGACCAGTGACGATACTGCTGCCCTCCAGGGCACTGACTCTGGCGGTGGTCTCCGGACCAGTGACGACAGTGCTGGCGGTGATGTCCCGGCCGGCGGGAGGATGGCGGCCTTCTCCGCCGTGCTGCTCTTCCCAGACTTTGGAGACTTTTTCTGCCCCTTCACCACCTTCGGAGGAGTCACAGCTGACTCGGCACTTCCCCCGGGACCCTTGTGAGCTGTTTTGCCGGCAGGAGTCTTCACCCTCTCCCGTCGGCCACTTTCCAACTTAAGGTGCTTTACAGGGGGTGGACTGGCAGTGCACTCCACACACCTTTAACACACACCACAGGTACCAGACGTTTTTTGGCTGAGGTGCTACTACGGGACCTATGAATTGGAGGGGTGGGGGTGGTGGGAAAGAGCTCAACGTTGCTGAGGAAGAGTTTCTGATGAACACTGGGACGGGTAGCTGGAGGGGGTCTGGGAGTGGAGGAAGAGGAGGTGGTTGTAGGAGGTGTAACTCTAGGTGATTTGGGTGCAGGTGCAGGTACTGGAGGCTGTCGAGAGGTGGATGGATGTTGGGTGTGTGGTTGCCTGCGTTTGTGTACTTTGGGAGGGGGCGTCACAGACACACTGGGAGTGGACACAGGGGAAGTGTAAATGGTAGAGGGGTGATGAGTGCAGGTGAGCGGGGTGTGGTGCTGGATGTTGTGGTGCGAGTCCTAGTGCCTGTAGATGTAGTGCATGCAGTTGAGAGTGTAGGCGAGACTGGGAGGGAGGAGGGAGATGACGACGAGGGGGACACAGTGGAGGCAGTGGATGTTGCTGTGTCTGTATGTGGGTGATGCTTGTGTGAGTGCCTGTGGGTTGTGTGGTGCTTATGTTTGCCTGAGCTACTTTTGTGTTTTGAGGTGTGTGCATGCTTGTCTGACGGTGTGCTTGGGATAGGCTGGGGTACAGGGGACTGGGTCTGGGTGGAGGAAGTTGGAGGGGGGAGGCTAGACACAGGGACAATGGCTGCCATCAGTGCTGAGGCCAGAGATTGCAGGGTTCGATGAAGGGCAGCCTGACCAGAATGAATGCCTCCAGGAATGCATTACCGTGTTGCAATTCCCTTTCTACAGCCTGGATGGCATTCACAATGGTAGACTGCCCAACAGTGAGGGACCTGAGGAGGTCAATGGCCTCCTCACTGAGGGCAGCAGGGGTGACTGGGGAAGGGGCTGAGGTGATGCCCACCCTCCTGGGTGAGAGGGCACGGAGCGAAGGCTGAGGGGCTGCTGTGAGGGCGGTGCTGGTAGGGGGGGGTGGCGGCTGTACCTGTAGAAGTGGGGGGCACAGATGGTGCTGCCACCACAAGGGAGCTCCCATCGGCAGACGAGTCCGTGTCGCTGTTTGGTGATCCGGTTACCGACGTGAAGCTCCCCTCACCCTCCGTCCCACTGGTGTATTCAGAATCCGTAGTGTGGCCCTCCACGGCCATGTGGGATGCAGCTCCCTCGTGCTCCGGTGCCACTGTACCTCTGCCTGATGATGCTGATGCACAAAAGAACAGGGAGAGCACAAAAAGGGGGGGGGGACGACAGAAGAAAGAAAGGTTGAGTGCATGGCTTACCGCTACCGTTGGTGGACAATACAGACACAGCAGCCCCCTGCACTACGCCGTGCTCTTGGCCTTTACAGATGAAATTCCTGGGATCTAGCCTACATGGCTATGGTGGACATCTACACACATAGATGACACAGGGGCATGTATACCTGTACTTGGCACTCTACAGAGGTGGGGTGCAGTGGAATATGGCCTGCATTCCGGAGGGGCCTAGCCTACGTAACTCGCCCTGGCCTAGGGAAACCCACAGCCCTCCTCCCACACTCAGACCCCTCCACTGCGCGCAAAGTCCACTGAATGATGTTGTACTCACCCCTTTGTGTCTGCTGTGATGCCCTCAAGCGCCCATCCAACTCAGGGTAGGCCACCGCCAGGATCCGGAACATCAGGGGGGTCATGGTGCGATGGGCACCCCTCCCACGTTGGGAGTCCATCCCCAGCTGAGCCTCTGCCGTCTTCTTGTTCCAGCGGTGAATGTCCTCCCATCTTTTACGGCAGTGGGTGCCCCGTCTCTGATGGACCCCCAGGGTCCGGACGTCCTTGGCGATGGCACGCCAAATGTCCTTCTTCTGGTGGGCGCTGACCTACATGACATGTACAGGGGAAGAAGAGAAGTCATTAGCAACTGCACCGTCGAAGTGTGTGGCCCCCATCCCTACCCTTGCCATGTGGCACATGCATTCACACTCCTTCATGCTCGCTGAACTCTGCCCCCTTCCTTCTCACAACCAGCCCTCTCCACATAGGCATAGCCCATACAACATGCTCCCTGTGTACTTACCTGTTGGTCTGGAGAACCGTAGAGTAGCGTGTACTGGGGGAGGACCCCGTCGACTAGCTTCTCCAACTCCTGAGCAGTGAAGGCAGGGGCCCATTCCCCAGACGCAGTAGCCATTGTCTCTTCCAGACCGAGGTCACAGCAGCACTTGCAGTGTTGGTCCTCTCCTGTCGAGGATCAGGTATCGAGTGATTGAACAGAAGAAAATGACGGTGACGTCCGCGGCAGTGACGTCCGCGGCGGTGCGTATCATCCCCGCCGGCGCACTTCATCATTGGCTCCTGGGACCCATAGGGTCCAATGTTAACCAATACAGCATTGCGCCGCGGTCTACGACCACCTACTGCGATGGTGTACAACGCCAGCGCAGTTACCTCACATCCCATTGTCCCACTTTAGAGGTCAGGCAGCCGCCATTTCAGGGGCCCACATCGCTTCATTTACTACTGCGTCACACATACCTGCACACATGCAGGAAGAGTTTTGTATTTGATGTCGTGTTCTGTGTAGCTGTGGGTACATACCTGGGAATTTGTTGACTCTGTGGTCGCTGTTGTCCTTCTTAGGCACCGTCAGCTGGGACATTTGAGGAGATGGCGGAATCCTCCGGTGTACCGACCGCTGGTGGACCTGTTAACAATGGAGGAGCGACATTTGATCATCACCTACAGGTTTGACCGTGCCACAATCCAGGAACTGTGTACCCAGTTGGAGCCAGACCTGATCTCACCAATCCGCCATCCCACAGGAATCCCCCCTGAAGTGCAGGTGCTATCAGTGCTCCATTTCCTTGCAAGTGGGTCATTTCAGACAACAGTGGCCATGGCATCAGGGATGTCCCAGCCTATGTTTTCCAACGTGTTGTCCAGAGTGTTGTCTGCCCTGCTGAAACACGTAAAGAGCTACATCATTTTCCCTCAGGTGGAGGATTTGGCTACAGTGAAAGGTGACTTCTATGCCCTGGGACATATCCCCAACATCATAGGTGCTATTGATGGCACCCATGTAGCTCTGGTCCCCCCACGCAGGAGTGAACAGGTGTACAGGAACCGGAAGAGTTATCATTCCATGAATGTACAGATGGTATGTTTGGCAGACCAGTACATCTCGCAGGTAAATGCTATGTTCCCTGGCTCAGTGCATGACGCCTACATCCTGCGGAATAGAAGCATCCCGTATGTGATGGGTCAACTCCAGAGGCACCGGGTGTGGCTATTAGGGGACTCTGGTTACCCCAACCTGTCCTGGCTATTGACCCCAGTGAGGAATCCCAGGATCAGGGCAGAGGAACGATACAATGAGGCCCATGGGCGGACTAGGAGGGTGATCGAACGCACCTTCGGCCTCCTGAGGGCCAGGTTCAGGTGCCTCCATATGACAGGTGGTTCCCTATTCTACTCACCAAGGAAGGTGTGCCAGATCATCATCGCCTGCTCGATGCTTCACAATCTTGCTTTGCGACGCCAGGTGCCTTTTCTGCAGGAGGATGGTCCAGATGATGGAGTTGTGGCATCTGTGGAGCCTGTGGACAGTGATGAGGAGGAAGAAGACATAGACAACAGGGAGTCAGTCATACAGCAATATTTCCAGTGACACACAGGTGAGAACAATTGTTTTACTATTACATTCACTTTCACACTTCTACCTCTATCCTGTCTGTCAATTAGTAGCAGTATTTGGTAACTGAGTTGTACATTTCCCTTACGGTTTCACAGGTGTGGTTACCAACGTGTGTCATCTGCTTGCATCCTTCATGGACTTGTGATGTGTGACATAGGTATGTTGGAATTACATTTGAAAACGCATTTTGTCACTGTCATTGCTAATATACATTTTCCAAATCACAGATTGTTTTGTGGTTCAAGGGTGTTTATTGAAGTGCTAATTACTGGAGGGGGTGGCAAAATGGTGTTGGGTAATGGTGGAGGAATGTCCATGGCAGAGTCCAGTCTATAAGTCTCACAGGTGCACTGCCCATATGGGCATAGGAAGTGGAGCTGGGACAGTTCAAATCTGGACAGGGTAACAAAGTGAGACAGTGGGAGGACAATCAGGGTGATCTCATTTCCTGGCAGGGGTCTTGCCATCTTGCTCTGTCCTGTTCCTGGATCTCAGGGACCTCTTGCGGGGTGGTTGTCCATCTGCAGGGGGTGGGGTGCTGGTGCGGTGGTCCTGTGGTGGGGCGTCCTGTCCACTAGCGCCGAAGGAGGTGGTGGGCAGTTCATCGTCCATGCTAGTGTCAGGGGCCCCTTGGAGTGCCACGGTGTCCCTCATGGTCTTTTGTATGTCCTTCAGCACCCCTACGATGGTGCCCAGGGCGGAGCTGATGGTTCTGAGCTCCTCCCTGAACCCCAAATACTGTTTGTCCTGCAGGCACTGGGTCTCCTGAAACTTGGCCAGGACCGTCGCCATCGTCTCCTGGGAGTGGTGGTATGCTCCCATGATGGAGGAGAGGGCCTCGTGGAGAGTGGGTTCCCCTGGCCTGTCCGCCCCCTGTCGCACAGCAGCCCTCCCGGTTTCCCTGTGTTCCTGTGCCTCCGTCCCCTGGACCGTGTGCCCACTACCACTGCCCCCAGGTCCCTGTTGTTGTTGGGGTGGTGGGTTATCCTGGGTTCCCTGTAGTGGTGGACACACCGCTGATTGACGTGTCCTGGGTACGGAGGTATGGTCCCACTGGGTGGGTGCTGTGCTGGTGTTACCAGAGGGTGGCAGGTCAGTGTTGGGCTGTGCCTGTGCAAGGGGAACCGACTGTCCCGAGGCCCACGATGGTCCGGGCTGGTCATCTGGATCCAGTTGGCCAGAGCTTCTGTCGTCACTGTGGGCCTCTTCTGTTGGTGGAGTGGAGATGTCTGGACCCTCCTGTGTGGTGACGTTACGTAGTGGTCCTGCAGGGGTATAAGAGCATGACTAATGCATGTGTGTGTGTCATGGTGTGCAATGGGTGGGTGTGCGTGTACCCCAGTGCAAGCATTCCTGTGTGGGGGCTTGTATGATGATGGTTGGGGGGTTGGTATGGGTATGTGTAGTGAGCATGCATTAGTGCTGGGTGTCCATGCTTAGTTGTGTCATGCAGGGCTTGGTGTTGGGATGTGTGGTTTGTGTTATTAGTACATTAGTGAGGAGTTGGAGTGATAGGGGAGGGGGTGAGGGTGGGGGTGTGTGATAGCATGCAGGTAGGGTGGGGGATATGATAGTTAAGATTTGACTTACCAGTGTCCATTCCTCCACCGACTCCTCCAAGGCCCTCTGGATGCATGATGGTCAAGACCTGCTCCTCCCATGTTGTTAGTTGTGGGGGAGGAGGTGGGGGTCCGCCGCCAGTCCACTGAATCGCGATGTTGTGCCTGGAGACCACTGAACGCACCTTCCCCCGTAGGTCGTTCCACCTCTTCCGGATGTCCTCCCGATTTCTTGGATGCTGTCCCACAGCGTTGACCCTGTCGACGATTCTTCACCATAGCTCCATCTTACTGGCTATGGAGGTGTGCTGCACCTGTGCTCCAAATAGCTGTGACCCTGAGCTCCTCCTCGGAAAACCTGGGGTGTCTTTGGCGTGACATGGGGTGGTGTAGGTGATGTGTGGGGTGGTGCATGTGTTGATGAGTGTGGTGATGTGTGGTGGTGTGGGGTGTTTTGAGCATGGATGTTGTATGGGTGATGATGTTGTGTACCTCTGTGTGGTGGGGTTGTCTATTGCTGTAGTCTCTCTCTGGTCTTCTTTCAGATTTTTTGGTCGTAGTGGTTTCTGGGTGATGTGGGTGTGTGTTTTATATTGTGTTGGGTGTGTGGGAGTGGTGTTTGTATGTGTGTCAGGCGTGTGTATTTTGAATTGTCCAATGTGGCGGTGTTTTGGAGATGTGTGTGTATTTTGAGCGCAGCGGTGTGTACCGCCAATGGAATACCGCAGTTGAAAGACCGCCGCGTGGATTCGTGGGTCGTGATAGCATGGGCGTGTTTCTGTTGGCGTGACGGTGGAGGTTTTTTTTTCACCAGTTTATCACTGACCTTTGGTGTGGCGGACTTGTGTGGGTGTCTGAATTTCGGCAGATTCCCAGATGTGGGTCATAATAGCTGTGGCGGTATTCCGCGGCCGCAGCGGTGTATTGCCGGTCTTCTGCACGGCGGTAAGCGTCTTTTACCGCCAATGTTGTAATGACCCCCAAAGTCTGTCCATTTTAGCCTCTGAAGCCTATTCACTACAATGAGGGAGAAACAAATGTGGCTATTTTTCCACACCAGGACTTATAAAAATATTTATAAGCTCCCTGCTTATATTTATTCTGCACCCAACCCTGGGGCCACCTAGGGCACCCCTTAGGGGTGATGTCTATGTGAAATAAAGGTAGTTTAAGACTTTGGAAGTACTTTTAATTGCAAAGTCGAAACTGCATGTAACTTTAATTTAAAAGCAGCCAGCAAGGCAGTCCTGCCTTTAAAATGACCCTGGGCAACTCAGCAGTGCACTTATGGAGCACTACCTATGCTGGGGTAGTTAAACCTACATTCCCTACCAAATACTAGGGATTTTTAGGAAGGTTGACATAGCCAATTATAGTTATCCTACTTTGCATACTCATTTTAAACAGAGCACGGTCCCTGGGACTGGTTAGCAGTACCCGGACACCATCAGAGTCAGCAAAACACCAGCAAAAAGTGAAATATGAGGGCAACAAATTAGGGGGCTTCTGCAATCAGGTCAGTTTTCTCACACTCTGGATCCAGATCTGACACATCACCACACTGTGTGAATCAGAACTGCCACAAAGTCCTGCATTGCATAACAGCCTGTTGTTGCATCAAAGCTCCCCCTGTACAATGCATCCTCGGTGAAGGCCCTCACATCCCTCATCAACGGCAGCCTCAACGATGCTGCCCGACTCCGCATCGCAGCTTCGCAGCTCCTCGGGACTATGCATCACATCGACTGCAGGATACATCCCAGACTCCATACTCCATACTTTGCATCACAAGCCCTTGTCAATGAGATCTGCAAAATGATGCAGCAGTACCTCGCTGGTACTCAGAATCAATACATTGCTTTGGCTGTGGGGCACATCTTCAACACAGATCATCTTAAGGCTCCGCAAACCAGGATTGAAGGTACTTTGTTCAGCAGGTATTAATAGGTCCCTGTAGCAGGTATTCAGATATCCTTAAGTCTTTTGGTGCTATTTTAATTAACATTTTGAAAAATTGAATATGTATGTTTCTGCTGAATGGATTTTTGTCATTTTGTAACTTTATTACAGGCTCCTTAATTGTGTGTTTTCACTGTGTTATTGGTGGAGGTGTTGCACAAATACTTTCACATTGCCTTTGAGCTAAGCCCAACTGTTCTGTGCCAAGCTACCTGAGGGTTGAGTACAGGTTAGTTTAGGGTTTTCTTGTGAGTTCACCCTGATAAAAAGTGTGTTTGCTGCTTGAGAAGTGTTCACCATCCTCCTCTTCAACCAGTAAGCCAATTTCTTAAGCTAACCAACTGACAGCTGGCTGGGAATCATGACTACAGCCAGCTGGTGCTAGAAGAAGATAGTCAATCCAAAGTAGCAAATGCTGCTGAGTCATTGTGAAAAATCAGAGCAGCAGATAAATGTGTGTTAATGATACATGTGTGGTCCAAAGTGATAAAAAAGTGACTATTAGCCAGATGGCCAAAAACATAATTGCTCATGGGTTTAGCATAAGGTTTGCAAGAGGGGAAATGTACAGTTGCATGATTACACCTAACTGGACTGCACCATGGGAAATAATATTGCTAAGCTAACATTATACCTTTTATCTTTAAACAAAATCAGAAAAGCAGCCATCCATGGAACTAGTAGGCCATAGTTTATCAATACCTTTAGGAACATATGGGGAGAAGGTAGGATGACAATGATGAACTGGGCTAAGAGCAGAAGTTAATATCAAAAAGACTGTGGGAGATTTTAATAACTGATTCTGTACAGAAAGCAAATGTAAATCGCTTTGCACAGTTTCAATGATTGTGAGAAAACTGAGGAAAGACAAAATGTCATACAAACAGGTCTTTGGATCTTTCCAGTGTCTTAAGTATACACTTTTTAGCAGCATTAATTCATGTGTTAATAAGCGTATGGGCCTTTTTGCTAATAAAGTTGAAAGGCACAATTGAATTCATCCATGTTCTTACTTTCCATAAGAGATTTTATTCAATGATGCAATATTAATTTATGTATCAACTTATACAACATTTGGGCTGTTGGTAGATTACATCATTTTTAACAGAGCAATGGCATCCAAGGTATTTGTCGTCACTATGAAGCACTGGCCTGTCTGCCCCTTTGTGGCATTCCAATTGATCTGTCACATCCTGTAGGCTTCCAAGGAGTTTGCCTCCTGCCATTTCCCATCTGCATCCTTGGACTCTCTTGAGCACTGGTCCCCCAACTCCTGAGCAGCCCATTGCCACTTATTTGACTGCTTTACCGTGCTTTTTGTTCCAGACACCTCCTATACCTACAGAGAGGAGATTCATTGACTGCCTCAGAACATTCAGGAGACCACTATCCCATCCAAAATAATCTTGTTTCAAATAAATCAAGATTAGCACAGGGATGGGTGATTTACCTTTGGGTTGGAGGAATTCTGAAATGATTCCTTACTTATATGAAGGTAAAGTTGCAAATTTCAATTGACTTCTTAGGCAAAGGGATAATGTTAAATATGTGGTCTCTAGTTGGCAGAGGTATACTCCCTTGTCCAATTGGGACCACAATCCTAGACAGGGTAAGTCACACACAATCCAAATTATCCTGTGCCCACCCTCTGGTAGCTTGTCACTGAGATGTCATGCTTAATTTAGAAGACAATGTGTAAAGTATTTGCACAATAAATCATACAGTATTTCAGTGAAAACACCACAAAAAGACAACATGCAGGTTTAGAAAAATAGAGAATATTTATCTGAATAAAATACTGATGAAACAAGAAAATCCAATGTTCACAACCAAGTAAAGTGCCTAGAAAACACAATAGCTCCAAGTGGAGCTATGACGGCATTGTTGACAGAGTTGTTCCTAACAATCCAAAACCACTGGTGCCAGTCACGGAGTCAACTGGACCCCCGGGTACAGTAACTTTGGAAAATGAAGCACAAGGACGTTGCACAGAGTCGGAAAGAGGCACCGTGGAGTCGGTGCTGCGTCAGTGTCCTACGGCATGTGAGGAGAGAGGTCTCTGTTCCACGCTGCTAAGTAGGTGGAGGTGCGGCATCAGCTATGTCTGGATGCAGGGGGAGAGGATGCGTCGTCTGCAATGCATCGAATCCTTGTGACTCAGTTGGGTTGCTGGTTCCAGTCCATCAGGATGTGATGTGTCGACTTAGCGGTGTTGCAATGACCCTGAGTGATGTCAGCGGAGTCGCGGCGACGTCAGTCTTACGCTGCAGGCCGGATTTGTGTAGCGAGGTCCATGGAGTGGGAGCAGGCTGCGGCGTTGCGGGTGTCGCTGAAGTCTTTTCAAAGTCGCTGAAGTCGGTGTACTAGTAAAAAACTAGCAGAGAAAGTCTTTGCAGTCCCTGAGACCCCAGAACAGCAGGGAAGCTCAATCCAAGCCCTTGAAGAGCACTTTGGAGGGAAGGCAAAGTCCAGGCCAGAGGCCAGCTGGACAGCAGGATAGCAGGGCTGCAGGAACATTATATTATGCGTTCCTGCCAGGCTGACCGGTGGGAATAGTGCTACGCTATTGATCTCTGCTCCCTTAAGGTACCTAAGGCCAATACCATAGCATACCAGCATCATCAAAATGTGCACTGTCTGTAAAGCAGACAGTGTGCATTCCAATGGTGGTGGGCAGGGGGGACCCTGCACTGCCCATGCTATGGGCATGGGCAATGCAGGTGCTCCATCTGTGGCCCCCGGCACTGGCTTTCTGCCAGCCTTTCCATGGTGGGGTGACCACCATGGAAAGGCTGGCAGGACAGCTGAGTTGTAATCAGCACGCTTGCTCGGAGTTCAGTGCTGCCGAGTATGACTCAGACTGACATGAGCCCATTGGGAATGATGTTCCTGGTGGGGGCAGCGGTCTCCTGGCAGGTCTTCCCACCAGGGTTGTAATGTGGCAGTCAGACCACCTGGAGTGTGGCAGTCTGACCGTCACCGTGAGTGTGGCAGTCCTTGGACTGCCACACTTGTAATGAGCCCCGAATTGTGTCAGTGAAAGTTTAATTGTTAAATTAGGGAGGATGGTTACTAAAGTTTTGTTCAAGAAGAATATCACTCTTTTGGATTGGTCGTTGGCCAATAAATTAAAACTACTTATGTGCCGTATTGTATGCAGAATGCAGAAGTTCATGGAGATAGTTATTTTTTTTTTGCCCAGTGGAAATTGAAATAATGTTATTGAAAGAGGTGGAGATTTAGTCAGCTGAAACTAGTTTGTTAGTGATTCATAAGAGGGAAAATGTATGTAGAAGCAATGAAGAGGCTGTTGTGGCATTTAGTAGTGAGGCCAATAACAGCTTTAATGTATTGGTTATTGTCAAGAGTAAGGAGCGCAATCTGTGTTTAGAAAGAGTGTTCAACCAGCATTCAGAGAGAGTGAGAATGTATAATGCCACATGTATGATGTCATGAATGAAGCTGTCCATATTTTTCAGCTGACGTCATGGTGGTTCAGGGGAAAATCATGTAAATGTTGGAAAAGCAGTGTTGCCCAGTGGAAATTTAAATAATGTTATTGAAAGAGGTGGAGTTTTAGTGATCTGAAACTAGTTTGTTAGTGATTCATAAGAGGTAAAATGTATATAGAAGCAATATAGAGGCTGCCGTGGCATTTAGTAGTGTTAACGCGTCCCTTTATGTCAATTTATACACAATAGGACTCGTTTTAGGCCGATGAATCTTTTGACCCAGTGGTGAGACACCGTAGAACGAGATAACTGATCAATATGTCAAGCAATATGTCAATGATGTTATCAACATATATCACCACAATATACTTTACTTTAGACATTGATTAAACTGTTGACGCAACCATGACCTTTCAGTCATGAATAACCACACCTTTATTTGAAGTTTTTGAATTTTATTCCCTATTGATTACAATCTAATAATACGAATATCAACGTCAAAACCAAAAAGCAAAAAAGCATAGTCACGATATGGCAACTGTGACGAGATTTTGATAATGCAAAGATCATAAACATAAAAACACCAATGTGAGATATACATAGATCAGAGTGCATAGAACATCATATACGTCTTAGTTCAGCATGGCACAATGTCAGTCACGTCTATTTGCGTCAGTCAAAGTGATTACCTAACCTAACCCTAATTAACATCAGCATGTTAGGCTTCATGCAAAATAATTTTGAACACCAATTTGAAAAACATCTAGCTAAGGTCTCTATCCAAAAATACAGCAGTTGGTACCTAGAAAGGAAAAGCAGATAGACAAATTACGATAGCAATTGTCATAATTACCCTCCTCGGAATGAGTCAGCATACAGGATCAGTCTTCGTCTTCAGGACATCAGTTAGATCACAGTCAATCTGCTTCATCTAAGGGACGGGGGGACACTTCCTTCATAAGGAGGAAAAGTGTAATGGGGCAGTCTATAGATGAGGATGGTTTAAGTCTCAAATCATCAAACAGAGTGACAGAGTTTCTGGATGCAATCGATATCATTCCCTACCTAATATTTTTGAGTCTTCTGTGTCATGGGTTTTTATCCCTTTTTTCGCAATACCTTCCCCCAAAATTCTATTAGATAATCACTATACCCCACTATCTTTAGCCTATCAAATTATACATTAGGTAATACAATTGTCACCCCACGATAATTTATAACACATTGATTGGTCTTCATAATTGACGTTTTTTCGTAGGTGGCACATCCGGGGTTACTTCATTCTCTGGCACGTTCTTCAGGTCAAAAGTTCTCTTTTCCATGGTCGATTGTCCTTGAAAGTTTCTATATTTGTTGCAAAAAGTATAAAACTTATACTAAAACAGCTAGCATGCGGATGGGAACGGAGCATGACTTGCAACATAAAACAAAGAAAAGAATACATACTAGGTCATGGCCTTTTGCGAGTCAGCACACTGAAGAAACGGAAAAATATGCTTTAATATGAGAGCTACACGACTAAGGGCCAGATGTAGCAAAAATAAAATTTGCGAGTTGCAAATTGCGAGTCCATGCGACTAGCAATTTGCAACTTGCAAATTGGTATGCAGTACAGTGTCTCAGACACCGTCTGCGAGTCGCTATGGGGTCGCAATGACCCGCCTCAATAATATTAATGAGGTGGGTCGCAAATTGCGGCCCCATAGCGAGTCTAGGCACTCGCAAACATGGAGGCCTGCTGTCGTCAGCAGACCTCCATGTTCGTGACTGCTTTCTCAATAAAGCAGTTGGTTTTTTTTTAAGTGTAGCCCGTTTTCCTTAAAGGAAAACGAGCTGCACTTAAAAAAAAAAACGAAACCTTTAGTTTCGGTATTTTTTCAGGGCAGGTAGTGGTCCCTTGGACCACTACCTGCCCTGAAAAAATTGTATTGGGTCCATTCGCAAAGGGGGCCCCTTCCAATTTGCGAGTGGGTTACCATCCACTTGAAGTGGATGGTAACTGCGACACCCTTTACGACCGCATATGCGGTCGCAAATGGTATTGCATGCCACTCCGAATCGCAAATAGGAAGGGAACACCCCTTCCTATTTGCGATTCTGAAATGCATATTGCGAGTCGGTCCCTACTCGCAATATGCATTTCTGCATAGCAAAGAGGCATTTGCGCCTCGCAAACGGCGATTTTCGCCGTTTGCGACGCGCAAATCCTTTGCTACATCTGGCCCTAAGTTTTTCAGCTCACACTAACTTAAGACTTATGGATTCTAATAAACGTAATCTTCGTAGGTGTTAACATATTCAATTAATCATAATGCAAGCAATTATTTCTTATAGTCGACATTAGTATATGTGTACAATAGCAGCTTCACACTTATAATTGCATTAAGAATACATCCAAGCGAATAATATTTTGTGATCGTTTTTGTATGCAGCATTGTTAGGTATAAGCATTTCACATCTGAAATGTAATATTTAAACTACGCTCTCTCAGTCCCTCCTCTGATGACGCTCGTCATCACACAAATCTTTCTTTGATCTTAATTTTTCACCTCGCGCATAATACGCATTTCAACATCTTGCCCTTTATGTGAGCTTTCCCATATCTCATTGAACATTTTCTCTTTTTCACTCTCTTCATTTCTTCTGGTTCTTTTAGTCCAATTTATTTGAATTTTGTCATTAATTTTACATGCCCCCCATAATCCTAATAGACAAACCAAAACAATTAGTAAACCCATCAGAATTTTTGCAAGTACCCTGTTCCAAATGTTGGTAAACCAGCTTCCAACTCGGGCAATTCCCTTTCCAAATTTCTCCCAAACACCAAGTTCTTTCAAATCCTTCAAATCTGTACTATCTCTAGTAAGGTTAGTAAGTATGCTTCTAATTTTCTTACTGTTATCCGGGATAAATGAGCAACAATGACGCTCATTAAGCATCTTGCAGACCCCTCCACTCTCAGCTAAAAGAATGTCTAAAGCAAGCCGATTTTGAAGAGTCATAGCTCTTTCTGCAGCAAGTTCAGTATCCATCAGGAGTATAGCCCCCGTAAAATTTGTCAACATGTTATCCACTATAGTAGACAACTTTTGAATTTTCATGGAATTTAAGATAACCCCTACTGATGGGATTATAGCTCCAAATATATCACCAATGACAGCCGCCACTGATTCTCGTTTTTGTCTAGGATGTTGTAATTCAGACGTCTTAGGTATTTGTTTTAAGTCATCAATTTGGTATATCTTTGGGAATACTATCCCCAAATAACATGTTCCATACCATCCCTTAGGGAGACGGTAATAAGCATTTAGCCCACAGATGTAATAGATTCCAGGAATCGCTGGATCTTGTCCATTCAGTATAAAGGTCCATTTACTCTGAAACAAAAACACATGCCTGCATTCACTCGTTCCCACAAACAAATTATCCTGATCAGATTTTGGCCTATATATACCAAGCCTACCTACATGTAATGCATCTATAGCTAATTTGCCTTGCGCCTTGATTGCAATGTAAGCATAATCATTTGCATAGGTACGTTTCTCTAATTCTTTTTCTAATCTTTCTTTCAGTGCTTTGCGTCTATCATCTGTGTGATCTAAGAAGCAAGTCAAATTATTGTGGTGTGCATAGACAGTTCCAAATGTAAGTGTTGGCTCAAAGAATCCTATAACTATCTTTATATCGTGTTCTTTAGCTAATTTATTTAAGAATTCAATCACAGGTACAAAAGAAAACACAACATCCAGATTCGAATAAAAGTATTGCACATGTCCTTGATTATAGAATCTTGTTAGTAATAAGCTGCAACTAATTCCATAAGTAAGAGGGAGACTATGATAGGTAACTCCCTCCTGCACAGATGAAGGAATTTTAGTACATACATAACAATCCTTTGCATCCATAGTTTCCACATACTCGTTTAGTAAGCGATAGAAGACATTAGTAGAGCGTTCCCCTTTTGCATTAGTTCCCTCATGCATGTGTCTTGCGTCTTGCTCAAATCTCTCCCACGGTGTTAGTGTGGTAGTTTTTGGTTTTGAAGTAGCGTTAATAATTTCTTTCTCTATCCATGGCATTCCTACAATCACTCCCACAATTATTACTGCACACACAACACCTACTATAAGACCTAACCAACCACATACCTTACTTCCCTTGTTACTATTTCTATTGTAAACCAGGTTTATATAGAATCAGAATAGTAGATCAACAATCAGCTTGAGGATAAATTCTTTTTTGTTTTCTTCTTCTTCTTTTTTTTTTTTTTTCTACGTATATTTTTTGCGTCTTCACTCACTTCAGGACCCTTTCAGTCAAGTCAGGTTAGCAGCTTGTCGTAATCAGGTTTCTTCAAAAAGTCAAATCAGGTTTTAGTGTCACTTCCGGTGGTTTCAAGAGACTCTCTTTTCAGTTTTCACAAATTCAAGTTTAGCCAAGTTTTCCCTTTGAACTCTTTCAGGTACCGTAATATTGGCCTGGTACTTCTCGATCAAAACAGAATGCTAGGAATTATTGTTGCCATTCAGAGGTTGTAGCGTATGCCCATTCAGAACCTGTATATCTTCTATTTGCGATTCTTTTTCTTTTTAACCTTCGTTCACCTTGTTGTTCTCCTTCACTCAGATCATCTGCTTGAGAAGTATCACTCTCTTCTATTATTGTGTCATTTGATATCTCCCTTATTTTAAGGAGTTGCTTGTCTGGCCAATTGTCGCCTCTATGTGTCTTTTCTCGACGTTTTCCTTCAGGACGTTGGACAGCACCCTCCTCTGGTGATTTGGTGTTTTCTCTTGACGGACCTGCAACTGGTTCTGGAGATTCTGACATGTTTTGACTTCTCTCTACAATTTCTCCTTCTCTTTCTTCTTCCGGTTCTAAGTTGGGTTCGGGCTCTAACCTGTGTCCGTCTATTTCTGGGAGAACCTCTCCTTGACTTAGTTCTCCTGCTGCCTCTACTGAGATAGGCACTCTGTCACCTCTCTCGAACTCATTGACTGTTTGAGGGACAAGGCTGTTCTCAGTGGGCCCTCCAGTAGTATCAGTTCCTTCTTGACTGTTCTCTGACCCTGAGACCTCTCCCTCCAAAGTTGCTGTGCCGGAAACTTCAAGTTCCTCTTCAACAGGACACGTTACCTTTTTCGTGTGACTAGCATGTATCCAGTTGGGAACCCGGGCACACTTTACAGCGGTAGTAGTCGTTAATATTACTTGATATGGTCCTTTCCAACGTGGTTCTAGACACGATTTTCTCACGTGCTTCTTGACAACCACCCAATCACTGGCTTATAGAGAGTGGCCTGGATCGCCAATCGGCGGCAACGTGTTAGCTTCCATCTGGTGAGAAAAAGAGCGAATCACGTCAGCCAGACCTTTGCAGTAATCCAACACCATATCATCTGTAATATTCACTAGTGCATTTGCAGGTACTGCTGGCAATCTCATAGCTCTGCCCATGAGGATTTCATGGGGGGACAATCTTGTTTTCTTGTCTGGGGTGTTTCTCATTGACATCAACACTAGAGGTAAGGCATCTGGCCACTTCATATTAGTTGCTGCGCACATTTTTGCCATCTGTGATTTCAAAGTACCATTCATCTGCTCTACTAGTCCTGATGCTTCAGGGCGATAGCTACAATGCAGCTTTTGTTCAATGTTGAGTGCGGCACACAGGAGTTTAATCACCTCATTGTCGAAATGTCTACCCCTATCTGATTCTATAGAAACCGGAAACCCGAATCTTGGTATCAGTTCCCTAAGTAGTAGTTTTGCAACTGTAAGACTGTCATTTCTATGTGTGGGATATGCCTCAATCCAATGACTGAAAACACACACAATCACCAACATGTACTTCAATCCTCCACAAACAGGCATTTCAATAAAATCCATTTGCATTTTGTTGAACGGACCTCCAGCTCTCCCAATATGACTCAATGTTACCACAGTTCCTTTTCCGGCGTTCATCTGCTGACAGAAGACGCACCTGTGGCAAGTGATTTCCGCGGCAAGTCTGAATTTTGGGTTAAACCAATCAATTTTAAAGGATCTGATCATGGCATCTCTTCCCAGATGTGCCTGCCCATGATAGAGCCGGGCAAACTGTGACAAAAGGCTATTTGGCAAGACTAATTTTCCCTCGTCTAAAACCCATAGATCATCAGCTCTTTGTACACATTGCATTCTTTACCATGAGCGTTTTTCTTCTTTGCTCGCACGACTTTGTAATGTTTTTAGTTCATCTAATGTGTCAACTACCCGCAATGCTAGGTTTAAACATGTGTCATTCTCAGTTTGTGGTAACAATTCCCATTGCTCCTTGAACGATATACAGTTCAATGCACAAAATCTTGCGACTTGATCTGCATAGCCGTTGCCCATAGACACAAAATCTTGTGATCTGATGTGAGCACTGCATTTCACCACGGCAATTTCGAGAGGTAACTGAATCGCGTGTAACAAATCTCTTATTTGTTCACCATTCTTCACAGGAGAACCAGAGGAGGTCATAAAACCTCTCTGTGACCAAAGTTGGCCAAAATCATGTACAATTCCGAATCCGTATCTGCTGTCAGTATAGATAGTGACTTTCAAATTTACAGCTGCGTGGCATGCTTTTGTAAGAGCAATCAATTCTGCCACTTGCGCAGAAAACACTTTTTCGAGCCAGGAGGCTTTGACAATGCCAGTTATAGTACATACTGCATAACCAGCTCTCAGTGTTTCTGCAGAATCTCTTAGACAGGACCCATCGACAAACATAATGCAGTCATTTTCTTTCAATTGAGTGTCCTGAATATCTGTACGAGGCTTGGTGCACAACACAGTCACCTCAAGACAATCATGTTCAAATTCTTCGCCATCTTTAATTTCTGTAATTTCATTTGGAAGCAAAGTTGCCGGGTTCAGTACAGTGCATCTTCTAAGAGTGACATTAGTCGACCCCAGTATGATCGTCTCATACTTAGTGAGACGTGCATTTGTCATGTGCTGCGTCTTAGTTCGTGTCAACAGAATTTCAACCGAATGTGGAACCATTACTGTCAGAGGATATCCCATGACTATGCCTTCACATTGTAAAAGGCTTTGACCAACTGCTGCAACTGCACGCAAACAACCCGGTAAGGCTGCTGCAACAGGGTCCTAGGTAGCTGAAAAATATGCTACAGGGCAATTTGCATCTCCGTGGACCTGTGTTAAGACAGACAAAGAACAAGCATCACGTTCATGGCAAATCAACAGAAAAGGTTTCTCGTAGTTTGGCATTCCCAATGCTGGTGCCCTGCACATGCATTCTCTTAATTCCAAAAATGACTTAAGTTCTTCTTTTGATAGGGTTATAGTATATGGCTCATCCTTGATTTCCTTTCCTGTCAGTTTTATTAATGGCTTTGAAATGATTGAGAAGTTGGGTATCCACTGGCGACAGTAGCCCACCATTCCCAAAAACATCCTGACATCTCTTTTTGTTGTTGGGGGATTCATTTGCAAAACAGCTGTTATCCTTTCTTTTGATATTCTTCTGGACCCTTTCTCAATCAAATGTCCCAAGTATTTTACTTCATTCTGACAATATTGTAATTTTCTGGGTGACACCTTATGCCCATTCTTTCCCAGATGATTTAGTAATGCAATGGTATCGTATTTGCAACTGTCTCTTGTTTTGGACACAATTAGCAAACCATCAATGTTCTGCACAAGAGTTGAATTAAAAGGCAGCACAAGAGGTTCCAAATCCTTGTTCAATATCTGATTGAAGATGGACGGTGATTCAGAAAACCCTTGAGGAATTCTGCACCAACTGTACACATTGTCCAGGAATTTGAAACTGAACAAAAATTGGCTGTCCTCATGAAGAGGTATCGAAAAAAAGGCTTGTGATAGGTCTACTACGGTAAACCATTCAGCATCACAGGGAACCTGGAACATTATTACTGCTGGGTTAGGTAGCACAGGGCAACATTTTATCACAATTTCATTTATTTTTCTCAAGTCTTGCACAATTCGAACTTTTCCACAGGGTTTCTTTAAACCCATTATGGGAGAGTTACATGGACTGCTCAAGACTTCTTTCAGAACTCCCTGTCTGAGAAAGTCTGCAATTATTTGTGATACCTCAATGAGGACGTCTTGGGTCATGTGATATTGTGGTACCTGTGGGAACACTGCATTCGGTTTTATCTGAACTTTGACTGGTTCTACTACCTTTATCAATCCTACTTCTTTTCCAGTTAAGTCCCACACTTTTTCTATTACTGTCCCTTGCAATTTGACAGGTAAGTCGATCAAGGTATGCTATGGGAATAAAGTAATCAAAGGGTAATCTTCATTTGTCCCTGTTTCTTCCTCTAAAAATTGACTTTCGTCTCCCTCATCGTCACTATTTGTCTGCACCTCAATTCCGTCATTGGAACAGGTAATTGAACACTTTGTCTTGCACAGTAAGTCCCTTCCCAGTAGGGATACCGGACTTGAGTCACATACTACAAACCTATGTAGTCCCTGGAAATTTCCAATCTCAACCTGTACTGGATCTGTAATCGGGTTAGTCAGATACTGATTTGCTACTACAACCACTCGTATGGTACGCCCTGACAGTGGTAATCTCGTAACTTCTGCACTTCTGACTGTAGAGCGTGTGGCTCCTGTGTCAACCAGAAATTAAACCTTATAGCCCATCACCTTCCCCTCGACGTATGGGCCTCTCTGATCCACCTCTAGGGATGCTGCAAGCCTACACTCTTCACTATCTGAACTATCATCTGATCAATCCTCATTCATCCCTTTTTCACCTCGTAGTTGGAACTTTTGTACAGTGTTGTTTTGATTTGTTACCTGGCCTGTGACCTGCTGAGGAAGCATCACCTGTTGCTGTCCCATCGGAGCCATTGGTAATTGCATTTGCTGTCTAGGCACCATAGGAATCTGCTGTTGTACTGGTTGCATTTGTATTGACTGGAAATGTGGCATTTGTATCTGCTGCATGGGCTGTACCCCTTGCATTTGTACCAAATTATTCTGAAAATTTGGGTTTTGATGTCTCATTTTCGGACCTCGTGAGTTTTGTAAGGTACCAACATTAGTACTTTGCTGAACTGCACCATCCTGCACCATATTCAGACACTCCCGCTTCCAGTGCCCCACGCCCCCACTCGTGTGACATGGTGACATCTTTTTCGCCCCTTGAACATCATTTTGAATAACAACATTATTCATGTCCGAACCACGGTTCACAAACTCTCGGCCCCTCGGTTGGGACTGAAACACACCATTCATTTGCGGTTGGAGCTGTATCATCTGTTGAACTCCATTTCCCTGTATTCCAGCCTGTGCAGCTCTTATCTGCATCACCATCACCTTTTCCTTCAACTTTTTCTGCTTTAACTCAATCTCATCACTACAGTACTTTGCATCCTGCAACACCTCATCAATCGGTTTAGCTTGCCAACAAATCAAATGATTCTTAATCATTTGGCTAACCTCTGGTCTCAATCCTTCGACGAATCTAAACACTAGGTGGCTCATGTCTTTCAGTTCAATAGTCTCAGTACCACTGTAATGCTTAAATGCTTTCAACAATCTCTCATAATAAGCATCTATTGACTCCTTAACCTCTTGAGAAGTTCGGTCGATTTTCTGCCAGTCGGTTACCTTCGGCGACACCTTTTGTTTCAAAAATTCAATCACTTTATGATAATATTTCATCACTTCTTAAGAAGGTGCTCCAGTCACCTTATCTCTCGCCTGCTCCTTCGTCGGCCAATCTACCCCTCTCTTGCACTCGAGCCACAAATCAGGCGGAACAATAATCTCAAACAAAGTATTCAAGTCCTCCCAGAGACTCTTTGCAAGTTTCACAAACCTGTCCATTTGTTGATACCACTCGATCGGTTTCTCTCTCAATCTGGGATAATCATTAGTAAAGGATAGAATATCTCCTCGAGTCCGTGGCACATGTACTAAAACACTACCAGCTGTCTCTCTCATAGGTAATATTTTTACCGATTCCAAATCAGGTGAGGTTCTAGCTTGATTAGCTCCGGGGCTATCACCCTTTCCCTTATCTCTTTTCTTTGCCCATCGGCCTTCCCATTTCTCTAATGCACCCCAAATTTGTGCACTCTGCAACAGTTCTCTCAGATGTGCTTTCATGCCTGCAGATCTCATATGTTCAAAATCTTTTGAGTCAAAATACAGTCTGTAACTCCTTTTCAAATGCTTAGTGTTTCTGATATCGATATTGTATTTGTCTGCTAAATTCGCTAATCTCTGATGTACTTTGCCTACTTCCTTGGTAATCTTGGAAGTATCTTAATTCTGCCTCTGTGTATGATTCCAATCTATTTACTCCCATTGTTCCTTCCACTAACTCAGCAGCTTCTGCCCCTAGTCGTACTAAGTTCAGGTATTCATCTTGTTTTTCTTTCTCAGATTCAACTGTAGTCACTGCAGTCTTCTGTGAAGTATAAGTTTTTTCTAACCATTCATTTAACTGTTGAACTGTAAAACCCTGCAGTGAAATGTTCCCTGCATGTATCATTGGAGAATTTGAGGTATTCGTACTCATGGTTTGCGGAGTTAGAACTCCCAACCCTGCTTGACGCATTGCTTTAAGAGGTGCCCCCACTGGACTAAGGTCCATTAAGCGTCTAAGTGGTTCATTTACTTGCTCTCCAGGGGCCATTATCTGTGGAGTTCCCATAGACCCTCCTCTTATCGCCTCCTGAGTCATCACTCCCTGGTCACACACCCCTGCTTTACCTTGTGCATATAATGGCACTAGGGGACCAACAGTAATGGGTAACGATATTGCGGCAGGTGTCTGACCTGGACCCAGACCTCTTGGAGCCTCAACACCATAGGTCTGTTCCAATGTACCCGGAACAGGTACTAACGGTGGTCCCGCTATAGGGTTATACCCTGGTATCAGCTGTGGTGGTGGTTGAGACATTAATTTCGGAGTCGTTTCAATCTGTATTAGCTTTGGCTTTGTATATATCGGGTCTGGCGGCACAATCAAATTCGTAGTAGTCTCAAGTACTGGAACATCAGGATAGATTCTCTTTATCTGTGGTGGAGTCTGTAACTGTATCGGCATGTCTGGTGCAGTGGGTACACTGACACCATTCTGTATCAAAGCTGTATCGCTAGTCTGTACCGTATCAGTAACTCCCTTTTCCTGCGTCTGGTTCCCAGGATCCAAGCTAGTACTTGGAGCACTGTCGCTCACCGCATATGGTGGCGGACGATCATGTAACAATCTATCCATAAATTCCTCATCCTCTGAATCATCTTCCTCTTCCCAGGATCTTTTATTCTCTTTAGATTTGCCTGAGTCTTTGTCGGTTTTACAGGAGGCTTTCTTTCCCTGCGTTTCTTCTCCTTGTGTTATCGCTGGGAATAACTTCAACCCGTCTACAATTCCTCGTCTCCACATTTTGCTCTCATTATCCCACCTAGCCTCTGCATATGATTTTTCTGCCCTTCTCAGTCTTCTCTGAAACCTTTCTTGTCTATGTTTAAGAACCATCAAGTCCCAAATCGCCAAAGCCTCATATTGTGCTGGTCTTGGAGGTGGTTTCTGCGTACTTAACATCCACCTCAAATTTTCTAGCACCTTTGGGTTAAACGTCCCATGTTCTGGGAACGCTAGACACCCCTCCTTCTCTGTTAAGTTGCGCCACTGTTTCATCCATAAACAATGTGCAACACCTTTCTCTTCCATAATTGTATAAGCTGAAGTACCCTCAGGTGGTGTAGGTTCCCCATCAGTTGCAACAATATATACATCTCCCTTTAGAGCGCTCTTGAATGCTTTGACAAAATTCATTATTTTTGCAATTCTCTTATTTCGTATTTAGTCAGAAATGGCTTAGTTCCCAGGACACTCTTCACCTGCCTTTCTCAACCTATTGCCTCTCACGGACGCAGCCAATCCGTGCGCGACCCCTCTCGACATCTGACCTATCTCAGCGCGGCACCACTGACGTCACACTCACACACACTGCAGCTGACAAAGTCTTGCGGCTTGTCCGCTCCTCACTAAACCCCTATAATTCAAACAGACTAATGCAAATTATTGCGAGCACCTTAAAATGACAACACAAATCCGTCGGTTTACTACAGGAAGGGTAACACATTTGCTTCAGAACTTTACAGAGATTTCACTTGAAGCCGCAGCCGCTACTCTCTCCTTATCGGTTCCCGCATACGCAAGCAGAATTCGACCCGCAAATTCTACTCTCGACTTGTCAATGACTCCTTCTAGTGCACTTTAGAATTTGTCAAATCTCCATCGAAGGTTTCATACACACATTATAGCTCAAACTCGACTTGTCAACCACACCCGATTGACCTATTAAACCGCACAGATTACAACATAAACCACATTTATCTTCATACTCCGGAGTCTTAGACCTCAACAGGTCCGTACACAACAACCAACCATGTGGATAATTTTGAGCAACAAGCGCTACATTCACATAAAGTACGCCGACTTCCCTACTCTCATACTGTGGAGTACGCCCACTCCTACTAAATAACACTAAATTTGGCCTAAATATACACAAATTTTCACAATCACCTGCAAAATGCATAAGCTTAGGCAAGCGCAAAGACCCTAACCACACACTCTATGGCGCCGAGAACATTCCCAACTCATTTAGGCAGGCTCTGAGATCCCGGGAAAGCCATGGTAAACTTAGAAACCCATCATACCTCCGAATTGCATTATCACAGAAAAACAAATTAAACAATGGATCTCCGTCCTAGGGCCCCCAAGGGCCAAACCTTCGCTCTGCTACCAAACTGTTAACGCGTCCCTTTATGTCAATTTATACACAATAGGACTCGTTTTAGGCCGATGAATCTTTTGACCCAGTGGTGAGACACCGTAGAACGAGATAACTGATCAATATATCAAGCAATATGTCAATGATGTTATCAACATATATCACCACAATATACTTTACTTTAGACATTGATTAAACTGTCGACGCAACCATGGCCTTTCAGTCATGAATAACTACACCTTTATTCGAAGTTTTGTGAATTTTATTCCCTATTGATTACAATCTAATAATAAGAATATCAACCTCAAAACCAAGAAGCATAAGAGCATAGTCACGATATGGCAACTGTGACGAGATTTTGATAATGCAAAGATCATAAACATAAAAACACCAATGTGAGATATACACAGATCAGAGTGCATAGAACATCATATACGTCTTAGTTCAGCATGGCACAATGTCAGTCACGTCTATTTGCGTCAGTCAAAGTGATTACCTAACCTAACCCTAATTAGCATCAGCATGTTGGGCTTCATGCAAAATAATTTTGAACACCAATTTGAAAAACATCTAGCTAAGGTCTCTATCCAAAAATACAGCAGTTGGTACCTAGAAAGGAAAAGCAGATAGACAAATTACGATAGCAATTGTCATAATTACCCTCCTCGGAATGAGTCAGCATACAGGATCAGTCTTCGTCTTCAGGACATCAGTTAGATCACAGTCAATCTGCTTCGTCTAAGGGACGGGGGGACACTTCCTTCATAAGGAGGAAAAGTGTAATGGGGCAGTCAATAGATGAGGATGGTTTAAGTCTCAAATCACCAAACAGAGTGACAGAGTTTCTGGATGCAATCAATATCATTCCCTACCTAATATTTTTGAGTCTTCTCTGTCATGGGTTTTTATCCCTTTTTTCGCAATACCTTCCCCCAAAATTCTATTGGATAATCACTATACCCCACTATCTTTAGCCTATCAAAATATACATTAGTTAATACAATTGTCACCCCACGATAATTAATAACACTTTGATTGGTCTTCATAATTGACGTTTTTTCGTAGGTGGCACATCCGGGGTTACTTCATTCTCTGGCACGTTCTTCAGGTCAAAAGTTCTCTTTTCCATGGTCGATTGTCCTTGAAAGTTTTCATATTTGTTGCAAAAAGTATAAAACTTTTACTAAAACAGCTAGCATGCTTATGGGAACGGAGCATGACTTGCAAAATAAAACAAAGAAAAGAACACATACTAGGTCATGGCCTTTTGCGAGTCAGCACACTGAAGAAACGGAAAAATATGCTTTAACATGAGAGCTACACGACTAAGTTTTTCGGCTCACGCTAACTCAAGACTTATGGATTCTAATAAACGTAATCTTCGTAGGTGTTAACATATTCAATTAATCATAATGCAAGCAATTATTTCTTATAGTCGACATTAGTATATGTGTACAATAGCAGCTTCACACTTATAATTGCGTTAAGAATACATCCAAGCGAATAATATTTTGTGATCGTTTTTGTATGCAGCATTGTTAGGTATAAGCATTTCACATCTAATATGTAATATTTAAACTACGCTCTCTCAGTAGTGAGGCCAATGACAGCTTTAATGTATTGATTGTAGTCAAGAGTAAGCAATTTGTGTTTAGAAAGATTGTTCAACCTTCATTCAGAGAGAGTGAGAATGTAGAATGCCACATGTATGATGTCATGAATAAAGCCGTCCATATTTTTCAGCTGACGTCATGGTGGTTTAGGGGAAAATCATATAAATGTTGGAAAAGCAGTGTTGCCCAGTGGAAATTTAAATAATGTTATTGAAAGAAATTGAGTTTTAGTGATCTGAAACTAGTTTGTTAGTGATTCATAAGAGGTAAAATGTATATAGAAGCAATGAAGAGGCTGCTGTGGCATTTAGTAGTGAGGCCAATGACAGATTTAATGTATTGATTGTTGTCAAGAGTAAGCAATTTGTGTTTAGAAAGATTGTTCAACCTTCATTCAGAGAGAGTGAGAATGTAGAATGTCACATGTATGATGTCATGAATGAAGCTGTCCATATTTTTCAGCTGACATCATGGTGGTTTAGGGGAAAATCATATAAATGTTGGAAAAGCACTGTATATCTTGGTTGAGAGCATTGATAGAGGACCAGACCCTTGGCTGGAATGGGTTTTTGCTGTAATTAAGTAAGACAAGTGATAGTAAAATAGGCTGAAGAAATCATAGTGTGTTCATAAATTCAACTATGTGGTTAGAGGACACAAAAGATGATGGGAGCAATGCTTGAATTAAGTCTAACAACTGGTGTTAGAAATGGGGTCTTTGGTTGGCAGTTGGTATCCTGTGCCCACCCTCTGGTAGCTTGGCACTGAGCAGTCAGGCTTAACTTAGAAGGCAATGTGTAAAGTATTTGTGCAATAAATCATGCAATAACACAGTATAAACACCTCAAAAATACACCACACAGGTTTAGAGAAATATAGAATATTTATCTCATTAAAATAATCTCAAAACAACCAAGATTTGATAAATTCAAGTTGAAATATCACTTTGGTAATGATAAATAGAGTCTTTAGGTCTTAAAAAAGAAATACATGTCTTTTGCAAGCACAAATTACCTGGTTTGTGTCAAAAAAATCCACACAGGACCGCAGAGGAGGAGATGCGTGAAAAACAGGTAGGGTTGCGTCGGTTTCTCTGGGCGCATTCAGACCATGCATCAATGCTTTTCCATGCAACAAGGGCTTTGCGTCGATTTCAGGCACGTCGGCTTGAATCCTCTTTGGGTTGAGGTGTATTTGGACGCCCTGGGGACGATGCAGAGAAATCCTGGTTGTGCAGGATGAAGTCACAGGAGCAACGTTGATCCGGTGGGCGATGCGGGAAATTTCTGTTGCACAGCATGCGTTGCATCGATTCCTTCCACAGGAGGCCGGGCTGTGTTGTTACGTCTCGCCTATGCATTGATCCAGTGGGCCGTGCGTCGATGTTCTGGTCACAACGCTGGTGCTGTTTGATCTCCACTCGAGGAGTGGGGCTGCATCATTCCGGTTCGGCGTGTGGTGATTTCTCATAGCGAAGCAGGCTGTGCGTCGATTTTCACCACACAATGAGTTCTTTGCATAGATTAAGTCTTTTTGGCCCTGAGACTTCTAAAAACAGGAGGCAAGCTCAATCCAAGCCATTGGGGAGCACTTCTTAGCAGAGCCAGAGGGCAACAGCAAGGCAGAAGTCCTATACAGCAAAACAGTCAGGTTAGTCCTTTGGGAAGCCAGGCAGCTTCTTTTAGCAGGTTGTAGGTTCTGGTTCAGGGTTTCCTTTCCAGGAGGTATCTTGTCAAGAAGTGTCTGAGTTGGTAGGGTCAGAGGCCCTGTTTAAATACCCAAATGTGCCTTTGAAGTGGGGGAGACTTCAAAGAGTGGCTTAGAAGTGCACAGGGTCTCCTTTCAGTTCCATCCTGTCTGACAGGGTCCCAGTAGGGGGTTTGACAGTCCATTGTGTGAGGGCAGGCCACTGTCCTTTGACATGTAAGTGTCAGGCCCTCCACCCTCCCAGCCAAGGAAGACCCATTCAGTATGCAGATGTGTGTAGGTGTGACTGAGCATCATGTGTTTGAGGTCGTTGAGTGAAATGCACAAGGGCGCTTTCAACTAACCCAGCCAGACATGGATTGTAAGGCATAGAAGGATTTAAGTGCAGCGAAATGCTCACTTTCTAAAAGTGGCATTTCTAAAATAGTAATATTAAATCCAACTTCACCAGTCAGCAGGATTTTGTATTACCATTCTGGCCATACTTAATATGACGCTGTTTCTCCTTTCAGATCAGAATCTACCACTCAAACAGTATTTGAGTGTAACCCTAATGTTAGCCTATGAAAGGAGCAGGCCTCACAGTGGTGTAAAAACAAATTTAGGAGTTTTACACTACCAGGACATATAAACTACTCAGGTGTATGTCCTTCCTTTTATCCTCAAAGTACCCTGCCCAATGGGTTACTTAGGGCATATCCTAGGGGTGACTTATATGCAGAAAAATGGGAGTTTAAGGCTTTACAATTACTTTTAAATGCCAAGTCAAAATGGCAGTGAAATTGCACACACAGGCCTTGCAGTGGCTGGCCTGAGACATGGTTAAGGGGCTACTTATGTGGGTGGCACAATCAGTGCTGCAGGCCCACCAGTAGCATTTAATCTACAGGCCCTGGGCACATGTAGTATCCTTTACTAGGGACTTATAAGTAAATTAAATAAGCCAATTGGGTATGAGCCAATGTCACCAAATTTTAAGGGAGAGAGCATGTGCACTTTATCACTGGCTAGCAGTGGTAAAGTGTGCAGAGTCCTAAAACCAGTAAAAACAGTGTTGAAAAGTGAAGGTAGGCAGGCGCAAAGTTGAGGGTGACCACACTAAGGCTGTCAGGTCTAACATGTGTCCCCCCTAGCTGAAGGTAGGGAGAGCTACCCAACCTCCTGGGAGCTCTCATCGCTAAGGCGGAAGTATCTGGAGAGACCATCAGCGTTGGCAAGGTCAATCCCAGGGCGATGCTCCACCATAAAGTCCTTTCTCTGTAGAGAAATGGACCACCTCAAAAGTTTAGGATTTTCACCCCTCATTTGCATGAGCCATCTGAGGGGCCTATGGTCTGTCTGAACCCCGAAGTGAGTCCCAAACAGGTCTCAGTTTCTTCAGTGCCCAGACCACAGCAAATGTTTCTCTCTCAATAGCACTCCACCTCTGTTCCCGTGGCAATAGTTTTCTGCTAATAAAGACAACTGGTTGGTCTAGGCCCTCCTCATTCAACTGTGCTAGGACCGCCCCTATGCCATACTCTGAAGCGTCTGTCTGCACTATGAATTCTCTGGAGTACTCAGGTGCCTTGAGTGCGGGGGCCGTGCACATGGCTTCCTTCAGAGTGTCAAAGGCTTTCTGACAAGCCTCTGTCCAATTCACCAACCTAGGTTGTTTCTTGGATATCAGTTCTGTTAAGAGGGCTACTATGGTGCGATATTGCTTAACAAAGTTACGGTAATATCCGGTGGGTCCTAGGAAAGGCCCTCATCTCTGTTTGAGTTCTACGTGGTTGACAGGCCTTGATAGTTTCAATCTTTACCTGGAGGGGCTGAACCTTGCCACCACATACTATATGTCCCAAGTACACCACGGAACCCTGCCCAGTCTGGCACTTACTGGCCTTGTTGGTCAGGCCTGCCTGTTGCAGGGTCTGAAGCACCTCCTTGAGGTAGAGCAGGTGTTCCTCCCAGTTGGAATTATAAACAGCAATGTCGTCTAGCTAAGCTGTGCAGAAGGCATCCTTGCGAGCTAGGGCCCGTTAACTAACCGTTGAAAAGTAGTGGGGGCCTTTTTCAATCCCAAGGGCATTACTCAGAGGTTGTAATGGCCCTCAGCAGTAGAATAAGCAGTGCCTAGCCTGTCTATGAGCCCATCAGTGTGGGGGATGGGGTGAGCATATGTCCTTGTGACAGAGTTGAGACCCCGGTAGTCCACGGAGAACCTAAGTTCTGGCTTGGAACTGGAAGCAGCAGCATTGGGAACCGACACCACTGGGCTGGACCAGGGACTGCTGGACTTCTCTATCACCCCAAGAGCCAGCATCTTGGCCACTTCATCCTTAATGCTGGACCTCACTTTATCTGACAAACTGTACATTTTATTCTTTCCAGGTCAACAGTCTCCTGTGTCAATATTTTGACACACAAGTGTGTGAGCCCAGGCATGAGGGAGAAGAGTGAAGAGAACTGCTCCATGAACGTGTATCAATCTACTTTCTGTTCTAGAGTCAGGGAGTCAGGGAGTTTAATATCCTCCACTGACCCATCACCTTCCTTGGCAGGGAGGAGGTCATGGAGAGGCTCACTCCCCTCTTCTATGCTCTCATCTGTCACAAGAAGCATGCTGACCTCAGACTTCTTAAAATGAGGCTTCAGTCAGTTGAGATGGAGAACCCTTAGGGGGTTTCTGGGGGTCTTGAGGCCCACTATGTAAGTGGCCTCACCCTTTTGCTCCTTGACTTCAAATGGGCCAGTCCAGCTGTCTTGGAGATCTCTAGGCTCTACTGGCTCCATCACCCATACTTTGACTCCAGGTGAGAATTCTACCAGGGTGGGCTTCTGGTCACACCATTCCTTCTTCACCTCTTGACTGGCCTTGTGGTTACTCTTGACCTGTTTCCACAAACACTTTGGGGGTCATTCTGACCCTGGCGGTCTTGGACCGCCAGGGCAAGAATGACGGAAGCACCGTCAAAAGGGTGGCGGTGCTTCATTTCCCATTCTGACCGCGGCGGTAAAGCCGCGGTCGCACCGCCGGGGACGGCGGTGTCCTGCCGATTTTCCCCTGGCGGTGATAATCCGCCAGGGCAGCGCTGCTAGCAGCGCTGCCCTGGGGATTATGACCCCCTTACCGCCAGCCTGTTTCTGGCGGTTTACACCGCCAGGAAGAGGCTGGCGGTAAGGGGTGTCCTGAGGCCCCTGGGGGCCCCTGCACTGCCCATGCCACTGGCATGGGCAGTGCAGGGGCCCCCTAACAGGGCCCCGGCCTGCTTTTCACTGTCTGCATGGCAGACAGTGAAAAGCGCGACGGGTGCAACTGCACCCGTCGCACCGCCGCAACACCGCCGGCTCCATTAGGAGCCGGCTCCTGTGTTGCGGCCTCATTCCCGCCGGCCCAGCGGGAATGTTGGAATGGGGGCTGCGTTATTGCGGCCGCATGGCGGCCGCTTGGCGGTTCCCGTCTGGCGGGCGCGCGAGCCGCCCGCCAATGTTAGAATGACCCCCTATGTCTGGTTTCGGAGGGCTAGCATGTAACTGACCACATCCTGGGGAGGTTTCCTGGTAGCTTTCTCCCTCCCCTCCTTGACTATGCTTAGTGGTCCCCTGACAGGGTATCCATAAAGAAGAAAAAAGGGGCCGAACCCCACCCCTTTCTGAAGCACCTCTCTATGAGCAAAGAGAAGGTATGGCAAGAGAACGTCCCACTTATGCCTCATGGCCTCAGGCAGGCCAGTGATCATGCCTTTCAGGTTCTTGTTGAACCTTTCAACAAGCCCATTGGTTTGAGGATGGCAAGGGGTGGAAAACAAGTAGGTTATCCCACACTCATCCCACATGGACTTCATGTATGCTGACATGAAGTTTATGCCTCTTTCAGACACAACCTCCATTGAGAACCCCACATGGGTAAATATCCCCATTAGAGCTCTAGTCACCACTGGTGTAGTCACTGTCCTTAGAGGGTTTGCCTCTGGATAGCGGATGGCATGGTCCACCAAAACCAGGATAAACCATTTGCTTAGGGTGGTTTTGGGGTCCAAGGGACCAATGACGTTGATGTCCACCCTTTCAAAGAGGGTGCCAATGACAAGGAGTGGTATCAGGGGGGGCTTAAGCCTTTCCACTGTCTTCCCACTAGCCTGACAGCTTGGGCAGGACCTACAGAAAGCATCTGAGGCTAGCCGCATTTGTGGCCAATACAAGTGGGTGAGAAGCCTTGCAATAGTCTTGTCTTGCCCCAAATGTCCTGCCAGGGGAATGTCGTGAGCCATCCCATCAGGAAGGCCCAGTAACACTGGGGGACCATCAGCACATGTGCTGCCCCAGCGGCCGGTACCTTGAGCTCACTGTAGAGGAGATCATTCTCCCAGTATATGTGGTGATCACCAGAGGCTTCACCTGTTGCTTGGGCTGAGGCTTGTTGTCTCAGACCCTCAAGAGTGGGGCACTCTTTCTGCACCTGGAAGAATTTCTCCTTGGTTGGCCCACCCTCTACTCACCAGCTGGCAAGCTCAGGCAAGTTACCTAGGGCGGCAATGTCTTCACCATTTGTCTCAGGGGCCTCCTCTTCTGGGGCCTGTCAACCACCACGGGAACTTCTGGGGCCAATTTCCCACACCCTTTGCCCTTCCTCTGTGCAGCTGTCTGGGCCATTGTTCCAGGCTCCAGATGCCCTTGACTCCCTACCCGGGCAGCCATGGACCGTGTGGTCATGCAGACCCATTCAGGGAAACCTAACATCTCCAGGTGGGATCTGAGCTCCACCTCCTTCCAGATAGTGTGCTCAAGATCACTGCCTAACAGACAATCTACAGGCATGGCAGGACTCACAGCTACATTTAGAGTATCAGAGACCCCCCACACTCTGTGGGAACCAGAGCTACCAGTATGTGGCTCTTGCAATTGTCAGCGATCAGCGACTATGACCTGTGGAATATATTAGGGATGACCTGCTCTGCTGACACCAGCTAACCCTTGACAGTAGTCATACTGGCTCCTTTGTCACGCAGAGCCTCCACCCTTTACCCATTAATGGTGACCCACTGCCTATACTTGAAAGCATCAGCAGGCATGCAGGCTTTTGGCACCATTTCATCTCCCAGGAATACTAGGGACACCTCTATCTGCTCCCCAAAGCTAACAGGTACTATCTCCCCCGAGCGCTACACTAGCCAACCCAGATGACCGCCCTCCAGTGGGGGGCTGTGCCCTCTTGGGACATTGGGAGTCGCCCATAGAGTGTCCATGCCTGCAGCACTCTAAGCATTTGTGGATTCATTTCCCTTGTTTCTTGTCAAAGTACCCCGGCCTCTTCCCAGTTTCAGGTGGGAACTGGTTAACACCCCCCCTTAGGAATTGTTTTGCGGGCCTTTTGAGAACTCACTATTTCTAAGTTTGTTTCCCCCCCTTTCTTCTTGTGGGAACCCTGACTACCTTTGTGGGTGTCCCCCAGGGTACCTTCTTGGACACTCAGGTGCTAACCCAAAGGTCCACCTCCTTAGCAAGCTTTCTAGGATCAGTCAGCTTTCTGTCAACTAGGTACTGGCGCAACTCTTTAAAGTAAACACTGAACATAAGCTCTTTCAGGATCAAATTACCTAACCCCAAATAGTCATCTACCTCACTGCCCGGTCCCATCCATTCAGTGCCTTACTGGAGAAATCGAAAAAGTCTACCCAGTCCCTGAACCTCTGACGGTATTTCTCAGGTGTCAGCCCAAACTTGGCAAGTAAAGAAGTTTTCATGGACGCATATGAGTTTTGATCCTTTAGATCCAATGCAAGGAGTGTGTCCCTCCCCACCACTGGTACATACCACTACAAGGCCGCCCTCCATTGCTCTTTAGAAACCCCATCCGCCCTCAGTGCAACTTCATAAGCAGCCAACCACTTATCAATGTAATCTCCCATCACATAACTTGGCACCACATTTTTGGGTATACGAACCTTCCTTTTCCCCAGCAGGTCCTGCATGTATGCTGCCACCATCACTGCTGAACTCAGACTGCCTCGCTTTGATATCCAGCTCTTTGAAACTCAGTTCATGAGCCAACAAATGTTTCTTTTCAGCCAAAGCCCTTTCAGCCTCAGCTTCAGCCTGTTTGGCTTTTCTCTCTCTGCCCTTCTTTCCTCCTGTTGAGCTTCAAGTTTTAACTTTGCCATTTGCAGTTGAAATTTTCTCTCCTCCCTCCTTTCCTCTGTGTTCATGCCATGGCTAGAGACACTGCTTCCTGGTTTAGAAGGGGGCACAATTCCAGGGGTAACATCCCTCACTGCTTGCAAAAAATCCTCTGAGGGGCCATCCTCTGGCTACTCCTCATCAACATTCTCCTCTGAATGGGCTTCTGCCCAGGCCATCAACACCTTTTGGTATTCCTCCTTTCTGGAGGCACCCCTGGTAGGTTCTCCCATCCCCTTGCAGAACCCCTTCAGCTGGTTAACAGTGTATGTCTCCAACTTGACCAGGTCAAAATCTTCAGATCCTGCTTGAGACCCAGCCAGAGACATGTTGAATGAGGATTAAGTTAAAAATGTCAGGCAGAAAATGAAATTGCAGAAAAAGATAAAAAATCAAGCTGACCTTCAACTGTGGGTAGGTAGTGTACGCCTAGCTATTGTATGTCACTGCAAAAAAACCAAGTCTATCCTCACCGCTGATCACCAATGTTAGAAATGGGGTCTTTGGTTGGAAATCAGGTTACCACCTGTCCAAGAAAGGACCCTCACTCTAGTCCGGGTAGGTCACACACAATCCACATTATCCTGTGCCCACCCTCTGGTAGCTTGCCACTGAGCAGTCAGGCTTAACTTAGAAGGCAATGTGTAAAGTATTTGTACAATAAATCATGCAATAACACAGTATAAACACCACAAAAATTCACCACACAAGTTTAGAAAAATATAGAATATTTATCTGAGTAAAAGAAGGTGAAAACAATCAAGATTTGATAAGTTCAAGTTGAAATATCACTTTGATAATGATAATAGAGTCTTTAGAGTTCTTAAAAAGCAATAAGTGTCTCTTGCAAGCACAAAGTACCTGGTTTGCATTGAAATTATCAGCACAGGACCACAGAGGAAGAAATGCGTGAAAAACGGGGAGGGGTGCGTCGGTTTCTCCGGGCGCACACAGACGATGTGTTGATGCTTTTCAAGCGCTTTGCGTCGATTTCCAGCACGCAGACTTGGATCCTCTTCGGTTGCGGGGTATTGGACACCCCTAGGATGCTGCACAGAAATCCTGGGCATGCAGGACGAAGTCACGGGAGCTGTGGCAATCCAGTGGGTGATGCAGGGAAATTTCTGTCACCCAGCAGGCCGTTCGGCTGCGTCATTCCGGCTCGATTCAGTGGGCCGTGCGTCGAAGTCCTGGTTGCAACGCTGGCGCTGTGTCAATCTTCACTCGGGGAGCTGGGCTGCATCTTTCCATTTCGGCATGCAGTGATTTTTTCACTGCAAGGCAGGCTGTGCATCTATTTTCGCCGCACAAGGAGTTCTTTGCAGAGATTAAGGTGGTCATTATGAACATGGCGGGAAAGAACGCCGAACGCAGTGGTGGCGGTGAACAGAATCTCGCCGGCGGCTAATGGAAACCCGCCATATAATGAACAAAAAACCCAACCCTGCCAAACATTCCCAAACCACCACTCCCCGCCAGGACCCTGTCGGCGGGAATCCCGGCCCACCCCACCCCACCACCGCCAAGCACACCCACATCCCGCCCTCCAAATAATGATGCACAAGTCACCTCAGAAGACAGTGGAGGCCTGACGACCATTGGCGGCTGCGACCGCCACGGGCGGCAAGTGGACTCAACAGCAACCAGTGCACACATTGGCTAGGCTTAGCACCCACACACCTGACACACATCCAGAACACCATAAAGCACCCCCAGAAACACCCAAAAATCCTTGCAACAAAACCAGAACCAGAAGACGGAGAGAACCAGAGCCAGACATAGAACGCCAGCAGACAGAACACCCAAACCCTGTCCCCAGTCCCGACGCCATCCACCATCCTCACCATGTCTCCCCAAAAAATCCACACTTCACCGAAAGGGAGCTAAGGACCATGGTGGATGAGATCCTAACAGTGGAGCCACAAATATTCGGCTCCAAGGTGCAGCACACACCCATCGCCCGGAAAATGGAGCTGTGGCAGACCATTGTGAACAGGGTGAATACAGTGGGACACCATTCATGCACCAGGGATGAAATCCGCAAGAGATGGAACGACCTGCTGGGGAAGGTCCGGGCCCTGGCATCCAGGCACCACATCGCAGTGCAGAAGACTAGGGGAGGACCGCCACCCACATCACCCGACTACCCTGACTGGGAGGAGAAGGTACTCGCCATCCTGTACCAGAAGGACTCACTGGACTCACTGGAGGAATGGACTCGGGTAAGTCATCTACAGTTACCCATATACACCATACCTGTAATGCATGCACCACCCCACCCCACCCACACCCACCTAGACCCACACCCCACCCAGCCATTACCCACCACATCCACCACCCTGCATCCCCCTCAACTCACTACCAGGCCCACATCACTCCCGCTGTGCACAGCCACCCACCCCTGCATGTACCCACAATGGAATAATAACCCCCACCACAATGTAACCCCACCACTGCCACTAAATGCAATGTCCACGTCACAAAGGCACCCCGGAAGGCCACTGAAAGGCACACCAGCACAAAATTGCACAGTTCAGTACACCTCAAACCCTCATGCCTATGTAACATACATTTCTATGTCCCCCAACAGGCACCACCACCCATGCAACCCAAATGGAGGGGACAAGGAATGCCACAGCATTCCAGGGTGACAGAGGCACATCACAGGACACTGGTGAAGGATACCTGGACACTGATGAGCAGGCAGGCCCCTCACACAGCCCTGGATGCTCTCCATGCAGCAGCCCCACCCAGGAAAACACTGTCACCCCTAACACCCAGTCAAGACCAGCAGGCCAGGGGAGGCGTACCCACACCAGTGGACCCAGAACACAAACGGGTGGAACACAGCTACAGAGGCCACTGTCTCCCACCCCCAACATGCAGGAAGACGAGGGCCCCAGTACTAGTGGCACGTCAAGACCTGCACAGGGGACACAGGCACAGGGGGCCAGGGCAAGGTCAAGTGCCCCAATTGGTCAGGGGTAGGGCACTGGATAGATGCAGCAGCCCAGGATATCATTGTAGAGGTATTGGGTGCCTACCAACATACCCAAGACAGGTTGGCACAGATTGTATCCACCCTGGAGCAAAGTCAGAGGATGCAGCTGGAACAACACCAACAGGCCATGGAGCAGTGGAAAGAACACAATGCCACAATGGCCACCATTGCTGGAGCACTGCTGCAGTTGGTCAACAAACACTCAGACACCCACACCGGACAAGAGGCCCCCACAACAGCCCTTGACAACCAGCAACAGATGACCCATGCAGCTGAAACAGCACAGGAAATACCCTCCCAGGAATAACAAGGGCCAACCATGCCACCCTAAGAAGCTCCACAGCAGGGGCCCAAACGTAGTCTCAGGCCAAGATATGGCACTGGAAACCCAGCAAAGAGCAAGCCCCCTCCAACAATTGACACTGCTACTACTGCCAAGCAACCATCCCACCCATTCACCAACTGCACTTAGCTGAGGGCTAAATAAAGTACTAAACTACAAATAGGACCCAGCTATGACATCAAACAGGCCTGCCACCAAGTCAGTTTTGAGGACACCCAACCATTATGACTTTCATCACTGTACATAGCACATTTCACTGTATTCCACTAATAAACAACATATCTCACCTGTAACACTGTCCCCTGTCTTCAATGTTGAACAAAGTGGAGTATGGATGCAACTGGCAGGGATCAATTTTATTGACAATTTGTGCATGGTGGTGGTAATTTGTGTTTCAAATTGTTCAAGAAGGTTATGCATATATTGTCTGTCAGTACCATGCTGAAGAGGTCCATGTCTCGCATATCATGACCAATTCCCCCTAGATGACATGGCACACTTACAGTATCAGTCACTAATCACATTTACAGGCTGAAGTCCCACACAGTTTTTGGAAGTAGAGTTGTATCAGTTGGTTTCTGGAATTGACATCTTCCGCTTCCTCATCCTCACCATCACTCTCCTCACCTCTCTGAGGTAACTGATCAGGACCTATAGCACCCTCCACCTCCAAAACGGGGATTGAATGTCTCACTGCCACGTTGTGCAGCATGCAGCAGGCCACGACTATTCTACACACCTTATCAAGCCCATAACCCAGGGAACCCCCAGAGATATGTAGGCACCAGAATCTAGCCTTCGGGAGACCTATAGTACGCTCTATCACCCTCCTAGTACGTCCATGGGCCTCACTGTATTTCCTCACTGCATCCGTCCTGGGATTCCTCACTGGTGTCAGGAGCCAACGCAAGTTAGATAGCCAGAATCACCTAGAGAAATGGTCAATACAGAGTTGTCATTGTAATGTCCTTAGTCAGACAGGCTGCTTTTCTGCAATGTGTCAGTTAGTGACAGGCACACTTACCTATGATCCACCCTCTGTCCTCTTGGAGTTGTTCTATCTTCTGTGGCACACTACTGTTCCTCAAAACAAATGAATCCTGGACAGAACCCGGAAACATGGCATTCACATGGGATATGTACTGGTCTGCAGTACATACCAATTGGATGTTCATGAAGGGAAAGTTCTTACTGTTTCTGTACACCTGTTCACTCACTCTTGGGGGGATGATGGGTATGTGGGTTCCATCGATGGCACCAATAACATGGGGAATGTTTGCAAAGACATAGAAGCCAGACTTGCTGGCAGGGAGGTCAGCACTTTGGGGAAATCACACATAGGATTCCAGATGTTGTACAAATGCATCCAGAAATCTTGTCAGTACCTGGCTGAACATTGGCTGTGAGAAACCAGCACCCATGCCCACTGTCACTTGAAAAGAGCCTGTGGCCAGGAAATTGAGTGCGGAGAGCACCTGCACCTCAGTTGGAATGGCATGCTGATTAGGATTTCCGGGAGTCAGTGCAGGATCCAGTAATGCACATAGGTCCTGAATAGTTGCACGAGTGAGTCTGTATGTGATTATGATTTGACGCTCCACCATGGTCCCCATATCCACAAGTGGTCTGTACACTGATGGTGCTCTTCCTCGCCACAAGGGTCGGTACCTGTGAGGGGGAAGACAAAGGAGTCATGTGCACACATACACTGGCATAATTGCTACATACATTCACTGCATTCTTCATAGCAGTGTCTGAACAATAACTGCAACCTGACAGATGTACATGTACATCACTAAGAGGGAACGGAGAAAATTATGTGTGATTATATACTCAATGGATAGAGCCTTAGGTGCTTCATATGGCTAGTAGGTCAAGCATTGTGAGTATTATGAATTTCAAGATGTGTAGGTGATGGCTAAATGTCTGCCCACTGTAGTTCTTCCCCTTCGTTGTGGAAGTGACCTAAGACCGCTAGAGGTTGACGTCACAGCATACGGCGGTGTTGACTGCTGTTCGCACCCTCATTGGATAACATGGATGCCAATGGGGAATCCTGGCGTATCATGATTGCCTCCGGCAGTGACGGTGCCTACCGCCGTGGAATGTAACCTGGAACAAACACAAGGGTAGTAAGGGTGAAAAGGTGCCGCACATCTAGGCAGTAAAACAATATATTTGCCAAGTATAGAAGTTAGTAAAAAGTCTGGTGCAAACTGGCCCAGTGCCTTACTACCCAGTAGGCACCAAATAGGGTACCAGAGTTCCCAAGGACAAAATGGGACAAGATGGCCACAGCACACAGAATGTATAGTCCAACAGTATGGCAAGGATAAGTATCCCTGATGGTGTGTTGTAGGTCGGAGGAAGCGAGAGGTTGAAAAAGTCTCAAGTCTTGTTAGTAGATGGTGTCTTTATTTGTAGGTGCTATTGATCATTGTGCCATCATCGAGATACAGCAAACACGTGTTTCGTCACACAGGTGACTTCATCAAGGCTGCAAAACAGTAATGAGAATTTTTTTTTTGCATATAAACGTGCTTGGAACCGAATGTGAACTAATGAGTGACCATGTAGGAAAGATTCCAAATCCAGAAACCAGTGATCAGTGTAAGGGCTTGAGTAGGTGAGCATTGAGTGAACATGGCAAGCGAAATTAGTAAGTGGGACTCAAACTGCAAAACATGAAAGAGAAAGTGAGTCACCGTGCCCATGTGATTTATAGTCAGAACCAAAGTGTAGGAAAGTATATGTCCAGAGTATTTAGTAGATAGAAACAATGTCAAGGAATTGATATACAAAGACTGTAAAATGAAGTGTGATACATAGGAGAGTAGAGCAGGACTGAGAGAGACCAGGAAGGTAGGTGAGTAAGAACACATAAAGGGGGAAAAAACACAAATAGAAGAATAGCGGACATACAGAAGGGGGGGTGCCCGAGTTAGTAGCTCATACCTGGGCCGTCCGGCCAGAAAGGTAGGTAGCGAAGGTGGGTAGCGAAGGTGCACTGTGATCAGCTAAGTTGGCCTTGGAAGGTGAATTAGATCTGGGAAGAGAGAGAAAATGGCTGTGAGTAGCCAATAGTAGAGCAAATTTATAGAATAATAGTAGGAACATAAAAGAACGGGCTGTCAAGAGGAGAAGTTATAATAGTAAATCGAAAGACTGATGAGACAAGTAGGTCACTGTGTACATACCTTCTTAAAGTAGACCTGTGAGTAGTCGAGGCTGCCCAAGCAGCAGCAGGTGAGTAAGGTATTGAACACGTATGGTAAGAGAGGTATAGGAGGCCCTGATAAGCTTGGAGTCACACCCTACGAAAGTGTGAGATGGGAATGGGAAAAGGAAAGAGACATAAGTAGGTTAAACTGGATACTGGGAGCAAGGACATTTAGTTAAAAATTGGGCAAGACTAAGCTATGGGGAGTGTGAGTATATCATTGTAATTAAAAGCCGGTATTAAGTATGGTCTTGTATGATGGCAAAGTAATCCTGACGTGATGTGATGTGGCCAAAAACTACGAGGACAAAGAACCGGGCAAGTCAAGTAAAACGTTGCCAAGTGATTGAAATGGTGACACTAGTAAAAAATTTAACAAACCGCAAACGGGAAAGCCAGTGAAAATTCAACAGGTAGCAATATTACAAGCTTAATGCTTACACGATCGGAGTACCAGTGAGAATCCATAAGGTAAAATAACGTGTAGTTAGAATTGGTGTGAAGCGAGGGGACTGCAGTCAAAGGATCAGAAGCATGCCTGGAAAAGAGTCAGAGGCATACCTGGAAAGAAGAATGGAGACGTGCGGCACGCAGTCTTCGGAGCGTATAATGGTCAGTGAGGACCTGCGCTTGCATATTGAAATAGAAAGTGGGAGTAAGACAGACATGGAAGAGGGACTAAAGATATGGCAGTGCGGCAGCCATCTTGAGTGTATAAAAGAGAAGTCAGAATAACTGAGAACAGACGAGACCAAAATGAGTCAGTAAGTTAATAAAGAGGTGGCCATCTTGTAGTAATACAAGACAAAGGGTAAATGCCTCAGCAGTTAGAGATCAGAAATTAAGGTGATAGGAAAGAGAGACGCAAGTAGAGGAAAAAATCGCGGCAGGTTGGTGGACAGTAGAAGATGTAAGGTGAGATGGAAAAACGCCCTAGCTAAGTGCGGGCTAGAGAACGTGCTGGTGATATGGTAACCAGCTATGTTATGCAATTTGAGAAATGGTACAGTGAGCCAGGGTAATGGAAGGCAAGGATAAGTGTGAAGTGAGAAGAATAGTTAGTACCGTGGATGTTGGTACTGGAGGAAAGTAATTGTATAAGCTAGTTTAAGAATGCAATGATACACTGTTTGTCGAGTACATGGTCGAGTACAACAGTAAAAATGTTAAGTCTAACATAAATAAAGCAGTGGAGCATATAGAAACCGTGACCACGGAACACAGTAATCAAGTGCGGTTGTTAAGTAAAAGCATGAATCGGGTAGTAGAACACATAATCAACCACAACATTGTGGAAACAAGATAATGATACAATGTACACTGTTGAGCTTAAGCATGTAATTGTCAATGAATGTTTAACATAAAAGATCCAATGTGAGGCTTACAGACACAGAAGGGCGGAAAAAAACAATAATGTAAGAAAAAAGTGTAATTCACGATCTGTGTTCAGGCCTAGCTCAACTGCGCGGAGTTTTAAGATCCATTTTGCCTCGCATCTACGCATGTCCCTGGTTCTGTCTCACCATCTCGGTGAGTTGGAGACCTGAGTGATGCCATAGAATCTAATGTTCAAAAGATCTTTTTCCCCATGTAAAGTGTTGAAGTGAACAGCAAGGGGATAGTTGGTGTTGACATTTCTGATGGCTCTAACGTGTTCCTGAATACGCTCCTTCAGTGGGCGTATTGAGCTTCCAATGTAAATCAGACCACATACACAAATCAAACAGTAAACAGTGTACTTAGTGTTGCAATTCATGAAAGTCTTGATGTGGTGCGTAGTCCCCGTGTTGTAGGAAAAAGATATAGGGGGTCATTACTCCAACTGATGACATAAGTCCACTATTGTTTGTGTATCCAGGTGGTTATGATATGATCTGCCTTTGCTCCATTGCCTGAAGGTCTGGCAGTGGACGGTAGACTGTTGGTTGTTGCATCCTCCCTCTCCCTGAATACCAATACATGGCAAGAAATGAGTTCTGACATTAGTCATTGTGTCCAGAGCAACATACATGATGCATGTTAAGAATTACTTATGAGATGACAATTTTGAATGGATGGGCATGGCAAACAATACACATCACAATTGCTCAAAACCATAGGGTCACATGTAACCCTCTTGATTTGCCACACATGCGTATATATCATGTAACAGGAATGAAAGCAATATTGTGCCTCACAGATGCCACTCGGAATGTGACTGAATGTCCCATGCACAAAAATGACCTTTGACGGGGGGAGTTGTCTGTGCCCCACTGTAAATTTCGATATGGGCCCAGCAACATACTAAAATGGTGTTTGAGTAGTAGGACCAACATAACCAATCAACAAGAGCAGGTTTTAGTACTCAAAATAAATTTATATGAGACATGATGCAGTTTATGACTCCAAATACCACATTATTGGCCTCTAAAATGGCAGCTGCCTGATCTACTCGATTGGACATTAGGAACTGCCTGCAATCTCCGGCGGCAGTGGTCATGGAGGTAGGCGATAGCAACCACGGATGACACAGCCATAGGTTAACATTGTTGCCAGTGACGGACTGGGCAAATGGCTGTGGCTGCTGGCAGTGATGACCATGTACATAGTGGATGTGACCACCATGTTCTGAAAAATCCCACACTTAACTCCCAACAGTGCTACCAGCAAAACCTCCACTACAGAGTTGCTATGTGCCGACTATGGGAGCAATCATGCCATGTCCAGCAGGTCCTGCCTTCACACAAGAGGATCTGGAGAGGCTGGTGACTGAGGTCTTACCCTTGTATGAACAGCTCTATGGTGCACCAGAGGAGCAGGTAAGTGCCTCATGTGCATTGTTTCCTCTGTACCTCACCATCCTTTCCCTCCTCACAGACTAGATTATGCAGATGATTGTGCATTTTATAGTTAGGTGCCTGTTGCTGCAGTCTGTGTGTCATTAATGGGAGAGTCAATGAGCAGGTATTGGTGGCCAGTGCCATATGTTGAGTTCATTACCATTGTGTTGTTCCTGTTCCTTGTATTCCCTGAACAAACTTGGGTTGGATGCACAGAACTAGGTGAGGTAACATCACAGCCATCCACAGACATCTATTTCATTGAGATTGTTGTATATGTGAGACAACATGTATGTGCATGTCAAAATGAGCTGAGTATGCATGTTCTATGTGTCAATTGTGAGGAATATAACCTATGTGTATGTTGCCACTGAGGTTACTTCAGGCATCTGCTTTTGCTAGTCTTTTGTGTGTGGAAGGTATGACATCACTCTCTCGGTCCTTCACATCGCTACAGACAGCACATGCCAAATTGTTGTTGTCTACATGATGTTATGTAATGAATGGTAGTGATGGGAATGTAGTGTCATGTAGGTTTCGTCTACTCAGCCTGCAGAGACCAAGTCTAGGTTGGGGTAGTGTCACTGTGGCCATACAACTGTGGCACAGTGCCCAATCCCTGTACCCAAGCAGATCTTGTAATGTGTCCAATATGAGGCTACGTGTAATATCCTGCCCAGAATGCCTAATTCTTTTGATCAGATTGGGAATGGAAACAGGAGTGGGTTACTGCTCTGTGAGAGATGTGCAGTTAGCATCACTGTCAATGTGTGCCTCTGACTCATGACAGGTCTGTTTCTCCGACAGCCGTGTTGTCACCTTTCCACAAGTCATATATGTCCTCTGAAGACTCAGAGTGTGTTGGTTGCTAGAAGATCATGATATGTGACTCAGTAGCTTGGTCACATAGTAGAAACTGTACAATGCATGCCTTCGTTTGTTGGATGCCATATCTGTAGGGTGGACACGTGTCCAAAAGCGTGTTCTGTGTTACAGATACATAAAACGGAACCCCACCCCCAAAGTAGCATGAGTCTGCATTTGTCATTGTAAAGCTCCACACAGGGACTGGCTAGCCACTTTCTGTACCTACCATGTCAGTACCTTCATTGATACTCATGTGTTTTGTTTGAGTTTGTACTCTGGCAGTGGCCTGTAGGGAATGCTTGCACGAAATCATTCTCACAGAGTGCGTATGTGTTTGTCCATTTATGCCTAAGGAGTCTACCTTTCAGAAGCCACTGAGGTGTGAAGTACCTCATAGTAGCTCACATCTCAGTGAGGTTGTTAGAGCATGTGCCACAAGATGTCACTAAGCCTGCCTAGTCTCATTGTAGGGCAGGAGTCGGGTGGTGGGTTGTCCTGCATACTGGGAAATGTATGTCTGTAGTCCTGGCCCAGTACTTATTGGATTGTAAATTCCACACTTGGGAAGTATTGACAAACTGGAAAAGGACAAGATTGATGTTTTTGACATGCATGTGACTCTACCACTTGTGATGGGACTGATGAACATGATCTCTTGGTTTGTCTTTTGCATCCAGGCAGGTCAAAGCCCATCACAATAAAGAGATATGGAAAGCCATTGCCTGGAAGGTGAGAACCCTGGAGGTCCACAGCCAGCAGGGTGCACACTGTTGCAAGAGATGGGGGGATCTAAGATGCTGGGCCCGGAAGATCACAGATGCCCAGCTGTGGCTGTCCTCCCAATGTGGGCTGAATAACCTGTTGGACAATGACCCCCCCAAATGGCCCACATACTGGTTGTGGCATATCCGGAGCAGGATAGATGTATGAGGGCTGCTCAGCAGCCACAAAGGGGTGAGTACTGGGCATATTCCTGTGGGTCCCATTGTCAAGTGATTGAGTGAGTTTCTAACATCTCACCCAGGCATTTAGAGTTGAGCCATGTGTCACACAGTAGATGAGAGACCATTTTTGTTGAGATGTCATGTTTTATACTGATGTGCCTTGGCCTCAAACCTCTACCTTTGAAAGGACCACATATGGCTGTGTACAGCTATTAATCATGTACAGGTTGCTGTTGTAGTGTGTGTATTTTCTATCCAACAGACCACTGCTCCTCAGTGTTCCAGACCAGGGGTAAGTAGTTGATGGATCAGAGTTCCCAACCATGTGTCTGTGTAAATATGTATGTTGGCATCTGCCCCTCTGAAGCTTGCTTTCTTTAGTGCCTGATGGGTTCTGGTGCCTCACTGCAGTCTGTAATGTGGAAGTCTGTAATGTGAAAGTGTCTGACATACATTTGACAGGGCTTTTATTTTACTTTGTATTCAGCTATGGATCACTACTTTCCCTTGGTAAGTGGTGACTGTCCATTGACATAATTTATGTACCACGACTGTTGCCAACATTCCTTGGCCCTATATGTCAGCATGTGTCCCTTTCTCTTTAGTATACATATATGAGGTGCAGTTTCATGCATGGTCTAATTATGCTGAAGGGATGATGTCTTTATATATATATGGCCCAGTCAAAGGCTTTTTGCCAAAACGCGTAGGCCATGTTTTCTTTGTGGCACCTCACACTTAGCACTTTATTGAATGAAACAATAAATCCCTTTTGAAAAGCAACTAGTCAAACTGGATGTGTGAAATTCCTTCAGAATTGCTTGAAGAACAGTATGCGGATTGTGGCAGGCTTCCTGGGAGAGAACTATATATATATATATGTATATATATATATACATATATATATATATATGCGTGTGTTGTATATATATATATATATATATATATATATATATATATCTACGCCAAAAGAAGTGTTAGAGCACACACACCTCACATGGGGGAGGGTGAAGACTCGGGGTCTGATTACAAGTTCGCCGGTCCATCGACCTCCACAGGTGTCTATATATATATATATATATGTGTGCAACTTGTATGTGGAATAAGCCATTTACAATGGGGGTACATGGCATGTTATGCCACGTACAGACATTTGTCACCATTGTCTATTGGTTGACAGATACCCTCAAGTGTTTTAGCATGTCGTTTGACATGCACAACTGCTGTAGCAATGAGGGACATGACAGGTAGGCCTAGAGATTAGAGCCACAATGTGAATATCTATGCCCTTGATGTGGCCTCATGTTGAGTGCACTGCACATGTGTAATGTTTAAGGTTTGTGCCCTGACTGTTGGCATGCATTATAGAGTAACTTGCATTAATGTTTCAGTCACATGTGCTTTGGTACAGGCATTCATCCACAGACAGACATCTGGGTTTGCATGACCAAAATGGGGATAGTGAAGGAGTTTCCATTGGGCAACCTGTTGAGGGACCTCAACAAGTCCTTGCAACCTCTGTGTCTCTCCAACATGCCAAGTGTGAGAGAACATGGCTGATTGCAGAGGCCCCCTAACTTCTTGCCCCCATTTTCCACTTTGTGTTGGTGTTTTCCTGACTCTGATGGTGCCCTGGGTACTGCTAACCAGTCCCAGGGCCTGTGCTCTGTGTAAAATCAGTATGCTAATTAGGCTAATTATAATTGGCTAAGTCAACCTACCTATAAGTCCCTAGTATATGGTAGGGCGTGGAGGTTTAGGGACCCCAGCATAGGTCTGCTGAGATGCCCTCCCATGCCCCCAGGGACACCCCCTGTCACCCTTGCCCACCCCAGGAGGACACCCAAGGCTGGAGGGACCCATCCCAGGGACCTTAAGGTAAGTTCCGGTAAGTATTTGTTTTTTTTGTTTTTGTGGCATAGGGGGGCCTGATTAGTGCCCCCCTACATGCCACTATGCCCAATGGCCATGCCTAGGGGACAGAAGTCCCCTGGGCATGGCCATTGGGCAAGGGGGCATGACTCCTGTCTTTGCTAAGACAGGAGTCATGTCAATGGGGGTTGGGAATAAAAAAAAAATGGCGCAAATCGGGTTGCGGCGCAAATTTTGCCTCAGCCTGACTTGCCCCATTTTTTGGCGCCCAAGCTCCATTTTCCCCTACGCCGGCGCTGCCTGGTGTACGTCATTTTTTTTAACGTACACCAGACAGCGCCGGCGGCTAACGCCGGCTAACGTCATTGAATAAATACGGCGCCCGCATGGTGCTTCAGAATGGCGTTAGCCGGCGCTAATATTTTTGACACAAAACTGCGTTTGCGCCGTTTTGCGTCGAAAAGTATAAATATGGCCCTAAGTCCGAACGTAGAAAATTGACGGGGACCTCCCAGCCAGTGTGTCCGAGGAGGGCTCCAAGGACGTCGGATCAAGATCCAAGTTTACCCCGGTCGAAGGATTTTCACCTCGAAAAAATTACTAAGTCCGAAGGTAAAAATCTCCACCAAGGGCTCCCGAAACGCGTATCCGAGGAGTTCCAGGAAGTCAGATTGGACTGGCAGGTTCGTCCCGCTGAAGAAAATCTTCAGAAAAAACGACTAAAGGAGAAGGTAAACTTTTGACCGAGGCCTCCCGCGGGCTGTAGCTGAGCCGGGCTCCATCGCTGTCGGCCTTAAACTTTGACTTTGCCCCGGTTTAGGTTCAACCAGATGACCAGATTGGCGCTTTTTGTTTCTAGGCGCTAGAAAACAATAATTCTTTAAATATTCATATCTCGGGTTCCCCTTATCTGATTTCATTCATTTTTGTGTCATTTTAAAGATAAAAATATAATCTATGTTTATAAATTGATTTCGGATTTTTTAACTGTTTCCTGTGTTTTATTGAATTACTGTTTTGTGATATTTGAATGCTTTACACTCTGTCTCCTAAATTAAGCCTTGTCGCTCGTTGCCAAGCTACCAAGGGTTGAGCTGGGTTTAACTTACTGAGACCTAACTGGACCTAAGTGGAGGTTAGTGGCCTATTGCTAAGTGTAGGTACCTACCTGCCCTTACCAATAACCCATTTTCCAACACCAAGGACTAATGGCTTCTACTGAATCATTCAGAGCATGTCATAGTAAGGGGTGCTGGACATTGGTGGTGATCACCCTGGGGCTTGATGATTCATAGTGTGGTGTATTTAGTGGACACCTTTACCTGACATCTTACACATGATGCCTACAGTGTTCAGTTCCATGCCACATGTATGGCTTATCTAAGCAACATCAGTGATACCTCTTTGACTCTCTTGCAACAGATGTCACTTGGTGAAGTGTGCATCCTGGAACTGCTCCCAGTGTGACTTTTCTCATCAACATGGCAGGTCTTTGGAGCATCATTTATTTATGTTGGGTCCTCATGTATATGACAAATAATTGTGTGCATGCCCTTGTGTGGGAAATGTGGAATACATTTGGCATTGGCCTACAATCATGTGACAAAAGGTAACTGAAGCCTGCTCCATTGGGTAAAACCTTATGGGTGATGAGGTCTTCTATTAGTTCATTGGTTACTGTGATAGCACAACTTTAGCCATGCAACTGTAGTTTTCATAGTTCCTGATTTTCAGGCGGTCATCTGTTGACATTTCAGATGATATGCATGCATATGGTAAGGCACATGTATGGGTCACTAAGGTGGACTTAATAGCTGGGGCCTACTTGACATCATGATAATGTTTGCTAATCAGAGTTGTCATTAAGGTGTGTTCATGGGCATGTGATACCCTATTTCTGTTTGTCATGTCGTAGTTTGGACTCTTGCTCTAGGCAAGACTGCTGGTTAAAGGATTGTAGTACTTTTGCTTGTAGGCGACTATGTCTCTCCTACAACAAGTCGCAACTGTTGTTCGTACCTTACCGGCTCACTAGCAGCACCTCACCAGAAACACAATAATAAAAGGTGATTTGTGGCAGCCTTTACGCATGGACTCGAAAGTAAGACATCTCAGGGAGATTACCCCTTTCTCACAGATGTATCATGTCTCATACGAACACAGGCAATGACAAAGATGCAGTCAATTTTCAATAGTTTTTATTCAACATAACTGCAGTTTGCGATAAGTTGCATGGGCTGCAATGATTAGGATAATGAATAATGCAAGCAACAGAATTGTGAAGACGAGAGTCATTATTACAAAGATCCCCACCATCTTGCAATGTATGAAGAAGACACACAGAATGTAATATGCCCTCATAACCTAGTGCGTAAGACCTAACCTCCTACCTAAAGGAGAGCTGGGTTTGTTAAACCTAATCTGCCAATGCCATGTCCATGAAAGGAGCCCCCAACCCTCGTTACGTTGGGATGAGGTCTCTATCTCAGACTCCGTAGGGACACGAAGACTGGGTCAGCGTCAAGACGACTTGCAGCATTGATATCAGCGATGGTGGCAATGCCCTCTGGTCGGAATCCCTCTGATTATCTGGCTAAAGTGCAATATATTTATACAGATCTTCATGGACCCCAGACGTAGGTGTGTTCCCAAACAATAGATAACAGACATGCTTGGGACGGCAGTTATCCCTTGAAAGTATAGAGAGCGAAAATCCCTAAGTGTGAAGACCTACTGTTTGTTTGTCTTTGGTGCTAGATCTTGACGCCTTAGCGCGGTGACACTGATAATGTAACCCATAACAAGTGGCCTAACTCTAAACAAGGCAGCCATCTTAGAAGAAATAAATAATTAAATGTGCCAAGACAGAGCAAGCTAAGAAAGTTAAAAGTCACTAGGTGACGGGGGCACGAGTCTGCAAGCCAAAGGCTAAGCTAACTCCTGTTATCCCATTAAAACAAAGTAGGATTCACTACACCCTCCCCATTGCCGTAACAGGTATGACAAAGGTATTTGAACCCAAACGCTAAAATTGCTCTGAACTAATAAGCTAAAAGCATAAAATAATCAGCTAAAAAATCTTTAAAATGTGTTAAAAAGATAATAAAAACAATGTCACTAAAACACATACAGAGATGTTAATGTCAACCATGACAAGCACAGGGTGCCAAAGCAAGTTAATTGAAGTGTATAATTTTAAAACTGGAATGGCAAATCAAATCATCAAATGATGTGCTTCTACACATGATCTTGAAGAGTGTCATCGAAGTCACCAACCAAGGACCTCAAAAATCAGTCAACATCATCTGATGTAAAATCGAGTTCAGGGCGGACAAACAGATCCACAGAGCAGTAGTGAGCAGTAGTTCCTGGTGCAACGTTATCCGTAGCGGTGCCCTCATCCGCGGTAGATCTCAAAACAGAAGGCTCATAGGTGGCCTCGCAGAGCAACCTCAGTCTCAAGGGGCATGACCATGTATTAACCCTCATCGGGGACATCAGCAGTGCGAGATCCACAGGAGATGTTGGTGCAACAGCAAGACAGACCATAGGCAGATGTTCAAAGAGACACCATATGCAGCGGAAGACTGGTTGTATGCACCAGAGAAGGGGCCTGAATGACAACGACCAGTCGTACTCCAATTCCACCAGCAAAGGTGCACCGAAGATCCAAACCATGCGCTCACGGCACAGTGGAGTTAGTGGGAGCGGCTCCATTGCTCTGCGTTGCTGGAAATAAACAACCACTGCGAATCAGAAGAAATAGCAGTAGCAGTCCGCCAATCAAAGCCAAAATGATTGGAAAGCCACCAAACACACTTGAAAAGAGCGAGTGGATGGCTGACGGGATGACTCCGAAGACAGTCTGGAAGATGGATACGTAACCAGACCAGACAGCCTTAAAGTAGTGAACAATCCCAGTAGTGTGTGAAGCATTGAATATTCTGGATAACAGCTCTCCAAAGTGCTTGGGGAAGTTGGTATTTAATAGGGATTGTATCTCAGCTGATGATCTCGCAATCTGGAGAGCATACGTCTCCTTTGCGGATGTTAAGACGACCTGTTTTTGAAACAATAGCGCCTTTAGCCTGCTCAGCTTATCATAGTTCACATTAATAGTATCTATGTGGGGCCACATGTTAGATACTTTTATCTCTCTTGTGGGGGGAAACAAAGCATGTCCACAACACGTAACGACCTTCGAGACCGAGATTGCGTAGGCAATTCCAGGTCGCATGCCGCAACAACTTTGATCCATTGGAAAGTACATGAAATACCAGGCTAATAAAAGGGACGGGAGTACCCCTCAACAAGCAGGCCAAATTTGCGACCCCTGCATTGCAAAGACCGTGAAGAGATATCTGCTTGCAAATCATTGAATGAGGAACAGCAGTCTCACATTCGCTTCCGCAAAGAAAGACCTCTGTTTCGACATTCAGACATCTGTAGTCAAAGGGCAACTCCTACTGCAAGATGTTTCAGGCAGTTCAAGAAATAAAAGGTCGAAATCGGCAAGTTAATAATGCCATGCAAGAGACTCTCTGTTACCGTGAAGGGCAACTTATCTAACTTTTCTACACGAAGCATGGTGAAACTAGCCTCCCTTTTAGCCATTGTCTGCTGTTCCTTGGAGAAATTCAAAGCAGTGAAGAAGTCACTCCCGTTAATATACTTCCATGGAATGCGGTCAGTGTCTGTAATGTCCAACCCAGCTGCATGATGGAACGTAGCTGTGTTTGCCCATGATATAACCGGGACAGGTCTGTCTGAGTGATATCAATAGCAGATGATACTATATTTGACAGTGAATAAATCCTGTTGGACAGTGTATTCATTGCGTTATCGACAACAGCTAATGCTTTTTCTAAATTGTCCTTATCCAATTGCCTTAAACGCGCAGCAGCCTCAATCTGTGACAGTTTCCAAATTTGATTGTACATAGCATATAGAAACCTTTTTGAGCGCTACTTTCTAGGACCCAGCACGTGTTGGTCTGTACCCATTGCTGGCACAGCTTACCCACACTGTATGTTGTAACTATACCTGTATGTTGACCCGATATAAAGCGAGGGTCTGGCCTGTTAATTGAAAAAACCCCTGAAGAGTTCAAAAAACGCGCTTGACACTCATTCGTGTTAGTGGGCCATATTAACCACCCGCCGGGACTAGAAAGTGAAGAATTATAAGTACCATCCTTAACCATTGCATCTAGCTTGTCCTCAGTGATATTGAGGAAGTTCTGCCAATCTTTAAACTTTGCAGGGGTGGGGATACTGGGCGTATTCTAGTCTTTAATTTTTGCTAACCCCAGACTAGATGTCTGCTGAATTGTGTCATTTAAGAAAATTATTTGTACAGGAATCAGGCATGCTCGGAATAAAGCCTCCCTAAACTGTATCTGCCAATCTCATGTTCCCCATATAATTTTCAAATCAACAGTGGTCTTCAGGTATTCATAACCTTCAACTGCGAGCAGGGAAACAAAAGGATCTGAGTAAATCAGTTTTGTGTCAGTTAGCAAAATTTTCCTAATTTGTGCCGGAGGTATTTTAAAATAATCTGACTCTGCTTTTTTTGTATGATGCCCAGAAAAGAATGTAAATTTATCATTATAGTACTTTGGGCTCCCCACCGGTGGTATAGAATAGTGTTTAATACTGGTCTATATCTAGTGGCATGGTGTAGGTAGTAATGTCCCAATTGTTATAGCAGAACATTTCCCCATAATTCATTGTATATTCATATACATCATCACTTTCAAAAGCGGAATAGTCCTTTATCTCAGTTAGCATGGAATCAACTGTTTGGACATCCCAACCATTAGAGACAACATCAGGTGTAATTACATCAGTCATCGATATTTTGAACACATTTGATATTTGAATAATTTCAGTAGGCCCGTATATATCGAATGGAACTTTGTCCCACACAATCCCATCAGAAATCGGTATTGCTGTAATATTAACAGGGGTCAAATCTCTCCGGACCTTATGTGAAGAATGATGTGGTGTTAAAACTTCATCAACAGGCTCCACAGAGGAGCGATCAGGAATATAATGAACATTTAAAAGTAACAAGAAAACAGTCAAAAAACCAATCCATAAAAATAATGCAAAAAATGTCAAACAGAACCATAAGTAGTTCCATGGGTATCTGAAAAGATTCGTTTTAAGCCATTGATATAGCTTACTACTTTTTGAAACATTGTCAATCACAGTAGTGGATGAATCTGAAGAAAAACCATCGATGTCAATGAAATAGCCAGAGGCAGTCTCTGCAAACACAGGAGCTGGTGCATCATCCGTACTTTGGTCCACTTCACGTGGGGGCTCTTGATAAACAGGGTCATTAGTCTGTGATGTGTTTGTGTAAAAAACAGCTAGATCTTGAATCGGGGTGGTCACTGAAGAAGTGACTGGAACCAACAAAAGTTCATTTTCCACCCTCCTCATGGTCAAGGAGTTGTCTGGAACAGCAGTTGACATTGTTGCATAGTCTGTAGTAGTGATGTTCACCCTACTATGTAGATGTATGTCCTGTTGGGTAGTGAGAGGGGATCGGGAACCACCCAAGGGACATCTTGGTCTACTGAGAAGAATCGGCCACATGGTGTAGTTTGATGTCATCAATGGAGATGAATCTGTTCATTTTAGAACCAGACAGTGGTTGTAAGATGACAGTCCTGGTGCCTTTTAATCCCAGGACTGGTACAGGTGCTCTGTATGATGGACCGAATTCTTTCTTCACTATGATCTTCTTACAAACCAGATCCCCCACTTTAGGAATCCAGCCAGTCAAAGTTTTCGCTAAATCCCTTATTCCTGAAGTGGCAGCACTTGCAGATGATTTATCTTCACGAAATTGCTGAAGCTCCTGTAAAACAGTGAGACGTTCATTTATGTCAAATGGTGTTTGTGCTGCCACCATACCAGGGGCATCAAGATCTGGGACATATATAGGTATCCCAAAGAGAACCTCATATGGAGTGCGTCCCCCCAAGGACCGTCTTGGCAGATTATTCAGTGCTCTCTGGACCCCATATGGGTGATGTAACCAATTGCGGCCTGAACCTAATACCCGAGCTGTTAAGGACTACTTTAGATCATGATTCTGCCTCTCCACGACCGAATTTCCCTCGGGATGGTATGGTGAGGAATAATGGAGTTCAACACCCATCGTCCCTATGGTGTCCCTGAATGCCTTAGAGGCAAATGCAGGGCCCTGGTCCGAATGTTACGCTGCAACCGCATATGTACCGATAAAGATCAGCAAGTCTTTTTATAACAGTCCGGGCGTCAGTCGACAGCTATGGCCATATCCACAGGAATCTAGAACAAGAATCTACAGCGACGAAAATGTATTTGTATGCACCATCAGGCTGTAAGGGACCACAATAGTCCAGGTACACACATTGTAGTGGCTTGTTGGACACTAAGAGGGATGTCTGCAGTGGGCGTTTGATATTGGAACCCTTAATCTGCTGGCAAATGCCACCGCAAAGGACATACTGCTTTGTTTGTCTGCATAGACCAGGCCACCAGAAGCGTTTCTGTAGAAGTGTTATTGTGGCCTGTACACCAGCATGTGCAGAAGCAACACCCTCATGTGCTGCTTTAATTAGATCTAATCTCTGGTCTTCATTGGGAATCACTCGATTTCCAACCCCAGGAATTTTTGTGTAAGCAACATTCTGCAGCATCTGCACTGGCAAATGAAGGATACAAGACCAAGCCAAGTGGGGAAGAATCTGGCCACGGGACTTGGGGTCAAGAGACAACTGACACAGAGGGACCCAGTGGCCCAGATTATCATCATCATATTCCTCCTTCAGTGGTCACTCTCTGGAGGTGGCGGACCCATCGGGGCATCCCCCAGTACCATCCTTGCCAACCAACCTGCGTTCTATCACCACCCTTCCTGTTGCTCCCCACCAAGTTGGCTGTCCTTGCTTAGCCAAGAGGGTTCCTGGAAGGCATCCATGGTGCAATTGCTGGCCTACAGAGATCTTTTCAGTCTCTGGCATCCCCACTGAAAACAGCCAGTCACCCCCACCTTCCGTCCCCCCTACAGCTCCCTCTTCCCAATCCAAATCCTCCCTTCCCCTATCTCACCAAAGTACAAAGACAGATTTGCAGGCATTCACCTCAACACCCAAAAGGAGTGCTCACAGGCACCACAAAACATCCTGACACACACAAAAAACATCCACTAACAGACACCACAACACTTATAGCTTCCCCAGATACCCCCACCAACCCCAGCATCACACAAACAACATCCGTCATACCCACAGGCACCACACCAACAGACACTGGTGTACCCACCACACCCATCCTATCCACAGACCCCTCTCCATCAGACCGCCAGATGTATACCACAAGCAGGACAACCACCAATACCACAACTACAGACACATAGATATCCATTGCATCCACCACACCTGATGTCACTGCCCCAACAGACCCTCACCTACCCACCACTGCATCCCCAGCACCTCCACCCTCCCAAGCCCAAGACAAATAAATGCTCTCACTCACCTACTCAACAGACACCCTCCACACACAAGTATACCTCCCAGAAGCATACAACCACGACATTCACACCTACACAGCCTACAAATACTCCCTCAAACTCCAAATCCTGACCCCCTTCTGCTGACTATCTCTGTATTTCTAAGAAAGTTGTTTTTGTTTGACCTTGTCCTTTTCCCTGTTTCCTCCACCCCGTTCCAAACCTTAGAGGCCCCCACCTAACTTCCAGCCCATCCCTTCCACCTCCAAGTCCTCCCCTGGCCCCTGCAAGCACCAGTACATCTCCCCCAAAGAAGAAGCCCATCCCTTCAAAGAAGAAGACCACCCCCCAAGCCCAAGCCTAACCCCCCCTAAATCTGACCCACCCTCACCCGCCCAGATAATCCCTGAGGTGTTTGCCTTCCCTCTTGATGTCCCTTCCTGTGGAGGTTCCATGGCAGTTGTAAGCCAAGTTTATGGACAACATTGTGCAATTTTATTGTGTGTAATATGGACTGGCCAATTACCTTGGACTTTTTTGAATCCTCTAATTATTAAGCCCAAAGAGTTGTTTTGTTTTGGGTACACATTTGTCCTGTAATTCCTTTACAACCCTAATGTTGTTCCAGAGACTTGTGAAGTATGCCTACACGTGTATGTGTTTCATTCTGCCTGCAGCTCCTCTTGCCATTGTTTGCATTATCTTACTTTGTGGGCAGTGCTGGTGTCCCCCAAGAAGAAGGTATATGTTGAGTGTATGTATTTGTGGGTATGAATGTAATGGTGTTGTCTTTGCATTGCGTGGTGTTTGTTATGGTGAGTATTTCATCATGTGTTGTCCAGTGTGAGCATGTACGTTGTTGGACTTGTCCCCTGACATGGCTTATGTATTCATCTGATATGTGTCAACTTGAGTTTTGTTAGTGCAGACATGGCGTGGTTTCAGTTGTGCTAGCTTGTTTTTGTGGTTGCCTGTGCATGTGTACATTTATCTGTGTGTCCCTTGCAGCTGGTTCCAGTAGGGGTATATCCCATGCATTTGGAGTTGTATGTGCACTGTAGACTTGCACTTCCACATTGTGCAGATGGTTACTACATTTGCGTATGCTACAATTTGTCCCTGTAGGGCCCTTTTCTCTGCACGTTGTTTTATAGACGTACGCAAAGTCATATATGTCCAAGTGCAGCTTCCTTCTCTGAGTACCCCATCCCAATAGTGGAAGAATTGTGTGGATATTTCTCTTTCCCTATTTGACTGTCTGTATATTGTGCATGTCATTGTCCTTCCATTGTGCTGTGATGTGTGTGCCCATTGCAGTGCTGTTTAGTGGTAGTGTTGTTTGTGTTCCTTGCCACATCTATAAATATGCATGTTGCATGTGACAACAGTCCCTGGCCTGTATGGAATTTGAGTTTGTGACTTGTACTGGTAGATGTGATGTTTCTGTGTTGTTGGTAATGTCTGTGAAAATGTTGTGTAGCCTTCACTGTCCCTGTGCCAGACATGTGTGGCCGTGTGTTTTAGTGCAGTGTTGTAGTGCAGTGTGAATGACCTGCTCAAAGGGGGAGTATTGTGACTGTGCATGTGCCCTACATGGTATATGGTTCCGACGCACAACACAATGCCAAGTGTAGTTGCTGCCCCTAGCTTGCCCCCCATATGATGGACAACGGGGCTATGATCTGTTGTTAAAGTTAATCACACAGGTAGGTGTGGGTACTTACGGTCGGTGGTGCCAACAACAGCATTGATTTTGGTCTCCTTCGATGATCACCAGCAGGATGTGCGTGATGGGTCCCATGGTGGCAGCGGATGTGTAAAGCTGCCTGGAGGTGAGGGTCTCACTTTATACTGCCTGTTTCTGTCTTCTGAGCTGTGGTGGTTGGACTGCCACAGTGACACTGGCGTTGTGCAACTCTTAATGTGTCCAGAGGAAACACTGGGGGTTATTACAACTTTGGAGGAGGTGTTAATCTGTCCCAAAAGTGATGGTAAAGTGACGGATATACCACCAGCCGTATTACGAGTCCATTATATCCTATGGAACTCGTAATACGGCTGGTGGTATATCCGTCACTTTACCGTCACTTTTGGGATGGATTAACACCACCTCCAACATTGTAATAACCCCCACTGTCTCCTCCAGCCTGTTTGTGCTTCCTCGTGACAGTGGAGGTCTGTGCTGCCTGGCGGTGCTGGCAAAACTGTGTCAGTCTTTGCTCCATAGGCCCACATGACTCGTAATATGGCGGTCCGACTCCCAACCTGAAGGCGGTTGGATCACCACTGCTGCTGTGGCGGTCAAGGGACCACCAAAACCATAATCAGTTCCTTTCATTTGGCACTTATATATAGATAAATATTTTTAAGTCCCTAGTACATTGTAGAGCACATAGGGTTAGGGACTCCAGTATGGGTGGTGCACTGCTGAGGGGCCGAGGGTCATTTTAAAGGAAGGCCTAGATATAAGTCACCCCTAAGATGTGCCCTAAGTTCCCCTATGGTTGGGTGCCATGTAACTATAAGCAGGGACCGTCTAAAAGTTGTTTTATAAGCCATGGTGAGGTAAAATAGCCAAATTTATTTTTCCATCACTGTGGTGAATGGCCTCCATAGGCTAAAATGGAGAGACTTTATTTTGATTAACAAAGTCCTCATAAAAAACAGATACCTTGAGTTTGGCATGAAATTAATAGTTATAATAAATCTCACAACTTGCCATTGTTGGACTTAATATAACTAGTTCAGGTAAAGAGTTTTTAAACTCTACCTGAAAATTACCAACTTCAGCTCTGTAGTGCCCTTCTCTGATTGGCGTGCCTCTGGCAGCCTGTCAAGGCTACCTTGATGAGGTGTGAAGAGGCCTGGGCTGAACACAAAGGATGTGTCTGGAGGAGGAGATCTGCCTCAGCAGATAGTGAAACAGGATGGGGGTAGAGCAGCCAAACTAGTCTTCAAAGGCAGGGGAGGACATTGGGAGCAGCTCAGGCCCTCCCCAAATTCCTACAACCCAAGTCAATTAGGCGCCCTCTTGATTAGATTAGGAGAGGAGTGTGTTTAGGATTTTAAGCCACACCAGTGGATGATCTCAGCCAGATCTAACATCCAAATATCAGTTTCAGCCCTGATTTTTTAAGAATGTAGCTCCCTGGGAAAGATTTTTGCAACACTTCCCAGGAAGTGGTCATCAAAGGGCGGAAGGAGCCTGCATGTGATTGGACAGTCATGCCCTCCTGCTTCCCACACTAGGAGCAGGGGGAAATATTGCAGAGCTGCACCCACACTTCAGATCTCTACAAGGAACGAGACAAGGAAGAAGAAGGACTGCCCTGCTGGACCACTGACCTGCACCTGGACACTGCACTGTGAATGACTGCACCAGTTGCACACTTGGGCTTCACAACTAAAAGGACTTTGCCTGTCTTCAACTGCTTCAAGAAAGGACTCCCTGCATGCTACTGGTACCAAGGAACTGCCCAGAGTCCCCTTCATCACGTCCTGCAAGCAGAGCCCAGCTGACCAGCGTCCAGTGGTCATTTCAGGATTCTGACCAGGTGCTTTCTGGGAATTTGAGTCCCAACTGCCAAGTAGCAACACAAAGCTTCTGGAACCTTGCATCAAGTTGTTGACACTTCAAGCACCCAAAAAAGGACGTGTGGAAGAAGATCCAGAAGTTTGGAGATGTTTGGGGCAGGGCCATATGTTGAAGATGTGCATTGTGGGAGATGTAGCCCCAGTCTTCAAGAGGCCAACTAGGTCCTCTGAACCCTTAGCTGGTGCTGTGGACCATTTTCCTGAATCAAGAAACACTTGTGAAAGTAAGTGTAACAATGTTACCTCATGGGTGGCCTGAACTCTGGACTTTGGGCCTCATTACAACATTGGCAGGAGCCTATCGCTGCCCGCCAACCTGTAACCGCTGGGCGCCCGCCAATGTGGCCGCACTCCTGCGGTGCCCATTTGGACATCCCCGCTGGGCCGCAACATGGGAGCCGGCTCCAAATGGAGCCGGTGGTGTTGCGGCCGTGCGACGGGTGCAGTTGCACCCGTCACGCTTTTAACTGTCTGCTGTGCACACAGTGAAAAGCCGCATGGGGCCCTGTCAGGGGGCCCCTGCGCTGCCCATGCCAGTAGCATGGGCAGTGCAGGGGCCCCCAGGGGCCCCATGACTCCCCGTACCGCCAGCCTCTTCCTGGCGGTGCAAACTGCCAGAAACAGGCTGGCGGTAGGGGAGTCATAATCCGCTGCCCTGGAGGATTATCACCGCCTGGGCTAAAATGGCGGTATACCGCCGGCCCCGGCTGTGCGACCGTGGCGCTACCGCTGTGGTCCAAATACGCCGGGAGGCACCACCAGCCTGTTGGCGGTGCTCCCGTCGTTTTGGCCCTAGCGGTCAAAGACCGCCAGGGTCATAATGACCCCCTTTGTCTCTGTTCAGTGTGACCTTTTTCAACCCTTTGAGTGCTAGTTTCTTCTGTCCGCTAGAAAACATTAAGGGGGTCATTACAAAATTGGCGGTAAAAGGCGCTTACCGCCGTGCAGAAGACCGCCAATACACCCCGGCAGCGGCGGGAGACTGCCACAGCTATTATGACACACATCACAGATTCCGCCGAAATTCAGACACCCACACAAGTCCGCCACACCAAAGGTCCGCGATAAACATGCGGAAACAAATCCTCCACCTCCACGCCAACAGAAACACGCCCATGCTATTACGACCCACGAATCCACGCAGCGGTCATTCAACCGCGGTATTCCATTGGCGGTACACACCGCCGCGCTCAAAATACAAACACAGCTCTAAAACACCGCCACATTGGACAATTACAAATACACACACCTGATACACATACACACACCACTCCCACACACCCAACACAATATAAAAGACACACCCACATCACCCACAAACCCCTACGACCACAAATTAGAGACGAAGGCCAGAGAGAGACAGCACAGAATAGATAACACCATCACACAGAGGCACACTACACCATCACCCACACAACATCCATGCACAAAACACCACATACCACTTCACTAACCACACTCATCAACACATACACCACCCCACACATCACACACACCACCCCATGTCACGCCAAAGACACCCCCGCTTCTCCGAGGAGGAGCTCAGGGTCATGGTCGAGGAAATCATCAGGGTAGAGCCACATTTATTTGGCTCACAGGTACAGTACACATCCATAGCCAGGAAGATGGAGCTATGGCAAAGAATAGTTGACAGGGTCAACGCTGTGGGACAGCACCCAAGAAATAGGGAGGACATCAGGAAGAGGTGGAACGACCTACGGGGGAAGGTGTGTCCCACGGTCTCCAGGCACCACATCGCGGTACAGTAGACTGGCGGCTGACCCCCACCTCCTCCCCCACAACTAACAACATGGGAGGAGCAAGTCTTGTCCATCCTGCATCCTGAGGGCCTCGCAGGAGTCGGTGGAGGAACGGACACTGGTAAATCAAATCTTCACTATCATATCCCCCACCCTACCTGCATGCTATCACTCACCCCCACCCTCACACCCTCCCCTATCACCCCAACTCCTCACTAATCTACCCATAACACCAACCACCCATCCCAACCCCAAGACCTGCATGACACAACTAAGCATGGACACCCATCACTAAAGCATGCCCACTGCACACCCCCACAACACCCCCCAAACATCACCACACAAGCCCCCACACAGGAATGCCTGCACTGGGGTTCACGCACACCCAACCATTGCACACCATGAAACACACACATGCAATAATCATGTACTTATACCCCCACAGGAACCCGAAGGAACGTCACCACAGCAGAGGGTCCAGACAACACCACTCCACCCCCAGAAGAGGCCCACAGTGACAACAGCAGCTCTGCCCTACTGGTTCTTGATGACCAGCCCGGACCATCGTGGGCCTCAGGACAGTCGGTTCCCCTTGCCCAGCCACAGCCCAACACCGAGCTTACACCCTCTGGTAACACCAGCACAGCACCCACCCAGCGGGCCCATACCTCCCTACCCAGGACAGATCAATCAGCTGTGTGTCCACCACTACAGGGCACCCAGGCTAACCCACCACCCCAACAACAACAGGGACCTAGGGGCAGTGGTAGTGGGCACACGGTCCAGGGGACGGAGCCACAGGAACACCGGGGAACTGGGAGGGCTGCTTTGCGACAGAGGGAGGACAGGCCAAGGGAACCTACTCTCAACGAGGCCCTATCCTCCATCATGGGAGCATACCACCACTCCCAGGAGACGATGGCAACGGTCCTGGACAAGTTGCAGGAGACCCTGCGTCTGCAGGAGGAGCAGTATTTGGGGTTCAGGGAGGAGCTCAGGACCATCGCCTCCGCCCTGGGCACCATCGTATGGGTGCTGACGGACATTCAAAAGACCTTGAGGGACACCGTGGCACTTCAAGGGGCCCCTGACACTAGCCACGACGATGAAATGCCTACCACCTCTACCGGCGCTAGTGGACAGGACGCCCCGCCACAGGACCAACACACCAGCACCCCACCCCATGCAGACGGACAACCACCACGAAAGCGGGCCCTGAGATCCAGGAACAGGACAGAGCAAGATGGCAAGACCCCGCCAGGAAATAAGACCACCCTGATTGTCCCCCCACTGTACCACTTTGTTACCCTGTCCAGCTTGGAATTGCCCCAGCTCCACTTCCAATGGCCAGATGTGCAATGTACCTGTGAGACTAATAGACTGGACTCTGCCATGGACATTCTTCCACCATGACCTCTCCCCATTTCACATCCCCCCTACATTTTTATGCACCTCAATAAACACCCTTGAAACCTCAATAATATTGGAGTCAGTCAATGATTGTGAACTTTGTATTGTCAATTACAGTGTTAAAAAAGGTTACCCATTGGAAGGTCAACATACCAATGTCACACATCACAAGCCTTTCAAGGGTGCAAGCTGTTGACACGTAGGTTACCACATTACTGAAAAATAAATGGAAGGGGACAACTCAGTTACCAAATAGGGAGTGAAATGTAGGTACAGGATAGAGGTAGACGTGTGAAATGTAATATGATGTAAAACATGAAATTCACCTGTGTCTCATTGAAAATATTGCTGTATGACTGACTCCCTGTTGTCGTTTTCATCTTCATCAGCTTCATCCTCATCACTGTCCACAGGCTCCACAGGCTCAACCGCTGCAACAACACCATCATCTGGATCATCCTCCTGCAGAAAAGGCACCTGGCGTCGCAATGCCAAGTTATGTAGCATGGAGCAGGCGATGATGATGTCGCACACCTTCTTCGGTGAGGAGAATAGGGACCCACTTGTCATATGGAGGCACCTGAACCTGGCCTTCAGGAGGCCGAAGGACCGTTCGATCACCCTCCTAGTCCGCCCATGGGCCTCATTGTACCGTTCTTCTGCCCTGGTCCTGGGATTCCTCACTGGGGTCAGTAGCCAGGACAGGTTGGGGTAACCAGAGTCCCCCAATAGCCATACACGGTGCCTCTGGAGTTCACCCATCATATCAGGGATGCTGCTATTCCGCAGGATGTAGGCGTCATGCACTGAGCCAGGGAACATTGCATTTACCTGCGAGATGTACTGGTCTGCCAAACAGACCATCTGGACATTCATCGAATGATAACTCTTCCTGTTCCTGTACACCTGTTCATTCCTGCGTGGGGGGACCAGAGCTACATAGGTCCCATCAATGGCACCTATGACGTTGGGGATATGTCCAAGGGCATAGAAGTCACCTTTCACTGTAGGCAAATCCGCCACCTCAGGGAAAATGATGTATCTCCTTACGTGTTTCAGCAGGGCAGACAACACTCTGGACAAGCCGTTGGAAAACATAGGCTTGGACATCCCTGATGCCATGGCCACAGTTGTCTGAAAAGACCCACTTGCAAGGAAATGGAGCACTGACAGCACCTGCACGTCAGGGGGGATTCCAGTCGGATGGCGGATTGGTGACATCAGGTCTGGCTCCATCTGGGTACATAGTTCCTGGATTGTGGCACAGTCAAACCGGTAGGTCACGATGACATGTCGCTCTTCCATTGTCAACAGGTCCACCAGCGGTCGGTACACCGGCGGATTCCGCCACCTTCCAATATGTCCCAACTGACGGTGCCTAAGAAGGACAACAGCGAAGAAACTGTCAGCATTCCTCCAGGTATGTACCCACAGTCACACACAAGGCTACAACAGACAATTAACCCATCCGGAAAAGGTTTTGAGTGTAGGCCTCGGTATGTGTGACGCAGTAGTAATTGAAGTCATGTGGGCCCCTGAAATGGCGGCTGCCTGACCTCTAAACTGGGACATTGAAATTGTGGGGTAACTGCGCTGGCGTTGTACACCGTTGCGGTAGTCGGTCGTAGAGCGCGGCGCAATGCTGCATTGGTTAACATTGGACCCTATGAGTCCAGGAGCCAATGAACAGATGCGCTGGCGGTGATGATGCGCACCGCCGCGGACGTCAACGCCGCGGACGTCACCACCATTTTCTATCTCTTCAATCACTAGATACCTGACCTTCGACAGGAGAGGACCTACACTGCGAGTGCTGCTGTGACCTCGGTCTGGAAGCGACGATGGCTGCTGCGTCTGGGGAAAGGGCCCCTGCCTTCACTGCACAGGAGTTGGAGAAACTTGTGGATGGGGTCCTCCCCCAGTATACGCTACTCTACGGTCCTCCAGACCAACAGGTTAGTACACAGGGAGCACGTTGTATGGGCTAGGCCTGGGTGGAGAGGGCTGGGTGGATGAGGGAAGGGGGCAGAGTACATAGAACAGTCATGCATGGGGATGAATGGGCCACAGGGATAGAGGGGGCCAATTACAACAACGGTGCTGTAGGTAATGACTGTTCCTCTTTCCTTGTGCATGTCATGTAGGTCAGCGCCCACCAGAAGAGGGACATTTGGCGTGCCATCGCCATGGAAGTCCGGACCCTGGGGGCCCACCAGAGACGGGGCACCCACTGCCGTAAGAGATGGGACGACATTCGCCGCTGCAGCAAGAAGACGGCGGAGGCTCAGCTGGGGATGGCCTCCCAACGTGGGAGGGGTGCCCGTCGCACCATGACCCCCCTGATGTTCCGGATCCTGGCGGTGGCCTACCCGGAGTTGGATGGGCGCTTGAGGGCATCACAGCAGACACAAGGGGGTGAGTACACAATCATTCTGCTGACTTTGCGCGTAGTGGAGGGGTCTGGGTGGGGGAGGTGGGCTGTGGGTGTCCCTAGGCCAGGGCGAGTTAGGTAGGCAAGGCCCCTACGTAATGTAGGCCATGTGGCACTCTACCCCAGCTAAAAAAAAAAGGCAAATTGATGTATAGTTGCCCCTTTGCAATCCATGTGGCCAGATTTCTACCATTGCCATATCCCAGAAATTGCATGTGCAGAGGGCAGGAGCATGGCGTAATGCAAGGGGCTGCTGCGTTTGTCTTGTCCGCCAAGGTAGCGGTATGCCATGCACTAAAACTCTCTTTCTTCTGTCTCCACCCTTTTTTTGCTCTCCCTGTCCTTCTGTACATCAGCATCAACAGGCGGAGGTACAGTGGCACCGGAGCACGAGGGAGCTGCATCCCACATGGCCATGGAGGGCCACACCACAGACTCTGAATTCACCAGTGGGACGGAGGGCGAGGGGAGCTTTACGTCGGCCACAGGATCACCAAACAGCGACACAGACTCGTCCGCCGATGTGAGCTCCCTTGTGGTGGTGGCACCATCTGTGCTCCCCACTTCTACAGGTACAGCCGCCACCTCCCCTACCAGCCCCGCCCTCCCAGCAGCCCCTTAGCGTTCGCCCCGTGCCCGCTCACCCAGGAGGGTGGGCATCACCTTCGCCCCAGGCACCTCAGGCCCTGCCCCAGTCACCCCAGCTGCCCTCAGTGAGGAGGCCATTGATCTCCTCAGGTCACTCACTGTTGGGCAGTCTACCATTGTGAATGCCATCCAGGGTGTAGAACGAGAGTTGAAACACGGTAATGCATTCCTGGAAGGCATTCATTCTGGTCAGGCTGTCCTTCAGCGAACCCTGCAATCTCTGGCCTCAGCACTGATGGCAGCCATTGTCCCTGTGTCCAGCCTCCCCCCTCCAACTTCCTCCAACCAGACCCAATCCCCTGTACCCCAGCCCATCCCACGTACACCTACAGACCAGCATGCACACAAGTCAACACACACAAGTAGCTCAAGCAAACATAGGCACCACACACACTACAGGCACTCACACAAGCATCAGACCCATACAGACACAGCAACATCCACTGTCTCCACTGTGTCCCCCTCCTCCTCTTCTCCCTCCTCCCTCCCAGTGTCGTCTACACACACACCTGCATGCACCACATCTACAGGCACTAGGACTCGCACCAGGACACCCAGCACCACAAGCCGCTCACCTGCACTCACCACCTCCACTGCCATTTACACATCCCCTGTGTCCTCTCCCAGTGTGTCTGTGACGCCCCCTCCCAAAGTACACAAACGCCGGCAATCACTCACCCAACATCCATCCACCTCACGACAGCCTCCAGTACCTGCACCCAAAACAGCTAAAGTGACACCTCCTACAACCACCTCCTCTTCCTCCACTCCCAGAGCCCCTCCAGCTACCCATCCCAGTGTACGTCAGAAACTGTCCCTATGTCAAATTGACCTTTTTGCCCCCAACCCCCCTCCAATTCGTCAGTCCTGTCGTAGCGCCTCAGCCAAAAAGCCTCCAGTACCAGTGGTGCGTGTACCAGGTTTTTGGAGTGCCCCGTCCACCAGGGCAGGTAGTAGGACCCGGAGCCAAGTCACTGTCAGCCCAACCCCTGTAAAGGATCCGAAATTGGAAAGTGGACGACGGGACCGTGTCAAGACTCCTGGTGGGACAAACAGTGACATGGGATCCAAGGCGATTGGTGAGTCATCTGTAACTCAAAAGAAGGTGGGGAAGGTCCCGAGGAAGTCTCCCCAACCTGTTGTGAGTGTCACGGCGGAGAAGTGCGCCATCATTTCCGGCGGTCCAGACACAACCGCCAGCACCGTCATTACTGGTCAGGAGACCACCGCCAGAGTCACAGCCCAGGAGGGCTCAAGTATCGTACTAGTCAGGAGACCACCGCCACCGCCAGAGTCACAGCCCAGGAGGGCTCAAGTATTGTTACTGGTCAGGACACCACCGCCAGAGTCATAACCCAGGAGGGCTCAAGTATTGTTACTGGTCAGGAGACCACCGCCACCGCCAGAGTCATAGCCCAGGAGGGCTCAAGTATCGTCACTGGTCAGGAGACCACCGCCAGAGTCATAGCCCAGGAGGGCTCAAGTATCGTTAGAGACCACCGCCACCGCCAGAGTCATAGCCCAGGAGGGCTTAAGTATCGTCACTGGTCAGGAGACCACCGCCAGAGTAATAGCCCAGGAGGGCTCAAGTATCGTTACTGGTCAGGAGACCACCGCCAGAGTCATAGCCCAGGAGGGCTCAAGTATCGTTACTGGTCAGGAGACCACTGCCACCGCCGGAGTCATAGCCCAGGAGGGCCCAAGTATCGTCACTGGTCAGGAGACCACCGCCAGAGTCATAGCCCAGGAGGGCCCAAGTATCGTTACTGGTCAGGAGACCACCGCCAGAGTCATAGCCCAGGAGGGCCCAAGTATCGTTACTGGTCAGGAGACCACCGCCGGAGTCACAGCCCATGAGGGTCCAGAATCCCACAGCCCCGCTGGGCAATGATGGAACGTCAAGCCACACACCAACGTCCAGTGTGGAGTTCGTCATGCCACACACCAATGTCCAGTGTGGAGTTCGTCATGCCACACACCAATGTCCAGTGTGGAGTTTGTGATGCCACACACCAATGTCCAGTATGGAGTTTGTCATGCCACACACCAATGTCCAGTGTGGAGATCTTAATGCCACACACCAATATCCGTACCAGAACCGCCATGGCAAAGCACCGCTGAACAAGGCCAAGACTGCCATGGCAAAGCACCACTGAACAAGGCCAAGACTGCCATGGTGAAGACCGCTGAACAGGGCAAAGACCGCCATGGTGAAGACCGCTGAACAGGGCAAAGACCGCCATGGCAAGCACCGCTGAACAAGGCCAAGACTGCCATGGTGAAGACCGCTGAACAGGGCAAAGACCGCCATGGTGAAGACCGCTGAACAGGGCAAAGACCGTCATGGCAAAGCACCGCTGAACAAGGCCAAGACTGCCATGGTGAAGACCGCTGAAGAGGGCAAAGACCGCCATGGTGAAGACCGCTGAACAAGGCCAAGACTGCCATGGTGAAGACTGCTGAACAGGGCAAAGACCGCCATGGTGAAGACCGCTGAACAGGGCAAAGACCGCCATGGTGAAGACCGCTGAACAAGGCCAAGACTGCCATGGTGAAGACCGCTGAACAGGGCAAAGACCGCCATGGTGAAGACCGCTGAACAGGGCAAAGACCGCCATGCCAAAGCAACGCTGAACAAGGCCAAGACTGCCATGGTGAAGACCGCTGAACAGGGCAAAGACCGCCATGGTGAAGACCGCTGAACAGGGCAAAGACCACCATGGCAAAGCACCGCTGAACAAGGCCAAGACTGCCATGGTGAAGACCGCTGAACAGGGCAAAGACCGCCATGGTGAAGACCGCTGAACAAGGCCAAGACTGCCATGGTGAAGACCGCTGAACAGGGCAAAAACCGCCATGGTGAAGACCGCTGAACAGGGCAAAGACCGCCATGGCAAAGCACCGCTGAACAAGGCCAAGACTGCCATGGTGAAGACCGCTGAACAGGGCAAAGACCGCCATGGCTAAGCACCACTGAACAAGGCCAAGACTGCCATGGTGAAGACCGCTGAACAGGGCAAAGACCGCCATGGCTAAGCACCGCTAAACAAGGCCAAGACTGCCATGGTGAAGACCGCTGAACAGGGCAAAGACCGCCATGGCTAAGCACCGCTGAGAGACTGTGGCTTTGCACTCCCCAGGATGGCACAGTGGGCAATCCACCCACTGTAGAGACTTGAGAGACTGTGGCTTTGCACTCCCCAGGATGGTACAGTGGGCAACCCACCCACTGAAGTGACTTGAGAGACTGTGGCTTTGCACTCCCCAGGATGGCACAGTGGGCAACCCACCCACTGAAGTGACTTGAGAGACTGTGGCTTTGCACTCCCCAGGATACATCAATGGTCATGGAGCCCCGTCGTGGATCTGGCTTCGCATTCATCTGGCTGAGGTGCCCCCCCTTCCCTTCCCCCTGAGGTGCCTGTATTGTTTCTATCTGATGCCCCGGCAGTGTTCTCTCGGATTTTGGTCAGGTATCTATTGTGGGCGTCGCCCATGCATTTTTGGACTGTTGGTGCACGGACATTGTTGTGTACATCTCTGCACTACTTCTTGTATTGTACATTTATTTATGACTGATTTCGTGAAATATATATCCGTTAATTTTTTTATGAGTAGTATATTGGCACAATACAAAGTTTGACCACTATTCGCATTGTCTTTGCATTCTTCCGGGGGGATTGTGGGTTGTTACTGTGATTTTTGTGACTGCATTGGTGTGTATGTTGTAATATGCGAGGGTGGGGGTGTTTGGTGGGTGTCCCCGTAACTTTTGCCTCCCCGCTCCCCCGTGTCGTAGGTGCTGTACTCACCGGTTTGTTCTGCGCCCACGTCGCTGTTGGTCGTAGATGAGCAGGAATGCAAGGGCAGGTAAGATTTGTAGTTCCGGCTCCATGGTGTCCTCGTTCCTCGTGGGATGTGTTGAGGTGAGCGTTTTCCCATAGCACAAGCTGTTTCCGCCGTGTTTTTATCCACGGTGAATCCGCCCGGAAAAGGTGGCGGATTGGTGTGTTGTGATAGTGTGGGTGGTACATTGTCCTCCGCCTGTCTGTTGGCGGTGACCGCCGCGCTGTTTGTGTGTACCGCCGTGGCGGGCGATGTGTTAAAGTGGCTGTCTTAGTTGGCGGTTTCCGTAATTCCCTTTTTTTGTCCGCCGGCCTGTTTGCGGTATTACCGCAGCTTTAACACCGTCCGCCAGGGTTGTAATGACCACCTAATTCTTTAAAAAATCATATCTTCGGTTTCCCTTGTCCGATTTTAATCATTTTTGTGTCATTTTGAAGATACAAATATAATCTATTTTTATAAATTGGTGTTGGAATTTTATTGTGTTTTGTGTTTTACTTATTTACTGTTTTGTGATTTTTGAAATGCTCTGCCTACTTGTCTCCTAAGTTAAGCCTTGTCGCTCGTTGCCAAGCTACCAAAGGTTGGGCAGGGATTAATCTATTGGGAGCTGACTGGTCCTAGTGGAAGTAGTGGCCTATTTCTAAGTGCAGGTACTTACCCACCCTTACCAATAATCCACTTTCCAACAGTTCAAAACAAAAGTCTGCCAGTGACTCATGGTGTACATGGAAAGTTTTGGGGTGATCTATCAAGGGGGGGGGGTGGGGAGAAAATGTTGGAGGCAAAAAAAGTTGCGTTTTCCATGTTAATTTCCATAGGACTTTTGAACATTGTGTTTAGAGCCTCAGCCGCTGGACAGAATTACACCAAATTTGGCATAACTTTGGCTTCCGGTACACAGATTGTCATTTTGCTTATCTGGTATACATCCATTCAGTATTTTTTTAGATATTAAAGGGAAAATACATTTGTATATCTAGGGCCACTGGTCCTTCGTGAATATTTTGCAAATATTTTTGCGAAGATTTGTGAATTTTCATGAATACCATGCAAAAATTAGCACTGTAATTGGCTGACTGCAACGTGACTAGAAAGTCGCAGCTGCAATTTTATTTCATGGGACACGGTCCCCAAGGCTGAAATTACAAATTGAAGGTGGAGTAAGGCATCAGGATGAAGGTACCTTGACCCCAGGGCAGTAATATAGGTTTGTTTTAGGGTTAAATTATGAGTTTAAAATGATTTTTCATCTCTATTTGCAATATTCATGAACATTCACAAATGTTGGCGAATATTCATGAATATTCAGTAATTTGAAAAAAATCATTCTCATTCATACACTAATTCATTCACTCATACATGCACTCAGAGACTCATGCACCCACTTGACACCCTCTCAGACACTCATGCACCCACTCGGACTGTCTCATGGAGTGACACACCCATTTTCAGACCCACTCACACACTCACGCACCCACTCACAGATCCACTAACAGAGACAGGTCCTGTGGCCAACCTCTGCTGCACACGGACAAAGGCCATGTGTGGAACGGGGTTGGGTGGTGATAAGGGCTGCCTGCAGGTCCAGGCTGCAGGTCAGGCCTTGCGACCAACCCCTGCTGCGCACTGCCAAAGGTTGTGGGCGGCAGAGGTTGGAATAAAATGCAATATTTTAAATGACTTTGCGCAAAAAAAACCATAGAATTTCACTGAAAAAAACAAAGGTTACAGGTACAGTAATATTCTCTACAACACAAAAAAATTACCAAAAGAAAACAGCATGTTGCAACATAACCTCTAGAGAAATACCGTCCGTCATCTTAACCATAATACTAAATCATTATTTACCTTCAATTCATCATCTCTATGACATACAAAATATTATTACGTGCTGGATGGGCAATTTTAATGGAAACACCTATCCTGCCCATGCTTTTAATGACAACGGTGTCATTCAGCATAATCTTGTCATAATAAATCACAATTATTGATTTTAGTCCTATCAGAGGATGAAAATACAGAAAAAGGAAGCAATTGGAACCTCATAAGTTATTGCATCACGTTACCAATTCTTCGTACATACATCATTCTACCTAAATTGTATGAGCCCAATTTACGAAGGTAAATTTACACCAAAAATCTAAGCTTACACCAAAAGTTTAAGTTTAGACCTTAAGTCTAACTTTACTCGTAGCAAAGTTAGACATTTGGTGTATACTTTGAATTTTGGTCTAAGTTTAGACCAAAAGTCTAAACTTAGACAAAAAAGTCTAACTTTACTCATACTAAAGTTGAGTAAAGTTAGACTTTTTGTCTAAGTTTAGTCTTTTGGTCTAAATTTAGACTTTTGGTGTAAACTTTGACTTTTGGTCTAAGTTTACCTTTGTGGATCAGGCCCTATATATTTAATAAATTATATTGCCCTGAATGGGCTCTCTTTTCATAATCACGTTTACTTGTAGTGTAAACTTAGACTTTTGGTCTAAGTTTACCTTAGTGATTTGGGCTCTATGTAATTAATAAACTATATTGCCCTAAATGGGCACTCTTTTCACAATCATATTTACAGTGATATTTTTACCCCAAATTAATAGCCAGCTCACTATTCAATCCAAATAGAAATTTTTGTCTGAAGCTCAATTATATACCAAGACTCAAAGCGTCCAAATTTTCATTCCTGATCACCTTCTCATTCTAGTCAATACAGAAGAATCTCAATAATTTTCTATCACTGTTATGAAACAGTTCAAAGTGTCTTGCTACTAGATATGAGGTATCTCAATTATCTATTGCCCTCATGTGCTCCAAAATCTGTCTTTTCACCTGATGTTTGGTACTGCCAATATATTTCTTCTGACAGGGACACACAGGACAATGGATAGTGCAGGAGGTGTTACAATTCATGAACGTTATAGAAAGAAAGGACCGCAGCACTCCAGGATCTCAAGGAATATCAAAGTTGAGCTGCAACCACCAATGACTTTCGACTCCAACTGAGCCTTGATCACAGTCACTGAATCCTACTTTAGTTTCAGTTTAAATATGTTTAGCTCATTCTGCCTGCCATGGGGCAATCTGGGTGCTGAAGTCCAAATCATAAAACATAACACAACGTAATACTGTGTCGATGATGATTCATAGACATGTGACATTCACAGTGAATATATGAGATTTTTTTAGCTGCATCATTAAATGACCCTAACTATAATGGCTAAGTGTCCACATCAAATCAAATCAAAAGAGTGGTATGTAATCACACTAATATATTACTGTAAATCATGTATCATAACTGTAGACCAGTAAGAATTTGAATATTGCATGTTAATGTAGACACAAACAATGGTTAGGAAATTGATGACAGGCTCAAAGCCCCATGTCATACTATATAACAATATTATAATAATTAGCCCAGAATCAAATTGCTCAAAACACAGTCTATACATGATTATGGCATATGATGAACACCTCCTCTGGTTTTTTAGACCATGTAGAGTCATTCATAGGTACACATTTAGCAACGCATTGAGTCCATTTGGAGCCTTAATGTGTAATCTCATAATGTACCTGGATTCTAGATGGCATCACTAAAGTGTCAGATCCACTCCTTTCTCCTGTTTTGGTATATGTACAATGCTGTAAAAAAGTCATGGTTCTCCAGTCAGTCACATGAGGTGAATGGTAATGTTTGGCAATGGAATAACTAGTACCCTGGTGTTGAACTGCTCCAATGTGTTCCAACATTCTCTTCTTTAGGGTGCAGGTGGTGCTCTCCACATATTTCAGACTATACTCACACTCAAAAATATACACCACAAGTTGGGAATTGCATGTGATTCTTTGATTGATATGGATAACTCTCCCTTTAAAGCTGTAGAACAGTGTCATGTTTTTACCAATTCAGCACACCTTATAGCTTTTACACCTAATACAGCCCTTCCTGATGGACTCTAACCAAGTTTGTGATTCAGAGTCGACAAAATGACTCATCAATAAATGCCTCTTTACAAGGCTGTCCCTCAGTGAGAATGGCTTCCTGTTAAAACCTGCAGCCATGTACTTATGGGTTCAGAAATGTCATTGTCATTCCTAAGAAGATTCCAATGTTTCCTGAAAACCTTCAAAATATCTTGGATCTACGTGCTGTAAGTCAAAATGATATGAATAATATTGTTCCATTTCTCATCGGAATTGAACTCTTTATTCTTACACAATGACTGGGCATGTGACTTTGATTTAGCTCCTTGTGCCCCACTATCAATATATACTGTTGGGCAACCCCTTCTGTCGAATCTTTTTTCGAACTACCTCAAGTTGTTTCTCCATCTTTTTGTCATTTGAACAGTTGTGTCTGGTTCTAGGACATTCACCACATGGGATACTTTTGATTAAGGCTTTGGGATGAAAGCTAGTGACACTGTTGGTGGCTGTTGCTTTTCTATAGATGATGGTCTCCAATTTATCGTATCATACATGTGGGTGTGTGTATGTGTGTATTCACATATATTCAAAAGCAATGAACATCAACATAACATAAAATGATAACTCAAAAAAGTATGCTTAGAAATATATATTCCAAAAATGTAAAAACAAATTAAAAAACTTAAAGAGTAGGTAAGTTTAAAAAATGTATAAAAAAATTACTAAAATGTACTAAATAAAAAATTGGACTACATACAATGTAATGAGTAAAACATTTACTGAAAATAATATGAAGTTTAAAAATAACATGTTTATAATATTAAGAAAATAAACAAAATTATCATAATAAAAATGCCCATTCAAAGGGAATTAATATAGCAAACATTTCTTAAACAACAAAACAAAAGAAAACTTACAGAACACATGATATAAACCTCTGAAATTAAAATACCAAAATATTTTTTAAGTGAAATATCAAAAATATCTTTAAAGTATTAAAACAAGTACAAACATATTTCAAAGCATTTAAAGACAGTGTGCATTCTGAGGGTGTTGGTCGGCCCCCTCTGTGTTACGGCATAGAAGTCTGCTCTCTTAGGGGTGTTGAGTCCTATATCATAGCACTGTTCCTGCCGTGCTAACCAACATGAATGTGTATTGTAATGTTCCTGCCGGTCAGCCTGGCATTGTAATATTCTGGGGAGGAGGGCAGCTGCATCACTCCTATGGCAGTGATATCTTTCTTTTGAGTTTGGCTGTCCCATGGTGAGACCGGCAAACTCATACAGAGGCCCTCTGTTTTCTTGCCAACAGCTTAGATCCCCTGGGTCATGGATGTCCAATATGCCACTGGATTCAAGCTAGCCTGGCTGATGAAGGGTGATACCCTGAAACCGGTCCAAGGATGCTTGTTTCCTGTCCAGGGAAGCCCTGGCCTAGCAGTTCTGGCTGGTCTGTTCCCTTAAAACCCAGATCTGTGAATGGGGATGAGTGTTTGAAAAGTTTCAACACTCCGTCCATCATTCTATTTTGTTTTGTGATGATGCCCAATATCTGGCCAGTGAAATTTTTGCCCACTCTCCCCTGCTGCTAAAGCTGGGTGCCCTATGACCCCAGGTATGGACCTCATGGTGGCTGGACACCTTGTCCTACTGAGAGTATTGACCTAATTATATTTTCAATAGGACAAGGAGTCTGTGTTCTCACAGGTTATTCTATGGGAGGCATACAAGGGTGTGCTTAGGGACAGGGATCAGCATATCATTGCAATGTACAAGAAACAGAGAGAGAAGAGAATGTTCGAGTGAGAGGAATGCCTTTTCCATTTTAAAAGGACCTTGGCTTTCTCTGGCAGGTAGGCTATCTGTCGTCTCTTGGAGGTGATGAGAAATCAATACCATAATCAGATGACCAATGCAGCTATGCAACACTACCTGGGAGCCAAGAGACACCTCTTTGACATAGGCAACACAGCTGGTCAGGTCCTGGTGTGGCTGGGATGGAAGGAGGAAATTGGGTGATCGGTGTGGCCACCACAGACGGAGATATGGTCCATACTGATGAGGAAATCAATAAGGTCTATATGAGGCTATGGGGACCACACAACCTGGGACAAGGCTGAATTCCTGGTGGAGACACCACTCCTGGATTTGGATGAGGCCTGCAGGGATGTTCTGGAGGTGGATCTGACTTTGGAGGATATTGTAAAGGCGGTAAGACCTATGCAACCAGGCAAGGTGCCTGGTGCTAAAGGCTTCCTGACCAAGCTTTTCAAATGTTTTGTGGGGCTTTTTCACCTTCATTTGATGTCCATGTTCACGGTGGCAAGTGAGGAGGTGGGATGCTTGCCTTCAGACCTTAAACATGCCTTAATAGTAGTCATACTAAGGAAGGAAAGCCACCAGACCAGTGTTTGTCCTATAGGCCTATCTTGCTGTTAAAGACTCAAAGCAACATTTTGGCCAAGTTCCTCACAACAAGGCTCATGGGGGGGATATTGGAGCTAGTGCACACTGATCAGACAAGCTTTATGCCTGGCAGGTCATGATCTGCATTGCCATCGTTTACACTTATGGCTGGACTACCTGGGAGCAGATGAGACTACCAGGTTGATCCGGTACCTTGACACCGAGAAATCATTTGATTTTATTGACTGACCCTATCCGGTGGAAACTCTAAAGTGGTTCAGCTTTGGTGACTGATTTTGTAGTTGGTTGATCCTCTTGTACCCATGTCCCATGGCAGAGGTAGGAGTTAATAGTGTGGTCTCTAACACCTTTGTCTTAGGAAGAGGGATGAGGCTGGGGTACCGACTTTTCCCCCTCCTCTTTGCCCTACACCTAGAGCCACTGGCATGCTAGTTGAGATGCTGGGCAGACAGCATGGGCTTCCCCTACATTATGGTGGAGCCATAAAAGATCCCACTGTATGTGTAAGATGCCTTGCTCTACCTCACAGACCTGGTAGCCTCGGTCCCTATAGTCGTGTCAATATTCGTTATCTTTTGAGACATAATTGGGGTTCTGTATTAACCAGGACAAATCTGTGACCCTCCAGGTAGGGTGTTTAGATGGTTTGTAGGGGGCAGTGAGTGGAGATTTGTGCCTGACCCAGATGAGTTTTAAGTATCTGGGCATCTATATCACTAGGGCCCAACACAGATTCTTGGAGATCAATCTGGACAGCTTGCTGAGATTGTTCTGTGGCGATGAAGATTGATAGCCGGGTTTACCACTAACAATTCTGAGTGAGGCAGCCCTGTTCAAAATAATTATGCTGCCCACATTGCTATACGTCCTGCAGAATATTCCTTTCATAATTCCGGGGCTTACTTTGACCAGCTAGACAAAATACTGTGCACCCTGCTTTGGAATAGGTTCACTCAACAATTACCCTGAAAACCTTGTATTGATCCCCACACAACAGGGGACTGGCACTCCCAGATATTAGAACATACCATAGGCTACACAGCTACAGGTTATTAACAATTGGGGCCACAGCCCTTACTCTAGACCTACTTATGGAATAAAGAGGAAGGCTATGGAGAAGGCTTCTCATCTTCATTATGTTGATGGGAAGAAGTATAGAAGATAACTACTGGGACAAACCAGGGCAGTCTGTGGGCCTGGGGTGTTCAGACAAAATATCAGATAGAAATGTTGTGTTCCAGAAATACTGTGTCAAGAATATTTGGATATATCATGGACAGGAATATTGTTTTGAGTTCCATCTCTAATTTCAATGTAAAAATAGTGATTTAGTAAATATCATTGGATATAATATCATCTTTTAGTGTTAAATAGCATGTAACATATTGTTTCTATTTAACAGATTTTTTAAATGTTTTCATTCTGTAAATATTATATTTATTAATTTGTTATACTTGTCATTTTTAATTTCTTTTTTTATTTTTTAGTTATTTTTTTTTAGTGTGATGAGCTAATAGGGGAAAAGGGTAAGGTAGGTGGTTTAATTTTAAGTAAATAATTTTCAAGATAAACATTTTTTATTAATCTAAACATGTCTTTTACTATATTAACATTTCATTTTATTTTAATGTGAAATAAGACATATTTTAACATTGTTATAACATAAAATAATAAATATTTTAAAATATTTTAAGCATTGCATAAAGTATTATATTTGTATTTATTTAGATGATTAATTTCAAATTATCATTTTTTCTGAAATTGTAATAGACTGTAAAAATAATATTTTGAAATATTTTTTTTCTTTCAAGTTATGATGTCAAAAATGACCCAAAAAGGTGTGAAAATGATTGGTGAAATGCAGATATCTGAAACAAATGTGAATGTAGTTTATAAATATTTATGAGTAGTAGAAAAAAGTTTTTAGAACTTTGGAAAATGCATTACTAATTAAAAAATAAATTTCAGGTTTTAAAATTCATATTTTTATATAAATAAGAGTAGTGTTTTATAAACTAATATTTTTGAAAAATGTAGAATTTACTAAATGTGTGATAATGTGTAGTACTAATTATGTATTTAGTATTTTTAAAATATAAAATTGTAGGTAAAAAGTTTCATTTTGAATTGGTTTCACTTAATTTGCATGTTTCTGGTTTTTACACCTTCCTGACGTTTGTTTAGATTGGACTGGGAATTGAAAATCCCATCCCTTTAGTGTCCAATACCTTCCCCAAGTTGGTTTATATTCAAGTGCGAAGAATAAACTTTACTCCTTTAGTGCCTAACACTCTTTCCAAAATTGGTTTAGATTGGAATGGGAATATTAAGTGTCACCACTTGTGTGTCCAACAACTTCCTCACATTGATTTGTATTGGGGTGAGAATAGTAAATGTCATCCCTTTAGTGTGCAACACTTTCCCTGATTTGGTTTATATTGGATTGGGAATAGTTAATGTCACCCCTTGAGTGTCAAACACCCGTCCCAAGTTTGTTTAGATTGTAGATGAAACAGTAAATATCACTCCTTTCATGTCCAGCACCTTCACTGCATTGGTTTATATTGGAGTGGGAATGATACATTTCACTCCTTTAGTGTTCAACACCTTCCCCAAGTTGGTTAGGACTGGAGTGGGAATAGTAAAGGTCACTACTTTATTATTAAGCACTTTCCTCAATCTGGTTTAGATTGAAGTGGGAATAGTAAATTCCAACCCTTGACTGTCAAATACCTTCCCCAAGTTTGTTTGAATTGGAGTGGGAACAGAAAATGTTACCCTTTTAGCATCCCACACCTTCTCTGAGATGGTTTATATTGGATTTGAAATAGAAAGCGTCACTCTTTAGTGTCCAGCACCTTCCCCCAATTGGTTTAGATTGAAGTGGAAATTATAAAGGGCATATTTATACTCTGTGCTGAAATAGCTTTATTCTTTTAGTGCTATTTCAGCGCAGACTTAACTCCATACATATATTTTGACGCGAGACCCGTCTAGCGTCAAAATATTGGAGTTAAAGTAATTGTTTGCCTGCGGAAAACTACCTTACATCAATGAGATGCAAGGTAGGCATTCCCAGGCAAAAAATGACCTAAGGTCCATGCACCTTATTTATCAACCCGTGCAAAAATGGTGCACAGGAGGGAGGTGGGCCTAAATAATGGTGCTAAGCTGGCTTAGTGCCATTATTTTGCGCCTGGGTCAGGGCAGGTATTAGGGGACCTGTGGGCCTATTTCCATGGTGGAACACCATGGAATAAATCCACAAGTGCCCTCCCCAGGCCCCAAGGACACCCCCACCCACACCAAAGGGACAGTGGAGGATGTGGACCCCATGCCAGGTAAGTATAAGTAAGTAGAGGTATGTTTTTTTTGATTTTTTAAAAGTGCCATTGGGGGCCCTGAAATGGGCCCCCATATATGGCACTGGGTGCAATGACCATGCCCAGGGGACCCTTGTCCCCTGTGCTGGCCATTGGGATGATGGGCATGACTCCTGTCTTTTATAAGACAGGAGTCATGTTTTATGGTAAGTTTAGCGTCATGAAATGATGCTAGGCTGGTTAGAGTCATCTTTTTTTATTCTAACCAGCCTAACATCATTTTTTTGGTGCAAAACCCACTTCTCCTATATCGCCACTCCCACCCGGCTAACGTAATTCTCCATGACGTTAGCCCACCCTTTGTGCCGGATTGTTCCATTTTATAAATAAGGCGCCCGGCCAGCGTTTTGGAATGGCGCTAGCCGGATGTATACTTTCTGATGCTAAACTGAGTTAGCGCAGTTTAGTGTCAAAAAGTATAAATAAGGGCATAAATGTCACCCCTTTATTGTCCAACATCTTCCAGAAGTTTAAATTGGAGTGTGAATAGTACATTTCACCCTCTTAGTGTTCAACATCTTCCTTGAGTTGGTTTATTTTCGAGTATGAATAGTAAACTTCACAGTTTAGTGTCCACCACTTTCTCTAAATTTGTTTAGATTAGAGTTGGAAAAATAATTTATGGCCTGATTATGAGTTTGGCGGTCAAACCCCCAGATCTCCATAGTGGCGGCTGCCAAAAGACCGCCATGGTGGCATTCATACCGACCGCCGTATTAGAAGTCACTCAGGCAGGACCGCCAAAGTCTACCAAATATCCAACACCGCTGGAACTTTGGAGGGAGGGAAATAGGCGGTCCATCCACCAGCACTGAAAGCCTGTCAACCAACCACCGAACGTATTACAAGTGCAATGTCGCAGTGGTGGACAGCCATGGTGCTCCGCCAATGGCAGTCCTAACCATGGCAGTTCGCAGTCAACAAAGTGAAACTCAATACCACATTGGATGGATTTCAAAATAAGACAGATGGCACACATCCCACACCCGACACATAATAAAACACACCCTCTTACAAACCACAATCCTTTGCATCTAGAACGCCAAACACCTAAGCCAGAGCACATCAAAAATTCACCAGACAACATATTAGGCACCCTCACAACTTTCCCTAAGCATATATCCCACATCCTCAACACACTCCCTTTTCCAGTTTCATCCATTTGCACTACCCAAACCCATCAACTCACAGTCACCTGTTCATTTACCACCACCTATTTTCTTAATCCCCACCATGAATCCAGAAAATTCCCTGTTTCAGTGACAGTGGATTAAGAGTCATAGTGGATAAAATCATTAGAGTACAGCCACATCTATTTGGAGCCCAGGTCCAGCACACTACTATTGCCAGAAAAATGGAAATGTGGCAAAGTATAGTCAACAGAGTATGTGCTGTAGCCCCATCCTGCACATAAGGGACATCAGGAAGAGGTGGAACGACTCCAGGGGAAGGTCATTCCATGGCATCCAGGTACCAGCTGCATGTCCAGAAGACTGATAGTGGGCCCCCACCTGCTCCCTTACAACTCACATCCTGGGAAAAGGTCTTCACCATCCTGCATCCGGAGGGCTTGACAGGAATACCTGGGGGACTGGAGTCGGGTAAGCCACACAACAACAAAATATCTCCAAAATTTACTGTCATGCATGTTCACTGACCACCTTTTGCCAAAGTCACTGTAAAACCACTCACCTGCCCAGTATCCACCTGTCCATAGACCACTGTCTGGCCTCCAACATCTCAACTGAACTCACCTAAGCCTATAGCAACTCTGTGTAGTGTGTGTAGTACAAGGATTGGCAGGTACTGTTTTATCTTACTCAAAATTAATTTGATTGTCATCTCCACATTGGAATTTACACACCTGAAAGGATGACATCTGTATACTGTGTGGGTAGGACAGGCACTGACAGGAATGCTAAGGCCAGGAGGCACTGCTACTCCCATTCCACTCAGCCAACACAGTGTCCCCTGCTCCAATGACCCCCCCCTACTCAGCCTATGAACTGTACCTGAGAGGATGACATCTGTTCACTGTGTGGATAGGACGGGCACTGATAGGAATGCTAAGGCCAGGAGGCACTGCTACTCTCACTCTACTCAGCCTACACAGTGTCTCCTGCTCCAATGACCGTGCTCCCTCTACTCAGCCTTTCAGCTATACCCACCGGAGAGGATGACATCTGTTCACTGTGTAGGTAGGACAGGCAGTGTCAGGAATGCTAAGGCCAGGAGGCACTGCCACTCTCTCTCCACTCAGCCAACAAAGTGTGTCCCTGCTTTAATGACTCTGCTCCCTCTACTCAGCCTTTGAACTGTACCCACCAGAGAGGATGGCATCTGTTTACTGTGGCCAGTTCCTGGAGTAACTTGACTGGAGACCCCAGGAGGGCCCATGTGACATTGTGCCTCTGTCTGTATACCCACAAATGAAGATTATCCACCTGGGAGGGACCAAGATCCAGATAAGGGCACACTCTGTGATGTGGCTAAACACATAGACCCATCTTGAGCAGCTATGCCAAGATGAAAATATTGTGGACAGAAAGGACAGCTCAACCTGTGTGCCAAAAGAAATTTGAGACAGATCGAAGGCCCCAAGAAGCATCATATGAATGGGATTGGCAGCAGACACATTCACAGTCCACTGACCACATGACGACAACGATTACATATACAACAAGGTTCTGGGTATGCCCGCATAACAGCCAACTAGGTCTTCTAATGACCTAAACCACATCCTACCCAGCCACTGTTTCGTCTGCACTGCTGGTAATAAATGACTCTATGACGATCCTACCAAGTGCAAACAAACTCAGACATTCTGAAGCTAGTTGACTGAAATGAAATTGGTGTGTTACCCAAATGTCAGGGCAATACAACTGATAGCATGTGTACCTGTCACATTCGGGAACTCTGCAAATTCAATGGTTATATGGCTGTAGCCAAATGTCACTGTTTATTATTGGAGGTAGATGTCATAATACAACCTCTAACATTGTGGGGGTTATTCTAACTTTGGAGGAGTGTTAATCCGTCCCAAAAATGACGGTAAAGTGATGGATATACCACCAGCCGTATTACGAGTTCCATAGGATATAATGGACTCGTAATACGGCTGGTGGTAAATCCGTCACTTTTCCGTCACTTTTGGGACGGATTAACACCTCCTCCAAAGTTAGAATAACCCCCTGTATCTCCCACATCATCATGTCTGGCTGCCACTGAAAATACTGAGCCCACTAAAGAGATTGCCACTACCCCCATGGATAAAGCCCTCTGTGTGGACACCACTCCCAGATGTCTGGATGTTAAGGGTGGTTCTGGCCCATCCGGGCAATTTGGTCAGAGAACACCAGTGAGCCTCACTGTCACCACATCGACTCCTCACAGCCCTGTTGCTTCAACATCTCAGGCAGCCAGTCTCCCCCAAACTTGTGTCCCAAGGACTGTGACTACCATCTTGTGCCCCCAGTCTAGGATCCAGAGTCACAGGAACACACCTGACAATGATGGTCCTGAAACCAATGGTAGGGGTTAAGCTGTGCCAAGGGTGCAGACATCTGAGGGTAGGGTGCATTGGAGGGATAGTGATGCTTGGCATGAGGCTGCTGGGGGCTGTCGTGGCCAGCACATCATCAGCAAAGTCTTGGGAGCCTTCAAATAATCCCAGGCATGATGGGCCAGGTACTTGACAAACTCAGGGAGATGAAGCAGCTGCAGAGGTACTTCTATTGTGAGTCGCTGGAAAAGTGGGAGGCCACCAACACCATCCTGGCCTCCTTAACAGGGAAGTTTAGGGAGATCAGTAGTACCCTGATCAGGGACTATGAGCAACACCACACCCCTTCCTTTGGCAAAGCAACACTAGCCCCTTCAACATCTGTGGTAGCCACTAGAAGGGTCTAGGGGAGGACCCACCTCAGACACCCCTGCCTCTGTAGCAGCAGATCCCTCCCACAAATGGGGACATCCACCCAAGACTCCAGGAAGTGCAAATGAGAAGGCATTAACCACTGCCAGCAAGTGATCTCTTAATCATTTTACTCCTTTGTGTGCTACAGATTCACTCTGTTGACTGTTTTGAACCACTTTCAATTTTCCAAGGATAGTAAAATACTGGACTTCAGACTTCAATTGATGTGGCATCTACTAACCTGATTTCATCTACCGTGACTGGTCCCTTCACTTGAAATTTTTGTTGAGTCACACAATTATTTCATGTACATATGTGAATAAACACACATATCACGAAAACACTGCCTACTACTATTTTATTTTACATATTGAGATGTTAACTTGTAAACTTACGTGATGTACATGAGGAACATATATGATGTTAAAGGAAGGAGGGATATTTCTCAGGTAGTATCATGCTGAGGAGCATTAGCAGCACAATGACACAAATGTCTGGTCACACCAAACATTTTATTGCACAGTAAAGCACATAGGCTGTTCAAATGCCTGGGCTGCCATAGCCAAGAATGGCAGAACTTTATTGAGTCACACCAGATATCCCAAAGGTACCATCCCACAGACAACAGAAGAAAGGCTTTGTCAGACCTTGTCCTGTAGAATAGGCTAACAGATCAGTGTGTGTTGTCACTAGCTTGAGCCTCATCACATACCAAAACCATGTCTGCCACCTTAATATACGCCATGGAACAGACAGAGGGCAGAACAACAGGCCCTGGCCATAGGTTCATCCCATTACAATGAACAAGCATCCATGACATAATACAAATCTATGTCAGTGTTGCGGCACAAGCACTGTGGCCGACAGCTACACAAAGTTAATACAGGATTATTGTAAATCTAGGTGGTCATTACAACCCTGGCGGACGGTGTTAAAGGTGCGGTAATACTGCAAACAGGCCGGAGGACAAAAAAAGGGAATTATGACCGTGGCGGAAACCGCCAACAAAGACAGCCACTTTAACACTCCGACCGCCATGGCGGTACAGACAAGCAGCGTGGCGGTCACCGCCAACAGACAGGCGGAAGACAATGTACCGCCCATAGTATCACAACCCGCCAATCCGCCACCTTTTCTGGGGAGGATTCACCGTGGATAAAAACACAGCGGAAACAGTTTCTGCAATGGGAAAACGCTCACCTTAACACATCCCACGAGGAAGGAGGACACCATGGAGCCGGAATTACAAATCCTACCTGCCCTTCTCTTCCTACTCATCTACGAAGACCAGCGCCGGCGGCGGCGAAGACAACGGTGAGTACTGCACCTACGACATAGGGGAGGGGGGAGGCAAAAGTCAGGGGGACTCACACGCAACACCCCCACCTCCACCCCCACCCTCGCATATTACAGCACACACACCAATGCAATTCAAAACATCACAGTAACAACCCCCAACCCCCCCGGAAGAATGCAAAGACAAAACAAAATCAGTTCAATCATTGGAATGTATCAATATACATGTGTCAATTATATACAGATATATAAAAACTCATACAAAGGTATATACAGTACGAGACGTAGTGCAGATATGCACATCTCAATGTACGTGCACCACTAGGCCAAAAATGCATGGGTGAGGCCCACACAAGACACCTGTCCACAACAGAGAGAACACTGCCGGGGCATCAGAGAGAAAAACAACAGGCACCTCAGGGGCAAGGGAAGGGGGGGCACCTCAGCCGGATTACAGCACCACGCCACATCCACGACGGGGCTCCATGCCCATTGATGTATCCTGGGGAGTGCAAAGCCACAGTCTCACAAGTCTCTACAGTGGGTGGTTTGCCCACTGTTCCATCCTTGGGAGTGCAAAGCCACAGTCTCACAAGTCTCTACAGTGGGTGGTTTGCCCACTGTTCCATCCTGGGGAGTGCAAAGCCACAGTCTCACAAGTCTCTACAGTGGGTGGTTTGCCCACTGTTCCATCCAGGGGAGTGCAAAGCCACAGTCTCACAAGACTCTACAGTGGGTGGTTTGCCCACTGTTCCATCATGGGGAGTGCAAAGCCACAGTCTCACAAGTCTCTACAGTGGGTGGTTTGCCCACTGTTCATTCCTGGGGAGTGCAAAGCCACAGTCTCACAAGTACATAACATCTTCCACTGGTTCTGGAGGGGGACTGGTGCCCAGAGTGTTTCATCCTGTGAAGGACAGAGGTAGTGGATGGATCTCTCCACTGGTTCTGGAGGGGGAATGGTGCCCAGACTGGATTAGTCTCCCCGTGACAGTTCCTGTCCCGTCACAGTCCCAGCTGCACATGGGATAACGATGCTTGATGTTGCGGTCTTTTACTTCTTCTGCGGTGCATGCCCTGTTCAGCGGTGCTTGCCCTGTTCAGCGGTGATTCGCCATGGCGGTCTCTGGACTGTTCAGCAGTGCTTTGCCATGGCGGTCTCTGGACAATTCAGTGGTGCTTGCCCTGTTCAGCGGTGCTTGCCCTGTTCAGCGGTGATTCGCCATGGCGGTCTCTGGACTGTTCAGCGGTGCTTGACCTGTTCAGCAGTGCTTTGCCATGGCGGTCTCTGGGCTGTTCAGCAGTGCTTGCCCTGTTCAGCGGTGCATGCCCTGTTCAGCGGTGATTCGCCATGGCGGTCTCTGGACTTTTCAGCGGTGCTTTGCCATGGCGGTCTCTGGACTGTTCAGCGGTGCTTGCCCTGTTCAGCAGTGCTTGCCCTGTTCAGCGGTGCTTTGCCATGGCGGTCTCTGGACTGTTCAGCGGTGCTTGCCCTGTTCAGAGGTGCATGCCCTGTTCAGCGGTGATTCGCCATGGCGGTCTCTGGACTGTTCAGCAGTGCTTTGCCATGGCGGTCTCTGGACTGTTCAGCGGTGCTTGCCCTGTTCAGCGGTGCTTTGCCATGGCGGTCTCTGGACTGTTCAGCGGTGCTTGCCCTGTTCAGCGGTGCATGCCCTGTTCAGTGGTGATTCGCCATGGCGGTCTCTGGACTGTTCAGCGGTGCTTTGCCATGGCGGTCTCTCGACTGTTCAGCGGTTCTTGCCCTGTTCAGCGGTGCTTGCTCTGTTCAGCAGTGATTCGCCATGGCGGTCTCTGGACTGTTCAGCGGTGCTTGCCCTGTTCAGCGGTGCATGCCCTGTTCAGCGGTGATTCGCCATGGCGGTCTCTGGACTGTTCAGTGGTGCTTTGCTATGGCAGTCTCTGGACTGTTCAGCGGTGCTTACCCTGTTCAGCTGTGCTTTGCCATGGCGGTCTCTGGACTGTTCAGCGGTGCTTGCCCTGTTCAGCGGTGCATGCTCTGTTCAGCGGTGATTCGCCATGGCGGTCTCTGGACAGTTCAGCGATGCTTTGCCATGGCGGTCTCTGGACTGTTCAGCGGTGCTTTGCCATGTCGGGCTCTGGACTGGGCATTGGTGTGTGGCATGACGGTCCCTCATTGCCCAGCGGGGCTGTGGCTGCCGGGGCCCTCCTGGGCAATGCCTATGGCGGTGGTCTCATGACCAGTGATGATATTTGGGCCCTCCTGGGCAATGACTCTGGCGGTGGTCTCATGACCAGTGACAATACTTGTGCCCTCCTGGGCAATGACTCTGGCGGTGGTCTCATGACCAGTGACGATACTTGTGCCCTCCTGGGCAATGACTCTGACGGTGGTCTCCTGACCAGTGACGATACTTGGGCCCTCCTGGGCAATGCCTATGGCGGTGGTCTCATGACCAGTGACGATACTTGTGCCCTCCTGTGCAATGACTCTGGCGGTGGTCTCCTGACCAGTGACGATACTCAGGCCCTCCTGGGCAATGCCTATGGCGGTGGTCTTATGACCAGTGACGATACTTGGGCCCTCCTGGGCAATGCCTATGGCGGTGGTCTCCTAACCAGTGACGACGGTGCTGGCGGTGGCGTCCCGGCCGCCGGGAAGGATTCCGCCCTTCTCCGCCGTGATGCTCACACCAGGCTGCACAGACTTCTTCTGGCCCTTCCCCACCTTTGGAGGAGTCACAGCTGACTCTGCAATCCCCCTGGGACCCATGTGAGTTGTTTTGCCTCCAGGAGTCTTCAGCCGGTCCCGTCGTCCACTTTCCAACTTCAGAGCCTTTACAGGGGGTGGACTGGCAGTGCCTTGGCTCCGTGTCACACTGCCTGCCCTGGTGGCCGGTGCACTCCACAGACCTTGAACACGCACCACTGGTACTGGAGGCTTTTTGGCTGAGGCGCTACGAAGGGACTGATGAATTGGAGGGGTGGGGGTGGGGCAAAAAGGTCAACTTTGCAGAGGGACAGTTTCTGACGAACACTAGGATGGGTAGCTGGAGGAAGAGGAGGTGGTTGTAGGAGGTGTCACTTTAGGTGTTTTGGGTGCAGGTGCAGGTACTGGAGGCTGTAGTGAGGTGGATGGATGTTGGGTGTGTGGGTGCCCGCGTTTGTGTACTTTGGGAGGGGGCGTCACAGACACACTGGGAGAGGACAGAGGGGACGTGTAAATGGGAGTGGGGGTGGTGAGTGCAGGTGAGCGGGGTGTGGTGCTGGGTGTTCTGGTGCGATTCCTAGTGCCTGTAGATGTAGTGCATGCAGGTGAGAGTGTAGACGACACTGGGAGGGAGGAGGGAGACGATGAGGAGGGAGACACAGTGGAGGCAGTGGATGTTGCTGTGTCTGTATGTGTGTGATGCTTGTGTGAGTGCCTGTGGGATGTGTGCTGCCTATGTTTGCCTGAGCTACTTTTGTGTGTTGAGGTGTGTGCATGCTGGTCTGATGGTGTGCTTGGGATGGGCTGGGTTACAGAGGATTGGGTCTGGGTGGAGGAAATTGGAGGGGGGAGGCTAGACACAGGGACAATGGCTGCCATCAGTGCTGAGGCCAGAGATAGCAGGGTTCGCTGAAGGGCAGCCTGACCAGAATGAATGTCCTCCAGGAATGCATTACCATGTTGCAACTCCCTTTCTACACCCTGTATGGCATTCACAATGGTAGACTGCCCAACAGTGAGTGACATGAGGAGGTCAATGGCCTCCTCACTGAGGGCAGCAGGGGTGACAGGGGCAGGGCCTGAGGTGCCTGGGGCGAAGGTGATGCCCACCCTCCTGGGTGAGCGGGCACGGGGCGAACGCTGAGGGGCTGCTGGGAGGGCGGTGCTGGTAGGGGAGGTGGCAGCTGTACCTGTAGAAGTGGGGGGCACAGATGGTGCCGGCACCACAAGGGAGCTCCCATCGGCGGACGAGTCCGTATCGCTGGTTGGTGATCCGGTGCCTGACGTGAAGCTCCCCTCGCCCGCCGTTCCAGTGGTGCATTCTGAGTCCATGGTGTGGTCCTCCATGGCCATGTGGGATGCAGCTCCCTCGTGCTCCGGTGCCACTGTACCTCCGCCTGATGATGCTGATGCACAAAAGAACAGGGAGAGCACAAAAGGGGGGGGGACAACAGAAGAAAGACAGGTTGAGTGCATGGCATACCGCTACAGTTGGTGGACAATACAGACACAGGAGCCCCCTGCACTATGCCGTGCTCCTGGCCTCTACAGATGCAATTCCTGGGATCTGGAGTACATGGCTATGGTGGACATCTGCACACATGGATGCCACAGGGGCATGTATACCTGTACTTGGCACTCTACTGCGGTGGGGTGGAGTGCCACATGGCCTGCATTACGGAGGGGCCTAGCCTATGGAAGTCGCCATGGCCTAGGGAAACCCACAGGCCTCCTCCCACACCTAGACCCCTCAACTGCGCGCAAAGTCCCCAGAATGATAGTGTACTCACCCCCTTGTGTCTGCTGTGATGCCCTCAAGCGCCCATCCAACTCAGGGTAGGCCACCGCCAGGATCAGGAACATTAGGGGGGTCATGGTGCGACGGGCACCCCTCCCACGTTGGGAGGCAATCCCCTGCTGAGCCTCTGCCATCTTCCTACTACAGCGGCGTATGTCCTCCCATCTTTTCCGGCAGTGGGTGCCCCGTCTCTGGTGGGCCCCCAGGGTCCGGACTTCCTTGGCGATGGCACGCCAAATGTCCTTCTTCTGGTGGGTGCTGACCTACATGACATGCACAAGGGAAGAAGAGAAGTCATTACCAACTGCACTGTTGATGTAAGTGTCCCCCCCTCCCTACCCTTGCCATGTGGCACATGCATTCACATGCATTCATGTTCCCTGAACTCTGCCCCCTTCCCTCTTACAACCAGCTCTCTCCACCCAGGCCTAGCCCATACAACGTGCTCCCTGTGTACTTACCTGTTGGTCTGGAGGACCGTAGAGTAGCGTGTACTGGGGGAGGACCCCGTCTACTAGTTTCTCCAACTCCTGAGCAGTGAAGGCAGGGGCCCTTTCCCCAGACGCAGCAGCCATCGTTGCTTCCAGACCGAGGTCACAGCAGCACTTGCAGTGTAGGTCCTCTCCTGTCGAAGGTCAGGTATCGAGTGATTGAATAGATAGAAAATGGCGGTGACGTCCGCGGCGGTGATGTCCGCGGCGGTGCGTATCATCAATGCCGGCGCACTTGTTCATTGGCTCCTGGGACCCATAGGGTCCAATGTTAACCAATGCTGCATTGCGCCGCGATCTACCACCGCCTACCGCAACGGTGTGCAACGCCAGCGCAGTTACCTCACAATACCATTGTCCCAGTTTAGAGGTCAGGCAGCCGTCATTACTTCTGTGTCACACATAGCTAGGCCTACACTCAAAACACATACAGGAATAGTTTTGTGTTTGGTGTCGTGTTCTGTGTATCTGTGGGTACATACCTGGAAATTTGTTGACTCTGTGGTCGCTGTTTTCCTTCCTAGGCACCGTCAGCTGGGACAATTGAGAAGATGGCGGAATCCTCCAGTGTAGTGACCGCTGGTGGACCTGTTGACAATGGAGGAGCGACATTTAATCATCACCTACAGGTTTGACCGTGCCACTATCCAGGAACTATGTACCCAGTTGGAGCCAGACCTGATGTCACCAATCCGCCATCTCACTGGAATCCCCCCTGACGTTCAGGTGCTGTCAGTGCTCCATTTCCTTGCAAGTGGGTCTTTTCAGACAACAGTGGCCATGGAATCAGGGATGTCCCAGCCTATGTTTTCCAACGTGTTGTCCAGAGTGTTGGGTGCCCTGCTGAAACACGTAAGGAGATACATCATTTTCCCTGAGGTGGAGGATTTGGCTACAGTGAAAGGTGACTTCTATGCCCTTGGACATATCCCCAACATCATAGGTGCTATTGATGGGACCCATGTAGCTCTGGTCCCCCCCCACAGGAGTGAACAGGTGTACAGGAACCGGAAGAGTTATCATTCCATGAATGTACAGATGGTATGTTTGGCAGACCAGTACATCTCACAGGTAAATGCTATGTTCCCTACATCCTGCGCAATAGCAGCGTCCCTTATGTGATGGGTCAACTCCAGAGGCACCGTGTGTGGCTATTAGGGGATTCTGGTTACCTCAACCTGTCCTGGCTACTGACCCCAGTGAGGAATCCCAGGACCAGGGCAGAGGAACGCTTCAATGAGGCCCATGGGCGGACTAGGAGGGTGATCGAACGCACCTTCGGCCTCCTGAAGGCCAGGTTCAGGTGCCTCCATATGACAGGTGGTTCCCTATTCTACTCACCGAAGAAGGTGTGCCAGATCATTATCGCCTGCTCGATGCTTCACAATTTTGCTTTGCGACGTCAGGTGCCTTTTCTGCAGGAGGATGGTCCAGATGACGGTGTTGTGGCAGCTGTGGGCCCTGTGGAGCCTGTGGACAGTGATGAGGAGGAAGCTGAGGAAGAAGACAACGACAACAGGGAGTCAATCATACAGCAATATTTCCAGTGACACACAGGTGAGAACATTTTCATTTTTACCATTACATTCACTGTCACACGTCTTCCTCTATCCTGTGTGTAATTTCATCGCATTATTTGGTAACTGAGTTGTACCTTTCCATTACGGTTTCACAGGTGTGGTTACCAACGTGTGTTATCTGCTTGCATCCTTCAAGGACTTGTGATGTGTGACATAGGTATGTTGGCTTTACAACTAGAAATGCATTTTGACACTGTCATTGATAATACATTTTACCAAATCACAGACTGACTCCAGATTTTTTTGTGGTTCAAGGGTGTTTATTGAAGTGCTCAAAAATGGAGGGGGGTTGTACTATGGTGATGGGGGACGGTGGAGGAATGTCCATGGCAGAGTCCAGTCCATTGGTCACACAGGTACACTGGCCATATGGGCAATGGAAGTGGAGCTGGGGCAGTTAAAGTATGGAAAGGGTAACAAAGTGGGACAGTGGGAGGACAATCAGGGTGGTCTCATTTCCTGGCGTGGGTCTTGCCATCTTGCTCTGTCCTGTGCCTGGATCTCAGGGACCGCTTGCGTGGTGGTTGTCCGTCTGCAGGGGGTGGGGTGCTGGTGTGGTGGTCCTGTGGCGGGGCGTCCTGTCCACTAGCGCCGGCGGAGGTGGTGGGCAGTTCATCGTCCATGCTAGTGTCAGGGGCCCCTTGGAGTGCCACGGTGTCCCTCAAGGTCTGCTGTATGTCCTTTAGCACCCTACGATGGTGCCCAGGGCGGAGCTGATGGTCCTGAACTCCTCCCTGAAGCCCAAATACTGTTCCTCCTGCAGGCGCTGGGTCTCCTGAAACTTGGCCAGGAATGTCGCCATCGTCTCCTGGGAGTGGTGGTATGCTCCCATGATGGAGGATAGGGCCTCGTGGAGAGTGGGTTCCCTTGGCCTGTCCGCTCCCTGTCGCACAGCAGCCCTCCCAGTTCCCCTGTGTTCCTGTGCCTCCGTCCCCTGGACCGTGTGCCCACTACCACTGCCCCCAGGTCCCTGTTGTTGTTGGGGTGGTGGTTTATCCTGGGTTCCCTGTAGTGGTGGACACACCGCTGATTGACGTGTCCTGGGTAGGGAGGTATGGGCCCGCTGGATGGGTGCTGTGCTGGTGTTACCAGAGGGTGGAAGGTCAGTGTTGGGCTGTGCCTGTGCAAGGGGAACCGACTGTCCCGAGGCCCACGATGGTCCGGGCTGGTCATCAGGATCCAGTAGGGCAGAGCTGCTATTGTCACTGTGGGCCTCTTCTGTGGGTGGAGTGGAGTTGTCTGGACCCTCCGGTGTGGTGACGGTCCTTCGTGATCCTGCAGGGACATAAGTGCATGATTATTGAATGTGTGTGTGTCATGGTGTGCAATGGGTGGCTCACCGTGTACACCAGTGCAAGCATTCCTGTGGGGGGACTTGTGTGATGATGGTTGGGTGGGTGTTATGGGTATGTGCAGTGAGCATGCTTTGGTGAGGGGTGACCATGCTTAGTTGTGTCATTGAGGGCTTGGTGTTGGGATGTGTGGTTTGTGTTATTAGTACATTAGTGAGGAGTTGGAGTGATAGGGGAGGGGGTGATGGTGGGGGTGTGTGATAGCATGCAGGTAGGGTGGGGGATATGATAGTTAAGATTTTACTTACCAGTGTCCATTCCTCCACCGACTCCTCCGAGGCCCTCTGGATGCATGATGGTCAAGACTTGCTCTTCCCATGTTGTTAGTTGTGGGGGAGGAGGTGGGGGTCCGCCGCCTGTCCGCTGAACCGCGATGTTGTGCCTGGAGACCGCTAAATGCACCTTCCCCCGTAGGTCGTTCCACCTCTTCCTGATGTCCTCCCGATTTCTTGGATGCTGTCCCACAGCGGTGACCCTGTCCACGATTGTGCCCCATAGCTCCATCTTCCTGGCTATTGATGTGTGCTGCACCTGTGAGCCAAATAGCTGTGGCTCTACCCGTAGGATTTCCTCCACCATGACCCTGAGCTCCTCCTCGGAAAACCGGGGGTGTCTTTGGCGTGACATGGGGTGGTGTAGGTGATGTGTGGGGTGGTGTATGTGTTGATGAGTATGGTGATGTGTAGTGGTGTGTGGTGTTTTGTGCGTGGATGTTGTGTGGGTGATGGTGTTGTGTGCCTCTGTGTGGTGGGGTTGTCTATTCTGTGCTCTCTCTCTGGCCTTCGTCTCTATTTTTTGGTCGTAGGGGTTTGTGGGTGATGTGGGTGTGTGTTTCTATATTGTGTTGGGTGTGTGGGAGTGTTGTTTGTATGTGTATCAGATGTGTGTATTTGTAATTGTCCAATGTGGCGGTGTTTTGGAGATGTGTGTGTATTTTGAGCGCGGCGGTGTGTACCGCCAATGGAATACCGCGGCTGGAAGACCGCCGCGTGTATTTGTGGGTCATAATAGCATGGGCGTGTTTCTGTTGCCGTGGAGGTGGAGGTTTTGTTTTCGCCAGTTTAACACTGACCTTTGTTGTGGGGGACTTGTGTGGGTGTCTGAATTTCGGCGGATTCAAAGATGTGGGTCATAATAGCTCTGGCGGGATTCCGCGGTCGCAGCGGTGTATTGGCGGTCTTCTGCACGGCGGTAAGCGCCTTTTACCGCCAATGTTGTAATGACCCCCCTAATGCGAAAGGGAATGCATGGATTGCACTGGATGGCATGTTTCAAGGGCACATGATTACACACATGAGACAATTGGACCAACTCACCACATCAAACAAGTGTATTGTGTAATTCAGAATATCATCCACCCACTGTTCAAGCTGCTTTGGTACATGACTCATTCACCCATATCTGTGACCAACATTACCTGGATAAATCCATGTCTACTTCATATGTCAGACAGCAACAGCTACCTGCCAATGTCATAACTCTGAATTGCCCACATGATGATATCATTGTGAAGAGACCTGGAGAAATCACAAACCAAGTAGGCTAGGCATGGAAAATAACACACTTGATCCATAGTGTATACACACATTAGTAGATCCACTCACATTGCAAGGAGACTGACACAAACAAAGCAGATCATCAAGGCTGCAACATTTCCATGTCTGACTTAGCAAGTAAACCTTGGTTGCATACTTCCTAGTTTCACATTCCCTGTTGACAGGAAACAAATAGCCTACTCAACACATCCTGACACCTACTGTTCACCATACAGTATCAGTAATCACATAACATTACATACTTACACTCAAGTGAAGTAGTGATTGATGAGATCTGCAAGTCTTCACCTTTCTCTTCATCACTGTCATCCTCACTTGGCATTTCAGGATTCTCACCCAGTAGTACTGTTAGCTCCCCCTCATCTGGAATATATGGGATGTCTCTGATCAGGGCAATGTTGTGGAACATGCAGTAGTCCACAATGATCTTGCAAACTTTTTCGGGTGAATAGATGAGGGGTCCGCCTGTCTTTTCCACACTGCAAAATCGGTCTTTCAGGAAAAAGCTGTGTTCTTCCATGGGCATAGTTGAAGTGGACTTTCCCTGGCACAGCTGGGTTTCTCACCGGTATCAATAACTATAGAAGGGTTGGTTATTCAGATTACCCTTTAATGGAATTGGGCATATGTGCAAACATGAGTCCCTCTCATCTGAATTTTACTGCAGACATTGCATACAAAACAAACAAGGCATATGTGAGTTACCAACCAGCCAGGCCCTCTCTGGGTACAGTCATGACATCAGCTATCATACTGTGCTGTTCAGCATGATGAAGGCGTTGTGGACTGACACCGGATACCGGGCAAAGACCTGTGAAATGTAGAGGTTCGCCAGAAAAAACAACTTGGACATTGATGGAAGAAAAGTTGTTCCTGTTACAATAGCCTTGTTCATTGCCATGCAGTGGAACCAAGACAACATGTGTACCATCAATGGCTCCAATTACATGTGGTATGTGTGCAAAACCGTAGAAATCAGCCTTCATATGGATGAAATCCTTACGTTATGTAGCTGTCCAGGTGTTTTAACATTGCTGAGAGTACATCCTTCAAAAATAGACCGAACACAGACTGGGACATCCCAGAAGACAGGGCTACTGGATTTTGGAAGGACCATGTGTCTAGGAAATGTAACACTGCCATGAAATGTGTGATAGGTGGTATGCTGTATAGGTTATAAATGGCAGACATCAGATTTGGCTCTAACTGATGACTGAAATTCATGATTGTTTGCCTATTCAGAGCGTAGACCTGGATAATGTGTCTTTCTTCCATGGCCTGAAGCTCTTGCAGTGGACGGTAGACAGGAGGATGTCAGATCCTTCCCCTCCCTGGGTACCTATGTAGGACACGTAATAAATAGCTAGCTCACAGTGCTCCATCTGAATCCCTAACCTTACCAGGGTAACAGATGGTATTGGCAACCTCGAACATGATGGCTCTTATTACCAAGGAGTTCATGGAATCAGATCACCCTTTGTTGCTACTTTGCATGCACAGGGTAACACACAAGAAAGATACAAAATAGATTTTCAAACATTCATTCAAATAATTATATTCTTGCATGGAGAGAATGATGTGTGATTATTAGGCAGATGAAACAGAGAAATGCAACCAGCATTTTGATAATAGTTGAAAAGATAACCAATTCAACCATGGTACCGTAGTAACATTACTACGTTGCTGCACTCCTATCTGATTCTATCTACACTATCGAGAGTACAGTTTGAGTACCCTCTGCCAGATCCATTTGGATAGCCTAACCCCCCAAATCTAGGAGTGATGTGCCAGGAAGCCGATCTGACGTAGAGCAGACTGTCGTACTTTGCAGAATGGAGGTCAGATTCACCAGGGCTGTGTCACAGTGCACCGCATTCCAGGATAATCACAGCGGAAATGCTCTTATGCCAAATGCATCAGAGAGGCTGTTTATATAATAAAAGCACTGTTCATATCACACCTTGTCAAAGGTCAAAGGTGCAGAGCTGTTGCTCTGCACCTTTGACAAGTACGGAGTGTACAGATTACATGGCAGCAACTGTTAGAAGTTGGTTCGCTAGCTGGCAGAGGTATACACCATGTCCATGAAAGGGACCACAGTATTAGTCAAGGTAGGTCACAACACAGCCTAAATTATCCTGTGCTCACCTGCCGGTAGCTTGGCAAAGAGCAGGCATGCTCAAATTAGAAGGCAATGTGTAAAGTATTGATGCAATAACACAGGAACACAGTGAAAACACCACAAAAAGGACTCCACACCAGTTTAGGAAAATAGATAATATTTATCTGAATAAAATAAGATCAAATAGACAATAATCCAATATGTACAAGTCAAGATATCACTTTTAAATGGTTTAAATGAGTCTCTATCCTGAAGAATCAGTGATTGTATCCTTTTAACACAGTATCTGGGATGCATAAAAAAAAATAATGATGCAGAGGAGGAGATCCTTCAAAAAGTAAGGCAATGTCATTGATTTTCCTGGTGTGGCAAAGGCGATGTGTAATTTCTTTCCATGCCGCAAGGCGATGCTTCGGTTTTCAGGAGCACAGCCTTGGTTTCTCACTGTGATGCGGGGATATTTTGATGGCCAGGGACAATGCATGGAAAACCCAGAACATGCTGGTTTGGTGGCCAATGGGCAGCCTTTGGTACAACACCATGGTGCTGGATCACGGACTGTTAGAGGGCTCAATCATCCCTAAAGATAACATCTTTGTGACCTCTTTCTGGATGCTGGCTCTCACTCTGTCTGACAACCTGTACATTTTGTTCTATACAGAGGGACTGCCTCCTGTGTCAATATAATTAATGCACAGGTGTGTGAGCCCAGGGATGAGAGAGAACAGTGAGGCAAACTGTTCCAGCAACTGGTTCTGGAATCACAGTGGCAGAGTGGTTGACACCCTTCAATTAACCATTGTGTTCCTGTGCAGAGAGGAGGTCAGGGAGAGGCTCGCTCTCCTCCTCCACACCCTCATCTGTCACAAGGAGCATGCTCAATTCAGACTGCTCAAAGTGAGTCTTTAGTCTGTTGATATGGAGCACCCTTAGTAAGTTTAGCTATCACTCAATGTGCCTCTTGCAACATACATTAGGCATGTCAATGAAAAAGTGTGACAAGCCATGCCCTATGTTGAGGACATGATACACAGTACACGTCAACACTGCCAATGACACAAAACCAGCATGTTTCCCCTTTGCCACAAATGTGTACACATCATCTATCTTGACATCAAGGATTTGTGCATAATGATTGCCACTTGAACTGTGACTTGATGTCCCAAAACTTGGGGGTGTTGTGTCACAAAGCAAGTTGCCAGCTGTATCAGTAAATGTACACAGATGGTGTCCAAATCGAGATCCCACAGACCAGGACAAGCACTTATCATTGCTACTAAAAACATTTTCAGAGGTGTGACACATTTTAATTATCCATATAACACATTTCATGCCTCTAAAATGGTGGCTACATGACCTACTCCACTGGACATTAAAAGTTGCCTGTGACCGCCGGCGGAAGTCGTAATGGCGGTACACTGGCGGACACAGCCATAGGCTAACACTCTTGCCAGTGGAGGTCGCAGGCCAATGGCTGTGTCTGCCGGCAGTGACGGCCTCATGCGTTGTGGATGTGACCACCATGTTCTGAAATATTCCTCACTTGACTCCTTACACTGCTGCCAGCAAGACCTCCATGACTTGTAATGTTGTGTACAGCCTCTGGGAGAACTCATGCCACGTCCAACAGGTGATAGGGCCCCTGCCTTCCCCCCAGAGGAGCTTGAAAAGCTTGTCAAGGAGGGCCTACCCCTGTATGAACTGCTCTATGGTGCACCAGAGAAGCAGGTAAGAACCTCATGTCTACTTCTTCAAAATGTACTTCACAATATTTTCCCTCCTCACAAGTTAGATTGTGCCCAGCCCAAGTGTACCAGGATGAAAAGTCAAAGCCATGGAGGTTGAGTCATTGTGGCATCAATGGGAGAGTCAATGTTCATGTAACTGTGTTCAGTGCCAGATGTTGTGTCCTTAGGCATTGATGTGTGTGTCTATTTAAAGTGTTCCTGGTTGTACCTTTATGTTGGATGCACACAACTAGGTGAGGTGACATCATAGCCATCCTCATACATCACTTGACACATGGATGTTGTCAATGTGAGGCAACATGTATTTGCATGACAACATTAAATGTGTATGCATGTTGTATGTGTCGCATGTGTCAAGTGAGCAATGTGTATTTTTCCTGTGAGATTCCAAACCACATCTGACCTTACTAAACTGTTATTCTGAAGGCATGTCATGACTCACGCTGCCCTTCAGGTTACCACATACATACCACCTGCCAATATGTTGTTGCTTGCATGATGTACTGTCATGCATGGAAGTGAAGGGAATGGAGTACCATGTAGGTTCTCTCTGCTCAGCCTCCATAGACGAGGCCCTGTACAAGTATATCTTCAAGTGTGGGTCCAAGTGTAGGCTGGTGTAGAGTCTTTTGGACTATACAATGGGGAAACCGTGACCACTCCCTGTATCCAAGTATGTCCTGACATGTGAACTAACCTAGGCTCTATTAAGAAATTCAGCTTATTAAGGTTATTTTCCTGATAAGTATGTAAATGTGTGTAGTAGGCAGATAGTGTGCACTTGGCATCACTGTCAATGTGTGTCTCTGCCCCCTGACAGGTCCCTTATACCCACAGCCCTGTTGACAACATCGCATCTCACTGGCCATTTTTGTCATGTGCAGGCTTATTGCACACATGATAGCCCCATAGTGCAGAAAGCATGATTAATCCTGGGAACCCATGATATGTGACTCATTGGTTTGCTCTCATAGCAGATAATGGACAATGCATGCCTTTGTTTACTGGATGCCATCTCTGAAGGATGGATACATATGTCCAGAAGTGTGTTCTGTGGCACATGCTCATGATACAGAACCCCATCCCCTTAGCTGGCATGAGTCTGCATTTGTCAGTCCTCATGGTCCACACATGGACAGGGTGGACCCCTTCTATATCCACCATGCCAGTCCCTTCATCATCACCCATGTATAATGTTTGAGTTTGTAATCTGGTAGAAGCCTGTAGGAAATGTACTCAGTGGCTGGTATATGGCACACCAGGGATGTTTGACCTAAAAAAGAATGTTCATTGCTTTGTGTACTGACATGTGGATGACTCACCCATCTTGAATGGCACTTGTGGACATAATTTCTTGTCTTGTCCTTTTTTCCTGAAGCAGGTTAACCTCTCGCGTGCCTTGGACGAGGTGACCTCGTCCTACACCCGGGAACTGGGGGGAGCGCTAGCGCTCACCGCCTGTGATCCCCACCCAACCCCCCAAAGCAGGCATGGAAGGGGAAGCCCTTCCCCTTCCACCCCTGACCCCCCCACCCCCCCGGTGACATCAGCACGCGAGCGCACTGATTTGTCACAGGGCCTCCCCCATTGCGCTGGAAGCTCAGCTTCCAGCACGATCGAAAGAGAAATGCTTTGCATTTCTCTTTCGATCACGTGGGGGAGGCCCAGAGAGGCTTCAAAGGGAAGGAAATGTATTTCCTTCCCTTTGAAGTCTCTCTGAGCGTTTCAAAAGCCGGATTGCTTGCAATCCCGCTTTTGAAACCCCACTAGACGCCAGGGATTTTTTTTTTTTTTGTTGAAATGGACATAAGGGAGCGACCCCTTGGGCAAGGGTTGCTCACAGGGGAGGCATTTTTTTGGAACCTCTAGGCACCAGGGATCATTTTTTTTTGTTCTTTTTTTTTATTTTTATTTTTTAGGTGGGGAGCGACCCCTTAAGCAAGGGTCGCTCCCCTAGGGGGCAAATTATATTTAGGCCATTTCTGCCTCCCTTGGGGGCAGATTGGCCTATTTTGATGAGGCCAATCTGCCCCCAAGGGGGACAGAAACCACTAGACACCAGGGAGTTTTTTTTTTTTTTTAACGTGAATTTCATGAAAGGGGAGCGAGCGACCCCTTAGGCAAGGGTCGCTCCCCTGGGGGGAAAATTTATTTTAGGCCATTTCTGCCCCCTTTGATCGGCCGATTTTTGCTACGCCAATCTGCCCCCAAGGGGGGCAGAAACCAGTAGGCACCGGGGATTTTTTTTTTGCGCCATTGTCACGCAGTGGGAGCGACCCCATAGGCAAGGGTCGCTCCCAGGGGGGGTTGGAGAGGGCAATTTTATTTTAGGCCATTTCTGCCCCCATCGGCCTATTGTTATTAGGCCGATCTGCCCCCAGGGGGGGCAGAAACCTCTAGGCGCCAGGGCAATTTTTTGTTTGTGTTTTGTTTTTTGTTTGTTTGTTTTTTTAGACATGGGGAGCGACCCATTAGGAAGGGGTCACTCCCCTGGGGGGCAAATTGTATTTAGACCATCTCTGACCCCCTTGGGGGAAGATCGACTGATTTTAGGTCAATCTGCCCCCAAGGGGGGAGAAACCACTAGGCACCAGGGATTTTTTTTTTTGTGCCAATGTCACGCAAGGGGAGCGACCCCGTAGGCAAGGGTCGCTCCCGGGGGGGGAGTGTTGGTGGGTGCTGCAAATTTATTTTAAGCCATTTCTGCCCCCCCCTGGGGCCGGTAGAGCTAGAGGCCAAAATCCACAGGTAGGCACTTTGCAAAAAACACCTCTGTTTTCTGTGAAAAAATGTGATGTGTCCACGTTGTGTTTTGGGTCATTTCCTTTTGTGGGCGTTAGGCCTACCCACACAAGTGAGGTAGTATTTTTATCGGGAGACTTGGGGGAAATGTGGGTGGAAGCAAATTTGTGGCTCCTCTCAGATTCCAGAACTTTCTGTCACCGAAATGTGAGGAAAAAGTTTTTTTGGGGCCAAATTTTGATGTTTGCAAAGGATTCTGGGTAACAGAACCTGGTCAGAGCCCCACAAGTCATCCCATCTTGGATTCCCCGGGGTCTCTAGTTTTAAAAAATGTGCTGGTTTGCTAGATTTCCCCAGGTGCCGGCTGAGCTAGAGGCCAAAATCCACAGGTAGGCACAGTTTTCTATGAAAACATGTGATGTGTCCACGTTGTGTTTTGGGGCATTTCCTGTCACGGGTGCTAGGCCTACCCACACAAGTGAGGTATCTAATTTTTATCAGGAGACTTGGGGGAACGCTGGGTGGAAGGGAATTCGTGGCTCCTCTCAGATTCCAGAACTTTCTGTCACCGAAATGTGAGGAAAACTTGTTTTTTAGCCAAATTTTGAGGTTTGCAAAGGATTCTGGGTAACAGAACCTGGTCAGAGCCCCACAAGTCACCGCATTTTAGATTTCCCTAGGTATCTAGTTTTTAAAAATGCACAGGTTTGGTAGGTTTCCCTAGGTGCCGGCTGAGCTAGAGGCCAAAATCTACAGGTAGGCACTTTGCAAAAAACACCTCTGTTTTCTTTAAAAAAATGTGATGTGTCCACGTTGAGTATTGGGGCATTTCCTGTCACGGGCGCTAGGTCTACCCACACTAGTGAGGTATCATTTTTATCGGGAGACTTGGGGGAATGCTGGGTGGAAGGAAATGTGTTGCTCCTCTCAGTTTCCAGAACTTTCTGTCACCGAAATGTAAGGAAAACGTGTTTTTTTAGCCAAATTTTGAGGTTTGCAAAGGATTCTGGGTAACAGAACCTGGTCAGAGCCCCACAAGTCACCCCATCTTGGATTCCCCTAGGTCTCTAGTTGTAAAAAATGCACAGGTTTGGTAGGTTTCCCTAGGTGCCGGCTGAGCTGGAGGCCAAAATCTACAGGTAGGCATTTTGCAAAAAACACCTCTGTTTTCTGTCAAAAATTGTGATGTGTCCACGTTGTGTTTTGGGGAATTTCCTGTCACGGGTGCTAGACCTACCCACACAAGTGAGGTTTCATTTTTATCGGGAGACTTGGGGAAATGCTGTGTGGAAGGAAATTTGTGGCTCCTCTCAGATTCCAGAACTTTCTGTCACCGAAATGTGAGGAAAACATGTTTTTTTAGCCAAATTTTGAGGTTTGGAAAGGATTCTGGGTAACAGAACCTGGTCAGAGCCCCACAAGTCACCCCATTTGGGATTTCCCCTAGGTCTCTAGTTTTAAAAAAGGCACAGGTTTGGTCGGTTTCCCTAGGTGCCGACTGAGCTAGAGGCCAAAATCTACAGGTAGGTACTTTGCAAAAAACACCTCTGTTTTCTGTCAAAAATTGTGATGTGTCCACGTTGAGTTTAGGGGCATTTCCTGTTGCGGGCGCTAGGCCTACCCACACAAGTGAGGTATCATTTTTATCGGGAGACTTGGGGGAATGCTGGGTGGAAGGAAATTTGTGGCTGCTCTCAGATTCCAGAACTTTCTGTCACCGAAATGTGAGGTAAAAGTGTTGTTTTAGCATTATTTTGAGGTTTGCAAAGGATTCTGGGTAACAGAACCTGGTCAGAGCCCCACAAGTCACCCCATCATGGATTCCCCTAGGTCTCTAGTTTTCAAAAATGCACAGGTTTGGTAGGTTTCCTTAGGTGCCGGCTGAGCTAGAGGCCAAAATCTACAGGTAGGCACTTTGCAAAAAACACCTCGGTTTTCTTTAAAAAAATGTGATGTGTCCACGTTGTGTTTTGGGGCATTTCCTGTCACGGGCGCTAGGCCTACCCACACAAGTGAGGTATCATTTTTATCGGGAGACTTGGGGGAATGCAGGGTGGAAGGAAATTTGTGGCTCCTCTCAGATTCCAGAACTTTCTGTCACCTAAATGTGAGGAAAACTTGTTTTTTTAGGCAAATTCTGAGGTTTGCAAAGGATTCTGGGTAACAGAACCTGGTCAGAGCCCCACAAGTCACCCCATTTTAGATTTCCCTAGGTATCTAGTTTTTAAAAATGCACAGGTTTGGTAGGTTTCCCTAGGTGCCGGCTGAGCTAGAGGCCAAAATCTACAGGTAGGCACTTTGCAAAAAACACCTCTGTTTTCTTTAAAAAAATTGTGATGTGTCCACGTTGTGTATTGGGGCATTTCCTGTCACGGGCGCTAGGCCTACCCACACAAGTGAGGTATAATTTTTATCAGGAAACTTTGGGGAACGCTGGGTGGAAGGAAATTTGTGGTTCCTCTCAGATTCCAGAATTTTCTGACACCGAAATGTGAGGAAAACGTGTTTTTTTAGCCAAATTTTGAGGTTTGCAAAGGATTCTGGGTACCAGAACCTGGTCAGAGCCCCACAAGTCACCCCATCTTGGATTCCCCTAGGTCTCTAGTTTTAAAAAATGCACAGGTTTGGTAGGTTTCCCTAGGTGCCGGCTGAGCTAGAGGCCAAAATCTACAGGTAGGCGCTTTGCAAAAAAACACCTCTGTTTTCTTTAAAAAAAATTGATGTGTCCAAGTTGAGTTTTGGGGCATTTCCTGTCACGGGCGCTAGGCCTACCCACACAAGTGAGGTATCATTTTCATCAGGAGACTTGGGGGAATGCTGGGTGGAAGGAAATGTGTTGCTCCTCTCAGTTTCCAGAACTTTCTGTCTCCGAAATGTGAGGAAAAAGTGTTGTTTTAGCCAAATTTTGAGGTTTGCAAAGGATTCTGGGTAACAGAACCTGGTCAGAGCCCCACAAGTCACCCCATCTTGGATTTCCCCTAGGTCTCTAGTTTTAAAAAATGCACAGGTTTGGTAGGTTTCCCTAGGTGCCGGCTGAGCTAGAGGCCAAAATCTACCGGTAGGCACTTTGCAAAAAACACCTCTGTTTTCTGCCAATAATTGTGATGTGTCCACGTTGTGTTTAGGGGCATTTCCTGTCGCGGGCGCTAGGCCTACCCACACAAGTGAGGTATCATTTTTATCGGGAGACTTGGGGGAATGCTGGGTGGAAGGAAATTCGTGGCTCCTCTCAGATTCCAGAACTTTCTGTCACCAAAATGTGAGGAAAATGTGTTTTTTTAGCCAAATTTTGAGGTTTGCAAAGGATTCTGGGTAACAGAACCTGGTCAGAGCCCCACAAGTCACCCCATCTTGGATTCCCCTAGGTCTCTAGTTTTCAAAAATGCACAGGTTTGGTAGGTTTCCCTAGGTGCTGGCTGAGCTAGAGGCCAAAATCTACAGGTAGGCACTTTGCAAAAAACACCTCTGTTTTCTTTCAAAAAATGTGATGTGTCCACGTTGTGTTTTGGGGCATTTCCTGTCGCGGGCGCTATGCCTACCCACAAAAGTGAGGTATCATTTTTATCGGGAGACTTGTGGGAACATAGAATAGCAAAACAAGTGTTATTGCCCCTTGTCTTTCCCTACATTTTTTCCTTCCAAATATAAGAGAGTGTGTAAAAAAGACGTCTATTTGAGAAATGCCCTGTATTTCACATGCTAGTATGGTCACCCCGGAATGCAGAGATGTGCAAATAACCACTGCTCCTCAACACCTTATCTTGTGCCCATTTTGGAAATAAAAAGGTTTTCTTTATAGCTATTTTTCACTCTTTATATTTCAGCAAATGAATTGCTGTATACCCGGTATAGAATGAAAACGCACTGCAGGGTGCAGCTCATTTATTGGCTCTGGGTACCTAGGGTTCTTGATGAACCTACAAGCCCTATATATCCCCGCAACCAGAGGAGTCTAGCAGACGTAACGGTATATTGCTTTTGAAAATCTGACATTGCAGGAAAAAGTTACACGTAGAGAAAAAGTGCTGTTTTTTTCACCTCAATTTCAATATTTTTCTTTTTCATTTGTTATTTTCTGTAGGAAACTCTTGTAGGATCTACACAAATGACCCCTTGCTGCTGAATTCAGAATTTTGTCTACTTTTCAAAAATGTTTAGGTTTCTGGGATCCAGCATTGGTTTCATGCCTATTTCTGTCTCTGACTGGAAGGAGGCTGAAAGCACAATTTTTTTTAAAAATGGGGTATGTCCCAGTAAAATGCCAAATTTGTGTTGAAAAATTGGGTTTTCAGATTCAAGTCTGCCTGTTCCTGAATGCTGGGAAGCTGGTGATTTTAGCACAGCAACCATTTTCAGGTAAAAATCCACAAGCCTTCTTCTGCAGCCACTTTTTCCCATTTTTTTGAAAAAAAATGAAATTGTCACTGTATTTTGGGTAATTTCTTGGCCTCCTTCAGGGGAACCCACAAAGTCTGGCTACCGCTAGAATCCCTAGGATGTTGAAAAAAAAGGACGCAAATTTGGCTTGGTTAGCTTTTGTGGACAAAAAGTTATGAGGGCCTAAGCACAACCTGCCCCAAATAGCCAAAACAAGGCCTGGCACAGGAGGGGGAAAAGGCTTGGCAGCGAAGGGGTTAATGCCCATCAGAAGAACTGGATTTGGAGAACCATTGCTAAGAAGTGCAGACCTTGGGGGTCCACAGCCGGCAGAGAGCCCACTGCAGAAAGAGGTGGAAGGACCTGAGATGCTGGGCCAGGAAGATCGTGGAGACCCTGCTGGTGCTGTCCTTCCAAAGTGGGTGGATTTCCCATCAGATAATGACCCCCCTAATGGCCTGCATTCTGGTGGTTGCCTACCAGAGCTGGATGTGTATTTGAGGGCAGCACAGCAGCCACCAGGGGGTGAGTAGACAGCAACTTCCTGCCTGTCCCTTTGTCAAGTGATTGAATGGGCTACTGAGTGTTCCTCCTCACGAATAGGGATGAGCCATGTGTCAGTCAGTAGATGGGAGATTGTTTGTGTTGACATGTCATGTGTATCAAACTGGTCTACCTTGCCTTCCGCACCAGGAATCAACTGTACACCTGGGGAGAATCCCCAAACAACTTTCTCTGCAGGGACCAGAGCTGGCTATGTGCAGTGGCCTTTCATGTACTTGTTGTAGTGGGTGTAATTTCTGACCAACAGATCACTTCCCCTGAATGTCACACACAAAAGTTAAGTGGGTTATCGATCACTGTCCTCTGTATGTAGACAGCTCCTACCCAGAAGGACATTATCTTCAGTGTATGATGTGTGCTGGTACCTCAATGCAGTCTGTAATGCATTTGTGCCCAGCATAGATGTAACGTGGCTTACATGGTTAATGGTTTGCAGCCGTAGGAAATTACTTTCCTTTGGTAAGTGGGGAATGTCCATTGAGCAGAATTATGTCCTGTGACTGTAGCCAACATTCCTTGTGCCTACATGTCAGCATGTGTTATTTTCTCTTCTGGAAACTTCCATAATCTTCAATTTCATGCATGTTCTACTCATGTTGATGGGATGGAGTCTATATTCCCTCACATATATGGTTATTGAAAACTGTTAGTGGAATATCTCATTTACAATGCTGATCCATTGCATGTCGTGCCACAGACAGGAGTGTGTTAGCATTGTTTATTGTCTTCATGTGTCACAGTATATCATTTGTCATGTAGGACTGCAATAGCAATGAGGGACATGACATTTAGGCTCACTCTGTGTTTGACTATGCCCTTGATTGGACTCTTGTTGAAAAGTGCACTGCACATGTCGAATGACTGAGGATTGTTCCCTGACTGTTTCTATGCATCATGGAGAAATTGCAGTGAGGTTGACATCACATGTGCATTGGTTCTGGCATTCATCCACAGAGAGATATATGTATTTTTTATATTTTATTTTTTGACAATTTTAATTTATTGTATACTTTTACTTTTTGTCAGGTATATTTAAAAAATAAAAATAATAGCAATTTGAAAGGGAACTAAATCAAATTATGTATGCTTTTATTCATAAAAAACTGAAATAAATCAGATTTTAGTCATAATTGTGTAATTTACATTTTCACCTACTATGTTACATTAATTATACATTTTAAACACATTTTTAACTTTTTTGACATTGTTTCTTCATTGTGTAACATAGCTATTATTAGTTTATATTAAATATTTGTACATACTTTATGCTATTATCTAATTTATATTTTACAATTTTTGAAATGTTTTTGCAACACTATTTGACATGTTTAACATTTAATAACTGTTTACATTTTTTTAACTTTTGTTTATGTACATTTTTTTAACTTCATTGAACATATTTATCAGTAGTATATATTAAAATAATTGTTTATATTTTATACCAATATTTAATTTACACTACAATTTGTGGAATATATTTTACAACACTGTTCACTGTGTTTATCATTTTTAATACTTTTTTTCATTTATTTAACATTTTTACAATATTTCCCATTTATTTCTTTAGGGAGATAGTATTTTTTTAGTTTCATTTGGTGGCCATTTTTTTTTAACTGCTACTTTCCATTTTGCCATCTATTTGTGTTATTTTGGGTCTTTTTTCCAGGATCTAAGGATCTGAGTATGAGTTTGGCAGTTGGACAGCCAAGAAGCCAATCCCAAAAAGACTGCTGTGCCAGCAGTCTGGCGACCTCCATAGGACGATATATGCAGGCTGAATTGCCATTTGCTAAATGACTGCTCACCAGCTGCGCAGCATCCTGCAATCTTGGCAGTGGGTACTCCGTGGCCATCATGGTCATGTGGAACCACCGAGCCCATTACAATATCACAGTCTAGGTGACAGTCTCCTTGCAGCGGTCAGCCAATGGCAGTTAGCCGCCACAGTACAATTTCAGCAAAGCAAGAGACAAGTGCCCATTAGATGGATTAAAAAGACACACAGCTGACATTGGGTCAGTGAACACACCTGCAAATCACACTATAAAACACACCCCTTCACAGACCTCGATCATTTGCCTCTCCACTGCAAGAAAGCAATCAGAGCCCACAGTTTTACTCATCAGTGATAGATCAGGCTCCCCTTTTTTCACCATCTCATTCAACAACTTTAACCCACTTATGTCCATTTATTCCCTAAAACAATTTTTTTGATAAGTAATTCCCTGTCACCTACTTTGATTTACAGCTATGTCACATCCAAAAAATCCCAGTTTTTCTGAATATGAGCTTGGAGTCATGGTGGATGAAATCATAAAAGTCGAGCCACAATTGTTTGGAGCCAAAGTCCAACATGATCCTCTCAGTAGGAAATTGCAAATGTGGCAAACGATAGCCGACAGAATGAATGTTGTAGGTACCATCCTGTGCACATAGGAGGACATTAGGAAGAGGTGGAACAACCTGAGGAGGAAAGTGCATTCCCTGGCCTCCAGGCAACTCATGGAGTACCTGAAGACTTGTGGTGGTCCTCCCAGTGCTCCACTATAACTCTTTCCCTGGGAGGAGAAGATCTTCGCCATACTGCATCCTGTAGGTTTGACAGGAATAGCTGGGGGTGGAGCCTAGTAAGTTACAACACAAAAACTGTGACAAATCTTCAAAGGCCTGCAAGATCACCTGTTGCCACTGTGTTGTTCATCTACTTACCCAACATGCAATACCGAGTTGATAAGATGTAAGCTTGTCAATGTGCATTGGCATATAAAATATCACATGTATCAATCACCATCAAATGTCATATGTTAGAATGGGGTCTATAGGTGTTTCAATATCAAAAGATCATCACAGGACCCATGGTATGTGCCTGCATGCAAATGTAGGGATCAACCTAACTTTAGTGTGGTAACAGATATGAAAGATTTAACATTTGTCAATTGCTGGGAAATGACATGACTACAACTACAGGGAGGGCCTCTTTCTGTAACCCAAACAAACATGGCTCTCTGCACTTGTCCAAATACACCTGTGTGTCATCTCTCAAATTATATCACCTCTCCTGGGAACTTACCATTTGTTTAGTGTCAGGCGTCAGCAAGTGACATGACTACAACTACCAGGAAGCCCTCTTCCTGTAAGAGAATCCAACAGGTCTTCGTGCACTTGTCCAAGTACACCTGTGTGTCATCTCTCAAATGGTATACCCTCCCATGGGACCTTAGCACTTGTGTAGTTTGGGAAGTCAGCAAGTGACATGACTACAACTACCAGAAGGCCCTCTTTCTGCAACACAAACCAACAGGCCTCCCTGCAATTGTCCAACTATACCTGTGTGTCATCTCTCAAATGATGTACCCTACCTTGGGAGTTTTGCTTTTGTGTAATGTGGGGAGATAGCAAGTGACATGGGAACAACTACCAGGAAGCCCTCATTCTGTAACAAATACCAACAGGCATCCCTGCACTTTTAGAAATACACCTGTGTGTCATTTCTCGAACGATGTACCCTCCCCTGGGAGTTTAGAATATGTGTAGTATGGGGAATATCTCAAATGATGTGCCTTGCCTTGGGAGTGAGCAATCTACATATCATGCTCAACTCATGTCTGTCTACCTAGCTGACTCGTTCCCTGGTACTACATAATGAAACTACTGAGGACAGGAATGACACCTTGCCAGGTTTGTACATCAAGTGTTCTCAAAACATCAAGCTGCTATATCACATTGGTAGTGGCAGTTAACATATTGACTCAGCACTGCTCATATGATGACTAAAACTACATATGCAACAAAGTTGTGTGTTTACCTGTATCTCAGACAACTAGACCTTGTTATGGTAAAATAAACATGTCTCCTCTCAACGGTATTTGCATATTTGTTACTAAAATGACTTCTTCATTCCCTCCTCTAAAGTGCAACTGATCACCACATCTAATGAGTTGCTTTAATTCAATAGTTACTGCAAGCATCACCCATGTCATGTCAACAACTTGAATACCATGGTAACATAGTACAATCAGCAAAGCTAACATTTGAAAGTATCCAGGCTCTTTACTTACAGTCACACAAATCCTTTGGATATAGATTCCACATTTTAAACAATAACAATGTACTCTGTTTCTCAACAGGTTGAGCTGGCACAGCATCTGGTCAGACATTGTCTACTGAGCAGACACCCAACCAACCTCTGGATGAAGCCCTCAGTGATGAAGACACTCCTGGACATGTGGTTGTGGATGACGGTCCTGACCCATCTGAGCAACCTGGTCAGATGGCAGCAGTGAGTCTCACTGTGCCCAAAACAACACCTCCCCCATCAGTTGCTTCAACATCACAGACAACAATGTGTCCTCCAACATGTGTACCTAGCACAGTGGCTACCTACTTATGACCCCAAGTCCTGGATCCTAAGGTGCAAACCAGCAATCCTGACACTGAGGGTCCAAGACCAAGTTGGATAGGGCACGCTGTGCCAAGGATATAGGCTCGTAGGGGTAGGATCCATAAGAGGGATGCTGTGAGCCGGCAGAGTGAGGTCACTGGTGCCACTCACTATCAAGATACAACCAGCCAAGTCTTGGGGGTCTATCATGAGTCCCAAGGCGTGATGAAGAAGCTGCTAACTGAACTCTGAAAAACTAAGCATCTGTAGATGGGAATGAACCAACATATGGAGGCCCATAATACCACCATGGACACCCTAGCAGGGGTGTTGAAGGACATCCATACAACCATAAGCGGGATCTTTCTCCAAAATCTACCCCTTCCTGTGTGGGCCAACTACATCAAGCTCAAGTATACCTGTGGCAGACACACACAGGAAAGGAGGCCCTGCCAGAAGACCAACCACCCTCAGAAAACCCTGTCTTTGCAGCAGCTCACACCCACCCCCTCACAAGTAAGAATCCAGGAGATGCGGATGGCAAGACACCCAATGCTTCCAGTAAGAAAACTCATCCTTAATGTCCTCCTTTGTGTGTCACACATGCACTCTGTGGTCTGATCCTGAAGCCCATTCCATTTTGGATTGGAGGAGTACTCTGGATGTTGGACTTCCAGTGGTATGGCATCTACTCCTATGATTTAATTCACCATTACTGACCCCTTCACTTTTCACCTGTTACTTTTTTTCCACAGCTTTATTTGCACCCCTACACTGCAATAAATTCGCCAGTCACAAACACATTATTTACTGTCTTAAATTTCACATTTAGCAATGTAGATATGTAAGAATATGTGAACCTTACAATGAACAAAAAAGGAACTGCTTGTTGGAGCAGGGATATATTGCATTTACAGTGTCCAGCTCAGGATTGCAACCATTCCACAGAAATCATACATACAAGTGTCTTGTCAAAAAAGTAATTGGTTAACATTGTTCAGCTTATAGGCTGTCAATATGTCTGAAACATATCAAATCATACATGATGAAATCATACTGGCTAAATGGTCAAAGTTAAAGGTACATACCTCCCGACCATGAAAGGAATGGATAAATCAGACATTGTCCTGTAGAATAGGAAAACATTAAGGCCCATATTTATACTTTTTGACGCAAAACTGCGCTAACGCAGTTTTGCGTCAAAGAAATTAGCGCCGGCTAACGCCATTCTGAAGCGCCATGCGGGCGCCGTATTTATTGAATGACGTTAGCCAGCGTTAGCCGCCGGCGCCGTCTGGTGTGCGTTAAAAAAAACTACGTACACCAGGCAGCGCCGGCGTAGGGGGATATGGGGCTTGGGCGTCAAGAAATGGGGCAAGTCAGGTTGAGGCAATTTTTTCGCCTCAACCCGATTTGCGCCATTTTTTTTCACTCCCATAGAAATGACTCCTGTCTTAGCAAAGACAGGAGTCATGCCCCCTTGCCCAATGGCCATGCCCAGGGGACTTCTGTCCCCTGGGCATGGTCATTGGGCATAGTGGCATGTAGGGGGGCACAAATCAGGCCCCCCTATGCCACACATTTTTTTTAAAAAAACACTTACCTGAACTTACCTTAATGTCCCTGGGATGGGTCCCTCCAGCCTTGGGTGTCCTCCTGGGGTGGGCAAGGGTGACAGGGGGTGTCCCTGGGAGCATGGGAGGGCACCTCTGGGCTCCTTCAGAGCCCACAGGTCCCTTAACGCCTGCCTTTTGCAGGCGCTAAAAAACGGCGCAAAAGCGGCCGTACGTCATTTTTTTTGACCCGCCCACTCCCGGGCGTGAATTTTGCCCGGGAGTATAAATCCGACGCACATGCCTCGGAGTCGATTTTTTAGACGGGAACGCCTACCTTGCATATAATTAATGCAAAGTAGGTGTCCACGCAAAAAAATGACGCTAACTCCATGGACTTTGGCGCTAGACGCGTCTAACGCCAAAGTATAAATATGGAGTTAGTTTTGCGTCGAAATTGCGTCAAAAAAACCGACGGAATTCCGGCGCAAACGGAGTACAAATATGCCCCTAAATTGGTTGATGTCAACAACTGGAACAATATCACCTACCTCACATAAGGAATCCAACAACACATAATGTAAGACTCAGACAGATGGCACTACAATAGTTTCTGATCACAGGGTCATTACATTCCAGGGCTTCTGCTTCTAGTGGTATGACACAAACAAATGTCAGTGATGTGCAACAGGCACGTTGGCCTGCAATGATGAAACACATCAACAGATCTATATAGTTCATACAAAAAGAGTGTTTAGCCAATGTGAAGGGAAACTAACATGTATTCAGCCTAGGACCACATATTTGCTGACCACATGGTGACACACATGATGCATCAAGGCCACCTCACAACAATAACAAGTCCAATGGAGTCTTCTAAACTTCCATCCTATCACTGTGCAAGAGATCTTGGCACTGGTCTTGTACACTCAAAGTCCATGACCTATATTCCCTGGAACAATCCATGTCCACTTTGTATGTCCAAACAGTATTATTTACCTGCCAATATCACAACTCAGAAATGTCCAGTGAAGATGTCATGGTGGAGGTATCTGAACAAATACAAAAACAAGTAGAGGCATGAAACCATAAATATAACACAACTCATGTAGCAAATGTCTGGAGAACACAGTCCATGTCATATATCTGAAACAAACAAACCAACATCTCCAAAATGTGATTGTGTAAAAAGCTTCCTCATCAGACACACTTTGCCAGTATTTGCAAAACTACAGCTTCAAAAGTTTTCCAAAAAATATACTCCTCACATTATCTCAACAAGAATTCATTGTACAGGCAAAGTCATGACATCTCATGACAAACTTACACTCATGAGAAGAAGTTGATTAGATATTAAGTCAGTTCCTCCCTCCTCACCATTATCATATTCATTTGGCATTTCTGGATTCTCACCTAGTGGCCCACAGGCTCCCCTCCCCTGGGATGTAAGGGATGGTCCTTTGCAGGGCGATGCTATGGAGCATGCAGCACGCCACAGTGATGTGACACCACTTCCGGGTGAGTAGAGGAGTGCTCCCCTAGTCTTGTCCAGACAGCAAAATCTGGCCATTAGGAGCACAAAAGCCTGCACAACTAGCCGCTGTGTTGTTTCATGGGCCTTATTGAAGTAGACTTCCACTGGCATAGTTGGATTTCTCAGTGGTGTTAACAACCAAGGATGCTTGGAATATAGTGAGTCTCCTGTTTTGCAATGAGACATAAGTGCCACAATGAGTCACACACTTCCTGATTGTACACCTAACAGTAAAGACACAAGATCACAACAGATATAACTTACCAATAAGCCAGGCCCTCCCTGGTTGCAGTAGTGTCATCAGTTTGGGTATGATGCTGTTCCGCATGACAAAGGCATCATGGGCTGAAGCCAGGAACCCGGTACAGACGGTTGAAACGTATAGATCTGACAAGCAGGCAATTTACACGTGATCGAATAGAAGTGCTTCCTGTTGTGATAGACTTGCTCCCTGACATGAGGTGGCACAACTGGAATATGAGTGACATCAATGGCTCCTATTATATGTGGGAGGCGACCAAATCCATAGAAGTCAGCCTTCACATTGGCTAATTCCTCACGTCTGGGAAACCTGTTATAGCTGTCAATGTGTTTCAGAAGTTCTGAAAGCACATCTTTTAAAAAACCATTGAACATAGGTTGTGGCAAAACACCAGATATAGCCACTGTATTTTTAAATTACCCTGTGGCCAGGAACTATAATATTACCATAAGTCTCACAGTGGTTGGTATACATGTTAGATTAATGTTTTGAGGCCTGAGATCTGGGTCCAACTGGGAACATAGATCTCGGATTGTTTGCCTATTCAGAAGGAGCTACTTTATTATGTCACTTTCTCAAATGGTCTGAAGGTCTGGAAATGGATGGTAGACTGGAGGTTGTCGTATCCTCCCTCTCCCAGGGTACATAATTGTGGAATCAAATTATTTGAACCATTAGTCACTGTGTCTACACCAACATATCTGATGAGTGACAGCAAAGTTATCTGACAAAATATTACTGACAGAAAAAACAGTGCACCCTTTACACATCAAAGTAGTCTGCTACTCAAGGTCCAGCTAGGATCCCCGTGACTGTCTAGACATGTGTGTACAACATATACTTGCATATACATGCATATACTTGCAACACACCTACCTGCTGCTCTTGGACCCCTTGATATTGTAAAGTATGTTCTGACTGCCAGAAACACCATCACTGGCGGGTTACAGTGCACCACAGTTATTTAGCATCTGTGACCAACAATACACTACACTGATGACTCAATAGGTAAGTATGCATATCAAGGGATGTATTTTGAGATGTTAGTGCACATTTATACATGTTGTGACACATTTTTTCACCTGTATGGCCAGCTGTGTGAGTCATTTGAGGATGTTGGTAGCAATGTGTAAAGTCCCACTGATCACCCAGCCCTGATCAGGCCTTGGCAGTCTCTGGTATGTTTAGGAAAGTACCATCTTGCCTGGCATGTTACCCCCATATTTCACTGTATATATGTTGTTTTAGTTGTATGTGTCACTGGGACCCTGCCAGCCAGGGCCTCAGTGCTCATAAGTGTGCCCTGTATGTGTTACCTGTGTTATGACTAACTGTCTCACTGAGGCTCTGCTAATCAGAACCTCAGTGGTTATGCTCTCTCAGTTCTTTCAAATTGTCACTAACAGGCTAGTGACCAATTTTACCAATTTACATTGGCATACTGGAACACCCTTATAATTCCCTAGTATATGGTACTGAGGTACCCAGGGTATTGGGGTTCCAGGAGATCCCTATGGGCTGCAGCATTTCTTTTGCCACCCATAGGGAGCTCTGGCAATTCTTACACAGGCCTGCCACTGCAGCCTGAGTGAAATAACGTCCACGTTATTTCACAGCCATTTTACACTGCACTTAAGTAACTTATAAGTCACCTATATGTCTAACCTTTACCTGGTAAAGGTTGGGTGCTAAGTTATTTAGTGTGTGGGCACCCTGGCACTAGCCAAGGTGCCCCCACATTGTTTAGGGCGAATTCCCCGGACTTTGTGAGTGCGGGGACACCATTACACGTGTGCACTACATATAGGTCACTACCTATGTGTAGCTTCACAATGGTAACTCCGAATATGGCCATGTAACATGTCTATGATCATGGAATTGCCCCCTCTATGCCATCATGGCATTGTTGGCACAATCCCATGATCCCAAGGGTCTGTAGCACAGACCTGGGTACTGCCAAACTGCCCTTTCAGGGGTTCCACTGCAGCTGCTGCTGCTGCCAACCCCTCAGACAGGTTTCTGCCCTCCTGGGGTCCAGCCAGGCTTGACCCAGGAAGACAGAACAAAGGACTTCCTCAGAGAGAGGGTGTTACACCCTCTCCCTTTGGAAAATGGTGTGAAGGCAGGGGAGGAGTAGCCTCCCCCAGCCTCTGGAAATGTTTCCATGGGCACACATGGTGCCCATTTCTGCATAAGCCAGTCTACACCGGTTCAGGGACCCCTCAGCCCTGCTCTGGCGCGAAACTGGACAAAGGAAAGGGGAGTGACCACTCCCCTGACCTGCACCTCCCCTGGGAGGTGCCCAGAGCTCCTCCAGTGTGCTCCAGACCTCTGCCATCTTGGAAACAGAGGTGCTGCTGGCACACTGGACTGCTCTGAGTGGCCAGGGCCAGCAGGTGACGTCAGAGACTCCTTCTGATAGGCTCCTTCAGGTGTTGCTAGCCTATCTTATCTCCTAAGTAGCCAAACCCTCTTTTCTGGCTATTTAGGGTCTCTCCTTTGGGGAATTCCTTAGATAACGAATGCAAGAGCTCATCAGAGTTCCTCTGCATCTCTCTCTTCACCTTCTGCCAAGGAATCGACTGCTGACTACGCTGGAAGCCTGCAAAACTGCAACAAAGTAGCGAAGACGACTACTGCAACTCTGTAACGCTGATCCTGCCGCCTTCTCGACTGCTTTCCTGGTGGTGCATGCTGTGGGGGTAGTCTGCCTCCTCTCTGCACTAGAAGCTCTGAAGAAATCTCCCGTGGGTCGACGGAATCGTCCCCCTGCAACCGCAGGAACCAAAGAACTGCATCACCGGTCCCCTGGGTCTCCTCTCAGCACAACGAGCGAGGTCCCTTGAATCCCGCAACTCTGTTCAAGTGACTGCCACAGTCCAGTGACTCTTCAGTCGAAGATTGGTGGAGGTAAGTCCTTGCCTCCCCACGCCAGACTGCATTGCTGGAAACCAAGTCTTTTGCAGCTACTCCGGCCTCTGTGCACTTCCGGCAGAAATCCTTTGTGCACCGCCAAGCCTGGGTCCACGGCACTCTAACCTGCATTGCATGACCTACTGAGTTGTCCTCCGGCGGCGTGGGACTCCTTTGTGCAACTTCGGGTGAGCACCATTTCACTCCTCTTCGTAGTGCCTGTTCTGGCACTTCTGCGGATGCTGCCTGCTTCTGAGAGGGCTCCGTGTCCTGCTGGGCTCCCCCTCTGTCCCCTGACGTAATTGGCGACATCCTGATCCCTCCTGGGCCACAGCAGCATCCAAAAACCCTAACTGCACGACTTGCAGCTAGCAAGGCTTGTTTGCAGTCTTTCTTCAGGAAAACACTTCTGCACGACTCTTCATGGCGTGGGACATCTATCCTCCAAAGGGGAAGTTTATAGCCCTTGTCGTTCCTGCAGAATCCTCAGCTTCTACTGTCCAGTATCAGCTTCTTTGCACCCACAGCTGGCATTTCCTGGGCATCTGCCCACTCTCGACTTGGTCGTGACTTTTGGACTTGGTACCCTTGTTCCACAGGTACCCTCGTCTGGAAATCCATTGTTGTTGCATTGCTGGTTTTGGTCTTTCCTGCAGAATTCCCCTATCACGACTTCTGTGCTCTTTGGGGAACTTTAGTGCACTTTGCACTCACTTTTCAGGGTCTTGGGGTGGGCTATTTTTCTAACCCTCGCTGTTTTCTTACAGTCCCAGCAACCCTCTACAAGGTCACATAGTTTTGGGGTCCATTTGTGGTTCGCATTCCACTTTTGGAGTATATGGTTTGTGTTGCTCCTATCCCTATGTGTCCCCATTGCATTCTATTGTAACTATACATTGTTTGCACTGTTTTCTAATACTATACTGCATGTTTTTGGGTATTGTGTGCATATATCTTGTGTATATTTGCTATCCTCATACTGAGGGTACTCACTGTGATACTTTTGGCATAGTGTCATAAAAATAAAGTACCTTTATTTTTAGTATATCTGTGTATTGTGTTTTCTTATGATATTGTGCATATGACACTAGTGGTACTGTAGGAGCTTCACTCGTCTCCTAGTTCAGCCTAAGCTGCTCTGCTAAGCTACCATTATCTATCAGCCTAAGCTGCTAGACACCCTATACACTAATAAGGGATACCTGGGCCTGGTGCAAGGTGTAAGTACCCCTTGGTACTCACTACAAGCCAGTCCAGCCTCCTACAGTATGACAGCAAAATACACCTCATGGAGCTTTCCGAGTGCCACACAACCTTGAACCCACATACAGGATGGGCACAGGATGTACTGTCATGCATGAAAGTGATGGAAATATGATGGTCAGGTAGGGTCTATATGCTCAGCCTGCAGAGGGCAATGCCTGCCAAAGCATTTTCACAGTATGGGACATAGCCCACGCTGGTGCACAGTAACTGTGGCCATGCAACTGAGGCCTTGGGCCCTCTCACTGTAGACCTTTAGAACCTTGGATGTTGCCAAAATGAGTTTTCATAAGCAATATTTGGCCAGAATGCATTTACCTTGACTACATGAGGAATGGGGATTGAGGTAACACCTGACCTGGTACTCATTTCCATTAACCCTTCTTGTCAATCTGTTTTAATGACTAATGGCAGGCCCTTTACCCCAATAGGTCTGTTGTCACCTTTCCATAAGTCATGTTTGTACAGTGAAGGCCTAGTGCACAAGTGACAAACAAACAGTGCAGATAATTAGTTAATTCAGGGGCAATCAGGACATGTGAATCACTAGCTTTGTAACATACAATCAGTCCCACCAAACATACTTTGCTATGTTGGATGTCAGCTCTGTCAGAGTGCCACATATGGTAACCGGTGTCTCCTGTGATACCAGTACATACCACACAAACATACTCAGAAGTGGTATGAGATTCCATTAGGTATATAACATGTTGACCCACCCACAGAGAAGAAGCTTTCAGTGACACCCATGCCAGCCCTTTCATTGTCACCTAAGTCTTGGGGTGTAGTTGGTTACATGGTAGTTGCCTGTATGAACCCTATTCAGTGAGTCATTGTGCCTAGATGTTAAGGTGTCTGTACAGTCATGCACAAGTAGTTTACCCTTCAAAAGGTCACTATGGGGTGTTGTATGTCATTGTGGCTCACATCACAATACAGGTTGCTTGAGCCTGGGCTACATGATGTCAGGAGGCTTTCTAAGTCAGTGTACACCATGAGCCGGTGATTCCAAAAGTGTGTATATATTTCCTTGTACATATAACAATTTGTGCTTTACACATGTAGTGTGTTGCCAGTTACAAAATGCTTGTGCTAGATGTTTCCAAGATGTGTATTAAACAACCAGTCAATCATTAAAACAATTAAATAGTGACCTCTTCATTAGTCTATTGCATCCATTCAGGTCATCGCCCATCAGAAGCAAAGGATTTGGAGAACCATCACCCGGAAGATGAGGTCCCTGGGAGTGAAACCATTCAAGGTGACATGGTCTCATAGTTGTTCCATTGGTATTGTGATTGAACAAATTCATTCATGCAATTGAAGTTGTATGTGAATCTGAATTTCCTGTGTGCAAATGTTTATAGTTCATGTAGCATGCATGCATGTGGTGTAGCAAATACTGAAGGAAATTAAGAGGACCTTGTGACTGGGGCTACTGTACATTTTGGTAATGATTTATTATCAAAGCTGTTGCTCAAGTGTGTTGAGGCACATGGAATAACTCTATGTATACTTGTGATTTCAGCATCAGCCCAGGCATGCGTAGGAGACAGGGCCAACATCAGTGGGGAAGCAGCTGGCCACAGTACCTCCAGTCACAGAAATGGAGGGACATAGTGACCCAGAAGGCAAGGGGAGTGCCACGGAGGATACCAGCTCTACATCATCATCTTCAGAGTTGACCTCCAGTGGCCACTCCCTAGTGGTGGCAGAACACTCAGGACCTGCTCCTGTTCCATCCTTGTCCAACACCTCCAGTTCCATCTCTACCCTCCCTATTGCTCCCCACCCAGTTGGCCGAGCCCGCTCACCCAAGAGGGTAGCTGTTTCCTCCGCACCAGGAACCTCACCCTTTGCCCATGCTACCCCTGCTGCCCTGAGCGAGGAGGCTATTGACCTCTGAGGAGCATCTCGATGGGTCAGACTGCCATTCGTAATACTATACAGGTGCAGGGCACCCACCTCAAACAGATAGTTGCATACCTGGAAGACATTCATAGTGCTATCTCTGTCCTACAGTGATTTTTTCAGGCTCTGGCCTCCTCCCTCATGGCAGCCTTCCATCCACCACAATCCTCCTCCACCACCTTGCCCTTCCCCATCCATGTGTCTATTCCCACACCTGTCCAAAGCAAACTCCCACATATGCATGCACACATCCCAAAGGTCACAAGCAGCACACATAAAAACAAACAGAGCAAAACACACAAACATGCAAGCACTAAACAGTCACCCACCCCATTCACAACCACTAACACATCTACCATACCCCTAGATACCACCCCAAAATACACTGACACAGCCACCACTTCCACTATACCCCCAGATACCACCCCAATACCCACAGACTCAGCCACCACTCACCCTTTTCCCCAGACACCACCCTAGCACACATAGAAACAACCACCAGATCCACCATACTTCCATACATTACCCGAATACACACAGATACCTCCACATCCACCATCCCTACACATCACCCCAACACACACAGACATACCCACTACTCTCACCTTACACAGCACATCCATATCCCGGCCCACCAAGAAATGCATGGGCCCACACTCATACATGTAACAGACACCAACAAAATACAAGCATACTTGAGACACACATGCACCAGCACCAACCACACACAAAGCCACACCAAACACAAGCACCTCCTCGACCTCCCAACACCTAATCGCTCCTTTGCACCCTCCCCAATTTTCCCAAGGAAAGTTTCTAGTTTGGCCTTGCCCTTATCCCTTTGAAATCCCCCCAAACCCAAAAGGACCCCAACTGCAACCCAACCCAACCCATCCCTTCCACATCCAAGTCCTCCTGGGTGGACCTAGCCATATCCCACCCACACCCAAGAAGAAACGCACCCCTCCTAAAGTAAAGCTCACCCCTCCCAAAACCAAACCCACCCATCCTAAATCCAGCCCCACCTCACCCAAGGGTGATCATTGAGGTTCCTTGACTGCTCATTAGAAGCCCCTTCCTGGTGAAGCTCCTGTGGCAGTGATTAATGAGACACGTTTGGGGGCACAGCAGTGTGCAATGCATATGTTTTCATGGACTTGCCATTGATCTTTACTCCATTTTTGGAGTTTTGACAATAAAGTCCATTCGGTTGTTGTGCTAAATATAGGTCCTGCAATTACTTTTCAACCTTTTTGATGTTCATGTATAATTTGTGATGTATGACTACAGTTGTGATTGTTTAAGCCTGATTGATGATCCATTTGATATAGTGGTGAAGATATGACTTTGGAACTAGTGCTGGAGTTATCCAGAACATAGGGATATTGGGAGATGTTGGATGGATTTATGTGTGGGATGTAATCCAATTGGGGTGGCATTGCACTGTGTGTTGTTTCATATGGTAAGTTTTTCAGCTTGGCTTTCCCATTATCAACATCTGTTTGTTTTAATTTCTCCTCCTAGTGTAGGTTGGTCATTTGTATCATGTGTGCAGGCTAGAAATGTGTTAGTTAACGCATGAAGGGTGTTCAATTGTGCTCCCTTCCCATGCAATTGAATGGACATGTGTCCATTTTAATGTGTGTACCTTACACCTACTTTATCTAACTGTGTGATCCATGCTGTTACTGTTGTATGTGCTGTCTAATCTTGCACTTACCCTTTGCCACATGGGTATGACACTTGATAATGCTAGTGGTGGTCACCCTTGATATTCATCAGGCCACAGTTGCTATGGAAATAATGGTTTAGAGGCTTGTGCAAAAGTGAAATGTGTTCCAGGGCAACAGGCTTCCTGAGGTCTCCTCTCCCTGATACCATCATACCTATTGTGCAGGTATGGTTTACATTCTGTGCTTTGGATGTTTGTTCTGTTGATTCAGCATCCCATTTACCTTACATTCTCTGGGAATGTTGGTGATATGTGTGATCCCATTCCAAGGATATTGAAGTGGAGGAGTCTTTGGGTTTAATGACACAATCATACAGATGTGTCGGTTATGATATGACAGGCAATGGCATGTGAACAATGCAAGGGTGTCACTTCAATTTGTAGGTGTGAGATAAATGAGGATCTGCTGTTTTGTGACACAATGTTATAAACACATCAGTATCCCTGTGACTGGGATGTGCACACATTGAAAGTTGTATAGTGTGTGGTGGTGCAGTGCTAGTGACCTGGCCAAAGGGGGTGCCATGGGACTGTGATTGTGACCTATGCTGTCCATTACTCCGAACCCGGGCACAGGCAATATTTTGGACCACGGAGCATAGCCCAAATACCAGGTCAATTACAGCCCATTGAATTGCTGTGGAAAATGTGTAGGCGTTTGACTTACTGTTGGATGCGTCCACAACGCCTTTGATTTTGTGCACCATCAAGCACAACAAGCAGCAGCAGGACATGTAGTATAGGCTTAATTGTGGCACAGATGTGTGAGGCTCCCTACAGGTAAGTTTTGGCCTTATGTCACCCAGTTTCCACCAGCTCACATGTGGTGATTGGCCCGTCACATCAGAGGTAAGCAGCATCGTGATTGGGATGGTGGATACAAAGGTTGTCTGCCTTATGATAACCTCTTTGGGCTATCTCTTCAACATGGCGGTCGGGATTTGCTGGTTGTGTGGGCAGCACCATGGTGGAGTTATGTCTATGTAATTGCATGTACTGTAAAACAGTGGTCCGACTTTCAGCACTGTGGCAGTGGATGGCTGCTGCTGCCATGGCGGTCTCTGGAATACCAAACTCATAATAAGGCACCGAGGCCCATATTTATACTTTTTTAGCACCACATTTGCTTAATTTTTTTGAAGCAAAAGTGATGCAAACTTACAAAATATAATTGTATTTTGTAAATTTGCACCACTTTTGCATCAAAAAAGGTTGCAAATGCAGCACAAAAAAAGTATAAATATGGGCCTAAGGTCCTCATTAGAACTTCAGCGGTCTTTTGCACAGACTGCTGAAGCCGTGGGCGCTGGAAGACCACGAGTGCTGGCAGTCTTCCGGCCGCCATATCACGAGTAGTGAGGGATTTCCACCACAATTTGGGTGGAAATCCACCAGTGGTCGTGCTGCAGTCGGACGCGCAGAGGCAGTTCCACCACCGGCCCCGTCCCACCAAAAGGACTCCACCAGCCATTTTATGAGCTGTAATATGGCCTGGCGATGTCATGATGGCATGGCACTGTCAGCGGTGGAAGCGCCTGTTCTCTGCGGACAACTTCCTCACCGGACGTTGATCAATCAGATTAAAGCAGAGAAACAAAGGCCTTTCATCCCTGGGTGGAAGTTAACTTTATCCACAATGCTGGGAAGCCCTCTCCCACTCCCTTGAGCCTCTCTCCCCCTCGAGCGTCGCGGTCTAAGAACAGCACAACCAGGGAGGCAGTGACGTGGGCGATGGCAGCTTGCACAACTCCATCTACGAGTTTCAATTCCCCCACCCGTGCTTTGGTGCTTAAATAACCTGAAGCTTGGACTCTATTCTTTTCTTGCATTTTCTAGCTATGTTATCAGTACACGTTCCTTGGCTGCCCTGTTGCTCACTAGTCATTATTTTTTGGCCTTTTCTTGAACTCTCTTTCTCAGGGTTAAAGCAACCTTCGTCTGCCTCTCTCCCACACTTCCTGCTTCTTGCACATGCAGACTGCAGATAATTTTATCTATGGAATGTTGGAAAACAAGCTTGAAAGCAACATTGTGAACTTTTCCACGTACTGTTCAGGTTTCTGCATGTAGCACGCTCATCTACACTGCTCAGACTAATTAACCCTTCGCGTCACAATGTCTTCCGCACCTTTCCCTATACTGATCAGCGTGTATGTCAGTGTTTTTGAATGAGTGTATGCAGGGTGCGTGTGAGTGTGTGTGTGCATGTATGCGGGGGGTCTGGAATGGAAGGGGGTAGGAGGGTGTCTGGAATGGAAGGGGGTGGGGGAGGGTCTGGAATGGAATGGGGGTATGGGGTTCTGGTATGGAAGGGGGTTGGAGGGGGTTGGGATTGCACAGGGTGTGGGGGAGTCATCTACTGGCCACAAGAATGCAAATTCCTGTCGCAGGTAGCCCTGTTGCAAAGGATTTCATGGCGGGGCTACAGCCAAAAAATCCATGATGGGAAGGGGACTTGTGATACCACCAGCGGTCTTTGGTGGACCACAGGGTTGGAGATGCTTATTTGGTATGTGTAGATGGGTTTTTGTTAGTGTTTTGCACTATGTTTGTTGTGTCGAGTTCTTTTAAATGTATGATTATGTCATTTTAAAATATGTGAAGTTACTTATGTTTTGAGGAATAAATATAATGGGGTCATTACGAGTTTGATGGTCAGAAACATCTGACGGCCAAACTCCTGACAAGGAGACCGCCACAGAACTCTGGTCTCCCCATCGGCCCCATTACCACTTTCCCACTGGGCTGACAGGTGGAAACCAAGGTTCCTGCCCATCAGCCCAATGGGAAAGGTACAGCAACATTGTTCCCAGCTCATAATTGTACTAGCTTAACCCCTGTAGGGTTAAGCTAGTATGGGCCCTGGGACCAGGCCGCAACAGTCAGTTCACTTCAACCAGGTATATGGATTCAAGATACAGAGTTCTTCTGGCTGTCAATGGTACTAAACTGGGCTCATGTTAAAGCTGTTTTTACCACTGGCACAACGTGACACAACGTGACACAACATCGCAGACAAGGAGATGCAAAATCTCAGCTGGGGTAGATTGCAGATAAATGCAGATTGCACACTGTGGCCTACCCCTGCAGTGTCAAGTTAAGGCGTTAGTCACCATACTGGTGACGAACAAACATTGACAGCGGTAAGGGTGCCAGAACCTTTTGGAAAGTAGCTGGGCTCTGAGGGAGTGAGGTAGCGGCCTGAAATTGAAAGCAGCTTGACTATGACTCCCAGAAGACCCTGGATTATCTGGTTTTTAAAGATCCTGTGGTGGGCCCGATGGCCGGTGCAACTTCAGATTCAGCAGTTGCTTTTATGTGCAGTTTGCAGGGCACTAGTGCCACTAGTCCAAGGGAGACTGATAGTGCTTCTGGCTTCTATAGGTGTCCCTCTGGTCGGGAGGGGTGAATTTCAGCCAATGACAAGGGCCAATCACACAGTCTGCTGCATCAGGAACAGAGTTTACCTCTTTTGCTTTGGAGTGGTGGGCAGAGTCCGGTTGTCGGTGATGCAGACTTTCTGTGGGTCAATCTTCAAAGTACGTTGATCAAATCTGAGGTTCTGGTGTCAGAGGTGTCCCTTACACCAGGCATTTAGAGGAGTTAGTGGTGTTGTGAATAGTAGCCAATGGGCAACTAGCTTTTCCAGCCAATCCGCCCCCCTGAGGTGACCAAATCTGGTGGGACAGGTCACCTTTGGGTGCCCAGAACCCTCTGTTCTGCCACTCTTAGGATGGCAGAAATAAAGGTTAGTCCGCAGACTGGGATTCTAACCCTAGAGGTGTGGTCAGCCTGCTGGGAGTGTGCACAGTCCTGCATACCTAATTTACCACCTGTCCATGAGAAAAAGTGCCTGGGGAATGGAGGGTCTGTTTCCTCACTGGAGGACAGCCCTGCTGGCTATCAAGGGCAGTTAAGCCTTTGAAGCTCACCACTCTGATTGCTCTATTCACTAGCCTGGCTGAGGGGTAAGGGCGTGACCTCCTGCTCACCTCAACCATTTGTTCTGACCTCTGGGAGTACTCAGGCTGCCTGGCAGAAGGTCAGAAATCTGTCTATGGTGGTAGTGAATGTTGGAAGTAGCGTGGGCAAGCACTAGCGAGCCACCTGGGTACATGCCAGCCTTCCCTTGACACAAGAATTATCTTGGGGAGCGAAGGCAAGTTATTTGACATAAAACTAAACATTTATAGGTGGTTCCATAATAGAGCAAGCAGCCCTGGTCAACCAAGTCTTAAGTCTCATTTACCCTATGGACTGGCCTGCACTTATGGTGTACCTTATTAAAAAGGACACTATAGAGACATTGATGCTTGTGTTTATATTTGTGTACTTTAAATACAATGTAACCTGTCTCCTAGATTGCAGAGGGCTACCTTAGGGGTGTCTGACATATACGTAAGGCAGTGCATTGAACAGTGCCACTCTTGGTGAGGACATATTCGAACTCGAGCAGTTTGCACAGTTCTGGCATTCTGCAATGACAGGACTGCCACCACTACATTCTGAGGGTCACCTAGGGTGGCACAAGTGTGTGCTGCAGCCCTGGGCACCCTGTTACCACTTATGCCCTGGGTAGAATTTGCTAGAGTCTTATAATGGGGTAAAGTCTTGCCAATCAGGCACTCATCACGGTGACATAACAATTTAGCTAAAGAGCACAGTCACTGGGTCCTGGATAACAGTCTTCCAGTGCAGTAACATAATCATATACATCAGCAACAGAAACCATGGCGGTAGGCCAGCTCCTAATACTGCCGGTGGTCCTCTGTGGACGGCCAGGTTGGAGAGGATACACAACCAATGTTAAGTACACACACACCTACCTGTGACATCTCAGCAACAGATCATCGCACTGTTGTCCACATGATATTGGGCTCATGCTACGAGCACCATGTACATGTGACATTGTGTCCACATTCAGAGTCATTCAAAATGCATGACACAGTCACAGCCATTAAACACCCCCTTTGGGCAGGTCACTGACACTGCACCACAACACTACACAAAAACTCATGTCTGACCATCTCCGGCACAGGAACCATGAAATGTACACAACATTGTGTCACACAACAGCAACAACACACCAACATCACATTTATCAATACAACTGACACCTTCAAATTGCACACATGCCATGGACTGTCATCAGATTGAACACACATATGTGTCATAGAACACAAACACTTCTCCCACAAAACATGGCTGCAATGGACCCACACATCACTCACATTGCAACACAATGGAAGGTCAAAGGGGGCAGAATAGTTCGAGAGGCAAATATAAAAAGCTCACAATGCTAATAATATTTGCACAATAGGGACGGTGGCATCAGGAGCAATCAGCAAAGGATGCTGCATTGGGGCACTTTACACTTTGCACATACCCCTAAAACAACAATTGCACAGGAACTGACTGTTCAGGTATCTCAGGGGCAAATAAAAGTAGAGCCACATGACATGTATATCTGCATAATGTGGAAGTTCAAGTCAAGAAAGCAAATAAGGAAGTGGCTGCAAGGAACACACAGCAAAATGGGCACATGCACAGTCAAATGCAAAGAAAGTTAGTACAGTTGAACACCCTCCACATCTGGACAAACAAAACTCAAGCTTCCACACATGAGACAATTTTACAATCCATTTCAGGAGAACAACTCTAACACCGTACATGCTGATACTGGACAACACAAGATAAAATAGTTACCACACGAAACATAAGACAATGCAATGACACCCCAGTTGGATTAACACCCACATATCCATACAGTCAACATCTACCTTTGTCTTGGGTGCCACCTGAATTGCCCACAAAGCCAGATATTGCAAACAACAGCAAATGGATCAGCAATCAGGGTGAAACACACACAACTGTAGACATACAGCATGTTACTCAGGAACAACATAAAGGTAGAAAAGGAAGTGCAGGACAAATGTGTACCCCAAAAACCACAACTTCAGTTTATTTAAGTCCGAATAATGGCAATTAAAGTCCATTGACCAGTCCATTTGAAAGTCTCTGCACAGTACTATGCCACAATTGACTCTAATCTGTGCTAGGGTACCACCACAGGAAGGGTATGCAGTGAAGCCATTTTAATCATGTCTAAGGGCATGTTATTTTAGCCACTCTGCCTTCTGTCTGTGCCCTTTAGCCTAGTAATGTTTCCTTTTATTCTTTTAGAAATGATCACATTTATGGTGGTGTTTTATTTTCCTTTATTGTGCTGTCCTTTTGCTTAGGAAAACATTTACATTTCTTTTCACTACATTGCTTTCTTCAAGGCTGCGTCAAGATAGGATTGCTGGTACACCGTGTCTCTAACATTTCACAGAAACATATGTATTTTTACATGGGGGACACATGTCCCTGAACAGTAGCTGTTTTGTTATAGAAACATCTCTCTGCCCTGGCAAGCTAGAGGGAAGTTCTAGCCAGATGGCCACTACTGTTTGCTGTCCGACTTAGCTACAACTGCTTGCTGAGACTGCCCATTACCCCTATATAGGGAAGGTGTCTCGATTGACAACAGGCTTCACCACCACTCTCATACTCAGACATGGGGGATATTGTCTTCCTGGGGTGTCTTGAAGGGCAGTTTAGGGCTTATCCTGCTACAATCTAACATAGAATATTATTGGCATAGGTAGGAATCACACATCTTATATAGTGACAGTCTGGTGGGACTTTTCTTGTGTTTCACTTTCCTTTATATCATTCTGTTTCTAGTATGTTTTCTCACCCTAATTATTAAAGTTCATGTTATTTAATCTAAGGAATAGCTGATTCAATAAATCCTATTGAACCATGTCCTTCTTATGTTTGTCTTTGAATGTATGAGACAAATGTAACCAAAAGAAAAGGATGAGATCTGACCCACCACAATTTCCCTGAGAAGCCACAATGTCATGCGCCTGGTTGCCACGGATCACCCCTGCCCTTGGTCATGGGTGAGGTGCTGCTAGCTAGCTGGAAACGGATTAGGCTGACAGTTGTCACATGGTATGGGATCAAACCTTGTTCCCTACAATTTAGGTGATGCTGCTGCCCAAATCCAGCAGTCTCATTTGTACAATGAGAGCCAACAAAGCAGGGCATCGAGTGGGCAGGCAGGCAACTCAGGGATCATCCATGGAGGGTGGGGATAGATTTGGGATGGCTGGGTTTGTGTAGAGTGGTCTTTTTCTTTGAAGGGATGGGCTTCTTCTTGGAGTGGATGGTTATGGGTGCTTTCGGTGGGGCAGGTGTGACAAAAGAGGATTTACATCTAGAAGGGATGGGTTGGAATGCGGGTGGGAGCCTTTTGGGTTTCAGAGGTAGGGTGGAGGGAACAGGAGCAAGGGCAGGCTTGAAAAGGAAATTCTCCTTGGGAACACAGGGTTGGTCTGCAGAAATGGTTGGGGATATTGAGGTTTATGGAGTGGTTGTCTGGTGTGTTGGTGTATATGTTTGAGTGTGCGCATGCCTGAGGTATGCTTCTGTTTGGGTAGTGTCTGTTGGTTGTGTGAGTGTGGGCATTTGTGTGTCTTTGGGGGCTGTGGTGGGTGATGGAGTGGTGGATGTTTGAGTGTCCATTGAGGTGGTGTCTGCAGGTATGCTGGATGTGGTGGATGTGTCTGTGGGAGTTGTGGTGGTATCTGTGGGTATAGTCTGTGGGTATAGTAGATGTGATGAATTGTGTGTGTGTGTGTTGTGCTGATGTCTGCAGGTATGGTAAGTGTGCTGTCACTGGCTGTTGTGGTGGTGTGGAGGTATACCTGATGTGGTGTGTGGGTAATGGGAGTGCTAGGGGTATCTGGCAAAGTGGTGACTGATGTTGTGTTTGTGGGTGTATATTGAGTGCCTGCATCCCGGTGTGTCTTGTGGTGTTTGTGTCAATGTGTACTGCCTGTGTGTATTGAGGTGGGTGCATGTGGATATATCTGTGTGCTTCTGACAGGTAGGGAATAGGCAATTTGGATTGGGAAGAGGGAGGTGGAGGGGGGAGGAATGTGGGATAGTGACTGGCTGCCGTTAGTGAGGAGATCAGTGCCTCGAAAGATCTCTGTAAGCCATACATGGCACTATGAATGCCATCCTGGAAACCACTGGTCTGCTGAATTTGGCTGACCAACCCCTGGATGGCATTCCCAATGGCAGTCTGCCCCACTGAGATGCTCCTCAGGAGGTCAATAACCCCCTCATTCAGGGCAGCAGGGGTAACAGGGGTTCGGGCAGAAGGGCCTGTGCAAAGGAGATGTCCACCTTCTTGGGTGAGCGGGCAGAGCCAACTGGGTGGGAAGCGACAGGGAGGGTGGCGATAGAACTGGGGTGGTGGACAAAGATGGTACAGGAGTAGGTCCTGATGTGTCCGCCGCCACTAGGGAGTGGCCACTGGAGATAGAATCCGATGATGATGATGATGTTGATCCTGTCTACTCTGTGGCACTCCCCTCACCCACCGGGCAACTGGGTCCCTCCGTGTCATCGGTATCATGACTGAAGGTACTGTGGCCAGATGTTTCCCCACTTGGTGGTGCCCCGTCTTCTTTGCTTGCCTGGGCAGACGCTACCAATACAAATAGGAAAAGGGTCATCATATGTTCCTGATCACGCTTGAACAACAGCTGTGATTAGTAAACCTTACCATGGCATCAGGTAGGCCCCAACAACAAGGTACAACAAATTACCTCCTACATGTACAATACCACATGCATGCATACCATCTGAACTGTCAATAGTTGCCCAGGGGAAAATCAGGATCTCAGTTAACTACAATCGCATGGCTGAAGTTGTGCAATCACAGTACACATTGAGCAAGTAGGAGACTACATCACCTTCAGTGCTTTGCAGCATGGAGCATATCTCAGTTATCTGTTGTCATAAAATAGTAGGCCAATGCCAACTCAGCTTCATTCCCTGAGATCCCACACAAGGCCATGCAGACATCTTTTTTCCTCATACACAATAACACAACATTAAGAAATGATGTTCCTAACAACAGTACTGGGGCCTGGAGAAGGTGACATGGTGATACTTATGTCACACTGGAAACATAGCAGTAATGCACACTTCACCATGTGAAATTTGTCCTAATGGAGTCATGGAGGTAGTACTAATGCTGTTCATATATGCTACACATTTGGCATGGAAAAGTACAATGTAGACAAAATGTGCAAAATGTTAGGGTGCTATGTATAGCACCCCTTACAATGGCATACTCTGATTCAATCAGTAGACTTCATTTGTCCTTTGTATGTTGGAGATGCCCAGAGATTTGCAAGTACTTGTAGAAGGCCCTCAACATGTTTTGCCAATAGGAAGCTATACCAATGTCTCCATTCTGGTCCTGCAAACCCAGATGTCTGTGGAAGAACGGTTTTACTCAAACACATATCATTCTAACAAAACCTCAAGTCGCTTTATGATGCATGCCAACAGTTAGGTAGCAAATCCTACTCATTACACATGTGCAGTGCACTTTTCCACATGACGTCACATGAATGGCATGGAAATGCATTTTGTGTGTAAAAACTCTACTCCTATCCAACATGTCCCCCATTGCTACTGCAAGTGTACATGCCAAATGACATGTTATGATGGGCGAGGGTATGTGTCAGACAACAATCAATGGTGACACACTCCTGTCTGTGACACCAAATGAAATGTAGCCCCATTGAAAATGTCCTATTCCAAACACACATGGCATGCACAAATATGTGAGGGAATACAGAAATGAACCCATGAACACAGGTAGATCATGTATGAAACAGCAGTGTACACATTTTGTCAAAAGAAAAAGGGACACATGCTTACATGTAGGTAGAAGGAATGTTGGCAACAGTGATGACATATAAATCATGTCAATGGAAATGATTTGCATAGAATTTATACCAACAACAACAAACATTGCTTGATTGATCAATGTACACAGTCATGTGTTGACCCTCTAGAGCAAATTGTTTCTGGATTGTACACAGTTGTGTCCTAGGGCCCTGGGCCAATAGGCAAGGCATATCAGAATGCAACACTTTACATAGCTACACAAACAGTTACTCAACTACTGTGTCACACATGGCTTATCCCCAATTGTCAGAGGGAGATGTCAGTGCCCAACGCATTAACTTTGAAATGTGACAGGCAGGAATATGTGCTGTACTTGTCCCTTGTCACTGCTATGCTCCCCTCAAATCTCCAACAATGTCTGGGTATGCCACTGACAGGATGCGGGCCATTAGGGGGTCATGGTCCAACGTGAGCCCCATCCACATTGGGAGGACAGCCTTAGCTGGACCTCTGCAATCTTCCGGGCCCAGCATCTCAGGTCTTTCCACCTCTTAAAAAAGTGGGAGCTCAGTTGGCTATGGACCCCACGGGTCCTCATCTTCTGGTGAATGGTTCTCCATATCTCCTTCTTCTGGACAATTAGCTGTATGGATACAAGAGACAAATCAAGCAATTAAATGGTTATGTTACACACATGTCAGAAACATCAAGCTAAAAATGGTCAATTCGTAAACACATCACAAGTGTAAAGCACACAAGCCAATAAGTACAGGGACATGGCTACAGTCTTTTGTATCCATCTGCAGACTAACCCGCTACCCTGGCCATGGCCTACAATGTCTAAGCAAGCCTAGTCACATCTAACAGCCCTTGATCCCGCAACATGTACTGTGATGTGAGCCGCAATGAAACACTATACACATATGTGACTTCCGAAGGGTAAACTTCTTCGGCCTGACTGGACCAACACATTTACAGCCTACAAACAGTCCTGAAAGGCAACTTCCATAGTACAGACTTCACCCTTACACTTGAGGGACAATGAAAGGGCTGGCATGGTGGATATAGAAAGTGTCACATGTGTGGACATGTGGTCTACCAAATGCAGACTCATGCCACTTCAGGGGAGGTTCTGTGGTATGTACCTGTACTACAGAACACTCCTTTGGACACATTCCTCTAAAGTACAGAGATGGCATCCAACAATCAATGGTGTACACTGTTCAGTTTCTGCTATTTGAACAAGCTACTGAGTCACACGTTATGGCCTCCCAGGAATCTACACACTTTCTGCACTGTTATTAGTGCAATAAGCCTGCATAGGGCAATTATGACTTATGTGAAGGTGGCAACAGAGCTGTGAGAGTAAGGGACCTGTCATGTGTCACAGACATACATTGTTAATAATGCAAAATACCCGTATGGACTAGTTCATGGATGAAAGTATGTACCCATTCCTAATCTAATCGATGGACTGAGGCATTCAGAGCACGTTTTGTCATTAGAGCATCATATTGGCCACATGATAGGATCTACTGGGTGCAGGGAGTGAGTATAGTGCCACAGTTGCATAGCCACAGTGACTCTACCACAGCCTGGACTATGTCCCATACTAGAAAATACATTTCACCTAGTCTCTGAAGGCTGAGCATACATAACCAACATGACACTCAAATTCCCACCACTTCTATGCATGACAGTACATCAAGTGGCCATAAGCAATGCGCTTTGGTTTGTATGCCAACTGGAAAGGCACAGTAAGTCATGATATTCCTTCCAGATAGCAGTTTTGCAAGGCCAGATGTGGCTTGAAAGATCTGTGGCACTATGCACATTGCTCACAAGTTTCTTAAATGACTCAGAGAAGATGCAAATACAGCTCATGCTGTCATGCACATACATGTTGCCTAACATTTACAATGATTCTAAAGAAAGAACTGTCATTGGATTACAGTAAAGTCTCTTTGCCTAGTTATGTGCATCCAACACTAGGAAGAGCTGGGACCCCCACACATAATACTGGTCACCAATACCTGCACCATGTACATCCCATTGATGCCATACAAACTGCAACAACAGGCACACAAGAAGTCCAACAGGCACACAGGGCACATTTTATTCAGTGAGGAGGGAAAGTATGGTGTTGAACTGAATCAATTACGCACATAAGGTTCTGACCTGCTCCTCTGGAGAGCTATAAAGCTGTCCGTACAAGGGAAGGACTTGAGTTACAAGCCTCTCTAGCTCCTCTAGAGTGAAGGCCGGGGCCCTATCACATTATGGATGAGGCATGATTGCTCCCAGAGGCAGCACACAGCAGCTCAAGTAGCGAAGGTGTTGTTGGCAGCAGTGTCAGAAGTTAAGTAAGTGAATTTGCACAACATGGTGGTCATGTATGCCACGTAAGCGGTCATCAAAACCGATGGACACAACTGTTGGGCCGTGACCACCACAGGCAACACCGTTAGGCTATGGCTGTGTCTGCTGTGGTTAGAACCGCCTATAGCATGGATGACTTCCGTCGGTGGTCATGGGCAGTTCCTAATGTCCAGTGGAGTAGGTCAGGCATCGCCATTTTAGCCGCTGGAAATACTGTAAATGGCTTTGTAAATTGCGTCACACATTGTTTCTGTGGGATCATCACAACCATCCTCATTCTGTCTTGTTATGTAGGTCCTAGTACAGAACCACCAGTGTAGTATGTTGCATGGTACAGATGGCATATGACGGCAGTTCTTGTTCCACCACCGCCAACGTTAGTCTTTGGCAGTCGGAAAATGTAGTCAAATTTTGAGGGGCAATTGTATAGCAGATAGTTGGGCACCACCTGAATCCATGTTGTGGACACATGTGTGGGCAACCATGGTGGTCACATGTGTCCCTTATGTACTTGCCAGCAGGATATATACTGTGTGTCATGTTTATCCAGTCAGAAATGCTTTGTCACATGATATTGTTGGCATGCATCATGTATGTTGCTCTGAACACAGTGACTATTGCTACAAATATTGTCTTGTCACTCTGGGAGGGGAAGGATGTAACAACCTCCTGTCTACTGTCCACTGCATGACCTTCAGCCGATGGAAGAAAGCCACATCATGCAGGTATACCGTCTGAATAGGCAAACAATAGTGGACCTATGACATCAGTTGGGGCTACGTGTGATGCCAGCTAACAGTATTCCAACCTGAATACCACCCATGTCAGTATTGCACTTCCTGGCCACTGGGTCCTTCCAAAATACAGTGGCCCTATCTGCTGATATGTCCCAACCTATGCTCAGTCTAGTTTTGAAGCTTTCCTCTTTACAGTGTTGAAAGACATTGACAGCTATGTCAGTTTCCCCCGATTTGAGGATTTAGCCAATGTGAAAGCTGACTTTTATGGTTTTGCCCACCTCCCACATTTGGTGGGGGCGAAAAACGGGTCACATGTTGGCTTGGTGCCACCACAGGCCACTAAACAAGTCTATTGCAACAGAAAGAACTTCCATTTCATCAATCTACAAGTTGTCTGGTGGATCTCTACATCTCAAATGTGTGTGTCTGTTATCCTGAATCAGCCCATGATCCCTTCATAATGAGGAACATCACCATACCCCAGCTGATGTCACAACTGCACACAGAGAGGGCCTGGATGATTGGTAAGTCACATTTGGACTGATTGTGTGTGAGCAATGTCAGGTGTTACACTTAAGATGTGAGCCACTCATTGTTGCACTTATGTCCTTAAAAGGAGACTCAGTATTAGAAATAGGATCGCTAGTTGGCAGTCAGTTTACCCCCTGTCCAAGTAGGGACCCTCACTCTTGTCAGGTTAAGGGAGATACACAGCTCAGACAACCCCTGTTCACCCCCTTGGTAGCTTGGTATAACCAGCCACGCTTCTCTCAGAAGCCATGTGTGAAGTATTTGATCAAACACATACAATAACACAGTTAAAACACCACAAAAGGATTCCACACCAATTTTAGAAAACAGTGAATATTTATCCTAATTAAACAAGATCAAAACAACAAAAATCCAACATACACAAGCAAAGATATAAAATGTCAAAGTAAAAACAGTCTTGATCCATAAGAATCCATGGATGCATTGTTTCAGAACTAAGTATCTGGTATATGCCAAAAATAAATCTGCAGGGGTGAGCGTGCAATGGAAAAGCAAGCAATGCGTCAATTCTTTTCTCCACCGGGTAAGCAATGCATCAATTCTTTCCTCACAGGGAAGGGATGCATCCTCGAGTCCTTGCAGTGATGTTGAAGATTTTGACACCCACTGGCAATGCATGAAAAATTCAGGCACACGGCAGCAATTAATCTGTGGTAAGTTGGGGATGCGTCCATTTCACCGGTGCTGCATTGATTTTTCAGCGGCGATGCAGGCGCGCAATGATTTCTCTGCCGTTTAACTCCAGTGCATGAATTTTGTAGTGCACTGGACCCTTCTTCTTCCCTGCCCTGCCCCAGCAACATTCTAGGGGGGTTGGAGACTGTATTGTGAGGAGACAGATAGAGCCCTTTCAAGTGCAAGTGACAACTCAATCCTGCCACTCAAGCCCAGGAAGACTCATCAGGGTGAGCAGGACACACCTTAGCTCCCATTGTGTAGCGTGAGTTCACAAACAGCCCAACTGTCAGTCTGACCCAGACTTAGATCAGCAGTCAAGGATTTTAAGCAAGAAAATGCCCAATTTCTAAAAGTGGCATTTTCAAACTTACAATCTAAAACCCAACTTTACCAAAAGATGTATAGTTAAATTGTGAGTTCAAAGACCCCCAATCCCATATCTCTATCTGTTCCCAATGGGACATTACACTTAAAAGATATTTAAAGGCAATCTTCATGTTAACCTATGGGAGAGATAGGCCTTGCAATAGTGAAAAATGAATTTAGCTGTATTTAATTATCTGGATGTAAAACACATCACTACATATCCTATCTTTAAATTACAATGCAACCTACCCATGGGGCTACCTAGGGCCTACCTTAGGGGTGACTTACATGTAGTAAATGGGATGGTTTGAGCCTGGCAAGTAGATACACTTGTCATGTCAAATTGGCAGTGCAAAACCGTACACACAACCACTGCACTGGCAAGTCTGAGACATATTTATGGGGCTACTCATGTGTGTGGCACAATCTGTGCTGCAGACTCACTACTAGTATTTGCTTCACAGGCCCTGGGCACCTTTACTGCACTTTATTAGGAACGTACTAGCAAATCAAATATGTAAATCAGGGATAACCAATCATGATCACAATTTACACAGTGGACACTTGCACTTTAGCATTGGTCAACAGTGGTAAAGTGCCAGACTACCAAAAACCAGCATAAACAAAATCTAGCACACAGCCAAACATACAGGAAGCAGAGGCAAAACGACAGGGGAAACCACACCAAGGATGTCATGTCTAACACTCAGCATATTAATATCCGCCCTTGGTTGTTAATGCCACTAAGTGATCCAGCTGCACCAGAGGAATTCAACTTCAATGAGGCCCATAGAAGAACCACCTATCTCCTCACTCACCCGGGAAAGTGTGTCAGATCACTGTTGCATGCTGCATGCTCTACAACATCGCCCTGTAGAGGAATATCCCGTACATCACAGAAGAAGGGGAGCCTGCAGTGCCACTGGGTGAGAAATCTAAAATGCCAAGTGAGGATGACAGTGATGAAGAAGAAGGAGCTGATTTGCAAAAAGATCTCTTTCATGGCTACTTCTCATGAGTGCAAGTATGTCATGTTATGCCATGACTGTGACTGCACAATGAACTGTAGTTGTGAGAATGTGTGGACTTTAGAGTTTTATAAACAACTAGGGAGCTGATACTATGCAATATTCAGCCAAAGCCTGCTTAATAAGATAGCTTTTGACACATCCCACATTCACGATGTTGCTTTGTTTGTGTCATTTTCCTCACAATGCAAGTTGTTTTCCAGATATTAGTTTTGTGACTTATCGCATAGATATGGTTTCAAGCCTATGCTCCTTGTTTTGTTCTTTGTACAGGTACTGTCACCATGACATCTGCAGGGTTCTAACATTGGCGGGTATGTAATGCTATTCTGACCTACAAAGTGGACATGGATTGTTCCAGGTAATGCAATTCTCAGAGTTTGGGTGTATGAGACCTGCACAAAGACAGTTTCTACATGTTTGAGTGGAGGTTCAGAAGTTCCCAGTCAACTTGTTTTGTGTGTTTTGGTGGGCCTGATGCATCAAATATGTAGACCTAGCTTACGACCAAGAAGTTTTTACTTGACACTGCCTAAACACTTTGTATATGACCTGTATGCAGCTGTATTTCATCATTGTAGGCCACAGTGCCTGTATCAAAACACTGACATATGTTTGTATCATACCACCAGATGCATGGGAATTTAATAATGATTGCCCTGTTATCAGGGACTGCCATCCTGCCCTCTGTCTGTATCTTGGATTATGTGATGTTGAATTACTTTGATGTGGTATGTGATGAGAATCAAGCTGCTGACATCAACCACATCAATGTTTGCCTATTCTATGGTACACTGTCTGACAAATCCCTTCCTTCCATGCTCTGGGGGTCTGTACCAGTCAATATGTTAGTGTACTCAGTATGAGTCAGCCATTCTTTATTTCCAATAGTTCAGACATATTGATAGCCTATGTGCTGAACAATGTAATAACATTTTTAGTTTGAGAAGACACGTGTATGTAGCTTGGATCATCATTGTAAGCTTCACAGGGTCTGACATATCCACATGGCTAAATATGAAACCAAAATCAACAGACAAAGAGTGAAGGGTGACTTTATTGTGCAGCTATGTCTGACTTAAAATATATGTGGCGTGACTCAGCAAAATGTCAACTGTGAAGGGTGTCAGTAATAGTGAAAGGAATCATTGGAGTAGATGCCACACCATTAGGAGTCCAATGTCCAGAGTTCTCCTCCCATTGAAAATGGGAGGTGGTTCAGGATCAGTCCAGAGTGAATACATAACACACAAAGCAGGTCCTTAAGGAAGAGGGGGGTTACTGGTAGTGGTTTATGTCTTGCCATCCACACCTCCTGGATTCTTTGCTGTACATCCCCACTTGCGTGGGTGGAGGGGTGTTATCCTCTGCTACAGAGGCAGGGGTATCTGGGGCTTGTTGTTCCTCTGGCAGAGCCTTCCTTCCATTGGCTGACAACAACGTTGATGGGCCTGCTGTTGATAAGCAAAAGGAAGGGGCAGACTGGCCCTGCTCAGGGTGGTTTGTATGTCCCTCAACACCCCTGCTAGGGAGGCCATGTTGGTATTGTGGGCCTCCGTCAGTTCCTGCATGTCACACTGTAGCTGCTTGATTTCCTGGTGCTTGGTCAACACCTGGCCCATCATGCCTTGGGATTACTGATAGACCTCCAAGACATGGCTGATGGTGTCCTGACCAGGAGAAGCCTCAGTGACCTCGCCCTGCTGTGGGTGAACTGCCAGGAACTGGATGGCGGTATGGGGAGCCAGAATCCCCATGGCGGCGCAGCAAGCTGCGCCGCCATGGCGGATTCCCATGGGCAGCGGAAAGTCGGCGGTACACCGCCGGCTTTCCGCTTCTGGCCGCGGCTGTACCGCCGCGGTCAGAATGCCCGGCGGTGCACCGCCATTCTGTTGGCGGTGCTACCGCCGACCCCGGCCCTGGCGGTATTTACCGCCAGGGTCAGAATGACCCCCTTTGTGTAGTATGTCTTTATGGATTTTGGTTGTGGGTTCCTGAGAACTTGTGCTTGTCTCTTTCATACCTTGTAAAATTTGTTTAACTGTTGTTCTGTAATATTTGAGTGGTAGTTGTGCTATATTACATTATTTATACCACTTTCCTTTGTAGCTGCCCTTCCATAGCATGTATTAGAATACTATTTAGTACCTTTCCAATTTATACTTTCTTGGCTGTTGGTATAGTGCATGCATCTTAATAATTGCTTTTCTTTCTGTGAAGTGATAAACTTGGCACCCTTTTCCATCATACCTGTAAGTTTTTCTCTAATATAAATGTAGATTAGAGTTACATTTTGCACATTAGTTATTAATATATTCAAAAATGCAGTTACTTTTATTTTATTCACTTACTTGAATGTTTTATTGAGATGCTTTGCATGGTTTTGCAGCTTTTCCTCTCAGCTTTTTTAATGTGGATCAGGTGATTGTTTTCTGTTTAAAGAAGAAACAAATTAGAGTAATTTAAATTAGTATTTTTTGCTCCTTTCTTGAGGTTTAGGGAGTTATGTTTATTTTTGGCCACTGTTTGGGTGAGTTTCTAAGTTATTATTTATATATACGTACTTGATTATATAGGCCCTCATTACGACTTCAGCGATCTTGCAAAAAGACCGCCGAAGCCGTGGGCGCCACAATACTGCCAGTGCTGGCAGTATTCGTGGCTCCCTATTTTGACATTTCCGCTGGGCCAGTGGATAGGGACAGTGTTTCTGTCCGCTGGCCCAGCAGAAAAGTCACATCAACATTGAAGCCGGCTCATAATAGAGCCGGCGGCAATGTTGATGTGCAGCGGGTGCAGTGGCACCCATCACGCATTTCACTGCCTGAAATTCAGGCAGTGAAATGCATGATGGGGCTGTGCCTGGGGGCACCCCGAGTCCCCTTTACCGCCAGCCTTTCCATGGTGGTGTTTACCACCATGGACAGGCTGGCGGTTGGGGACTAATAATCCCCAGGGCAGCGCTGCTTTCAGCACTGCCCTGGGGATTATGACCATCTGGCGGAAGCCTGGCGGTATAGTGGGCGGGCCGGCATTATGGTCGTAGCTAATGCGCAACAGTCATAATACACTGGCAGAACACCACCTGGTGGTGGTGTTACCGTCAGTGTACCGTCGGCCGCCAGGGTCGTAATGACCCCCATATTTTTGGTGATTTGTTATAGATGAACTTTTCTAGCAATTTGTTGGTTTGGAAGTTGTGTTTTTCTCTCAGGTAGCCTGTTTAAAATAATAAAAGTTATGGAGTATGTTACTGTTTATTTGCTAATCACAATTTTTTAAAAGTTTTTTAATATTTAGGGCCTCATTACAAGTTTGACGGTCTGAGAACTACCATGTTGGTGGTGATGGTCTGACCGCCAACACGCTGGCGGAAACGAATGCCAAATTATGAGTTTGGTGGTGGTGCACACAGAAGACTACCAGCGGTCTTCCGGCACCGCCAGGCAGGACAGGCCTTTGTGGTTGTCTGGAGGCACAAACAGTCCAGTGGCGACTATGTTTCCACTGGACCTATTAGAAGGTTGCACACCGCCAATGTGACCACCGTGGTCTCCCGCTGCTCCTGCTCACCAAAAGACAATGTAATCATCACCAACAATGGTGACAACAACTCTAAGTACACACACTCACCTGTTACATATGTGAAATGTACATATTTCTACAGTTACATAGCATGTCATAGTGAGTGGGTGCAAGGGGCTGCACACACACATAACAGCATAGTGACACTCACACTCACATACTGCTTCAATTACACCCATGCACATACATCATGCACACTTCAGCCAGCACTCACACACCACACATCAATAACACAGATTTATGCACAGCAACACAGCACAGGCCCAGGCTCACAGATTACCATATAACATGCAAACTTGTAACAACAACATAACTGCACAACTACAAAAAAATGTCACATGTGTTGTGCCTGTGATGCTGGGGGTGGTGAGGGTGCCAGGGCAAGTCATGAATGTTTCTGTGTCTGCAGGTAGACGTTGTTTGGATATGTGCCGGTGGTGTGTCTTGTGGTGCTTATGTTTGTGTGCGCTTCCCTTGTCTGTGTAGGTGGATGCATGAGAGTCTGTTTGTGTTCTTTGGCAGGGTCGGGCAAGGTGTGATTTGGACTGGGAAGAGGAATGTGAGGGGGGACAATAGACAAGGGGTCACTGGCTGCTGTCAGGGTGGAGGCCAGAGCCGAAAAGATCACTGTAAGCCATCCATTGCACTGTGAATACCTTCCAGAAATACATTGCTTTGTTGGACCTGCGTTACCAGTCCCTGGATGGCATTCACTCTGACCCACAGAGATGCTTCTCAAGAGGTTAATAGCCTCCTCACTGAGGGTATCAGAGTGAATAGGGGCTGAAGCAGAGGTGCCTGTAGCAAAGGAGACGCCCTCCCACTTGGATAAGTGGGCATGGCCAACTGGGTGTGGAGCAACAGGGAGGGCGGTGATAGAACGGGGGTATTGGAGTGGTCCCCGATTGGTCTGCCACCACTAGGGAGTGGCCACTGGAGGAGGACTCAGATGAAGAGGCAGCAGATCCAGTCTCCCCGTGACACTCCCCTTGCCCTCCAGACCACTGGGTCCCTTGGTGTCTATGGTGTTGCGACTGGAGGGCCCGTGGCCAGAGGCTTCCGCACTCTGCTGTGCCCCATTTCCTTCACCTGCTTGTGCTGATGCTGAGAATAGATAGTGAAGTAGGGTCATCCCATACACATATTAGACAAAAATCACATACCATCATGCCAACTGCCCCCCATCCACTGGAAATGCCAGTAAAGTTCCAACATCATGCAACAACACAATACCATGCAGGTCCCTCAATTTCCTGACTGTCACTCACCATCAAAGTAAGCTAACACAAACTTACAATACCATGCATGAAGTAGACCAATCACACTGTCCATACCATGACTGTGACTATTCCACATAATACAGGTCACAGGCCCTGATTCTAAGCTTGGCGGGCGGCGGTAGCCGCCCGCCAAGCGGGAACCGCCAGAAGACCGTACCGCGGTCAAAAGACCGCGGCGGTCATTCTGGGTTTCCCACTGGGCTGGCGGGCGACCGCCGAAAGTCCGCCCGCCAGCCCAGCGGGAAACACCCTTCCCACGAGGAAGCCGGCTCAGAATGGAGCCGGCGGAGTGGGAAGGTGCGAAGGGTGCAGTTGCACCCGTCGCGAATTTCAGTGTCTGCAAAGCAGACACTGAAATTCTTTGTGGGGCCCTCTTACGGGGGCCCCTGCAGTGCCCATGCCATTGGCATGGGCACTGCAGGGGCCCCCAGGGGCCCCACGACACCCCATACCGCCATCCTGTTCCTGGCGGCCGAACCGCCAGGAACAGGATGGCGGTATGGGGTGTCAGAATCCCCATGGCGGCGCAGCAAGCTGCGCCGCCATGGCGGATTCCCATTGGCAGCGGAAAGTCGGCGGTACACCGCCGGCTTTCCGCTTCTGGCCGCGGCTGTACCGCCGTGGTCCGAATGCCCGGCGGAGCACCGCCAGCCTGTTGGCGGTGCTACCGCCAACCTCCGCCCTGGCGGTATTTACCGCCAGGGTCAGAATGACCCCCACAGTCACAACAACATAGTCAACCAGTAGACAAGCAATGGATTCCAATTGGAAGGTAGCTTAACAAATACACAGACTCAATCCTTTCATTGTAAGGTAGCTTAACAAATACACAGACAAATACATTACTCTGATGTCATGTACCAGGCAATAACATAAGTTGCCAAGTGAAGGTCTGCAACCCTGGTACAAACAGTCATACCTTTATCAAGTGACATAGATTCAACCATATCACTATGGACACATACCATCATATGACATATCAACATGTCACACCTGCCAAATGTTAGGCAAGGAGATATTACACATGTCATACACACATGCACTAATTGTGATGTACCAAGGAGTGACAATGGACTCAGGTCCAAGCTACCTATGAAAAATATCTTCAGAAGACAAACAATAACAGTCAAGTAAGTTCACACCAATGTCCTACACGCAATTAGCAGTTTACAATATTGTGTATGTATCAAATAGACTATTGTAATGTGCAGGATGGAGGGAGAGAGACATTGTTAACACTAACACTAACATGAGTAAAACAATTTTCCACATAATGAGAAGTATCAACTCTACCCACACATCAGACATGGCAAGCCTGGCATCTGTGTGTGATAGATTCCCAGAGGCAAAGTATATGTCATACTAACATAACTGGTAGAACAACCACAATGCAAGCCAACAGTCAGGTCACACTTATCAACCTATACAAAAGTATTTATGAACTATCACAACTGTACCACTTACTTTTATTGTCAAACAAGACTTTCCCAAACACCCTGGCCTCATTTGCCATATCCTTCGTAGCTACAGCAAGTACACATAATGAATTCCAACAGTGAGGCATGACATTTGTCTTCAAAATACACATGATGTTTACACAGTACTATTTGGGCCAAAGCTGTGAGTGGACATCAATTGTCTATATATCATACCTACACAAGTATACCATGGACAAAATATGTGTCAATTTTCTGCTATTAGGCATCAGCATGGCACTCACATTCTTACATCTGATTCCTACATATGTGTCCCTGTGGAAATGTAGTATTTGCAAACTGGTAAGCAACATGCACATTGTCAACTGTGATGGGACATCAGACATGTCAATGTACATTCCTCACTTACCAAAGGGGATTACCTTGCAACATATGTGAAGATGTTAGCTATGTATGTCATGTGACAGGCCTGATGGACATCACTGCATCACATAATGCTGTGACACATCAGAAACCCACAAACACTGGAGATGACTTGCCTTTGCCTAACTTCAATTCACACATAGACATACCCTCTGATACAGAGAAGAGGACAGAGCAAGAACCGACCCACCTTTCTGCTGTGACGTTAGAGAGGAATGATCTGTTGGTGGGAACTAACACCCAATAGTGTGGTAAATGCAGATCACTGGAACACAAAAAACACTGTCATATGTGCTCCATTCTGTGCGGTAGGACTTTGAGTATCATGTCAAAAAACAAAATGACCTATCCAGGAGGGAAGTGGCTGTTGCAGGAGTGCATGGCCCCAAGTAGACCTGTTGAAGATGTGATACAGACAGTTACATGTAGCACCACATTTGGCAGGTACATATGATTTGGGCCATGTGCAGATTGACTTTGCTTGATCCCCTTATATGACAATGACACCTGCTTTCAATTATGTAGACCTGACATATGGGATACAGACACATCCTTTTTAAGTCACCTTGCTACAGAATGTCAGAGTACCTTAGTGTTGTAATTTAATAGCGATTAGATTAAGCATTAGCAGAAGACATCTTGTATTTAGCAACTATTGTGAACATTTCGCGGAATCCACTTTGTAATCATGGCAGCCATTTTCTCTGCCATGTGCTCCCCATGTGCTCTGTCCTACCTTTCTGTTAACCACTCTTGAAAATCTGTCTAGTGACAAGTTATATTTAGCATCTCTCACTTTCGCACATGCCCAGTAAGATCTGCAGCTGTTAGTAATCAGTAACAGACAGTAATGTGTCAACTAGTCCTTGAAAACTGTGAGCCCCTCCTACCTGTCGACTGTGCATTTCCATATGACCTTATATGTATGTAAGTCTTACTTCTATAATTGTACCACCTTCTTTTAGCCCCTGCGTGGGTATAAAAGGACCATGCTCTCTTAGTTCAGTGTGCTACTTCAAACATTACCGAAGGGTGCTGTTTGAACTGTAGTACCACCTCATGAGGTTTAATAAACTTTGTCTTTTATTTCAGTTTCTGTACCAACTTCTTCCTATATGGTCTGAGGACTTTGTGCAGAGAAGGGCAAACCCCTTGCACTAGTGGGCCTTGCTGAGGCTTACTTCAACATTAGGACTTGGATGTCTGTTTATTGACTCATACATTGAAAGCAGTGTAACAGTGCATGTTTCATGGTACCTCCCAGTTTGCAATACCCCATTATTGGGTTGACACATAGATGCACAATGTCATGTGGACACTGACAGCACACTCCATTGTTTAGTTTACATGCAAGGCAATTTTCAACTTGGTACACTGTTCTGGTTGTCTTAATGGTAGAATAGTGCCTGCTGGGAATTGTAGTGCTGTCAGCCCCTGTACTACCCACACCATACACAGTTACTGTGCCCTCAGGTGAGTTAAGTTCACATGTATAATGACAGACAGGGGTTTTTAGACAGTTAGACAGAGGGGTGGTGAGTGGGTTAGCTGTTAAGGTTGAAAAATGTGATCAGTGAGTATGCATGACAAAACACTGTGGTGGCTTTATTGGTGAAGTGAGTTACCTGACTGAACTCCCCCAGGATTTTCTGTCAAGCCCTCAGGATGCAGAATGCAAAGACCTTCTCCTCCCATGATATGAACTGTGGGGTGGAGGTGGGGGACCACCACCAGTCTTGAGTACTGCCAGCTGGTGTCTGTCTGAAATGGAACACACCTTCCAACACAACCTGCTATCCTCCCTTGTGCACGGGTAGCTGCCTACGGAATTTACCCTGTCAGATATTCTTCGCCACATTTTCATTTTCCTCACAATTATGGTCTGCTGGACTTGGGCTCCAAACAAGTATGGCTCTACTCTAATAATTTAATCCATCATAGCTCGCAACTTGTCATCTGTGAAATGGGGATGTCTTTGTGATGACATTATGGTGGTGCACAACACTGTAAAAGGATGATGGGATGTAGGTGTTGTGTGGTGAGGGGTTGACAGTTATTAAATGATGTGTAGAGGTGCTATTTTGTATGGTGGGTGTGCTGTACGGCTGTGGGACAGTTGCTAAGTGCAAGTTGGAGGGGGCCTAATCAATGGTACTGTTTCTGATGGGCTCTGGCCTCTATGTGTGGTGCTGAAGATACAAAGTATAGTGTTGTGTGAAGGGGTGTGCTTTATAATGCAGTTTGTGGGTATGCCAGGTATGTGGATGTATGTCAGAAGTGTGGATTTTGAATCTATTCATTTATTGTATATTACTTTAGTCACCGCTGACTGCCTTGGTTCCCGCCACCATTTGATGTCCTTTATGGAAGAACCACCATTGTGATTTGTGAGTCGTAATAAGTTTAGTAGTTAATTGACGGGCTGGTGATACTGGTGGTAGGTCTGCCAGTTTCCCGCTTTCCAGAATCCTGGCAGTGTTTGGTTTTTACCTGCGTTTTGGTGGTTCTAGCTGTGTAACTTGTAATACTATTGTCTGTCTTTTGGTATCCGCCACCATGGCTGTCTGGCGGTCAGACCACAAAATGTGTAATGACCTCCATAATTTTTTGGTTAAATATAAATATTACTTACTGGAATGTGTAGGTGTAGAGATGTATATATTTATGGATAACCCTTAATTGCAAGAATCCGTCAGAGTTTCCTCCTCTTGTAGTGTTTATTGTTTTTGCAGAATTTTTTTTTTTTAATTAGTGTGCCTTTTATATTGTTTATTTAATTGCTTGAGTTATGTTATTGGTTGAAGTTTCTTAGAGTGTTATTTTATTGGTTAGTTTAGTATAATTTGAATTATTTTTCTTAGTGAAATCTTTGCTTAGCAAATGCTAATTTATATTTTCTGTCAGTGGTATTATATACAACTGTTTTTGTTCAATATGGATTTATTTGATTTTATATATTATTAGATATTGTTCTTTGTATTTAAATGTTTATAGTTAATGATAATGTTTTAGGTGTATTTGTTTTTATTTTTTGGTCGTACTATTTTTATGGGGTGAACATTAAATTTTTGGGTTCTGTAGTATTCTTTAATTTAATTTGAGTTGTTTATTATAAGTGTATGCTTTTATTTGAAGTAATTAGCTTACTTGAAAATCTTTTTTTTTGTCTTTTGTATGAATTTAATATTTTTCAGATATTTTGAGGATAATGTTATAGTCAATATTGCGGTAATCAGGATTTTTCACATAGTATACGTCTATTTATAGGTAACAATAGTTATATTTCCAATATTTCTGTTATCAATATATGAACAAATCTGTATTTTTGTTAATAATACTTGTGTGCTTGAAATAAGTGATTTTTATAGTTATGTATACGGAGATGATATGTCTGTGCTTGATATTTCATTTCTGATATTTGTGTTTCTTGATGTTTGTAATGCTTTGATATTATGTCACTGATCTGGGTGTGGGACACTGCTACAGCAGCCCTGGGCTGGACTCACATGAGCAACTCCCCTCTGGAAAGGCATCACTTTACCTGACATGAGTAAACTTGGGGGTTTTAATGGTTGGGAATGAATTGGAATTGAAACAATAGAGGAGGTGCTTTTGAGAGAGCAGTTTATACCCTTTCAGATGTTGCAGTGGGTATATGCTGTGGCTGAAACTCAGAGTTTTTGATACCTCCAGATGACCCATGCCCTGCAGAGGGGTGTTGGAGGCATCCCTGTCAGACCCTTACCCATTAGAAACCTGGGTGCCGGGCAACGCATTACCTTGCCATGCTGTCTCCCAGCTGTACTGAATGATTATACATAACATGCCTGATACACTAGAAGGGGGACTGTGGGCAAAGTCGGAGGCTGGTGTGGGCCCCTTGGAGTATGTGGATTTGAAGGCTCCATTGATGCACCCCAGGGAGATGGTTATTAGGGCTAGGTTCCATTTGATCCCGTTAACAATTCTGGATCACGCCTACTGTCATAGGACTTTCTTCTGCAAAATAGGTTGGGTGCAGAACCCGCTGTGAACTCGCTGTGTCTTCACTGTATCACAGTTGAGGGGACCTTCCTTCATACAATCTGGGGGTGTTCAAAGGTGGTACAGTATTAGGAGTCCCTCGTCTCAGAATTGAAGGAGGTGAGTGTTTCAATATCACAAGGATGCCTTAATTGATTGTGATGGGCATCCTGGAAGATGTAGACATCCCCAGGAAAAAAACATTGTTCTGTATGTTGGGCTTTGTGGTTGCTAAGAGGGATCTGGCTACCCTCTGGGCGCGTGCAGTGTTCCCACAAGAGATTCATCAAGGGATGGTTTTAATCATTGCATGGGGGTGTAGTGAGTGGTGTATGACAGCAGGGGCCTTTCATTAAGTTGCTGATAGGGGTTCCAACACTGTGTGGATGACCAACTGGTGGGAGGCAGGGGAGGGGGATAGTGATGTGGTATTTCGGGAGATGTCTGTGCTTGTGTGTAAACTCATGTGTGTTCGTCACATCAATAACTATATATACCAATAAATAAAACTTGCAATTCCCAATCCATACCTGAGTAGCACTACCAAATGGTTAAATCTTTAAAAAAGCAAATCTTAATGTAAAGTGGGTTTTTAGTTATTGATTACCACTAAAGCATAATCAACACAATACAGAAGGCAACTCTAGTAAATATTAATGTACATAACATTTTAAATTAAAATGGCAACAATAAAAATTAATAATAAACAGAAGGCCAATCAAAAAATGTAAAACATATATCCATAGTTAAAGAAGGCAGGAACAAAAGCATTGTAATTAAAACAACTTTTTTGAAAAAGTAATTCGATATATACATTGAAAACTATAAAATTGTAAATGAAAATATCTATCTCCAATATAAATCTTTTAAGCAAGTACGACATTTACGTAAAAGTAATAAACAAAATATAAAAATAATAAAAATGTATTTAAAGACATTAAAAATAAAGAACAACTAATTATTATAATTTTTTATGCAAAATAGACACACAAATAAATGAAAAATATTAAATGATACACATTTTTATATCACACGTGAATATTCTTACATATTTCCTAAACATTATTTAATTAGTTTGCATATGTAATAAGCAAATTAATGAATTAAAGCGTTAGAATTAGGTATATTAAAAATACTTTGCACCATATTCCTCTACAAGCCCAACTCTACAAATAATTAAAAATAATATTTAAAAACTCTACAATAGAATCTAAAATATGGATACATAACATACACAGACATTAAACTAAAACTATTATCTTAAAATAGTATTACATTTTCCAAATTAAAATACACAAAAAGATATGTAACTAAATTAATAATGTATGTGTCTGTGTGTATATATATATATATATATATATATATATATATATATATACATAATTGCCTTTCACGTATTTAAAAAAAGGAAATTCGTCACTCCAGACTTGCTTTTCAAATAGGTTTATTTTCCATCCATCATCGACGCGTTTCAACCATTGCAGTCTTACTCTTAGCCCAAATTTGAATACCAAAGCCCCACCACCTTTAAACACTATGGCCCTCATTACAACCCTAGTGGTCAGTGTTAAAGCGGTGGTAATACCGCCAACAGGCCGGCGGTAAAAATATGGGATCACAACAACGGCGGAAACCACCAAAACATACAGCCACTTTAACACTCTGACCGCCACGGTGGTAGCAACAAACACCACAGCGGTATCCACCAACAGACAGGTGGAAGTCATTGTACCGCCCACCCCATCACAACCGCCCATCCGCCAGCTTTTCCGGGGCGGTACCAATGCCATCAAAAGCACTGCAGAAACAGTACTTGAAAGCAAACCATTCACCTTTCGACTCTCAACTAAGAATCAGGAGGCCATGGTCCTCCCCATGCTGGTCTCTCTCCTCATCTATTAGGAGTACCAACGGCAGCAGCAATGACCACGGTGTATTGCACCTAGCACACAGGGGAGGGGGAAGGAAAAATAGAGTGACACATACACGCAACACTCCTCACCCCCACCCCCACCCTCAACCACAAAACTATAAACACAAACACATGAATCAACATTACATTTACACCCCTTAACCTCCTGGAAGAACGCTAGGAAAAAAGGAATAGAGTCAAATCAGTGATATTTTAGAAATAGTCAGATATACGTCACATTTTTAAAAACAGTATTTACAAAAATATACAATATGTACATAAGGCGGTACATTGTCCACATCAAATGTCCGTGGGCCACTGGGACAAAACTCATAGGCCATGCCCACACTTGACTCCTGCCTCAATACAGAGAGAACACTGCAGGGGCATCAGGTCAAAAACACACTGGCACCTCAGGGGGAGGGTGAAGAGGGGTACACCTCAGCCAGAAGATGGTAAAACGCCACTGCTCCTGGAGGGGGCTCCATGCCCACAGCAAAGTCCTGGGGAGTGCAAGGCCACAGCCTCTCAAGTGGGTGGGTTGCCCACAGCGATGTCCTGGGGAGTGCAAAGCCACAGTCACTCAAGTGGGTGGGTTGCCCACTGCTTGGTCCTGGGGAGTGCAAAGGCACAGTCTCTCAAGTGGGTGGGTTGCCCACTGCTTGGCCCTGGGGAGTCTCTCTAGTGGGTGGGTTGCCCCCAGCGATGTCCTGGGGAGTACAAAGGCACAGTCTCTCAAGTGGGTGGTTTGCCCACTGCATGGTCCGGAGGGGTGCAAAGGCACAGTCTCTCAAGTGGGTGGTTTGCCCACTGCTTGGTCATGGGGAGTGCAAGGCCACAGTCTCTTGAGTGGAAGCCTTCTTCCACTGGTTCTGGAGGGTGCTTTGTGCCCAGTGTGCTTCATCCTGCCAAGGATAGGGTGAGTGGATGCCTTCTTCCACTGGTTCTGGATGGGGCTTTGTGCCCAGTATGCTTCATCCTGCCAAGTATTGGGTGAGTGGATGCATATCTCCACTGGTTCTAGAGGGGGTTTGTACCCAGTGTGCTACATCCTGCCAAGGATAGAGAGAGTGGATGCCTTCTTCCACTGGTTCTGGAGGGGGCTTTGTGCCCAGTGATGTAACACTTGGGGTGTGGCAGTTCACAGTCCCTCACCTGGGTGTCTGAGGCACGAGATTGGCAGGGACCAGGCTGCATGATAGTTCATGGAGGCAGGGCCAGAATAGTGCCGGGGCTGGTGGGGGGCTGCCAGTGGTGGAGGGAGGCTCCAACCCTTCTCCTGGAGCCACGGACGGCTGCCCACTGGGGCTGCTGCTGCTGGTATTGGTGCTACTGTCAGCAGGTGGTGGTGCTTGCGGAGGGGCCTGCGGCGGTGCTAGTGGTGGTGCAGGTGGCAGTGCTGGCCGTGGTGCAGGTGACGATGCTGCCAGTGGTGGACAGAGGCTCCAGCCCTTCTCCTGCAGCCTTGGACGGCTGCCCACTGGGGCTACTGCTGCTGACAGTAGTGGTGCTTGCGGCGGTGCAGGTGGCGGTGCAGGTGATGGGTTTGCGTCTGTGCTAGCGGTGGAGCTGCTGGTGGTGCTGGCCGCGGTGCAGGTGGCGGTGCTGGTGGTTGTGCTGGTACCCACCAGGCCTTCACCTGCAGCCTCGGATGGCTGAAGTGCCTTGGCTGGTGTTTTCTGCCCCTTCCTCACCTTGGCAGATGGTGGTGTGACCTTGGGTCTGGCAGCTGGAGTCTTTGAGGTTGCCTTGCTGGGTGGTTGTGCCTCCTTCCTCTTGTGGATCCTGCCCCCCTCTTCACCTTGCCAGGTGGTGGAATGGTTTTGGCCTTGGCAGGGGTTGGTGGCACACTGGCTGAGCTGACAAGTGCCCCCTTTGAACCCTTTGTAGCTGCAGGAACCACAGCAGACGACAATTTGGTGGCTGAGGTTCTAGGCTGGGTTCTGGCCACAGGGGACGTGTGCATGGATGTGGGGGTGGTGACTGCCAGTGAGGGGTGTGTTGTGATGGGCGTACTGATGGTGGAGGTAGTGGATGAGGATGTAGTGTATGCAGGTGTGGAGACGCTACTGGGAGCGAGGTGGACAACGAAGAGGAGGGGGACACAGTGGAGGCAGTGGATATTGGTGTGTCTGCATGGGAATGGTGCTTGTGTGAGTGCCTGTAAGATGAAGTGTGGTGCTTGTGTTTGCCTGAGACACTTTTGTGTGGTGATTTGGGTGAATGCTGGTCTGAAGGTGTGCTTGGGATAGGTTGAGGTTGAGGGGATTGGGACTGGGTAGAGGAAGTTGGAGGAGGGAGGCTAGAGACAGGGACAATGGCTGCCATCAGTGCTGAGGCCAGAGCCTGAAATGCTCTCTGTTGGGCCGCCACACCAGAGTGAATGCCCTCCAGGTATGCATTTATTTGTTGCGTCTCGACACCCTGGATGGCATTCAGTATGGTTGACTGCCCAACAGTGAGGGATCTCAGGCAGTCAATAGCCTCCTCACTGAGGGCAGCAGGGCTGACTGAGGTAGGGCATTAGGTGCCTGGGGTGAAGGAGGTGTCAGCCACCACCAGGGAGCTTCCATCGGAGGAGGAGTCTCTGTCTGTGGTGTCCCCTCCTGTCCTCATCGTGGTGCTCCCCTCGCCCTCCGTCCCACTGGTGCCCTCTCCGTCGGTGGAGTAGGCCTCTAGGCCCATGTGGGATGCAGCTCCCTCCGTCACCGGTGCCTCTGCTCCTCCGCCAGATGATGCTAATGCACACAAGGACAGGGTGGCAAAACAAAAAGGGGGGGGAGAGACAGAGGATACACTTGGTCAATGCCAGCAACAACACTACTGGCATAGACAACTCACAGGGGCAGCCCAATGCACTAGGCCATGCACTACCAGTTACTAAAATAGTCACCAGCCCATGGGCTACAATGCCTAACGCCATTAGCTGCACATCTGAAACCCACAGGACCATGCCCAGTAGTAGATGTCCACTAACACTCTTGGGGGTGGAGTGCATTAGAGCCTGCCCAAAGAATGACCTATCCTGCCATGTTCGCCCTGGCTACGGGAAGCCACAGCCCACATCCCCCACCCAGGTAAACCTTAACGCGCACACAGTCATGAATCTGAATCTGTACTCACCTCCTTGTGGCTGCTGTGATGCCTTCATTCTCCCATCCAAGTCCGGATAGGCCACCGCCAGGATGCAGAAAATCAGGGGGGTCAGGGTACGACAGGCACCCCTTCCTCGTTGGGAAGCCAGCCCCAGCTGGGCCTCCACCGCCTTCCTTGCCCAGTGGCGCACTTACTCCCACCATTTGCGGCAGTGGGTGCTCCGCCTGTCAAAGGCCCCCAGGGTCTGCACCTCCTAGGCGATAGGCTCTGACCTGCATGGAAAAGACAGCAGAAAAGGGAATTAGTTAACCGTTCAGACTGTCACACTCATGGCCCAGCAGATCCCTCCCATCCCCTGATGCACATACATTGACCACCATACATGCAGCACCCTGGCCAGGACGCCTCAGACATGTGGCTTACACACACAGCAATCATACATTCATGGCCCACGCATCATGCTCACAGTGTACTCACCTGTTTGTCTGGAGGACATAGAGTAACATGTACTGGGGTAGGACCCCATCCACCAGTTTCTCCAACTCCTCCACAGTGAAGGCAGGGGCCGTTTCCCCAGACACCTGAGCCGTTGTCGCTTCCAGACACAGGTCACATCAGCACTTGCAGTGTAGGTCCTCTCCTGTTGAAGCTCAGGTAGTAAGTGAGTGCACAGATAGAAAATGGCGGTCACGTCCGCAGCGGTGCGTACCGTCACCGCCAGCGTACATCGCCATTGGCTCCTGGAACCCATGGGGCCCAATGATAACCAATGCGAAATTGCGCAGCGGTTGTCTACCGCCTACCGCAACGGCGCACAATGCCAGCGGAATTACCTAATTTCCACTTGTCCCTCCTCACAGGTCAGGGGGCTGCCATTTCAGGGGGGCACAGGCCATGGTACCGAACTGCGTCACAGCAGACATTGGCACAGCAACTGACTCTCAGATTCACATACAGGTTCTGCAAAGGAAAAGATACATCATTATTTCAATTGATGTGTGAATATGACCCTCTGCTCACTGTTTTCCTCCATAGGCTTCAGCTGCTGAGGATGAATATGAGATGGTGACATCCTACGGTGTACAGACCCCTGGTGGACCTTGCGACTATGGAGGACAGACACATTATCCTAACCTACAGACTTGATCAGGCCACAATCCAAGAACTGTGGCGGTCATTCTGACCGCGGCGGTCGACGGTCGCCGCCCGCCAAGCGGTTCCCGCCGAAAGACTGCGACGGCCATTCCGGCTTTCCCGCTGGGCCGGCGGGCGACCGCCAGAAGACCGCCGGCCTGCCCAGCGGGAAAGCCCCTTCAACAATGAAGCCGGCTCCGAATGGAGCCGGCGGAGTTGCAGGGTTGCGACGGGTGCAGTGGCACCCGTCGCGATTTTGAAAATCTTTGTGGGGCCCTGTTAGGGGGCCCCTGAACTGCCCATGCCATTGGCATGGGCAGTGCAGGGGCCCCCAGGGGCCCCACGGCACCCGTTCCCGCCATCCTGGTTCTGGCGGTGGACACCGCCAGAAACAGGCTGGCGGGAAGGGGGTCGGAATCCCCATGGCGGTGCTGCAAGCAGCGCCGCCATGGAGGATTCCCTGGGCCAGCGGGAAACCGCCGGCTCCCCTTTTCTGACCGCGGCTTTACCGCTGCGGTCAGAATCGCCCAGGAAGCACCGCCAGCCTGTTGGCGGTGCTTCCGCTGCCCTCCGCGACCGCCAGGGTCGGAATGACCCCCTGTGTGCCCAATTGGAGCCAGACCTGATGTCAGCTATACGCCAGCCCACAGGTTTCCCCCCTCTAGTGCAGGTCCTGTCAGTGCTCCATTTCCTGGCAAGTGGTTCCCTTAAAACAACAGTGGCTATGGCATGAGGGATGTCTCAGCCAATGTTCTCCAACGTGTTGACCAGAGTGTTGTCAGCCCTGCTGTAACACATGCGCAGCTACATCGTATTCCCCCAGGTGGAGGATTTGGCCACAGTGAAAGCTGACTTTTATGTCCTGGGACATATCCCCAACATCATTGGTGCCATTGAGGGTACACATGTAGCATTTGTACCCCCCTCTGGAGAAATGAACAAGTGTTCAGGAATAGAAAAACCTATCACTCTACGAATGTGCAGATGGTATATTTGGCGGAACAGTATATCTCCCATGTGAATGCCAAGTTTCCTGGCTCTGTGCATGATGCCTTTATCTTGAAGAATAGAAGCATCCCATATGTGATGGGCCAACCCCAGAGGCACCGGGTGTGGCTAATAGGTGAGCCCAAAGTCCCCACCCAGTATAAGTTGGTGTCTGGGTATGGGGTTGTCCCTAAGGGTTAGCGTGTGTCTAACAAGTATCCCTTGATATTTACAGGTGACTGGTTACCCCAGCCTCTCATGGCTACTGACCCCAGTGAGGGATCCCAGGACAAGGGCAGAGGAATGTTACAATGAGGCACATGGGCGAACAAGGAAGATAATTGAAAGAACCTTTGGCCTCCTGCAGGCCAGGTTCCAGTGCCTCAATCTGACAGGTGGATACCTGTACTACTCACCCAAGAAGGTGTGCCAGATCATCGTTGCATGTTGCAAACCCTGGCCTTGAGATGCCAGGTGCCTTTTCTGCAAGAGGAGGAGCCTGGAGATGGTCTTGTGGCAGCAGTGGAGCCTGTGGACAGTGAGGAAGAGGAGTCAGAGGAAGAAGATGTGGACAACAGAAGTAATATAATACAGCAGTACTTCCAGTGGCACACAGGTAAGACACTGTAACTTCACTTTACATTTCAGTTTTCTGTTGGACATTGTACATGGCAGCCTGGTTTCCCTATGTCTATGGACACTTACTGTACCCTTTGGCATCTCTATTTTCAGATCTCTGTGGCCCGCTCTGGCACCTGGTATGTTTACTGCTGCCCACTAAAGGTCATAAAAATGTATAAATGACTGTACATATGACTGCAATGTTTTCAGAATGTTGTACTAATACATAATTCAATCATTTGACAGACTCAAGATTTGTATTTGTTCCTAGGGTGTTTATTTAAGAGCTCATACGTACAGGGGGGGGGGGGTGCAATGGGCTGGGGTGATGGTGGAGGAATGCCCAGTTAGAGTACAGTCTCTTGGTATCACAGGTGCATTGTTCAATGGGGCATATGAAGGGGAGTAATGGCAGTTCAAGGTGGACAGGGTGACAGAGTGGGACAGAAGGGTGACAATCAGGAGAGTCTAATTTCCTGGCAGGGGTCTTGGCAATGTTCTCTGGCTTCTGCCTGGATCGCAGGGACCGTTTGTGGGGTGGTTCTCCATCTGCAGGGGGTGCGGTGCTGGTGGCCTTTGGTCCTGCGGCGGTGCCTCCTGTCCACTAGCGCCAGCGGAGGTGGAGGGCTGTTCTTTGGTGTGGCTAGTGTCAGGGGCCCGTTGTTGTGCCACTGCCTCCCTCATGGTCTTGCCCATGTCTGCCAGCACTCCTGCAATGGTGACCAAGATGGTGTAGATGTTTTTGAGGTCCTCCCTGATCCCCAGTTACTGTCCCTCCTTTAGCCGCTGGTCTCCTGCAACTTGTACAGTACGTGGCCCGTGGTCTCCTGGGAATGGTGGTATGCTTCCAGGATGTTGGAGAGTGCCTCCTGGAGAGTCGGTTCCCTGGGCCTGTCCTACCCCTGTCACACACCATTTCTCCTCGTTTCCCTGTTGTCCTGTTCCTCTGTCCCCTGAACCTTGTGCCCACTGCCACTGACCCTAGGTCCCTGGTCGTCCTGTGTTTGTGGGGTTGCCTGGGGTCCCTGTAGTGCTGATTGGCGTGTCCTGGGGACAGTAGCATGGGCCCGCTGGGTGGGCGCTATTCTGGTGTTTCCTGAGGGGGAGGCTCTGTGGTGGGTTGGGACTGTGGCAGGATAACCGACTGTCCAGAGGTCCCTGATGGGCCAGGTTGGTCATCGTGATCCAGGCGTGAAGAGCTGCTGTCATCACTGTTGGCCTCCTCTGGGGCGGGACTGTATGTTGGTGGCAACTCCTCTCCAGGGACGTTGAGTAGGGGTCCTTCGGGGATGAAAATACAGTGTTATTGTGTCTGCGTGTGCCATCTTGTGCATGGGGTTGTTTCCCTGTATGGTTGGGATAGCCCTGGCAGCTTAGGCTTGTGTGCGTGGTGATTTTTTGGGCCAGGTGATTCTCTCTAAAGGGCATGCTGTGGTGATGGGTGTCCATGCAGGTCTGTGATGGGGTCCATGGATTGGTGTTACATGCAGGGCTTGGTTTTGGGATGGGTGGGTTGTGATATTTGGGTATATGTTAGGTGGTGAAGTGATGGGGTGATGGTAGGGGTAGGAGTTTGTGATGACAAGCAGGTACGGGATATAGTAGTAAAGATTTGACTTACCAGAGTCCAGTCCTCCTGCTACACCTGCAAGGCCCTCAGGATGCATTATTGCCAAGGCTTGCTCCTCCCATGTTGTTAGTTGTGGGGGAGGAGGTAGGGGTCCACCGCCAATCCTCTGTAGCTACCTGGTGTCTTGCAACCACGGAATGCACCTTCCCCTGTAGGTCATTCCACCTCTTCCTGATATCATCCCTAGTTCTTGGATGCTGTCCCATGGCGTTGACCCTGTCCACGATCCTCCACCATAGCTCCATCTTCCTTGCAGTGGACGTCTGCTGCACCTGTAATCCGAATAGCTGTGGCTCTACCCGGATGATTTCCTCTACCATGACCCTTAGCTCCTCCTCTGAAAACCTGGGGTGTCTTTGGGGTGCCATGGATGTGGTGTGAGTGATATGTGTGAGGATGTGTGGGGTGATGTGTAGTGTTTGGTGTGAGGAGCGTGGATGGTGTATGGGTGATGGTGTTCTGTGGCTCAGATTGAGTAGGTGCTCCTGGCTTGTGTCTCTCTCTGTTAGCAATCTTTTTTTTGTTGAAAGGGTTGTGGGTAATGTGGGTGTGTGTTTTATAGTGGTCTGAGTGTGTGTGTGTGGTGTGTGTGCGTGTCAGGTGTGTGTAGTTTGAATTGTCCAATGTGGTGTAGTTGTGTAAGTGTGTGTGTATTTTGAGCGCAGCGGTGTGTACCGCCAATGCTTTACCGTGGTTGAAAGACAACTGTGGTGATTCATGGGTCCTGATACTGTGGGCTTATTCCTGTTGGCATAATGGTGTGGGTTTTGGCACCGCCAATTTATCACTGACCTTTGGTCTGGGGGACTTGTGTTGGTGTCTGTATTGTGGCAGATTTCTCAGTGTGGGTCATAATACCCGTAGCGGAATACCGCCGCAGTCACTGTATGTTGGCGGACGTCAGCACGGCGGTAGGTGGCATTTACCACCAGGGTTGTAATGAGGGCCTATATCCTGCAGTTCAATAGCCATAGGTGGTCATTACAACCCTGGCGGTCGGTGTTAAAGCGGCGGTAAGACCGCCAGCAGGCCGGTTGAAAAAATTGGATCACGACCGTGGCGGAAACCGCCAACAAAGACAGCCACTTTAACACTCAGACCGCCACGGCGGTACAAACAAACAGCGCGGCGTTCGCCACCAACAGACAGGTGGGAGACAATGTATCGGCCACAGTATCACAACCTACCAATCCACCACCTTTTCCGGGGAGGAATCACTGCAAACAAAAACACAGCGGAAACTGGACTTTGAAGGGAAAACGCTCACCTCTACACACCCCACGAGGAACCAGGACGCCTTGGAACCAGAGCTTCACATTTTTCCAGCCATTATCTTCTTGCTCCTCTACCAGGAGCACGATCGCCGGCGTCGAAGGCCACGGTGAGTGCTGCAACTACGACACAGGGTAGAGGGGAGGGAAAAAACAGGGAACCACACGCAACACGCAACATCCCCACCCTCGCCCTCACCCACGACAACACGCACACTAATACAGCATGATACATGACAGTTACACTCCCTAATCCCCCCGGAAGAATGCAAAGACAAAAGAAAATGAGTTTAACCACTGTAATCTATTAAAATCCAGTACGCAAAAATATATATACACTATAAACAAATATATACACCAAGAATAGCAGTCCAGGTATTGCTCCATTTAAGTCCGTGGAACACTGGGCCCACACTGCATGGTCGAGGCCCACACAAGGTACCCGAGCATGATGGACAGAACACTGCAGGGGCATCAGATAGAAATAAAACAGGCACCTCAGGGGGAAGGGAAAGGTAGGGCAACTCAGCCAGTTGAGTGCACAACGCAAAATCCATGAGGGGGCCACATCCCAAGGTTCAATCCTGGGGAGTGCAAAGCCACAGTCTCACAAGTCTCTACAGTGGGTGGTTTGCCCACTGTTCAATCCTGGGGAGTGCAAAGCCACAGTCTCTCAAGTGGATAACAGTCTCCACTGGTTCTGGAGGGGGCTTTGTGCCCAGAGTGCTTCATCCTGCCAAGGACTGAGGTAGTGGATGTAAATATCCACTGGTTCTGGAGGTGGCTTGGTGCCCTGAGTGCTTCATCCTGCAAGGACTGAGGTAGTGGATGTTAATCTCCACTTGTTCTGGAGGGGTCTTGGTGCCCAGAGTGCTTCATCCTGCCAAGGACTGAGGTAGTGGATGCCTTTCTCCACTGGTTCTGGAGGGGGCTTGGTGCCCAGAGTGCTTCATCCTGCTCGTGGCGGACTCAGTAGCGTCAGTGCTCTTAGCGCTCATGGGCCAGCGGTGCTTGTTGCGGTGGTGTCCTGTTCAGCGGTACTTGTGACGGCGGTGTCCTTGGCAGCGGTGCTTGTGGCGGTGGTGTCCTGTTCAGCGGTGCTTGTGGCAGCAGTGTCCTGTTCAGCGGTGCTTGTGGCGGCGGTGTCCTGTTCAGCGGTGCTTGTGGCGGCGGTGTCCTTGGCAGCGGTGCTTGTGGTGGCAGTGTCCTGTTCAGCGGTACTTGTGGCGGCGGTATCCTTGGCACCAACTCAGCTGCTGGCGGTCCTGTCTGGGCCTGCGGGGCTGCTGCTGGCGGTCCTGTCTGGGCCTGCGGGGCTGCTGCTGGCGGTCGCCTCACCGGCAGCGGGGCTGCTGATGGCGGTCGCCTCCCGGGCAGCAGGGCTGATGGCGGTCGCCTCCTGGGCAGTGGGGCTGGTGCTGGCGGTCGCCTCCTGGGCAGCGGGCTGATGGCGGTCACTTCCTGGGCAGCAGGGCTGATGGCAGTCGCCTCCTGGGCAGCGGGGCTGTTGGCGGTCTTCTCCGCCGCGCTAATCTTCCCTGACTTGCCGGGTTTCTTGTGCACCTTCCCCACCTTGGAAGGTGTCGCAGCTGACTCCACACTCCCAACTGGACCCCTGGGAGCGGCTTTGGTGGCTGGTGTCTTCCCCCTCTCCCGTCGGGCACTGGCGAACTTTTGATGCTTGACAGGTGGGGGACTGTCCGTGCTGTGGCTCCTTGGCACACTGGCTGCCCTGTTGCCTGGTGCACTCCAGAATCCGGTGACTACTGGCACCACTGATCCCACCGATGTTGTAGCTGAGGTGCTAGGTTGGGACCTAGAGAGTCGGGCCCAAGGAGACATGACGGGGTGGGGGAGGTGAGGGAAAGAGGTCAAGTGTGGACAGGAAAAGACAGGACAGGTTTGCTTGATGTTGTAGGTGGTATGGTGGGGTTGGTGGGCTTGTCTGGAGAAGTGATATCTTATGGTGCATGTGTGGATGTCTATTGTTTGCTTGCGTGCAAGTGTGTTTTGTGGTGCTTGTGTCTATGGGCCTGATTCTAACTTTGGAGGACGGTGTTAAACCGTCCCAAAAGTGGCGGATATACCACCTACTGTATTACGAGTTCCATAGGATATAATGGACTCGTAATACGGTAGGTGGTATATCCGCCACTTTTGGGACGGTTTAACACCGTCCTCCAAAGTTAGAATCAGGCCCTATGGCCCTCATTCTGACCTTGGCGGGCGGCGGAGGCCGCCCGCCAAAGTCCCGCCGTCAGGTTACCGTTCCGCGGTCGAAAGACCGCGGCGGTAATTCTGACATTCCCGCTGGGCTGGCGGGCGGCCGCCTTCAGGCCGCCCGCCAGCCCAGCGGGAAAGAGGCTTCCACGATGAAGCCGGCTCGGAATCGAGCCGGCGGAGTGAAAGCTGTGCGACGGGTGCAGTTGCACCCGTCGCGTATTTCACTGTCTGCGCAGCAGACAGTGAAATACTTGTAGGGGCCCTCTTACGGGGGCCACTGCAGTGCCCATGCCAGTGGCATGGGCACTGCAGGGGCCCCCAGGGGCCCCGCGACCCCCCCTACCGCCATCCGGTTCCCGGCGGTCGGACCGCCGGGATCTGGATGGCGGTAGGGGGGTCGGAATCCCCTCGGCGGCGCAGCAAGCTGCGCCGCCTTGGAGGATTCAATGGGGCGGCGGGACACTGGCGGGAGACCGCCAGTGGTGCCGGTCCGACCGCGGCTTTACCGCCGCGGTCGGAATCCCCATTGGAGCACCGCCGGCCTGTCGGCGGTGCTCCCGCGGTCCTCCGCCCTGGCGGTCTTTGACCGCCAGGGTCAGAATGACCGCCTATGTGTGCTGCTCTTGTATGTTGAGGTGGGTGTGTGCAGATTGGTCTGTCTGTTTGGAGTTGGTAGAGGAATGGGGGATTTGTATTGGGAACAGGGTGGTGGAATGGGGACAGAAGGTGGGGGGTGACTGGCTGTCATCAGTGTGTAGGCCACAACATGAAAAGATCTCGGTATGCCAGACATTGCACCATGAATGCCTTCCAGGAATGCATTTGTCTGCTGCAGTTGGATTGTCAATCCTAGAATGATCTTCAAAATGACTTGCCAGACCCACAGAGATACTCATCTGGAGGTCAATAGCCTCCTCATTGACGACAGAAAGGGTATGAATGAATGAATGAATCAATCAATCAGGGACTTATAAAGTGTGACTTATCACCCAGGGGTCTCAAGGTGCTGATGTGGGTGTGAGGTTCACTTGACGAGCCAGATCTTGTGATCCTTCCTGAACTGCTTCAGCGAGGTGGCCTGTCTGAGGTTCAGTGGGAGAGCGTGTTCAATGACCAGGCTGCAAGGAAAGAGAAGGATCTGCCTCCAGCTGTGCTCTTCCTGATTCTGGGGAAGGCGTCAAGGTCAGGCAGTGGTTGGGGTAGGCCAGTCCAATGTTGTACAGTGCCTTGTAGGTGACAGTAGCTTGTAAGTAATGCGCTTGTCGATCAGGAGCTAGTGTAGGTCTCTGAGATGAGCAGAGATGTGGCTGTGGCAAGGGATGTCGAGGATGAGTCTGGCTGTTACCTTCTGGATTCTCTGTAGTCTTGTTTGAAGCTTCTTTGTGATCCCAGCATAGAGCGCATTGCCATAGTCCAGTTTGCTGCTGACAAGCACGTGGGCGCCTTTCCTTCTTGTCTCTGTGGGGATCCACTTGAATATCTTCCAAAGAGGCGCAGGGTGTAGAAGCATGACAAAGAGATGGCATTGACTTGATAGGTTATGGAAATCGTGGAGTCCAGGATGATGCCCAGGTTGCATGCGTGATTGGCGGGTGCGTTTCCTAGGGCAGTTGGCCATGAGGAATCATCACAGGCAGAGGGGATGGAACCAAGTACGAGGATCTCTGTCTTGTGTGAGTTGAGTTTGAGGCAGCTGGTTTCCATCCAGGCGGCGGCTACTTTCATTCCACTGTGGAAATTTCTCATTGCTATTGATGGGTTGTTGGTCAAGGAGAGGATCAATTGGGTATAGTCGGCATAGAAGACGATGCTCAGGCCACGCTGGAGTCTGACACTCTGGGTTCTTCCCGTGCTCTACTGCAGATGTGGCATCGTGGAGTCTGGTGCAGAGGATGAAGTGGGAGACTGTGTTGAACGCAGTGTAGAGGTCAAGGAGAATAAGTGTGTCTCTCTCTCCGCGGTCCAGTATGGCACGGATGTCTTTAGTGGCTGCAAGGAGGGCCGTTTCGGTGATGTGGTTGCTCCTGAATCTGGACTGGAAGGGGTATAGGATTAGGTTTGCTTTGAGAGACAGGGGTGGGTTTGAAGGTGCCTGCAGCAAAGGAGACGCCCACCCTCTTCAGTGAGCAGGCATGGCCAACAGGGTGGGGAGCAATAGGGAGGGTGGTGATAGAACTGGGGGTGGCAGACAAAGATGGCAAAGGGGTGTGCCCAGATGGGTCTGCAACCACTAGTGAGTGTCCGAATCTGATGATGAAGATGATGTTTATCGGATCTCACTCAACTGACCGGGACACTGGGTACCTCTGTGTCAGTGGTATCTTGACCTGAGGTCCCATAGCCAGATGCTTTCCCACTCGGCTGTGCCATGTCTCCTCTTCCCTGGGCTGATGCTACAAATACAAATACGGTAATCACACGTCCATGATCACACTTCAACAATAGCTCTGATTAGCAAACATTACCATGATGTCAAGTAGGCACCAGAAACAAACTCCACCTAAGTTGCTCATACATGTGCCAGGACATATGCATGCATGCCACATGAACTGTCAACAGTTGCCCACAGGAAAAACAGGATCTCAGGCAACTATAACTGCATGGCTGAAGTTGTGCAATCACACTAACCATTGAACTAGTAGGTGACCTCATCACTCTCAATGCTTTCCCCCATGGAGCATATCTCATTTGCTTGTTGTCTTACAATAGTAGGCCAATGCCAACTCCTTTCCCACAGATCCCACACAAGGTTATGTTCACATATATTTGTCATGTACATAATGACCCAATAATAAGAATTGATGTTCCAAAATGCTGCCATGTTGCTGACAACACTACAATTGCCTGGAGAAGGTGACATGGAACTACTCATGTCACTCTGGAAACAGTTCAACAATGCACAATTCACCAAGTGATATTTGTCCAAATAGAGTCATAGAGTCAATACTAATGTTGCTTATATAGGCCACACCGTTGGCATGGAAATGTACACTGTAGACATCATGTGCAATATGTCAGGGAGATATGTCTCTAAACACCACAACACAATGAATCAGCAAGCCCCAGAGAAATCACTACTAATGTCTGCACCCCTTACAATGACATACTCTGAGTGCATCAAAAGATGCCATTAGTTCAATGGATGTTGGAGAGGCCCAGACTTGTTGAAGACCCTCAAAATATTGCCCAAAGGGAAGCTACATTATTGTCTCCATTTTGGCCATGCAAACCCAGATGTCTGTGGATGAATGCCTGTACCCAAGCACATGTGATCCCAACATCAAGTCACTCCATGATGCATGCCAATGGCCAGGTTACAAACCTTACCCATTTCACATGTGCTAAGCACTTTGCTGCATGATCCTACATCAATGGCATAGGAATGCATATTGTGGCTAAAATATCTAGGGCTACCTGTCATGCCCCTCATTGCTACTGCAGTTGTGCATGCCAAATGATAAGCTATGATGCGTGAGGGTATTTGTCAGCCAATAAACAATGGTGACACCCTCCTCTATATGGCACAACATGAAATGTACCCCATTGTATATGTCTTATTGCACATACAGGTTGCCATGCACATATATGTGAGGGAATACAGACATCATCCCATGCACAGGTAGTCCATGCATGAAACAGCAGTTTACAAATGTTTTGCTAATTAGAAAGGCACACATGCTGACGTATAGGCACAAAGAATGTTGGCAACAGTGATGGCAGATAAATCGTGTCAATGGACATTCCCAACTTACCAAGGAAAAGTATTGACCTGTAGCTGCACCCAAAGAACAATGGGGGTCATTACAACATTGGCGGTAAAAGCCGCTTACCGCCGTGCAGAAGACCACCAACACACCGCCGCGGAATTCCGCCACAGATATTATGACCCACATCTCGGAATCCGACAAAATTCAGACACCCACACAAGTCCGCCACACCAAAGGTCAGTGATAAACTGGCAAAAATAAAACCTTCACAGTCACGCCAACAGAAATACGCCCACACTATCACGACACACTAATCCACGCGGCGGTCTTTCAACCGCGGTATTCCATTGGCGGTACACACCGCCCCGCTCAAAATACACACACTCTTATAAAACACAGCCATATTGGACAATTCAAAATACACACACCTGATACACATACACACACCACTCCCACACACCCATTGCAATATAAAACACACACCCACATCACCCACAAACCCTTACAACCACATTTACAGAGAGAAGGCCAGAGAGAGACACCACCATCCACAAACTAGCAGCCACAGGCACACAACACCATCACCCACACAACTTCCACACACAAAACACCACACACCACTACATATCACCACACTTATCACCACACACACCACCCCACACATCACCTACACCACCCCATGGCACGGCAAAGACACCCCAGGTTTTGGGAGGAGGAGCTCAGGGTCATGGTGGAGGAAATCTTCCGGGTAGAGCCACAGCCATTTGGATCCCAGGTGCAGCACACCTCAATTGCAAGGAAGATGGAGCTATGTTGAAGAAAAGTCGACAGGGTCAATGCAGTGGGACAACACCCAAGAAATCGGGACGACATCAGGAAGTGGTGGAACGACCTACGGGGAAGGTGCGTTCCGTGGTCTCAAGACACCACCAGGCGGTTCAGCGGACTGGCGGCGGACCCCCACCTCCTCACCCACAACTAACAAAATGGGAGGAGCAGGTCTTGGCGATTCTGCATCCTGAGGGCCTCGCAGGAGTCGGTGGAGGGATGGACTCTTGTAAGTCAAATCTTAACTATTACACCCCCCACCCTACCTGCATGCTATCACATACCCCCACCCTCGCCCCCACCCCTATCACTCCAACTCCTCACAAATGTACCAATATCACAAACCACACATCCAAACACCAAGCCCTGCATGCAACAACAACGCATGGACATCCATCACTAAAGCATGCCCACTGCACATACCCATACACCCCCCTAAACTATCATCACACAAGCCCCCACACAGGAATGCCAGCACTGGGGTACACGGTCACCCACCCATTGCACACCATGACACACACAGATGCAATAATCATGCTTTTCCACCCCTGCAGGACCACTACCCAACGTCACCAGACAGGAGGGTCCAGACATCTCCACTCCACCAACAGACGAGGCCCACAGGGATGACAGCTCCTCTGTCCACCTGGATCTAGATGACCAGCCCGGACCATTGTGGGCCTCGGGACAGTCGGTTCCCCTCACACAGGCACAGGCCACCACAGACCTTCCCACCTCTGGTAACACCAACACAGCACCCACCCAGCGGGCCCATACCTCTGTCCCCAGGACACGTCAATCAGCTGTGTGTCCACCACTACAGGGAACCCAGGATAACCCACCACCCCAACAACAACAGGGACCTGGGGGCAGTGGTAGTGGGCACACGGTCCAGGGGATGGAGGCCCAGGAACACAGGGGAACTGGGAGGGCTGCTGTGTGACAGGGGGCGGACAGGCCAAGGGAACCCACTCTCCACGAGGCCCTCTCCTCCATCATGGGAGCATACCACCACTCCCAGGAGACGATGGCAACGGTCCTGGACAAGTTTCGGGAGACCCATCGCATGCAGGAGGAACAGTATTTGGGATTCAGGGAGGAACTCAGAACCATCAGCTCCGCCCTGGGCACCATCGTAGGGGTGCTGAAGGAAATACTCAACACCAGGAGGGACACTGTGGCACTACAAGGGGCCCCTGACACTAGCATGGACGATGAACTGCCCACCACCTCTGCCGGCGCTAGTGGACAGGAGGCACCGCCACAGGACCACCACACCAGCACCCCACCCCCTGCAGATGGAGAACCACCCAGCAAACAGTCCTTGAGATCCAGGAACAAGAGAGAGCACGATGCCAAGACCCCCGCCAAGAAATGAGAACACCCTGATTGTCAAGCCACTGTCCCACTTTGTCACCCTGTCCATATTGAAACTGCCCCAGCTCCACTTCCTATGCCCATATGGGCAATGCGCCTGTGAGACTAATAGACTGAACTCTGCCATGGACACTCCTCTGCCATCACCCCTCACCATTTGACTTCCCCCTCCAATATTTTGTATGTAAATAAACACACCTAAAGCACCAAAAGATCTGGAGTCTGTCTGTGATTTCGAAATAGTGTATTTGCAATTACAGTGACACAATTTTCAGGAAATAGTAATGTCAACATACCTCTGTCACACAGCTCTAGTCCATGAGGAATCTAAGCAGATGACACACAGTGGGACCCACACCTGTGAAACCGTAAGGGAAAGTGACAACTCAGTGACCATACACTGGGTGAAATCGACAGACAGGATAGAGGTAGAAGTGTAAAAGTACTTGTTGTAGGCAGGAATGTATTCTCACCTGTGTTTCACTGGAAATATTGCTGGATGACTGAGTCCCTGTTGTCAATGTCTTCTTCCTCTGCTTCCTCCTCATCACTGTCCACAGGCTCCACAGCTGCCACAACACCGCCTTCTGGACCATCCTCCTGCAGAAAAGGCACCTGTCATCGCAAAGCCAAGTTATGAAGCATACAGCAGGCCACGATGATCTGGCAAACCTTCTTTGGTGAGTAGAATAGGTATCCACCTGTCATATGGAGGCACCTAAACCTGGCGTTCGATGACCCTCCTAGTCCGCCCATGGGCCTCATTGTAGCGTTTCTCTGCCCTGGTCCTGGGAGTCCTCACTGGGGTCAGTAGCCATGACAGGTTGGGGTAACCAGAGTCACCTAATAGCCACACACAGTGCCTCTGGAGTTGACCCATCACATAAGGGATGCTGCTATTCCGCATGATGTAGGCGTCATGCACTGAGCCAGGGAACATGGCATTTACATGGGAGATGTACTGGTCGGCCAAACATACCATCTGTTCATTCATGGAATGATAACTCTTCCGGTTCCTGTACACCTGTTCACTCCTGTGGGGGGAGACCAAAGCCACATGGGTCCCATCAATGGCACCTATGATGTTGGGGATATGTCCAAGGGCATAGAAGTCACCTTTCACTGTAGGCAAGTCCTCCACCTGAGGGAAAACGATGTAGCTCCGCATGTGTTTCAGAAGGGCAGATAACACTCTACATAGGCTGGGACATCACTGATGCCATTGCCACAGTTGTTTGAAAAGACCCACTTGCAAGGAAATGGAGCACTGATAGCACCTGCACTTCAGGGGGGATTACTGTGGGATGGCGGATTGCTGACATCAGGTCTGGCTCCAACTGGGTACACAGTTCCTGGATTGTGGCACGGTCAAACCTGTAGGTGATAATCAAATTTCTTTCCTCCATTGTCGACAGGTCCAACAGCGGTCGGTACACCAGAGGATTCTGCCATCTCCTCACATGCCCCAGCGGACGGTGCCTATGAAGGACAACAGCGAGCATAGAGTCAAACAACTCAGAGGTATGTACCCACAGTCTACACAGAACACGATTCATACACAAAATCTGGCCTGTATGTGTGTTGAGAGTAGGCCTAGGTATGTGTGACGCAGTTGGTAACTAGGCCATGTGGGCCCCTGAAATGGCGGCTGCCTGACCTCTAAAGCGGGACAATGGAATGTGAGGTAACTGCGCTGGCGTTGTACACCGTCGCGGTAGGCGGTTGAAGACCGCAGCGCAATGCTGCATTGGTTAACATTGGACCCTATGGGTCACAGGAGCCAATGACGATGTACGCCGGCGGTGATGCTACACACCGCTGCAGACGTGACCGCCGCGGACATGACCGCCATTTTCTAGCTGTTGAATCACTCGATACCTGATCTTCGACAGGAGAAGACCTACACTGCAAGTGCTGCTGTGACCTCGGTCTGGAAGAGACAATGGCTCGTGCGTCTGGGGAAAGGACCCCTGCCTTCACATTGGAGGAGCTGGAGAAGCTCGACGACGGGGTCCTCCCCCAGTAAACGCTACTCTATGGTCCTCCAGACCAACAGGTAAGTACACAGGGAGCATGTTGTATGAGCTACGTCTGTGTGGAGAGGGCTGGTTGTAAGAAGGAAGGGGGCAGAGTTCTGTGTGCATGAAAGACGGTGGGTGCATGTGCCACATGGCAGGGGTAGGGATGGGGGCCACTCACTTTGACGGTGCAGTTGGTAATGATTTCTCTTCTTCCCCTGTACATTTCATGTAGGTCAGCGCCCACCAGAAGAAGGACATTTGGTGTGCCATAGCCAAGGACGTCCGGACCCTGGGGGTCCACCACAGACGGAGCACCCACTGCCGTAAGAGAGGGGAGGACATTCGCCGCTGGAGCAAGAAGATGGCAGCTGGGGATGGCCTCCCAACGTGGGATGTGTGCCCGTCGAACCATGATCCCCCTGATGTTCCGGATCCTGGCAGTGGCCTACCCTGAGTTGGATAGGCGCTTGAGGGTATCACAGCAGACACAAGGGGGTGAGTACACTATCATTCAGCTGACTTTGCGCGCAGTGGAGGGGTCTGGGTGAGGGAGGAGGGCTGTGGGTTTCCCTAGGCCAGGGAGAGTTCCGTAGGCTAGGCCCCTTCGTAAGGCATGGCCCTGTGGCCCCCACCCCACCTCTGTAGAGTGCCAAGTACAGCTATTCATGCACCTGTGTCATCTATGTGTGCAGATTTCGTCCATAGCCTTGTAGGCCATTTCCCAGGAATTGCACTGTAGAGCCCAACAGCGTGACGTAGTGCAGGGGGCTGCTGTGTCTGTCTTGTCTGCCAACGGTAGCTGTAATCCATGCACTCAACCTGTCTTTCTTCTGTTCCCCCCCCTTTTTTTGCGGTCTCCCTGTTCTTGTGTGCATTAGCGTCATCAGGCGGAGGAGCAGTGGCACCGGAGCACGAGGGAGCTGCATCCCACATGGCCATGGAGGCCCACACTACAGACTCTGAATACACCAGTGGGACGGAGGGTGAGGGGAGCACCACAGCGGTGACAGGAGCTGAAACCATCAACACGGACTCGTCCTCCGATGGGAGCTCCCTTGTGGTGGCGGCAACATCTGTGCCCCCCACTTCTACAGGTACAGCCACCACCCCCCCTACCAGCACCGCCCTCCCAGCAGCCCCTCAGCCTTTGCCCCGTGCCCGCTCACCCAGGAGGGTGGGCATCACCTTCACCCGAGGCACCTCAGCCCCTGCCCCTGTCACCTCTGCTGCCCTCAGTGAGGAGGCCATTGACCTCCTCAGGTCACTCACTGTTGGGCAGTCTACCATTTTGAATGCCATCTAGGGTGTAGAAAGGGAGTTGCAACAAACCAATGCATTCCTGGAGGGCATTCACTCTGGTCAGGCTGCCCTTCATCGAACCTTTCAAACTCTGGCCTCAGCACTGATGGCAGCCATTGTCCCTGTGTCTAGCCTCCCCCCTCCAACTTCCTCCACCCAGACCCAATCCCCTGTACCTCTGCCTATCCCAAGCACACCATCAGACCAGCCTGCACACACCTCACCACACAAGGGAAGCTCAGGCAAACATAAGCACCACACATCCCACAGGCACTCACGCATCACACACATACAGACACAACAACATCCACTGCCTCCACTGTGTCCCCCTCCTCCTCATCTCCCTCCCCCTCCCAGTCTCGTCTACACTCACACCTGCATGCACTACCACTACAGCCACTACGTCCCGCACCAGCACACCCACCACCACACCCCGCTCACGTGCACTCACCACCCCCACTACCATTCACATGTCCCCGGTGTCCTCTCCCAGTGTGTCTGTGACACCCCCTCTGAAGATACACAAATGCAGGCACACACCCACCCAAAATACATCCACCTCACAACAGCCTCCAGCGCGTGCACCTGCACCCAAAGCCACAAATTTACACCTCCTACACCACTACCTCTTCCTCCACTCCCAAACCCCCTCCAGCTACCCGTCCCAGTGTCTCCAAACAACTTTTCCCATCCACCCTTAACCTATTTCCCACCCCCCGTCCAACTCATAGCTCCTGTACTAGCACCTCAGCCACAAAATCTCCAGGACCAGTGGTGCCTGTTGTCACAGGTATGTGGAGTGCACCGGCCACAAGGACAGCCAGTCTGTCATGGAGCCACAGCACAGCCAGTCCCCCCGTGAAGCACCAGAAGTTGGCCAGTGCCCGGCGGGAGAGGGGGAAGACTCCTGCCAGCCAAGCCGCTCACAGGGGTCCCGGGGGGAGTGTGGACTCAGCTGTGACTCCTCCCAAGGTGGGGATGGGGCAGAAGAAACCTGCGAAGTCTGGGAGTAGCAGCACGGCGGAGAAGACCACCATCATCCCTGCTGGCCAGGAGGCCACCTCCAGCCCCATCGTCGCTGCCCAGGAGGCCACCACCAGTCCCATCGTCGCTGCCCAGGAGTCCACCGCCAGTCCCATCGTCGCTGACCAGGACGCCACCGCCAGCCCCATCATCGCTGTCCAGGAAGACCCCGCCAGCCACAGCCCAGCAGCCCAGGAGGGCCCCTTCAGCCACAACCCAGCTGCCCAGGAGGGCCCAGCAAGCCACATCCCAGCTGCCCAGGAGGGCCCCGCCAGCCACAGCCCATCTGACCAATGAAGGACCGCCAGCCACAGCCCAGCTGGGCAATGAAGGACCGGCAAGTCAAGCACCGCTGAACAGGGCAAGCACCGCTGAACAGGGCAAAGACCGCCAAGGCAAGCACCGCTGAACAGGGCAAGGACCACCATCTCAAGCACCGCTGAACAGGGTAAAAACCGCCAAGGCAAGCACCGCTGAACAGGGCAAAGACCGCCAAGGCAAGCACCGCTGAAAAGGGCAAGCACCGCTGAACAGGGTAAGGACCGCCAACTCAAGCACCGCTGAACAGGGCAAGCACCGCTGAACAGGGCAAAGACCGGCAAGGCAAGCACCGCTGAACAGGGCAAAGACCGCCAAGGCAAGCACCACTGAACAGGGCAAGCACCACTGAACAGGGCAAGGACCGCCAACTCAAGCACCGCTGGACAGGGCAACGACCGCCAACTCAAGCACCGCTAGCCCTGGACCGTCACGGGGTGAGTGATGCACTCTGGGCACTAGTCCCCCTCCAGAACCAGTGGAGACATGCATCCACTCCGTCTGTCCTGCACAGGATCAAGCACTCTGGGCACCAAGACCCCTCCAGAACCAGTGGAGACATGCATCCACTACCTCTGTCCTGCACAGGATGAAGCACTCTGGGCACCAAGCCCCCTCCAGAACCAGTGGAGACATGCATCCACTTGAGAGACTGTGGCTTTGAACTCCCCAGGATGCAGCAGTGGGCAAACCACCCACTGTAGGGACTTGAGTGACTGTGGCTTTGCACTCCCCATGATGGTACAGTGGGCAAACCACCCACTGTAGGGACTTGAGAGACTGTGGCTGTGCACTCCCCAGGATGGTACAGTGAGCAAACCACCCACTGTTGAGACTTGTGAGACTGTGGCTTTACACTCCCCAGGATGGTACAGTGGGCAATCCACCCACTGTAGAGACTTGAGAGACTGTGGCTTTGCACTCCCCAGGATGGTCCAGTGGGCAAACCACCCACTGTTGAGACTTGTGAGACTGTGGCTTTGCACTCCCCAGGATACATCAATGGGCATGGAGCCCCCTTGTGGATCTGGCGTCGTGCACTCATCCGGCTGAGGTGCCCCCCCCCTTCCCTTCCCCCTGAGGTGCCTGTTGTATTTCTATCTGATGCCCCAGCAGTGTTCTCTCCGTCATGTTCGGGTATCTTGTGTGGGCCTCGCCCATGCATTTTGGGCCCAGTGGTCCACGGACTATGAATGGTGCAATACCTGAACTACTAATTGTGGGGTATATTTTGTTAATAGTGTATATATATATATATATATATATATATATATATATATATATATTTTTTTTTGCTTACTGATTTTTTATATATTACAATGGTTACACTCATTTCCTTTTGTCTTTGCATTCTTCCGGGGTGGTTGGGGGGTGTTACTGTAATGTATAGATATGCATTGGTGTGTGTGTTGTAGTGGGTGAGGGTGGGGGTGGGGGTTGGGGTGTTGCATGTGAGTGTCCCTGTTTTTTGCCTCCCTCATCCCCTATGTCGTAGGTGCAATACTCACCGTGGTCTTCGCCGCCAGCGTTGGTGCTCCTGGTACAGGAGCAGGAAGACTGGCGCAGGGAGAATATGAAGTTCCGGCTCCATGGTGTCCTCCTTCCTCGTGGAGTGTGTAGAGGTGAGCGTTTTTCCTTTGAAATGCTTGTTTCCGCCGTGTTTTTATCTGCGTTGAATCCGCCCCGGAAAAGGTGGCGGATTGGCCTGTCATAATAGTGTGGGCGGTACATTGTCTCCAGCCTGTCTGTTGCCGGAGACCGCCGCGCTGTTTGTTTGTACCGCCGTGGCGGTCGAAATGTTAAAGTGGCTGTCTTTGTTGGCATTTTCCACCACGGTCGTAATTCCAAAATGTTTACCGCCGGCCTGTTGGCGGTCTTACTGCCGCTTTAACACCGTCTGCCAGGGTTGTAATGACCACCAATGTATTCTCTGTCACATGTATGATGGCCATCTTCATATTACAGACAGTATGAGGCACGAGCCCCCGTTATATGCAGAAGACAACTAGACTCTGGGTGGCAGATGCCAAAATACTCATTTAACCAGACACATGGCTAAGGACAGTGATCTATCATTTCCTTACCTTTGGACTGTAACACAGGGGAGTAGTGTTTTTTTTCATAAAATTGACAATCATTACAACAACAAACAGTACTTGATTGTTTACTGTACAAAGCCATATGTCGTCCCCGGAGAGCAAGATGTTTGTGGATTGTACGCAGTTGTGTCCTAGGCCCCTGGGCCAATAGACAACGCACTTTCACTAACGAAGTCACATACATGTCAGTAACACCAAGCTATGATTTTTCTATTTGTTAACACTCCCCAAGTATGAATCACACAAGCCAATAGGTACAGGGACCTCACTAGAAACATATGCATTTGCATCTGCAGACTAACCCACACCCCTGGTCATGGCCTACAATGACTAGGAACGCTTACTGACATCAAGTAGCCCATTCTCTAGAAAACTGTACTGTGATGTGAGTCACAATTGAACATTACACACCTATATGGCTTCTGAAGGGTAAACTCCTTAGGCATGAATGGACCAACACATTCCCTCTTGGTGAGAATGACTCACTGCATACAGTCCCTGCAGGCAACTGCCATAGTAAAAACTTCAACATTACACATGAGTAAGAATGAAGGGGCTGGCATGGTGGGTACAGAAAGTGTCTTCCTTGTCCATATGTGGACATATGGAATAACAAATGCAGACTTATGCTACTTCAGGAGGTGGGTTCTGTGGTATGTACCTCTACCACAGAACACTCCTTAAGGCATATGTGCCTATTCTACAGACATGGCATCCAACAAACAAAGGCATGCATTGTACAGTTTCTGCTATGTGGCCAAGCTACTGAGTAACATATCATGGCCTCCCAGGAATCAACACACTGCACTGCGGGACTGTTAGTTATGCAATACCCCTGTATAGGACAAATATGACCTCTGTGAAGGTGACAACAGAGCTCTGGGAGTAAGGGACGTGTCATGAGTCTAAGACACACATTGACAATAATACTAAATGCACATATGGACGGGATTAATGATTTGCATATGTACCCATTCCTAATATAGTCAAAGGAATGAGACATTCAAGGAAGGGTTTGCCACTAGATCATCATTTTGGCCACATGCCAGGATCTGTTGGGGTACAGGGAGTGGCACAGTTCCACAGTTACATAGCCACAGTGATTCTCCCACATCCCAGACTAGGTCCCATACTGGGAGAAACATTTTACAGCTCCTGGTCTCTGCAGGCTGAGCATACAGAACCTAAATGACGCTCCATTTCCATCACTTCTATGCACAACAGTACATCATGTGGCCAACAGCAATTTGGCATGGGGTGTATGGAGCATCTTGAAGGGCAGAGTGAGTCTTGATATGCCTTTCACATAACAGCTAAGCAAGGCCAGAAGTGGTTTGAAAGATCTCTGACATTATACACATTACTCACATGATTCTCAAATCACTCACACTATAAGCATGTTAAGCACATTAATGTTGTTTGACATTTACAACAATGCGGAGGAAAGAAATGTCAGTGGATGGCAGTAATGTCTCATTATTTAGTTGCGTGTTTCCAACACAAGGATGATCTAGGACCCCAAACCCCTCACACAAAACAATGTGATTGAAATTAACATTTGGCACTGGCCACAAATTCCTGCACATTGTTCATCCCATTGATGCCACACAGACTGCTACAACAGGCAAACAAGAAGTCTAATTGTTAGAAATGGGGTCTTTGGTTGACAGTCAGGTTACCCTCTTTTCAAGCAAGGACCCTCACTCTAGTCTGGGTAAAAGAGAATCACCCTCAGCTAACCCCTGCTTATTCCCTTGGTAGCTTGGCAGAGCAGAAGGCTTAACTTCAGAGTGCTAGGTGTAAAGTATTTGTACCAAAACACACAGTAACTTAATGAAAACATTACAAAATGAAACAACACTAGTTTAGAAAAATAGGAAATATTTATCTAAACAAAACAAAACCAAAACGACAAAATTCCACATTACACAAGTCAAGTTATCAATAAAAATGCAAAAAGGGTCTTTAAGTAGTTTTAAGCACACACTAGCGCTCCTAACGTGAAAATGTACCTGGTGCACATTAAAAAACCCTGCACGGGCGAGTGCGTGTCAAAAAGGGCTTGCGAGGCATTGATTCCACTTACGAGCAGGACCATGCATCTTTTCTCCTTTCACCGGGTCGGAGCGCGTCGTTTCTCCTTTCACCGGGTCGCGGTGCGTCGATCCGGTCAGCACTCTCGGTTCCGGGCAGGCCTTGAGTTGTTTTTCCACGCACAGCGGTACTTGAGCCGTAAATCCTGCTGCACGATGATCCGAAAACCCCACATCGCGGGTTGTGATCTCCCAGTCTCCGTCAGCGATGGTGCGTGTCGTTTCTCCTGCTCCATGCATCGATTCTTCAGTCGCGTTTCCAGCAAGCGCTGTTTCTCAGCTGCGGAGCCGGCAGTGCATCGTTTCTTCAGCCGCAGATTGGAGATGCGTCAATCTTTTCCCCGCATGGCGCTCTGTGCATGGATTTCCTTGTCTTTAGGCTGCCAGCTTCTCCTTTCAGGGTCCCAGGAACTGGAAGGGCACCACAGGGCAGAGAAGGAGTCTCTCCAGAGATTCCAGGTGCTTGCAGAGAGAAGTCTTTGCTGTCCCTGAGACTTCAAACAATAGGAGGCAAGCTTTAAATCAAGCCCTTGGAGGTTTCTTCTCTAGATGGAAGGCACACAAAGTCCAGTCTTTGCCCTCTTACTCTGGCACAAGCAGCAACTGCAGGGTAGCTCTACAAAGCACAGTCCAGGCAGAGGTTCCTCTTGTTCCAGAAGGGTTTCTAAAGACTGTGGTTTTGGGTGCCCTTCTTATACCCAATTTCTCCTTTGAAGTAGGCCTACTTTAAAGTAAAGTATCTTAGGAATGTGAAATCCTGCCATGCCCAGGCCAGGCCCCAGACACTCACCAGGGGGTTGGAGACTGCATTGTGTGAGGTCAGGCACCACCCTTTCAGGTGTGAGTGACCACTCCTCCCCTCCCTCCTAGCACAGATGGCTCATAAGGATATGCAGGCTACACCCCAGCTCCCTTTGTGTCACTGTCTAGTGTGAGGTGCAACCAGCCCAACTGTAAAACTGACCCAGACAGGGAATCCACAAACAGGCAGAGTCACAGAAATGGAATAAGCAAGAAAATGCCCACTTTCTAAAAGTGGCATTTTCAAATACACAATCCTAAAATCAACTTTACTAAAAGATGTATTTTTAAGTTGTGAGCTCAGAGACCCCAAACTCCACATGTCCATCCACTCCCAAAGGGAATCTACACTTTAATCAAATTTAAAGGTAACGCTCATGTTAACCTATGAGAGGGACAGGCCTTGCAACAATGAAAAACAAATTTGGCAATATTTCACTGTCAGGACACATAAAACACATTACTATGGCCCTCATTCTGACCCTGGCGGTCTTTGACCGCCAGGGCGGAGGACCGCGGGAGCACCGCCGACAGGCCGGCGGTGCTCCAATGGGGATTCCGACCGCGGCGGTAAAGCCGCGGTCGGACCGGCACCACTGGCGGGGTCCCGCCAGTGTACCGCGGCCCCATTGAATCCTCCGCGGCGGCGCAGCTTGCTGCACCGCCGCGGGGATTCCGACCCCCCCTACCGCCATCCAGATCCCGGCGGTCGGACCGCCGAGATCCGGATGGCGGTAGGGGGGGGTCGCGGGGCCCCTGGGGGCCCCTGCAGTGCCCATGCCACTGGCATGGGCATTGCAGGGGCCCCCGTAAGAGGGCCCCTACATGTATTTCACTGTCTGCTGCGCAGACAGTGAAATACGCGACGGGTGCAACTGCACCCGTCGCACAGCTTCCACTCCGCCGGCTCGATTCCGAGCCGGCTTCATCGTGGAAGCCTCTTTCCCGCTGGGCTGGCTGGCGGTCTGAAGGCGACCGCCCGCCAGCCCAGCGGGAAAGTCAGAATTACCGCCGCGGTCTTTCGACCGCGGAACGGTAACCTGACGGCGGGACTTTGGCGGGCGGCCTCCGCCGCCCGCCAAGGTCAGAATGAGGGCCTATATGTCCTACCTTGACCATACACAACACCCTGCCCTTGGGGCTACCTAGGGCCTACCTTAGGAGTGTCTGACATGTAAGAAAAGGGAAGGTTTAGGCCTGGCAAGTGGGTACAGTTGCCAAGTCAAATTTACAGTTAAAACTACACACACAGACACTGCAGTGGCAGGTCTGAGACATGATTACAGAGCTACTTATGTGGGTGGCACAACCAGTGCTGCAGGCCCACTAGTAGCATTTGATTTACAGGCCCTGGGCACCTCTATTGCACTGTACTAGGGACTTACTAATAAATCCAATATGCCAATCATGGATAAGCCAATTACATATACATTTTTTAAAGGAGCACTTGCACTTTAGCACTGGTTAGCAGTGGTAAAAGCGCCCAGAGTAACAAAAACAGTCAAATCAGAGTCCAGCACACATCAACAACCTGGGGAACAGAGGCAAAAAGTTAAGGGAGACCACGCCAAGGATGGAAAGTCTAACACTAACTGTCACAGATGGGCACATTCTAGCCTGTGAGGAGGGAAATGGTGAAGTACAGAGAAAATTGTGCACATGTGGTACTTACCTGCTCCTCCGGTGAACCATAGACCTATTTATACAGGGGAAGGACTTCAGTCACAAGCCTCTCCAGTTCCTCTGCTCCACTTGCTGCATGTGGCATGATTGCTCCCAGAGGCAGCACTCAGCAGTTCAGGTCATGAAGGTGTTGCTGGCAGCAGTGTTAGGAGTCAAGTGAGTGAACCTGTAGATCATGTTGGCCACGTCCGCCACATACTCGATCGTCACTGCTGGCAAACACAGCCATTGGCCCACGACTGGCACCAACATTAACCCATGGCTGTGTCTGCCATGGTTGCAACCACCTACCGTCATGACAGAGGTCATGGACATTTTCTAATGTCCAGTAGAGTAGGTCAAGCATCCGCCATTTTGGCAGTCTGAAATGCTGTATTGTGCTTTACAAACTATGTCACACCTGCCAAAAAGGTTTTTTCTCTTCACAAACACACTTATCCTGTCTTGTCATGTAGGTCCTACTACTCGAGCACCATTGTAGTACGTTGCAGGGCACAGATGGCAATTAACCATGGAGCACAGTCCACCACCACCGATGGTCATTTTGGCAGTTTGGATATACAATTGTGTTGCAAATCTTCAATTTTGGTCTGTATCCATTTTGTGGACACATGTTGAAAACCATGGGGGTCACATATGACCCTTGTGCTATTTGCAGCTGTAATGTGTACTGGGTGTCATGTCTATCCAGTCAGAAATGCTTTGTTGCATGATATCATTTACATGCCTCATGTATGTGGCTGTGGGGTCACTGACTAATGTTAGAAGTCATGTCTTGTCATATTTAGGAACCCAGGGAAGCGGAGAAAGCAACAACCTCCTGTCTACCGTCCACTCCCAGACTTTCAGACCATGGAGCAAAGGCACATAATAATGTGCTATGACCTGGATAGACAAAAAATAGTGGACTAATGTTGTCAGTTGGAGCCAGATCTGATGCCAGCTATTAGCTATCCAATCAGCATACCTTCCATTGTACAACTCATGTCAGTATTGCACTTCCTAGTGACAGGGACCTTCCAACATACAGTGGCTATATCTGCTGATATGTCCCAAACTATGTTCAGGCTGATGTTGAAGGATGTCCTCTCAGCAATGTGAAACAACTTGACAGCTATATCCAGTTTCCCCAAAGTGAGGATTTAGCCCATGTCATGGCTGACTTTTATGGTTTTACACGCATCCCACATGTGGTGGGGGGCATTGATGGCACATATGTTGCCTTGGTCCCACCACAAGCCAATTAACACGTTTATCGCAACAGAAAGAACTTAGATTCCTTCAATGTGCAAATTGCCTGTTTGACAGATCTCTACATTTCATGTGTGTTTGTCCATTATCTGGGTTCAGCCCATGATTCCTTCTTAATGCAGAACAGCACCATACCCCAGCTGATGTCAAAACTGTACCCAGAGAGAGACTGGCTGGTTGGTAAGTCACATCTGTCCTGATTGTGTATATGCAATGCCAGGTGGTACAATGAAATCATGAAGTAAGTGATTCATTGTTGCACATATATTTCATTTCTTTACAGGTGACTCCGCATATCCAAATATTCCTTGGTTCTTAATGTCACTACGGAATCCAACTACACCAGGGGAAGTCCTCTTCAATGAAGCCCATAGAAGAACTCATTGGGTGGTGGAGCAAGCTTCTGGGATCCTGAAGCCAGATTTATGTGTCTGGACAGGGCAGGTGGAGCCCTCCTCTGCTCACCCAGGAAAGTGTGTCAAACCCTGTGCATTGCTGCACGCTTCACAACATCACCCTGTGGAAGAATATCCCGTTCATACCAGAAAAGAGGGAACATGCAGTGCCACTGGGTGAGAATTCTGAAACTCCAAGTGAGGATGAAATTGGTGAAAAGGAAGGCGCTGACTTTTGGGATGATCTCATCAACAGCTACTTTTCATGAGTGTAAGTATGTTATGTGATGTAATGACTGTGACTGTACAATGAACTGTAGTTGTGAAAAAGTGTGGAGTTCTCTGTTTTAGCAACAACTAAGGAGCTGATACTCTGCAAAATTCAGCCAAGGATGGCTGGAAGAGTTAACCTTTGACATATACCCACCTTGAGGATGTAGCTTTGTTTATGTCAGTTTCCTTGCAATGTAATTACATTTCTAGTTGATTGCTATATGTTTTGTGTAATAGGTATATTTTCAAGCCTATGCTCCTTGTTTTGTCTTTGTACAGATACCCTCACCGTGATATCCTCATGTGGGCTTTTCAGAGTTGTGCCATTTTGCAGGTGTGTGATGATGTTCTGAAATACAAAGTGAACATGGATTGTTCCAGGTAATGTAGGTCACCGATTTGGGATGCATGAGTCCTGCGCCAAGGCAGCTTGCACAGTTTTTGGGTGGAAGGTCAGAAGTGCACATTGGATTTGTTTTGTGCTCTGTGTTGGGCCAAATGCTTCATGTGTGCCATCATGTGGGCATGAAAAATGTAGTCATAGATTGTAACCAAGGCATTCACACTTCACATTGGCTAAACACTTTTCTTGTATGGCCTGTTTGTAGCTGTCGATGTGTTTTAACTTTGCAGGCCATATTTCCTGTGCCACAACACTGGCATTAGTCTGAGTCATACCACTGGACACATGGTTATTGGATTATAATGTGCCTATGATCAGAGACTGTTGTACTGCCATTTGTCTGTGTCTTGGAATATGTGTTGTTGGCTTACTTTTGTGTGGTATGTGATAAGGCTCAATCTGATGATATCATTCACTTTAATGTTTGCCTATTCTACAGGACAATGTCTGACAAACCCCTTCCTTCCATGGTATTATGGGCTGTACCTTGGAATATGTACTTTGACTCAGCATGACTTACACATTCATGGGTCAAAATGTCCAGGCATAAGGACAACATATGTGCTGTACACTGACATAACAGACACTTGTAGGTATGTGTTTGTGTGAAATGGTTGTAATCCTGAGCAGTACATTGTGCATCTGTAACATACTCCTCTTGCACAAGGAAGTTGTGTCTTCATCATATGGTTCAGATGGTCTTACATCTTTACATAGCAAAACGTTGAAATTAAGCAAGCAGACAATGAGTTTGTGAGGGATGAATTTATTACAATGCTGACACAGAAAATAAAATTTGGACAGAAAAGAAGAAAAAAATAATGTGAAGGTGTCAGTCATGGAAATGAAATCATAGGAGAGGAGAGGATGCACACCATTGGGAGTCCAAGGTCCAGAATACTCCTCCCTTTGGAAATGGTAGGTGGTTGAGGATCAGTCTACAGAGTGAATATGTAGCACACAAAGTAGTTGCTTTAAGGGTGTCTTGCCATCCGCACCTCCTGGACTCTTTGCAGAACCTCCCCTCTTTCGTGGGGTGGGGGTCTGCTGCTACAGAGGCCGGGTGTCAAGGGCAGGTTCTTCCACTGGTAGGGTCTCCCTTCCAGTGGCTGGGACCGATATAGATTTGCTGGGTGTTGATGAGCTAAAGGAAGGGGAAGATTGGTTTTGAAAAGCCCTGCTCAGGACTGTGTGTATGTCCCTCATCACCCCTGTTAAGGAGGCCATGTTGTTATTGTGGGCCTCCATCTGTTATCACATGTCCCTATGCATTTCCTTCTGTAGCTGCTTGATTTCTCAGAGTTCGGTCAAGACCTGGCCCATCATGCCTTGGGAGTCCTGATGGACCCTCAAAACATGGCCGATGGTGTCCTGGCCAGGATCAGCCCCAGGGTCCTCAACCTGCTGGCCAACAGCACCCCTCCCATGCAGCCTACCCCCACAGTCCTGTACCCTTGCCCCAGGGTGCCCTCTCCCACTGGTTTGTGGACCCTCATTGTCCAAAGTGTTGCACTGCAACTAAGGATCAAGGACTTGGGGACACCAGATGGTAGACACTGTGCTAGGTACACAGGTTGGGGGGGTGAATAGTTGCCTGTAATGTTGAAGCAACCAGGCTGGGAGGTGCTGATGTGGCTCATTGTTGGTATCTGACCAGGTTGCCCATATGGGCCAGAACCATCCTGCACGTCCAGATGTCCAGGCTTCAACCAAGGGGGTAGTGGCAGTCTCATCTGTGGCCAAGGGGGTAGTGGCAGTCTCATCTGTGGCCTGTGTGTGCACAGTTGCAGCTCGACCTGTGCATGTGAAAGATGCAATGTTACTGGTTGTATTGTGGCATCTACTGCCAACAATTTAGTGTTACATTATGCATAGACCTTGTACAAAGTGAATTTACAGTTAACACGGTTGTGGCAAGTACTATGATACTGGTTGCTTTGACCTGACATTTGTGAAGCATGCCAGTTCCATTTAAGCCAAGGAGCTGCTGAAATGAGCAGATCATTAGCACTTGGGAGGATGGCCTGAGAATGGAACCTTGCCAGAAGTGCAGCAAAACAGTGGCTACGCATGATATGTGTTGGGCCATTATGAGGCCTAGTTGATAGTGATGCAAGTAGACCCAGAAGTTTGTTATATATGTGACTGGAGTCATCACATGGTCAGTGCAGTGTGAATGTGCCTGCTGCCAATACCTTTCTGGTTATGCATCTTGAGGACTTTGGGATCATTGTTTTACACACTGGTAAGATGCCCTTCCTGCCATAAATAGTTACATCTTGGGTTAGCAGGTGAAGATGGAGCTAGGTAGCCAGACAGATCTCAGAGTTTAGCATGATCTGTAGCTTGGTCATTCCCAGGTGAGTAAACTTCAACTGAAAGTTGCAAGTGTTTTTGGACAAGTGACTTCTGCTCTGATTCTTGGAGTTACTGAAACAGTGTCTCCTGGAAGTTACAGTAATATCACTCTCCATACTATACAAACATGGCAAATGTTATCCTCCCAGGTGAGTAAACTTCAACTGAGAGTTCACAAATAGATGAATTTGGACAAGTGAACACTGGTTGGAATGAGGGACACAGGGCCTATTGGGCTTTGCATTCCGGTCACTCCCTCTACCTCCCACCACCATACAAATGTTATCTTCCAGGTGAGTAAACTTCAATTGAGAGTTAAGACACAGGGGTGTTTGGGCTTCTGTTTGGAGTTAGAGAGCCAGAGCCTCCTGGCCTGAGCAGTCGTGTCACTCCCTCTATTCATATACTTGATAAATGTCATTGTCCCAGGAGAATATACTTCATTTGTGAGTTTCCAAAGAAGGGCATTTAGAGAAGTGAACACTGGACTGGTGGTAGCAGAACCTTTTGGGAGTTGTAGTTTGGTAACTCCTTGTACTACACATGCTATACAAATATTATCCTCCCTCATGAGTACACTTCAATTAAGAGTTAAGACACAGGGGTCTTTGGACCAGAGAACACTGGGCTGGTGTTTGGAGTTACAGAAACAAGGCCTGCTGGGAGTTGCAATCATGTAACTCCCTGTCCTACACACACTACAAAACGGTTTTCTCCCAGCTGAGTACACTTCATTTGAGAGTTACCAAACAATGGTATTTGGATAAGAGAACACTGGGCTGGTGGTTGCTTTTACAGACATTGGGCCTTCCTGACCTTAGTAGTCATGTCACTCCGTCTATTTCGCACATGTGACAAATGGTATCCTTCCAATTGATTAAATCTAAATTGTGAGTTGCAAAACAGAGGTCTTTAAACATTGTTCGGTTCTTTAGAGTTGCTGAAACAGTGCCTCCTGTGAGTTGCAGTCAGGCCACTCTCTCTAGTACACACACTATACAAATGTTATCCCCCCGGATGAGTATACTTCAGTTGTGAGTTGGAAAACAAGGGTCTTTGGACAAAAGAACACTGGGCTGGTGTTTGAAGTTACAGAAACAGGGCCTGCTGTGAGGTGCAGTCAGGTCACCCTCTCTAGTAAACTCACTATACAAATATTATCTCCCAAGGGGAGTAAACTTCATGCATGAGTTATCAAACAGGAGTCTTTAGAGAAGAGAACATAGGACTGGTGATTAAAGTTACAGTAACATAACCTCCTGGGAGTTTCAGTCATGCAACACCCTGTAGTACACACACTATACACATGGTTTCCTCCCTGATGAGTACACTGCAATTGAGAGTTAAGGCACATGGGTCTTTGAACAAGCGAACACTAGGCTGGTGGTTACAGCTACAGATACAGGGCCGGCTGGGAGTTGCAGTCAGTCACTCCCTCTACTTCTCAACACTTGACAAATGGTATACTCCCAGGTGAGTGAAGAGCATTGGATAGATTGCAAACAGGTGTATTCGAGTAAGTGGACCCTTTGCTGGTGTTTAGAGTTACAGACACAGGGCCTGCTGGGAGTTGCAGCCATGTAACTATCTCTAGTACTCACACTATACAAATGGTATCCTCCCTGGTGAGTACACTTCAATTGAGACTTACCAAACAATGGTATTTTGACAAGAGAACACTACACTGGTGATTGGTTTTACAGGCACAGTGCCTTCCTGGCCTTAGTAGTCATGTCACTTTCTCTACTTCCCACATTTGACAAATGGTATCCTCTCAGCTGAGTAAACTTAAATTGTGAGTTGCCAAACAGAGTTCTTTAGACAAGTAAAAACTGTTTTGATGTGTGGAGTTTCTGAAACAGTGCCTCCTATGAGTTGCAGTCAGGTCACTCTCTCTAGTACACACACTTGACAATTTGTCTCCCCCCAGGTGAGTACACTTCAATTGAGAGTTCACTAACATATGTATTATAGCATGTGACCACTGTGCTAGTGTTTGTAGATTCAGGATCAGTGCCTTCTAGGAGTTTGTTAGAAATGAGGTTTCTGGTTGGCTAGGGTATGCACCTAAGCCAGGCAGAATCCACCTGCTCTAGTCAGGGCAAGGGAGTTACACACCCAAGATAAGCCCTGCTCACCCTCTTGGTAGCTTGTCATGAGCAGTCAGGAGTATCCCAGAGGCAATGTGTAAAGCAACTGCACAACACATACAGCATACATGACACAATATATACACCACAAAGGAAACACAGCACCAAGTTATATAAAAATAAACTGCATTGCACAAAACATTCTTAGACCAAACACAACATGTCAGTAATACCCTGCTACACAAGCAGTTCTCAGTACATTACTCAGCTACTAGCACTCTGCAAGAGCCAGCAGTAGTCACATAAAACAGATAGGTTACTGCTTATTCTGCGGCATAAGCAGTAGTCAGGTTGTCATTGTTATTAAAATGCACGTCATGGTGAATCAGCAAAAATGCACATGGCACAGTAATAAATTTCAAACCAACATCATGGAGCCCATAAAGTGAAACATCACCAATTAGCACATACCATAACTGCACCCTGCCAGGTAGGCGTATTTCAGGTAGACAGTGCTACCATTCATCCATCATATCTGCTGCTCAGTGGTGGTAGTGCCTCTGCACTTCTTTTATAAAAATCTACGGTAAGTGTGGCACTTCTCTCCCCCGGTCCAACAAGAAAGAGCTCATTTGCTCCTCATGGGGGAATGTGGAAATGGCAGCAAATTGCAGGAAGGACCAAGGACCTCCATTGAAGGTCACCACCTTGGCCTGCAACATGAGCCTCCAGCAAAACCTGTGCAAGGAACAGAGGCACGCCCAGCTTCTCGCACTTTAGGAAACCAAGCGTCTCCTATTACAGGGGGTGTCCTTAAGAGGACCGGCTTGTCTCTTCAACTGGGAGACCTGTCTTCCTGGGTGCCCTCACAAAATGACACGCTTAGTCTGTGGCCACCCACGTCCTTGAGACGGCTGCAAGTACAGGTGGCTTCCTGACAAGTCACGGTCTCAGGAACTGTGTCTGGGGCCTCGCTGGGTCTCCTGCGTCATCAGTGCCAGCCTGTCCTTTCTCCTCCATGCCCCGATGACCTGCTCTGAGTGCGGCCCGGGCTGCAGTGGTGACTACACCTAAACAGGAGCCTGCAGTTGTCCTGGAGGCACTCTACACAGCACTCGTCGCCCCAGGGGCCACTGCATGGAGCACAATCACTCTGGACTCTGTTCTCCTTTGCCCCGGGGGCACTCCATGAAGCACTAGCTCCCCAGATTCTCGTGGTGAGGGCATAGCGACCACAGCCTGGCGCACTCTTTCAAGTGCTCGAGGGCAGATGCCCAAAAAGCGCTTCTCCCACAGTGAGCTCAGAAGGCATACCAAAACAAATGCAGCACTCTCCTTGCACTTAGGGACCCAAAGTGCTCTTCCAGCTCTTTAATAGATAAAATTTCAGGGCAACAGGGGTCACAGCACCCAGCCCCTGGAGACAGCAAGAGGGGACACAGGGTGCTAGGGCCCAAGCAAACAGCCCAACACAAAGGGTTGCCGTCAGTGGCAGTTCCTCCTAGTGACCCAGCAGGTCACAGGTCAGAACAACAGCAGCAGTGCCAAGGCAGTTCCTGGCAAGTTCCTCCAGCAACATCCTGTGTCCAGTTCAGTAGTCCATTATTATCTCTTCGACATGGGGAATACCCCCTATACTTATACTCAGATTTGCACAACTTTTACAAAAGGGAGAGAAGAGGTTTCAACCAGTCCTAACTTGTTCTAAGAGTGTCCCCTCTGTCCTCCAGCACAGGCTCCAGGCATCAGCGGGACGTAAATGAGCCTTTTGTGTGAGGTCAGGGCACAGCCTTTTCAAATGCAGGGGTACCCCACCTCTCCTTCTCTTAGCCCAGGAAGACCATTCAATATGTAGATGCAGCTCTGTGACACCTCCACCCTCCCTGTGCACAGTCTGTCTGAAAGGTATGCACAAAGTCCAGCTGTCACTCTGCCCCAGACGTGGATTAGAGTCAAGCTGCAAAACACCAGATCCATAACCACAGAAAAATGCCCAATTTCTAAAAGTGGCTTTTCTATAATGGTAATAAAAAATCCACCTATACCAGTAAGCAGCATTTCTTACTATCATTAAACCATACCAAACATGCCTACGCTACCCGCATCGATCAGACACTACCACCTTGAGATAAGGGAGGGCTTTTCCAATTCAATCCTGTGAGCAAGGTGGGACCAACAGTAGTGAGAAACCAAATAGGCTGTTTGTCACTACCAGAACAGGCCACACAACCAGGCACATGTCCTGTCTTTTACAAACATAGCACCCTGTCCCTTGGGCTAGCTAGGGCCTACCTTAGGGGTAAATTACATATAGTGAAAAGGGGGATTCCAGATCTGGCAAGTAAATTTAGATGCTAGCTCCCTGTGGTAGTAAACTGCGCACACAGGACCTGTGCTAACAGGCCTGAGACAGGTTTGAATGGCTACTTCTGTGGGTGGTGCAAGCAGTGCTCCACGCCCACTAGTAGCATTTAATTTGCAGGCCTTGGTATAGGGATACCACTGTACAAGGGACCTACAGGTAAATTAAATGTGCCTATTAAGTGCAAGCCAATCATACCATTTTTATAAGGGAGAGCTCCTGCACTTTAGCACTGATCAGCAGTGATGAAGTGCTCAGAGTCCTAGAGGCAACAACAAGAGGTCAGAAAATATAGGAGGAGGAAGGCAAAAAGTTTGGGGATGACCCTGTAAAAAGGACCTGGTCCAACACAGTTGCAGCATGTCAGTGCCTGTACTACGCACACTTAACAAATGTTTTCTCCCCAGGTGTGTACCCTTAAATTAATAGGTAACAAATAGGGGTATTTGGAGAAGTGACCACTGTGCTGGTGTTTGGAGTTACGGATCAGTGCCTGCTGGGAGTTGGAGTCATGTCAGTTCCTGTACGACACACACTATACAAATGTAATTTCCCCAAGTGAGTGTCCTTCAATTGTGAGTTGCCAAATAGAGGTCTTTGGACAGGTGAACACTGGGCTAGTGAGTGGAGTAACAGTAAACAAGGCAAAAGGTGAGCTATGAGCATGCATGACAAAGCATTTTGGTGACATTTTTAGTGTTGTGACTTACCAAACTCCATTCCTCCAGATATTCCTGTCAAGCCCTCAGGATGCAGGATGGTTAAGACATTCTACTATCAGGCAATGAGAAGTAATATGGTGCTGGAAGAACCACAGTCAGTCTTCTTGGCTTGCAGCTCGTGCCTGAAGACCACGGAACGGACCTTGCCCCTAAGGTCATTCCATCTCTTCCTGATGTCCTCCTTTGTGCGCAGGGTGGTGCCAACAGCTCTCATTCTGTTGACTATCCTGTCCCACATTTTCATTGTCTTACTGAGAGACTCCAAACAATTGTGGCTCTACTCTTATGATTTTATCCACCATGACTCTTAACTCATCTTCAGAAATAAAATTTGGATTTTTGAAATGTGACATGGTGGAACAAAAAAAAGACAGGTGACAGTGACTTATTTAACAGGGGAAGTGAAATAGGGTGTGAATGGACAAAAGTGTGTGCAGGATGCTTAATGGGATGGTAAATAAAGGGATGCCTAATATATGTTCTCTACAAAATGAGGTATTCTGGGCTTTGTTGTCTTGCAGTGTGAATGCAAAGAATTGAGGTGTGTGAATGAGTGTGCTTTAAAAAGTCCTTTGCAGGTGTGTTCAGTGTGGCAATGTGTGTCAGCTGTGTTGTTTTCAAATTCATCCAATGTGCTGTTGTGCATTACTTTGGTGACCGCGTACCTCCGTGGTTTGGACCGCCATTTGCTAACCACTATGGGGGTCTGCCACTGCGACTGTGTGCTTGTAATAAGGTCAGTGATTGGTCACAGTGCTGTCGGGCTGGAGGTCAGACTTCCTATTTCCAGGTATCCGCACCGCTGACGGTCTGCCTTTTTTGGTTGGCAGTCGGCAGTCATGCCTGAGTAACTCGTAATAAGGTGGTGTGGAAGACTGCCAACATGGCGGTCTGGAGGTCCAACCGTCAAACTCATAATGAGGGCCTTAGTATGGTTTCATTATGCTTAACTCTGTTGGATACTTTCTGTTAGTTGTCACATCACAAACTAAGTTACACCAATACTGAGCTAATCAGATTCTTTAGTATTTGATTCATAGCTGTGCTTACCTGAAGTATTTTGCTCAATTTGTCTTGCGGTTTTGTTCCTTGATGTGCTGCTTTTCAGCCAGTTGCTTAGTTGGAATAGTTGTTGTTCCCTTATTGGTTTCTTTTGGGAATCTAGAAGTAGACTGTGCCTTTTGGTAGATCTGGGGTAATCCGTATTTGTGAATATTTACCCATGTGTGAAGTAGTTGTTAGTTTATCATGCAGTGATGGTTTATACTTGCATAATTCGAAAAGCTCAAAAAGGCTGTCCCTAGCTGACTCTAGAGGCTCTACTGTTATGTCAGGTGACAAGATATGATGTGGCGCCTTTGAGTGCATGTTTCAAGGAGCAAGGGTTTCAAATAGGTTTGGGCCTTGCTAATGCCCAAATATTGAACCCGCCACACCCTTGTCAGGGCAAAGGGCCCCCATATGCCTTGGAACCATGGTTTTGTCGGTTTTCTTCTCAGCGGTGCAATTCAAAAACTTTATGTCAGCATAGGGTCGTAGTATGGACTAATTCAAACGGTGTGCATCTTAGACCATAGTGAGCCAACAGGTATTTTTGTCTTCTTATGCGTATTTCTTGGGTCTGTGGTCGGAGTGCTATAATTACTGTTCACTCACTCTAAAGCTATGTTTTGCTAGGGGTGAAATTCTCGCACTGCTGGCTGCGGCCCTCTTTCGGTGGAAGTGTGCCCCATAAGCAAAAAAGGTTACCAAAGCCGGGATATCCTGGATCGTTGTGCAACTCATTGATGTTTTGCTGTGGCTCATCTGTGCACGGATGTTCAGTCCAGAGTCCGTGCTGCCATGCAGCAAGTGCTTGTCTGGGCTGCTGTGCCTCTTCAGTGGATGGCGCTTCTCGCTTGTACTGCTGTCATCACCTGGAAGTGTTCCCTCGCTCACCAAGAAGTGCTAAGGTCCTTATCCTGGATCTCTCGGGAGATGCTAGCCTGCAACGTATACCCCATCGAGACTCACGGTCCTAGCTATTTCTTCATGCTGACCCATTGCAAAAGGAGCATAGAAAAAACTGCTATATTCACAAGTAGTGGGATCACATAATTATAGAACGTCAAACTTGCTCATAACTATACAAAAGAAAGAAATTCTCTTGCTTTAAAAGTGTTGCAACTCAGGCCCCATCAATATTTGGGGCAGCCTCTATGTATTTTATTTTTTTATTTTTGAGGAACATACAATATACATAACTGCCAAAGGCAGTCAAGTATACGTGCAACCAATTATTATCTTGAAAGTGCATTTGATTTTTTATTTTAGATTTTTATTGCAGTTAGTTGAGGATTATTTGCACTACACATTCCACGGATGAGGGCGTATTTCGTCTATGTAGTGTATTGCCATGCGACTAAATTACTGATCCTATAAAAGTGAAGATACAACTTTAGGGTCTTCTTTTGTACCCTGAATTTTCTCAATAGTTCACCCCACATACGCTAGAATAGAATCATATATTGCTCACTTCTGTTAACGAGGTGTGCTTTTTGAAAGGACCATTCGGCGAATGATGCCAAAATATACTTAAAATCACAGCTGACATCATCTCATGAAGAAATACTGTATTGTACTGCTTACTTTTGGTGATTGTAGTAACGCAGGTCTTGGTAAACTGGTCTTATTTCTTCAATTGATGTCCCTTTTATGAGAATAGCAATAACAGCATTCAAAGATCCCTTCGAATTGTAGAATCAACTGATTGGTTATTACATCAGCTTGATGCATGGATGAAACATCAAAATCACAGCTGGCTAGGATTAAATGCAAAAGCTTTATATAAATACAAGCAGAATGGCCAACATGAACCTACTCAGAATATTCTAAAGACACAATGAGTGCGAATTACAGCTCTTTTGCTTTTGGAGGGCACAAGTGTATGAAATATTGTAAGCTTCTTTAAAAAATACTTAAAAAACAACAACTGAAATTATTTCTATTTTATGCTGTGCACAGTATCTCAATTGAGGGTTGCCAAGTGACTCTCTTTGTAGCACCCAACTGCAAAGGTTTTAGTGCATTCTTATGAATTCGCAGGTAGAGGGTCTGGTTCTTTTACTGCAGAGGCTGCAAATCTCCAGTAAGTTAAATTGATTGGTAATTCCATTTGAGACACTCTTCTCCGGTTTCAATACTGTGATCAAACAGCACTCGTTACACTGCTTAAGTTAAGAGCTTTCCCATTCCAAGAGACTGGCTGGATATCCAGCCACCAGAGAGATCAATTCTAATGCTGTGCCCTTTCTTCTTCCATTTAATCAGACTGTGTGGCTCCGGAATGGAGGGCAACGGTCTTGATCTTTCAGAAACAAATCAATAATAAATAGTTTGGCTTATTAATACGCGTAGCAACGAGAGCAAACAGATGGTGTGGGATTTCCTGTATTCAGTTACGTATTTGCACATCATATCAACTCAAATCTGACTTCTGTATTTTTTATGATGTTTTTTCTGCCTCAAAACTAATAAATTTTGAGTCAAATTCGTCCCATTCTAGGGACAATGTTTGCAAGCAGTTTGTTTACAATCTTCTCACTTTAGTCTTAGCCATTGTTAACTTAATTTAAAAGTGCCAATAAATGTTAACGATAAGAAAACAGTAAGTCTGTGGGAGAACAAGATTTACAGGGTAATTGATTTGCAGGACCTAACTGGATGAAACAAGCGGTAGTAAGAGCTGTCTCTTCATTAACAAAATAGTCTACGCGATAGTTATCGGCGACACGATGGGCATGTGTGAAATGATCTCCCAGTTCTTATTTGTGTTAGATTCACAGTCCCATGCCACTACTGTTTAAATTGGATATTGCTGACATATTTCTTTTTGTGTATTCGCTCAACGGATTTGATTGACGGCCAGGTGTTTTTTTTTTTTTTTCACACAAGTTGTTTGCGATGGGCCTGAGCACATACGATCGGCACAGACGAGTGGGTGAATAAGTGATAAAATGTCGCACAATGTACTGCTTCAACTAAATAAAATGAGAGAATACGAGAGGTGTATGAAATTAAAACAAGGGAATTTGTTATCTGATTCAATAGACCCAGGTTTCGTTAAAGGAAGCACAATATTTATTTATTTATTCATTTATTTAAATTATTTTTTTGCACTGGACACTTTTGGCCTACGTGCTTTATTTAGAACACTTCACGTAACTGAAGTACAAGGTAAACAGAAAAACCAGTGGCATAAACCCCAGACAGGACAAGGTACAGAAACCAACAACGATCTCAATAAGAGTTATGTCCAGATGTAAAAATACCTCAAATACAATGCACGAGATGACGATCTCTCACAATTGGGCGTCCGGCATACAGAAATTCTTGAGAGTTTAGTGGAAACGGATTACTAATCTAATAATTCAATGCAGTAAGGGAGAGATTGATGCAGAAGACACGCGGAATTGAATTCCATACTTTGGGCGCACGGCCTGAAAAAAAGCTGGGTTATATATACATATATATAGATTAAAGATTCATGAAGAAGACTGAGAGATTTATGGAGTATTGGGGCACACCCTGAAGTCCTCCAGAGCTTGGAATGATTGTAATGGTAATTGCAATTGTGTTTTATAGAACATTCTACCTTTGATGAGGCGTTTTAGAGCTTTTCGTCGAGTAGCACACTACCCTGGAACCCAATGGGATAAGTTGATAGTTCGAGCAATGGACGTGTGAGTCTGTTAGTTGGATTTAATAGGATAAAGAAGAGACAAGGGAGGGGGGAGTCTAGAACCTGGAATTTGGTAGTTCATAGTAGTAAAAGGAGGCTGAAGTGGCCAGTCTGGATACATGTATTACAGTGCAACCTTAGTGTGTGGAATAGTGAGTGTTGCAGCCTATCAGCAACATTCAATTTGCCGGCCCTGGGCACAGGTAGTATCAGATTGTAGGGCCATATAGGTAAATTAAATGTGATAAGTGTATGCCTATTTTCCCATGTCTAAAAGGAGAGCACAAACATGTAACCTCTGGATGGAAGAGTAAAGTGCTCAGAGTTCCACAGCCAACAAAAATAGGGTTAAGTGAAAAGGTTAAAGTATCCTGGGTGACCCTGCAGGAGGGGCAAATTTCCACCCCGGTTTTATGTGAGAATCTTTAGATAGTAGAGCTTGCAGTGCCTTCAAGTCTCTAAAACCATTTCTCTCAAAGACTTCTCCAAGGCACTGACTTTATGTGTTACCCTCTCACCTCTACTTTTCAGATGGTGAGGGGAAGAAGAATATGGGGAGGATCAGTATTCAGAATACATTATCTTCCTGTTGTGTTTCTCCATCATCAACTTAATTTTTAGGCAACTTCTTAGATTAGGTGCTCTAAGGGTGGCGTTGCCAAAGCCTCACAACAAAATCTCCTTTTCCTGCTATACAACCACTGTTTACCTGTTTGAGCTGCCTTTAAGAGACTAAGGGCCTCATTCCGACCCTGGTGGTACAAGACCGCCAGGGCCGGGGGCAATGGAAGCACCACCAACAGGCTGGCGGTGCTTCATTGCCCATTCTGACCGCGGCGTTAAAGCCGCGGTCATAAAAGGGAATCCGGTGTTTTCCCGCCGGATTTCCCCTGCTTGGGCAGAACCTCCATGGCAGCGCTGCAAGCAGCGCCGCCATGGAGATTCCGACCCCCTTCCCGCCATCCAACGGGTGTCGTGGGGCCCCCTAACAGGGCCCCAGGGAGATTTTCACTGTCTGCATTGCAGACAGTGAAAATCGCGACGGGTGCAACTGCACCCGTCGCTCACCTGCAACACCGCCGGCTCCATTCGGAGCCGGCCTCTGTGTTGTAGGGCCTTTCCCGCTGGGCCGGCGGGCGCTCCCTTGGCGGGCGCCCGCCGGCCCAGCGGGACCGTGGAGCGGCCATTTGGCGGTTCCCGCCAGGCGGGCGGCGTCCGCCGCCCGCCAGGGTCAGAATGACCCTCTAAGGGATTTATTTATTAATTTTTGCTCCAAATTTGCGTATTTTTTTTTAATGCAATATCAGTGCAAAACGTACTCCATATTTATACTTTGGAGCTAAACCCATCTAGCGCCAAAGTTATGGAGTTAAAGTCATTTTTGGGACATGGAAACCTACCTTTTTTAAAGGAGATGCAAGGTAGGTGTTCCCATGCACAAAATGACTCTGGCCTTAACGCTAGATTTATCCCCCATGCTAAAATCATGCATGGGGGTGGAGGGGTCAAATAATGGTGCAAAGTTTGCTTTGCGCCATTATTTAACGCCTGGGTCAGGGCAGGCATTAGGGGACCTGTGGGCATATTTCCATGGTAGAACACCGTGGAATAAGCCCACAGGTGCCCTTCACAGGCCCCAGTGACACCCCTACTCACACCAGAGGAACAGCGGAGGATGGGGGACCCCATCCCATGTAAGTATTGGTAAGTACAGGTAATTATTATATATATTTTTTAAAGTGCCATTGGGGAACCTGGAATGGGCCGCTCTATGGCACGGGGTGCAATGGCCATGCCCAGGGGACACTGGTCCCCTGTGCTGGTTATTTGGGTGGTGGACTTGACTCCTGTCTTTTCTAACACAGGAGACATGTGGTATGGATGCTTTTGAGTCAGAAAATGATGCTAGGCTGGTTAGAGTCATTTTTGTTTACTCTAACCTGCATAATGTCATTTTTTGGTGCAAAACCCGATTCTCCCATACCGCCACCCCTGTCCGGCTAACGTAATTTTTTTACACTAGCCTACCCTTTGCACCAGACTGCACCATTCCATAAATATGGTGCCTTTTCACCGGATTGCACCATTCCATAAATATGGTGCCCGGCTGGCGCTCAAGAATGGTGCAAGCCGGTGCAAAACATTTTGATGCAAAACTGCATTAGTGCAGTTTTGCACCAAAAAGTATTAATACACCCCTCAATCCCTGCACATTTGGTGAATGAATGTCTGCAGATATGCAGAAGCAAACTCTATCTGCCCATGTGTAGAATCATTGCCACTATTTCAGGCCCTCGTAACAGTGCTGTCTAATCACTTGTGCAAAATTGACACAAAAGCAGAAATTGCTACAGGAGACCAGCCTCTTCTGTATCACATGGCAATTAAGGAACTATTGAGCTTACATTCGTACAAACACTGGCAGGCCCCTCCAATGCTGGACATTCAGCAAGTGTCAGTGGGCCATTTCTTCTCTGTAACCATCATTCCATTCAGATATGCTGCATTTTGCACTACCCCCATACTCTGTGCTGATTTCATAGAGACCATGGAGCATAATAGAAGCTAAACACAAGCTCAGTAAAGGACCTCGCTCCCTTGGTCCATGTCTCAGCAATGAGGTAGGAGAAAATACAGAAAGGCTTTGGGTACTCTCTGATTTATAGCACACAAATAATGATAGTAGTGAGAGTTTGCAAGTTTGTGAACTAAACTTGCAAATCTGTCTAAGGACCTGCTGTCAATAGGGAGCCAGGACAAAGAAAGTAAAATGGGAGGGAATGGTAGATACTGAAAATCAGGCATATATCTGTATGCAATGAAACCTCTCTTAGATGAAAGTTATATATTGTTGGAATGTCTAAAAGGATGGCGCTTCTGTAGTCCATTGCATCACAAAAGGACGATGGACGGAGTGCTGAAACTTTTCAAGCACTCCAATCACAGATCTGAGTTGAATTCATCATTCTTTTGCTTATCATGCCACCGTAGTTTTGACCCAGCCATATGAAAATCAGTCTAGACCCTGCTCCCTATGAGAACAGTCCAGCCGAATTGCCAGGCCAGACCCTCCTTGGACTGGAAACAAGCTTCCTGGGACCTGTTTCAGGGAATCACCCCTCATCAGCCAGACTAGCAAGAATCCAGTGCACAGTGAGCAAGGGACCCACGTCTGGGCATACCCTGGTCACTTGGGCGACTTTAGCAACACAAATATCTATCTATCTATCTATCTATCTATCTATCTATCTATCTATCTATCTATCTATCTATCTATCTATCTATATATATATATCTATCTATCTATATATATATATCTATATATCTATATATATATATATATATATATATATATATATATATATATATATATGTGTATATATATATATATATATATATATATATATATATATATATGTGTATATATATATATATATATATATATATAGATATATATATATATATATATATATTCAGATATAGAGGCAAAGATTCACTTTCCTCCTACTGCCACGTTGTCAGACATTTCAGTGTTTCTCCTCCAAACTGGCTTAGAAGAAAAAGGCAGGAGAACCAGCTGTTTTCAAATCAGGAAATCATTGAGTTTATTTCATTAGGTTTTCAAAATACGATTGAAAGTGCAAGTGCTTAGATAATATGGTAACACTTTTCGGCAAGAAGCCTTCTATTGACCACAAAGTGCACAAGTGAAAGTGAATTATAAAAAAGGGTCATAGGACCCACCCATTAACTCAAACAGAAGAGTTACTTCTCATTACTGTATAAGCATTTTTTCTAAGCGTTATAGACAAGCAAAATAATTTTATGTGGTATATCTATTATTTCATCTGAGAGTTCAAATTTATTTCTCTTCATTAAAGTTCAAAATGCTCATCAGTAAATAAGTGTACATGAGGGGCATTATCATCAGCAATTAAAATCTAGCTTCTTCTTTATAGGTAAAGTACCTGATCTCTCCCTATATATTACTAAGGACACCCTTATTAGCTCTTATATATTACCTAGTGGCGGTCAACACAGTTAGGACTACCTAGGAAAAGTGTTTTTTTGTTTTGCTAATAACTTTGGTGCTGTTTGATGAATATTCACAAAAATGTCCAAAAAACAACGCTAGTCATTTCAGCTGCCGTCTGCAAAGTTTTGGTGTGATTCATCAAGTGGTAGTCAAGATAAAGGGGGTCATTCTGACCCTGGCGGCCGGTGGCCGCCAGGGCCACCGACCACGGGAGCACCGCCAACAGGCTGGCGGTGCTCCCACGAGCATTCTGACCGCGGCGGTTCAGCCTGCTCGGGGGAATCCTTCATGGCGGCGGAGCGCGCTCCGCCGCCATGAGGATTCTGACAGCCCCTACCGCCATCCTGTTCATGGCGGGAAACCCGCCATGAACAGGATGGTGGTAGGGGGTGCCGAGGGGCCCCTGGGGGCCCCTGCCATGCCCATGCCAATGGCATGGGCACGGCAGGGGCCCCCGTAAGAGGGCCCCGCAAAGTATTTCAGTGTCTGCCTTGCAGACACTGAAATACGCGACGGGTGCAACTGCACCCGTCGCACCCCTGCAACTACGCCGGCTCAATTCTGAGCCGGCGTCCTCGTTACAGGGGCATTTCCTCTGGGCCGGCGGGCGGTCTTTCAGAGAGCGCCCGCCGGCCCAGAGGAAATGTTTAAATGGCCGCCGCGGTCTTTTGACCGCGGTGCGGTCATTTCACGGCGGTACCTTGGCGGACGGCCTCCGCCGTCCGCCAAGGTTAAAATCACCCCCAAAGTGTGGGTCCCAAAACATGTTTTCCCCATTCAGTTGTTCATAGGGACTTTGAACAGCAATAGACTGAAACCACTGGACAGAATTATACCAAAATATGCAGAAAGGTAGCTCTTGGTTCAGAAAGAGGCCTTTTTAGTATTTGGTGTAAATCTGTTCAGTAGTTTTAGAGAAAATAAAGGAAATCCCAATATATATATATATATATATATATATATATATATATATATATACACACACACACACATATATTTATATATATACACACACACACACACACATATACAGTATATATATATATATATATATATATATACATATATATATGTATATATAGGGGCGAGGATCCCTGACGGCTCTTGTGCAGAGTGCCACGGCTCCGCGTGACAGAAGGTAGTACTTTAATTGGCTGGCCACATTCTGGGAGAAAGTTGCGGCCGCCATTCTGTGAACAAGTTTGTGGCCCCGGGGGATGGAGATAGGAGCTGTAAATAATAAATAGGGTCAGAGTAGAGGTACTCTGACCCCATGAGGTTCACTAGTGAGTGTCTGAGGGACCCCTTATGAGTTTGAAATGGTTAAAAACTATTTTCTTCCATGATCGTGGAGTTGCAACTCCTCTGCATCCTCCTGTGCGGCCGCTGTGTAACAGCACAACGGAGTCGCGAACCCTGGCACACATTTTTAAAAAAATACACATTCACACACACTCATGCACACACTGACAGACCCACTGAGACACTCACACACCCACTCACAGACCAGGACAGACACTTATACACACACTCAGTCACGCATACACCCACTCACAGACCCACTGACACCCTCATGCATCCACACACAGACACACTGAGATCATCATGCACTCACTGACAGACCCACTGAGACCCTCACTCACCCACTCACAGTCCCCTCAGACACCCATACACCCACTGACTGACCCACTCAGATGCTGATGCACCCACTTACAGACCTACTCAGACACTCATTCACCCACTCAGAAACCCACCCACATCATCATGCACCCACTCACAGATCCACTCAGGCACTCATGCACCCACTCACAGACCGACTCATATGCTCATGCAGCCACTCACAGACCCACTCTAACCATCATATACCCACTCACAGACCCACTCAGACACTCGCACACTCACCCACAAATCCAGACAGACGCTTGTACACCCAATCAGAGACCCACTCTGTCACTCATACATCCACTCAGAGACCCACTGGCACCCATATGCATCCACTCACTGACCCACACAGACCATCATGCATTCACTGACAGACCCATTGATGCCCTCACTCACCCATTCACAGTCCCACTCAGACACTCATGTACCCACTCACAGACCCACTTAGATACTGACTCACCTACTCATAGACCCACTCAGACATTCATGCACCCACTCACACACCCACCCTGACCATCATGCACCCACTCACATACCCACTCAGATCCTCATGCACCCACTTACAGACCCAAACAGCCACTTGCACACCCACTCAGAGACCCACTGAGTCACTCATACACCCACTCACAGAGCCACTCACACACTCATGCATCCACTCATAGATCCACACAGACACTCATGCAGTCACTGACAAATCCACTGAAACCCTCATCCACCACTCACAGTCCAACTTAGACACTCATGCACCCACTCACAGACCCACTGAGATGTTGACAAACTCACTCACAGACCCACTTAGACACTCATGGACCCACTCGTACACCCATCTTGACTGTCATACACCCACTCACAGACCCACTCAGACTCTTATGCACCCACTCACACACCCACTCTGAACATCATTCATCCACTCACAGGCCCAGTCAGACACTTGCACACCCGTCCACAGACCTAGACAGGCAGTTTTACATGCACTCAGAGACCCACTGAATCACTCATACACCCACTCATAGATGCACTGACACCCTTATGCATTCACTCACAGACCCACACAGACCCTGATGCACTCACTGACAGACCCACTGAGACCCTCACTCACCCACTCACAATCCCACTCAGGCACTTATGCACCCACTCACAGACCCCTTCAGATGCTGATGCACACACTCACAGACCCACTCAGACACTCATGCACCCATTCACACACCCACCTTGACCATTATGCATCCACTCTCAGATCCACTCAGACACTCATGCACCCACTCACAAACCCACTCAGGCCATCATGCACCCACTCATAGACTCCATCAGACATTCACACACCCATCCCCAGACCCAGGCACACACTTGCACACCTAGTCACAGACACTCTGAGTCATTCATACACCCACCCACAGACCCACTGACACCCTCACGCATGCACTCACAGACCCACTTAGACCCTCATGCACTCACTGTTGGTCCCGCTGAGAACCTCACTTCCCCACTCACAGTACCACACAAACACTCATGCACCCACTCACAGACCTACTCAAACACTGATGCACCCATTTACAGACCCAACCAGACACTCGTACACTCTCTCACATACCTACCCTGACCCTCATGCACTGACTCACAGACCCATTCAGACACTCAAAAACCCACTACTTAGACACTGACCCACCCACTCACAGACCTGGTAGGACTGTAACCTATGCACTCACAGACCCAGTCAAAGTATGTCATTCAATCACAGATCCATACACTATTTTTTAGACCCACTCAAACAATCATACATCAACTTAGAAACACCACTAGACTTCCACTGAGGTTGTAAGAACTGTACTGTGACATAAAGAGATGTGAGGGAGAAACATATGAACAATATGGTGGTGTTGTACGTTGAATATGTACTTTTGGTTTGCAAATCCGTGACAGAGTTGATACTCCAAAATAAAAAATAAAAATACTAATTAGATTTTCTTTTTATTTAAAGAGTGTTTGGAATATGGGGTGGCTCTAAAAATAGCCTTAGTGTTTATTGTGTGTATATGGTTAGTACACAAAAGTGTGGATGTAGAGTGTCAGATTACTGAGAAACACTCTGTTGCCTTCATCAGTGAAGTGTACACCATCTTGCCTATAATTGCCATCCATGTGAAACTGGAGATTGTCATTGTAGATACAGCCCATGTTATGGTCTCTGAGGAATGCTGAAACAGTTTTATTAATATGTTTCCTAGATTTGTTAATCTGTGGGCAGAACTGATTTGACCACTTCCATTTCTGCCTCTGGCATATGTTAAAGAACATGAAGGCAGTGTGAGAGAAAAGGTGCATTAATTGAACAGAGGTCTACTTCATTAGGATTTCCAGTCCTCCCCCAGTGACTGTGCCCAGGTCATTACATCACAGTGTACAATCATGAGGTGAGGTGGTTGGCAATCTCTAATGCTTTCAACCAATCAAAGCAATTGATGCCACTTTTATCTCTGTCTGGCTAAACCAAGTAATATCCATATTAGGCAAACCCAGGTCCCTGTCAATGCCACTCTTTCTATGATACTCACTAGCGCAAAAACATAGCTGTGACCTATAATCCACAAGCGGAACATTTTGAAGAAAAGAAGCTGTTGCCTACAGGAGAAGGCTACAGCTGAATGAAGAAGTTCTCAAAATGTGAGGTGGTTAAAATGGAGGGAGCAACTGATTTATTAAAAATATATATATTTGATTGAATGTTGTAAATACATTGGTAGATAAAAATAGGTTGAGACTAGAAATACTGTCAGTTATTGTGTGATTGTTTTTTTTTTTTTAAAGAAGTAATCCTAATTTAGATGTGCTTACATTCTGTAGTAGTCAAGCACATCCGCTAAAGCACACATTAAAATTAGTCAGCTCATAGCAGAAAAATCCTATGATCTTTTGAACTACTGGTACAGTAGAGTGTTCTAGAGGATGGTGCTATGGTAGCCGGAGAGAAAGAGTGTGGGGGAATGGCAGGCCTTAATGCAGACATACATTTTCAATCAAAGAGACCACATGGTAAGGTAGAAATTGCAAATAAATCATGTTTTCCAATAATCACAGAATTTACAATGTAAATGAAAATGTACAAAACAATAATGGGAAATATATTTTTACCCCCTGACTGGAGTCGTGACTCTGTCTTATCATTACACAGGGGATGCGCAGGGGATGCAACAGAGTCGCGACTCCAGCAGCACACAGTAAGAAATTGGGCTTCTTACCAAAAATGCAAGGGAGGATAATAGTCAGCAAGCATTCAGATGTGGGATAACGTAAATGAAACATGAAACACAGTTTCTGATTTGACTGTGTCTCTGAGAGGAAAGGTGAAGAGGTTGACATTACTGGTTGCTTGGAGTAAGAGTGCTATACCGTTCTTATTCTGAGATTTCATTGTGATAGGAAGAAAACAGCCAGAGCCGTATTGTGAGAGCATTTTACCTGTCAACAGAAGCTATTGCCAGGTAAAACTATTATTTTCCAAGAAAGCTCTGTTTGTAAATAAGAGTGATAAATGTCTACATGATACAGATACAACTATATGAAGTGAACTACAGGAAGGGACACCTTGTTGCCCTAAGAATAATGATGAGAGGTGTTTTTGTTTTGTGAGAGTGCTGAATAATGATAAATAGAATAACAGTATCGGGTATAAACTAATACATACAATGTCAGGTTGACTCTGACACTTATGCACATAGTAATAGCCACAAAACATGTTCTGTCTTTATAAAACAGAAGCCATACTGACGGTCGGTGGGGAAGTTGAGGCTGCTCCACCTCCACCGCCTGTCATCAAAACACCGCCCACCGAATCACATCCCATGATTCGGTGTGGCAGTGTTCTGGTGACGGGGTGCTGGCGGAGGAGCTGCCCCCATGGATCACATCCCCTCATCCATGGACAGGGTAAGTTGATCGTCCGTTAGGGGAGGGGGTGAGGGGGTGTTGTCTGTTGTGTGCGTGCATGCATGGGGGTGTGCGTGTGAGTATGTAGAGGAGGTCTGTGTGCATGTCTGTTTGTATGTGTGCGGGTATGTGTTGTTGTAGTGTATTTGTGCGTGTAGGGGTGTGTGTGTATGTGCATGTTGGGTGTGGGGGTGGGGAGGGGGTGTGTGTATGTGCATGTTGGGGGTGGGGGTGGGGAGGGGGGTCCTGCCACCTTTGGGGGGTGGCAGGGGGGAGGACTCGGGTGGGGGAAGGGGGTGGAGAAGACCCCTATCAGTGCCAGGGATAGAATTCCCTGGCGCTGATAGGGCCTACCGCCATGGATTTCATGTCGGTTCCAAACCACCCGAAATCCATTGCGGTATGCAGGGTCCTGATACCGCCAGTGGTCTGGTGATGGCCACCGGGCTGGAGACCGAAGTCTCCAGCCCAGCGGTCATCACCGCTCTGGCGGTCGGAGTGGAGAAGTGGCAGATGACCATGGTGGTAACCGCCATGGTCATAATTCCATTTTTCTTTTTTCCGCCGGCCTGTTTGCGGTATTAGCGCCACTTCTCCCCCATCTGCCAGGGTTGTAATGAGGGCCTATATGTGGAAAATTGCAAACTGACAAAAACTATGTCAATAAAAAGGAACGTATCAAGTTAAAAAAGAGCGTTAAAAAAATCACATAAGATGCCCAGTAGGAAATTATTAAAGAAATCAGATAGGTTAAACAGAAGACAGCAACAGTTTAAGAAAATTAGAGTTAGAATTTTTCATGCCAGAGTAATTCAAAATCTTCTTAAAAATATGAAACATTACAAAAGTAGAAGGAAAGTACTGAAACAAAAATAACAGGTTGAGAATGCCTTAAGGAGGAAGCTTTTTATTTTGATTCTCTCTAGAATGAGAACATTGGATTAAACAGTGTTATGCATGAACAGATGCAGCCGAAGAAAAAGAGTGATTAATAAAAGTAATTTTTGTAAAATCTTCAGAGGTGAATTGAACCACACCACCAGTACAGAGCCTCCCTTTAATAAAGAAGGGTATTCAGAAGAGAACACATTAGTGCATGTAGTTGATTCAATTGGTCGATGTTATGAGGTGAAGGAGGGGAGTCATGTTCAAAAGGAAGAGTTTGTTCCTAAAAATGTGGAAAATGTGGTAGCTGGAGAGATTCAGGGTAGGCATAGGCAGGCGCCTGTGTACTAATGGAACTGTAGCACCATTTGTAGTATTTGGCAAGAATGAATTGATTGTTAAAGAATTGTGTATGTGTCTTTCCAGACAGAAGTCTGAAACAAAAAATTCTATTTTGCAAGCATTAAGAAAGAATAATAATTTACAAGGCCATTCATTAGCATGTTTATCAAATAATGTATGCCAAAGCACCTTTCATCACATTAGAATGTTGTCAGTTAACCACACAAAAATAGGAACGTTGGTTAGGAGACTTTACTGTGTGAAGACTCCAGTATTATGTCTAGGAGAGATGAATAGAACACTTTTACATGGGTTAGTAGGAGAAGTAGAAAAAGTTTGTGAGAATGTGGAATTTAGCTATTTTGATTCACCATAGGATTGTAGGGTGAATGTAAAATTCATAGGTACAATTGTTGAGGAACAGAACACAGGTATTGCTCTGAGAAATTTGAACAAAAGATTATAAAGTTTAACAGAGCTTGTTTAGATAAACCAAACTATGTCTGCATCTTTTGTAGACACACTCACTACAAAAGTCAAACATGAAAGGTAGGTATATTTTGCAGGGAACAGAACAGAGAAAAGTGGCAAAGTTTTGCTACTTATTCTTTTTTAGAGGAGCATTACGACTTGTGCATGTAGCAAGTTACTTGTAAGTATTGTTATGAGAAATTAAAGGATCAGAAAACACCAGCTAGAGCAGTGTATAACACGTTAGAACTTGTGAATATTCCAGAAGAACTACAAGACTTAAACATATATGAATCTATCCTTCGGCAAACTATTCATCTATTTCAAGTGATTATACGATTGGAACTAAAAACAAGTATATTGCATCCAACAGACTTATTAAAACGCCTTACATGAAGAGTAGTATATTTGCCATTAGACTTAAAAAATATTGAATCAGTAGGAATAGAAAAAGACAATGAAAGACACTTATTATACTAGTAAATTGTGCACCAACTAAGAATAAAGCAATTTGGCAAGAGTTAGTTGATGTTAATAAAGTTAAACAAGCAGCATTATAACTGGTAGAAAAAATTGTGTAATATAAAAATGTTTATGGTGAAGCTGATGTAGCAAATGTTAATGATGATAGTTTGGAAGGAAGTGGACAAATAGAAAAAGTTGATTCATCCTGATCAGAGTAAATTAATGAGCTGCACAGCACATATCCATTGCATTCCAAAGAACTCATAGGTGATGCTATTGACCTTTTCCAAATGAAGCAGGTTATAGGAGCTCCCGTAAGCATGTGGGAATAAAGTTTAGAGGCTCAGTATTTTCCTCACTTGTTTCCCACTGGAGTAGGAGGTCAGTATGGTGACCGGCCCATACAAATACCAACAGCTGAATACCGGTCAACATGGTTATATCCTGAGGATCTATGATTAAGACAGTGTATCCCATACATATTTCACCTTCTATTTGAGAGTGACTTGTCTGGACATTCTCATGCAGTAAATCAAATTCTAAAAACATAAGTTAATCTTCAAAATATGTCTGCAAGGGATTTTGTTAACAAACTAGAAGAAAAGGATAAATATTTAGAATACAACTTGATTAATTTAATGGCATGCCAAAGAGGCACCAATGTATATTGGTTCTGTCATCATCAAGAGCTAAAGTGTATGCTTAGAAACCTGGGACCACCAACATGCTTTTTGACAGTGAGTTGTTCAGATTATGCATGGGATGACCTTAAGAGGAGCAAACTGTAATCTAAAAGATATCAATTTAAAGACTGCTGCTAAACTTTGCTCACTAGATCCTGCAAATGATGCAGATATTTTAACCACAGGTTCCAAGCTATGCTTACATTTATCTGCAACAAAAGCAATCCTCCTCTTGGAAATGTGAGTGGTTTCTTTTGGCAAAAAGAGTATCAGCTAAGAGGTGCTCCTCACATTCACATGCTATTATGGATAAAAGACACACCCACATTTGGAGCAGAAAGTGATGAGCTGGTGTTGTCTTTTATAGAACAGTAAGTCACACGTAGCACACCAAAATCAACTAGTGAAAAAGGTCTCAGACAACAAGTTTTGCATTTCCAAATTCATAGCTGTGGAAAGTACTATCGTCATTTATACAGGTCTGAAGGGAATTTTTGCACAAGATGGCGATTTGGACTTCTATGAGCTGTCATTTCTAAAGGAAGAGTGAGCAGCTTTGTATCTTCAGTCAGGCATACTCTGACATGGAAATCATCAAAAAACACATAACTTAATGAGAACTGAAGATTCCAAATATATTAATGACTACAATCCTGTGATTTTAAAAATGTGGAATGCTAACATTGGCATACAATGTGTTGCAGACAATCCCATTGCCGTGGCTTGGTATATCACATCGTATATCACAAAGTTAGAAAAAACTGAGATAAAGGAGATGTGGGAGGAGATTTCTGCAGAGAAGACACTTAGCAAGAAATTGTATTCCTTCAGCTTGAAAATGCTTTCACATGAGGAAATGGGCTCTTATGAAGCCTCTGACAGATTGAGGCCCTTATTTATACTTTTTTTAGCATCGAATTTGCATCATATTTTGATGCAGAATCAGCGCAAACTTACAAAACACAATTGTATTTTGTAAGTTTGTGCAGATTTTGCATAAAAAAACGCCGCAAATGCGGCGCTAAAAAAGTACAAATATGGGCCTGAGTTCAGCAAGTTTGTTTTCAAAAGAAAAATGAATTATCTGGGTAAGTCTTGGTCTGTCTACTACAATAAACATAGGGCCAGATGTAGGTAGGTATGAAATTGCGACTTGCAATTTGCGAGTCATAGCAACTCGCAAATTGCAACTCGCAATACGAGATGCAGAAAGGTGTCTCAGACACCTTCTGCGACTCGCTATGGGGTCGCAAAGCCCCACCTCATGAATATTAATGAGGTGGGTCGCAGTTTGTGACCCCATAGTGAGTCTAGGCACTCACAGGGATGGTGGCCTGCTGGAGACAGCAGACCACCATGTTCGTGACTGCTTTTTGAATAAAGCAGTTTTTTTTCTTTTTGCAGCCCATTTTCCTTAAAGGAAAACGAGCTGCAAAAAGAAAAAATACCGAAACCATTTGGTTTCAGTTTTTTTAGAGTAGGCAGTGGTCCATAGGACCACTGCCTGCTCTGAAAAAACATTTTTAGTGACATTCACAAAGGGGAAGGGGTCCCATGAGGACCCCTTCCCTTTTGCGAATGAGTTACCATCCACTTCAAGTGGATGGTAACTGCGAGTTGGTTTGAGACCGCGTTTGCGGTCCCAAAGCAACTCTGCATGGCGATGCGGTCACAAATAGGAAGGGAACACTCCTTCCTATTTGTGAGTCGCAGCCTCAAATTGCGAGTCGGTACCGACTCGCAATTTGAGGTTGTGTATCGCGTAAGGCCTTTTGCGCCTCGCAAACTGCGTTTTTCTCAGTTTGCGAGGCGCAAAAGGCTTGCTACATCTGGCCCATAGTATTGAAGTCTTACCCTGAAATCAAGTGGCTTGCAGAGTTTGAACCAGAAAGTACTGACATTGTAAAATCAAGTATGTTCGATACATACTATCCAAGAAGAAGTCCACATCTAGAAGACAAGTGCCATAATAAAATTCTTCAAAGTGATAGATACAGAAGTAATGTAGGTGAAAACATAGAAGAGAAATATGGAAAGATGGATGTGACAGATGTTTAGTGAAACATGGAAAAGAAAATCTAATTCACCATTGAAAACTAAGCCTTCAAACACATAAGAAAAGAGAATGTTTCTATTTAACAGTTCTTCATCTTTTCAAACCTTGGCTTAGTGAAATGGAATTACTTGGGGATTATGACTTCTATGAAGATTGTTTTAATTCTGCTAAAGATAATGTAAAGTGTTCCATGTTCAAAAACTACTCACATATGTTAAATGATGAGTTACAACAGGAATAAATTATTGCTGCTGAGGTAGCTAAGGATAGTTTTCAAAGTAGACAAAGTTCTGTACCTTCAAGTTTGCATCTGCTTGGAAAACCTATTATTGAAAATGAAGCTGCAGTAGCTATTAATGAAGTTGAAACTTCTGTGCACAAGCTAGGCAGGAATCTGTAGATCTAGAACAGTTAGCTGGACAACTCAACTATGATCAAAAAGAGATTGATATTGAAGTAAAAGAGAAAATAGAACATGGATTGTGACATAAGAACAAGCTATGCAATTGCTCATCATTCAAACCAATACTATTTTTTCTAGTGGTCAGGCTGATACTGGAAAAATTTTTTGTTCAAAGTTATCTCTAATTACCTACAGAAAACTACAGAATCAAACTTATTGTGTGTAGTGACAGCACCAACTGGATTAGCTGCATAGCATAACAAAGGAATAACTTTACATAGACTACTAGTGCTACCAGTTGAACATGAAAATGAACTGGAATACCAGACGTTATCTGGACAAGCTTGTTATGTGGTGGCAAGAGTATTGAAGAAAATGAGGCTTTTAATAATTGATGAGGTCTCCAATCTCACACTTGCCTTTGTTCACATGAGAATGCAACAGATGCTCAAAACAGAGTGCAACATTTTGTTTGGAGGAAATATTTTGATTGTTTTTGGAGGCCTACTACAACTAACTGCTGCAAAAGGACAGCTTGTTTTTAAAACTCTGTCACATGAAGAGACTTGAAACTCATTGGGAATGTAAACATTTGGCAATATTTTCAATACAAGGAACTTGTTAAAAATACACAGCAAGCCCCTGAAAGATAGTGTGGAAACATTCTAAAGGACATCAGAGTAAAGGTGTTCTGACAGAGGGGGGAAGACTGATTTTATAAAGTCAACTTATTAAGAACATATTTTCTTCTAAGAAGACAGCAGTAGAGCTAATGTATAACTTTTGTAGAGAAGGGAAACATGTAGTTTCTTTTAGGCCAATGTTTTAGGATTGTGCAGCATTTAATGAAGAATTACAAAAACTTGAGAATGAAACATTTTGGAGATTACTGCTATTGACAAAATAGAACATCAAGGAGTAACTGTACTACTGAATGGAAAAATGCTAGAAAAATTTAACTCTTTGGAGAAATCGGTATCCAGGATTGCTGGACCTGAAAAGTATGTGCATGTCTGCAAAAACTATAGAGTAATTCTAAGACGTAAATTAGATATAAAAGAAAGATTGGTAAATGGTGCCAATGGATATAGTTGTTGATTTTATTAATTTTCCTAAACATCATGAGGTTTAATTTTTATCTATACGGATTTTTGCTTGTCGAAGATTTATATGTCCGATGAAAACAGTTTGACTCTTTGTCATGCGTCTGTCGTTATGATCCACAAGTCTCAAGGCTTTAGTGTTGATTCTGCATATATTGATTTCAAAAGTACAGTTTTTAAAGAAGGAATGACATATGTAGCATTGTCATGAGTTTGAACATTATCTGGTTTGATTTTGATGAAAAGAAGCTTAGTGCAGATGCAAATTGTATGAAAGAGTTAAACAGAGTAAGAAGTGAATATGCTCCTCATTTTGGACAGTATCCTGCTTATCTAAAAGCAGGTAGTATGCCCTAAGCAGAAATTAACAAAACAATTAATGAACATTATGGAAAAAAAAGAAAAGAAAGCTACAGAACAAAGGGCCTCATTGCGAGTGTGGCAGATTGTGACCTTGTTCCCTGCCAGCCTTTTCATGGTGGTAACACTGCCATGAAAAGGTTGGTGGCGAACAGGTGCAGGGGCCCACATACATATATGTTAATTCTGTATTTTTACAAAGATCTGGAACTAAGTGCAAGAATGGTGCGTGACCATGTTGTGACTCTGGAAAATCTTTACAAACACAATTAAAATCTTTTTCAAGTGTTGTTATGGTAGTTAATTCACTCACATTAGGAAACCTAGTAAATAAAAATAAGTGTTAATAACTTGTGTATATGTGAATTCTACAAACATATAATTCAGGCTGAATTTGCGGACTGTGTGCGAAGGTTTATGCTGGGTATATTACGCCGTAATGTATTTGTAAATAAAGATATATTAGTATTACTAGTACTGAAAAAACTGTTAATTCATAATGAAGACCAATGGCAGTAACATAAGGACGGGATTACAAACTGACAGCAAGGTATTAGACATTTACCTAATTTCCCCTCCCATATGTAGTTTTTTAGTTAAGTTTATGTTGTATGAGTCACAGCTCAACCGGTACTGTAACTTGAAGCCCTTAATGTTAGCCCACAGTATGGTCAGTGAAATCAGAAGCCTCAACACACCTATGTTACTTTATTTCACAGTTAGAGACCTACAGCCTTAATATCAGTGAAAGCCGGTCTGTATCACAGAGCACGCCATGGTGACATTCAGCGTTCCAAACATCCGAACACTATACACAGCAGTCTTAACATTAACACAGAAAAAAAAAAAGGTCACAAAGATGATATAGTTAGGTCTCATTTCAGACATACAAAACTAGTGAAATTCAGCAGTTATAGTTACCTGATCTAACTATAATTGACGTCCCCGAAGCACTGCTTATGATCTCACATATTAAATCACTCATGACATTGTCAGTGACATAACTGATGACATCTGTCATCATCTGAGGAAGTCATTCAAGTGAGTTGAAATGTCAGACAGAGTAGGCCCTGTTGTTAAATATCCTGCTGCACATAACTAAGTTGCAGAAACAAAAAGCATCCTTCCAGTGGCCCACATGAGGGCATGCCAACCCCCAAAACATCCCGATGCCTGTGACATGACCAGCATATCGATGAGCTTGGTGACAGGTGACAGGAGATTCATGCATGGTGGATAACCGTACCCCACTAGTGGTGTTATCTCCTTTAGAAGTTTGAGATTTGGCCTGAGAGTCACCTTATTGGCAGGAGTGTATTTGAGAATATACACATTTACTTGGGGTGTTAGGGCTGTGTGGAGGTGATGGCTGTGTAGGCTTTGGTATTCCTTGCGTCTGAGTAAATGCTGGGACTGGCAACCCCTTGAAGTGAAGCAGGAGAAGCACTTCAGTCTCTTAGATATTGGGGTACCATTCATTCATTGGGGTACTTCATTCATGTGCTCTTCCTTGACCAGCTCTTGCTCATCTTCATCCCACTCACCCTCTTGCAGATATTGTGGCTTGGAAGAGGGTCAGTTTCTCTCCTTATACAGCCTGTGGTCCCCTACTTTTAGATGGTCCAGCATCACCGGCCAACTCAGTAACCCTGGACATGAAAGAAGCAAATTGTAACAGAATCATATCATATTGGAGTTGAAATGTGAATACACAGCAGATTAATGAAATACATCTACACCTGTGATTTAAGTTACATTTAATTTGGGGTTAATATGAGGTTACCTCAACACAACATATATTAGGACAGATAATAGAAGGGATGAGATCAGTAAACATGTCAAATGCAAAATCAGGCTCACCAACTCTAGCCTTAGATCTGTACGGTTTATAGAGCACCTGTGAGGTTGTCTGCTAAACCTGGGTCCTTAAGGTTGGAGTGCAAAAAGGCTTACTCGATTGAGCAGGCTGAAAATCAAGATGTATGTTTATTAACTTTATGATTTATTAATAATCCAACATGAAGAGAAATGTAGATACATAATAAAGTAAATACAGGACAATATGCAATATAACATGACTTAAAACATTTGCATTAACAGTAAAATCAATCTCAAAAGAATTAGTTATTGTGTAAGTTATAGAATGTTTGAATACATTACACAAGTTAGCAAGCTTACCTGAGAGGCGGACAGTCAAAGGCCTGATTTTTACTGCCAGTATGTCTCCTAATGGCCTAGATGTCAATCTTCGACAGGTTGTCAGCAGGGAGGTGTTCCTAACAGAAGCTGAAATTAAAGAGATGCATTCGCATTTGACCAAATATGAATCAGTGATAATGTGAGATTCTAAGAAAAGGTTTGAGCATGTCCTATTTGAAGAGCATTTTATTCATTATTTGGAAAACAAAATACAATTTCTAAATGGTATGTTAAGTGATACATTAAAATTGGAGAACACCTTATAAAATGCAAATGCAGCACACATAGAACGAGGAAAATTTAGTACCTGGGTATATGGTGCACTACACTTCAAGGGACATATAAGTAAATTAAATGTGGCAATCAACTGTAAGCCAATTAAACCATGTTTTGAGGTGTGAGCACAAGTAACATAGCACTGGTTAGCAGTGGTAAAGTACACAGAGTCCTTAAACCCAAAACAAATTTGGGCGCAAAAATGGAGGTAAACAGCCAAAAGGTTTTGGTAAAGACCATCTTAAGGCTGACAGGACAACATATAGGGCCTGAGTACACTTGGTACAATATGCTAGGTAATTGTAAGTAAGCTAAATATGCTGATTAGCTGTGTACCCACTCAACATGTATTAAGGAGTCAGAGGACATACAATGGCCACAGGACAGCCGTGTCCCAGTATGCAGAGTCAAACAAATTGCAACAAAATCTTGCAAAAGATGGGGATGACCACGCAAAAAGAGGCATTTTCCTACAAGTTACTTCAGGAATTGTTATTGGCTTGGGGTAGGCCTTATATTGTGAGTGAACATGCATAGTATTGATGTGCAGGGCTTGAAATGTATTATATATCATAGGGCAAATCTGCATTATGGTAAAATTGTGTTCCATTTAGGCTTACAGAGGCATGCTACGTATCAACCTATAGTTAAACATGCACCTCAAGTGTATTCTTCTAGTTCCTAACATCATATCTACACTATTTATCACTGATTTGGCATTTGTCTTGGCTCAGCTCAGAATTGGATTCATGGCCTCATTATTAACCCTGCCTCCCAACAGAGGGAGCAAAGGCCTCACCACACTCTAGAACAATTAACAGCATTTTACCTAAATCCTGAGAAAAGAAGAGGTGGAAAATAAATCTGCATCTATTCATTAAATGGCAGACTGTACCTGGGCTGGGCATCCTACACCGGAGGGAGTCCAGACCCCTTAAGTCAACATAGGAGGGGTACACCTTTGAGATTTTTGTGTGAAGGAGTTAGGCATCTGTGTTAGCAAGGGACAGAGCTAAGGCTCTCGGAGAATCTCTCTCCACAGAAAAATTGATGGAGTCATATTTAATTGTCCCAGAATGCTGTGCAAGAGGGTTGGGACAGGAATGGAGTGAGGATGTGCCACCCTAGTACTGACTAAGTGTGCTTGGGATCTAGAATAATCCACCCAAACTTACAACCCCTGCACAAGTGAGAGACAGTTGAGACATACTAGACCTGGGAGTGACAATGGTGAAAGGATGCCCAGCTGGAAGAAGAAGCCACCTGATTCCCAACAATGATGAACTTTGGGACTTTGACTCTGGCTGACATGCCACACCAGGGCCAGTAAGAGTGACCCCTTCATACTTCTTTTGGAACAATTAGGGGAACTGATCCATTGAGGGCACAGGATTGTTCCCCTAGACCTTTTGTGGACTGGCCCTTGATTAGGTCTTGGGGAGTGAACACACTGGGGGGGGGTTCTGGCTGGCTATGGAGGGGCTGTGCAACATGTCTCCACAATCAGAAGGACAGCACCAAGAGTCAGGCAGAGGTTGTTTATGCTGCAGGGAGCATTAGAAGAATCAAACTCCCCATGTGACTCGCCCTTAGAGGTCAAAAGACCTGAAGTGGATGCTCCTGGTGGCTAGATCTCATGACCAGGAGGAAAAGAAAATCTAATTAATTAAAATCAGTGCAACAGAGCCCAGATACAGCCTAGTCCCCTAGGTAAAAAAGGCAGAAAACAAAGCATGTGGTGCTTTGCTGCACAGAGGAGAATATTCCCCAGGGCTGACCAAGGCCTGGGGATCTTGCATATTTGTGTGATTATTTCCTCAGGAGGAGTATGCATAAGGCCTTTACTCTGAGCCTACTTACCCCCTGGGTGCCCCCTTCTTCAAATGGGCCTGTGCATCTCATTAAGATCCCAGGGGATCCTATCTCCCAGAGTGAGAAACCTGCTTGTTGGGCACATTACCCTCACCCTGTACCCAGGCCTGGGGATGATAGGGCATGCTGGTTTTGTGTCATTTTGCCTGCAACAGCAGAGGAAATTTAACTTGTCTCACCTGTCCATGTGAGCAGAAGAGGTGCCTCAATGAAGACAATGCAGACTGTGAATCCTACTAGAAATCACCAATCTATTTCCTATCTGAAGGCCACCCAGTAATGGTTTACCTGCCAAGACTGCAAACCCACAACCTCTTTTGAAGCACCCTACTAGCCGATGGTTTGTTTGTGGTAGCCACTGTTAGTAACTTCACATATATCCCTTTAGCTAGCGGTTTTAAAAATATGAAATACTTGTCACCCTTTGGCTGCAGTAGTTATCCTGCTTCATAAGCATCTGTTGGTCACATTGTAATGTACAGGGGCTAGAGGAGTTGGGGATGTTTTGGAAAATATTTTCACTTTTTCCCTTTATTTCCCTTTTCAATGTATTACTTTGGTACCTAGAGCTGCTTATTGCTATGAAGTTTTATGCACACAAAATGGAACCATGCTGTACTGCTCTCATCCCTTACCATTACTGTTTTTTTAACTACTACTGCCTTGGAAGACAGTGAAAACCACATTGGTGAGAAAATATGCTACCAGTGAATCCAATGTGTTGTGGCAGGCTACAGGAGGTGCAGCAACACCCAGGGGTGTTGTTTTACACATTAACCTTACCTCTCCTATGGATTGAATTCCTAACCCTGTGAGATGTTACCCTTTAGTTTATGCACTATTGGACCTAGAGTTTCTGCTCTTGGACTCTGGAGTGCAGTGATCTATTGTGGTTGATTCTGTGTTTGCAATAGTGCCTAATTGCAGTGAAGGTCAACATAAAGTATTACCGCATAAGCAATGGTAGTGGTGTTCCAATGCTACATTAGCTCATGTGTGTGATTTTTATAATGTGGTGACACCCTGACAAAGCTAGTAGATCTGCCTTATTAACACTGAAACCACCTTACATTGTGATATTGCATTTAGTACAGGTGGTACATAGGCCCACATTATGACATTGGCAGTATAAACTGCCTCCCACTGCGGTGACAGCTGCCAAAAGACCATCACAGCGGCTTCTATCTGTCTGCTAGATTATGACTACAGCCAGACTTCCACCACAAGAAGGGCAAAAATCCAGCTGTGGCCATACTGGCGGATGGCGGCAGGGTGGCGCTGCTACCACTAGCACCGCCACACCAGTAGACCACTGCCAGCCATATCATGATATGGCCTGGCGGTGTTCTGCCCGTAGGCTCTACTTGCGGTAGCAGCACCCTGTCCCATTCCCTGATGGAAGACCAGCTGGATGCAGGTAAGTTGGGCTTCCTACAGGGGAGGGGGAGGGGGTATTGTGTGTGTGTGTGTGTGTGTGTATGGGATTGTGTGCATGAATGTGTGAGTGTGTGCATGGATGTGTCTGTGTGTGTAGTGTTTTTTGCGTGGGTGTTTGCATGTGTGTAAATACGTGTAAGAATGGAAATGTGAAAGCGTGTCTGCATGTCAGTGTGGATGTGTTTACGGATGTGTGCGAGCATGAATGGATGTATACGTGAATGAATGTGTGTATGCCAGTGTGAGCGAGTGGGTGCATGAGGGGTGTGTGTCTGGGAATGTGTGCGTTTATGGGGGTGGTGGGGGATTGGAAGGAGGGAGCATGGATGGAGGGCGTGTATGGGCATCTGGGGAGTGTTTGATGGGGTGACGGAGCCTTCTACTAATGACAGGGAAGGAATCCTCTCTTACTGGTAGGGCCTACCACCATGGTTTTCGTAGTGTTGCTAATGCCACAAAAACCATGGCGGTAGGCTGGCTCAAAATGCCGCCAGCTGTACTATAGCGGCCGCTGGGCTGGAGATTGTTATCTTCGGCTTGGCGCCTGCTACCGCCATGGTGGCAGGAATGGTAAATTGGCAGGTTGCCTGCAGCCAACCCGCCAATTTCATAATGTGGCAGTATGTACTGCCAGCCTGTTGGCGGTACTACTGCCACCTTACCACCTACTGCCTGGGTCATAATGACCCCCATAATGTCCTTATGACGTCTAGGGCCCACTAGGGATGTAATGTGATATGAGGGTGTAACCAGAGATATTTTCATCTACATGAATTTATGAACATGTATCTTAATGTGTAGTATTTAGTAATGTATGCATTAAGAAAATACTATTCTATTCTAAAAGTAAAAGCATTGATTGGGCAATTATTTATTGAGTGTTGTTGCTGTATACTTTAGTTTATGCACTATTGGACCTAGAGTTTCTGCTCTTGGACTCTGGAGTGCAGTGATCTATTGTGGTTGATTCTGTGTTTGCAATAGTGCCTAATTGCAGTGAAGGTCAACATAAAGTATTACCGCATAAGCAATGGTAGTGGTGTTCCAATGCTACATTAGCTCATGTGTGTGATTTTTATAATGTGGTGACACCCTGACAAAGCTAGTAGATCTGCCTTATTAACACTGAAACCACCTTACATTGTGATATTGCATTTAGTACAGGTGGTACATAGGCCCACATTATGACATTGGCAGTATAAACTGCCTCCCGCTGCGGTGACAGCTGCCAAAAGACCATCACAGCGGCTTCTATCTGTCTGCTAGATTATGACTACAACCAGACTTCCACCACAAGAAGGGCAAAAATCCAGCTGTGGCCATACTGGCAGATGGCGGCAGGGTGGCGCTGCTACCACTAGCACCGCCACACCAGTAGACCACTGCCAGCCATATCATGATATGGCCTGGCGGTGTTCTGCCCGTAGGCTCTACTTGCGGTAGCAGCACCCTGTCCCATTCCCTGATGGAAGACCAGCTGGATGCAGGTAAGTTGGGCTTCCTACAGGGGAGGGGGAGGGGGTATTGTGTGTGTGTGTATGGGATTGTGTGCATGAATGTGTGAGTGTGTGCATGGATGTGTCTGTGTGTGTAGTGTTTTTTGCGTGGGTGTTTGCATGTGTGTAAATATGTGTAAGAATGGAAATGTGAAAGCGTGTCTGCATGTCAGTGTGAATGTGTTTACGGATGAGTGCGAGCATGAATGGATGTATACGTGAATGAATGTGTGTATGCCAGTGTGAGTGAGTGGGTGCATGAGGGGTGTGTGTCTGGGAGTGTGTGCGTCTATGGGGGTGGTAGGGGATTGGAAGGAGGGAGCATGGATGGAGGGCGTGTATGGGCATCTGGGGAGTGTTTGAGGGGGTGACGGAGCCTTCTACTAGTGACAGGGAAGGAATCCTCTCTTACTGGTAGGGCCTACCACCATGGTTTTCGTAGTGTTGCTAATGCCACAAAAACCATGGCGGTAGGCTGGCTCAAAATGCCGCCAGCTGTACTATAGTGGCCGCTGGGCTGGAGATTGTTATCTTCGGCTTGGCGCCTGCTACCGCCATGGTGGCAGGAATGGTAAATTGGCAGGTTGCCTGCAGCCAACCCGCCAATTTCATAATGTGGCAGTATGTACTGCCAGCCTGTTGGCGGTACTACTGCCACCTTACCACCTACTGCCTGGGTCATAATGACCCCCATAATGTCCTTATGACGTCTAGGGCCCACTAGGGATGTAATGTGATATGGGGGTGTAACCAGAGATATTTTCATCTACATGAATTTATGAACATGTATCTTAATGTGTAGTATTTAGTAATGTATGCATTAAGAAAATACAATTCTATTCTAAAAGTAAAAGCATTGATTGGGCAATTATTTATTGAGTGTTGTTGCTGTATACCAGCGAGCTTGGGTTACTAGCCCATACCACCTCCACCAAGTACAACTTGGAGTGGTCTGCTTCACCTGTCTGAGAGATTCAAGCACCACAATAGTGTACCTGGCTAACCGTAAGAAGACAATTGTGTACTTATTACTTGTGAAGAAATCACATCCTTAACAACTGAATATTTTCTGGGTCCTACAGCATCTGCTTTACTATGTGTGAGCCTTCATGTGGTTTTATCACACGCAGATCTACTGGCTGGTATGACTGCATGCGGAAAAAAATGTGCATGAGCAGTATACAATGGATGAGCAGGATGTGACCTCTAAAAACAGGAAATATATTATTTCATTCGGTTTTCTGTCTTGCCATGTATTGGTGAAGCTGTTTCCTTCATAGTACTACAACTAACATCTACTAAAGCAGAAAGGACACGTCTGAGGAGAAACCACCCCCTGTCACACAACAAGCAGACATTTTCAATTCGACAATCCATTTTAATCCTTCATTTTGATGCGCCATCTAGACTCCAGATTCTTGCAGAGGAGATGGTTCAGAGGTGGTAAATCTTACATGCCACCTCAAACATTAAACAAGTGACAATAAAGGGAGATAGGACATTGCAAATAAGGTAAATGTGGCTTCTTTACTACATATACTCGTCAAGAGTAAAAAGCCATTTTCAAGATTGACTATGCCATGTAAGGGAGCTTAAAATGAAAAATCAACAACACTCATATGCGTTCTCCATTGAAGGGTAGTTTGAGACTATATGACATGACGAACAATGTGAGCCATATATGCATTACAAATTCTCTAAACATGTCATATTAGGAACTATGTGGAAAAGTAGATAGAGATCACTACCTTTTTGTTTGCCATATTTCATATTACCAGTACGATATTACAAACTGGCTCATTGTATTTAAAAGGTAACAATAAGTTCGAAATACAATGTACATCATAGATCCCTGCACTAAATATACCCCTCATCTTAGGTTTACATTTCATCATAACATCATTTACAAAAAGGGCAGTCTGGTTATGTAACAGAAACACATAGTATTTTTTTTATTTCTATGTGACAATGTCCTTTGCATGACATGTTTTTGCAAATATAATATATAGTAAATAAATTAATTATACTTCAAGAAATTGTCTTTGCGCCTAATATCAGTGGCCATACATTATTGATGCCATGCACCAATCCTTTTTTGCAGCTGGCACCAGTGAGAAATTCTTAATTAGTCAGCCACTTCCATCTGCAGGAAGAGAGAGAAGCACATCATGCAAATTTAGATATAACAGGTTATACCTTTGAAGCTACTATGACCAGTACTGCCACACTACCTGATTAAATACCAGGATATACAACACAAAGCTTCAAAAAACAACAAACACCTAACCAATCAATGCTACAAGTGGCACTGCCACACTTAGGACTCAGTCCTTCTGTGTCAACAACTCCAACTTTTCATTCTGATTCTATAATATCTGAGGAGGCCCCTGAGGCAAAGAGCAATGGGACAATGCCGCAGGCCAGAAATATGAGGAAACATTGGAACTAGATCCTATTCACTTTGAGGCTTGGACCACAGGTGTAATTAGATTTTTTTAATTGCATGGTTAATAAAAACCTTAGATAAACACACACAAGTTAAAAACCATACAGAATCAATATACAAGCACATCAAAAAAGCTAAAAAGTATTTTATTTCAAGCACTAAATTACTATGAGGCATGATTTGTACTGAAAGTCCCTGTGTGTTTGTGGAAAAAAACAAGGTCCTTAGTTGCTGGACAATGCCTGCTTATGGATGTGAATTGTATTCATTCTATCAGGAAGGACTATCCATTTCAAATTGCTGTATATATTTTAGTTTAGTTAATTTAAACTATACATGCTAAAAATCAAACAAAGGTAAGGGGACAGGCCCAATATAATCAAACACATCGGAGAATATAAACATCACTATAGAGAAACGTGACCTTACATCAGAACAAAAAAAAACAAGTGCATTTGGTAAAAAGTGGTGATAGGTCCATTCATAGTAACCCAACTGTACCTTTAAGGGTGTGCCACATTTAAATCTTCGTTCTCTGGAGGGATAAGCATGTACCTAAATATGAACATAAATGTAACCAATCTGACATTCAGAACTATATTTCTCTGAGTTAATGGAACTATGTTGGCCTGCCTACATGGGCAGATTTTCAGCACATTAAATTGTACACGGAGCAGACATCTACAGGCTTCCAGTAATGCCGGCACAGATGTATGATATGCAGAATTGATTTGCCTTCCTCGTTATATAGTCTTCATTGTTCTTCGAGCGATCGATTTTGCCACTTCAGTACGAAATCTAGAGGTGGCAAGGGCCCAAGTCGAAAAGTAAATATTTTTTGCGTGTCTTGACAAAAATTTGTTCTCATGTATGTAGGGCCCAGTGGAAAGCAGACACAGTTTAGTCTCTCCATGGGAGCATTCAGGCCAAAAGAGACGGGCAAGATTAGGATAGGTCAGGGTTAAAAAGGGAGAGGGTCTAGGTGGTGGGGTATATAGGGAGGAGCTGGGGGTAGGATTGGACTCTTCTGTGCCAGCCTGTCGCTTTGCACTGAGGTTGGTGTTCTGGTTTCGGAGGGATTAGTGTGATTTCAGGTGAGGGCAGTGACATTTTTACCAATGGCCACAATACGGAAGCGGTGCGGGTCGCGCTTCGCATTCTAGGTGAAGCCCACCACAGTGACCTCCTCAGGCCTGGCGTGCATAGCCGTGGCTGTTGCTGCCTGCCACTCGCCATCAAGGGTAGCAAGGAGGAAGCCTGGGGGAAGGGATGCAGCATGTCCACCCCCTGTTGCACAGCGCTAAGGAGGATGTGCGGGGGAGCCGGAAAGGGACGCAGTGCGGGGGGCGGATACTGAAGGAAGGACGGGCTGGCGGTAATGCAGGTTCCGTAGTGCAGGGCCTGCCAGCTGGGCTGGGAAAGCAGCAGGCAGTGCAGAGGTCTGGAGGCCCTGAGAGACTGGAGCTGCCCCTGGACCTCTCCGTGGCAGGGAACAAAGCCACTACAAAGGGTAAAGGCAAGGCCCCTGGCAGAGTGCGAGCAAAGGGAAGGGTAAATAGGCACAGGCACTAGCAGGGGGGCAACATGTTGAAAGTGGGGGGGGGCAGAAAAGGGGCCAGCTGGGGAACAGGCAGAGATATGGGGCCAGGGGGAGGGTGGGGGGAGACCCAGCAGCAGCCTACCACTGACTCATCTGCAGTTGATATTGAAGCCAGGATTCAGGAGCAGAGGCGGTTGGTGGCTGAGACAGATGAACGGTGGGCCTTGTTATGCAAGGACAAGGGGGAGACGGAATGGAGGTCCAGACAAGTGAAACAGAAGTCAGGTGTTGCTAGTGTGGAGCACAAGGAGGGGCGTAATTTGGGGCCGGGCAGTTAGATGTGGGTTCCTCATGAGGAGAAGGGGAAGGATCAGGAGGCTAGTTAGGCTGGTGGGTCAGGCAGCACGATGGGCGCACAGAGCACACATGGCCAGGTGCGGCGTGGGAAGTCAAAGGAAGCGTCAGAGGTTGGCAGAAAGGTGGCTAAACCAATGGGGCGCAACACTGCCCCAGGATGTTGGTCAGAAGCATTAGAGTGGTCTTTGGTGGCCTTCTCTACACAGCAGGAGCGCATGAAGCACACACATGGCATATGCCATGGAGGCCACAGGATGGAAGAAGAGCATGAAGTTGTGGATGCTGAGGGTGCTGATGATGAGTGAGGTGTGGACGAAGAGGATGTGGTAGAGCTGGATAATGAGAAATGGGAAGATGGGGAGATTCGCAAGACAAAGGTGAGCGGGGAGCAGGTGAGGGGGAAGAGGCGCAAGAGCGGGGCAACCCTCTCTTCTCTTAATGTTTTGCAGGCATCGAGGAGTGGTGCACGAGTGCACATAGGGTCACCCAAGGAAGGTTGCGGGTACAAGTCACTGTTGGAAGCGGAAACTCACATCCAAGGTGTCAAAGGTAAGAGGGAATGGCGGTCGATGTGGGGTGACCGGAAGGGCAAGGCCGGTATGGCTCAATATAAATCTATTGGAGTGGGGGAGGACTCGATACACAGCATGCCTGGTACAGGTGCGGTACAAGCAGTCAGCAAGGACCAGGTGGAGGACAAAGAGCTGACGACCCAGAATGGGAAAGGGGAGACAGCGGCAAGGGGGGACACGGAGGGCAATGCCAAGGAGGGGGACGGACATAAGAAGCGTCTCCCATACATGGGACTAGCAATGCCTTTGGGTTCTCATGTAGCAGACAACACAAAAGCAAGGATTTGCAAACACAAGATGTATTTAAGCTCCTTCATAGAGATATTCAGGTGAAGGAAGGCTCTAAAGAGGAGGAGTGGAAACTGGTGCATAGGCCTAGAGTCCCAATAACTTTGGATAATTGGAACTCAGCATTAATTATTAATTCTAGCATTTACTGAGAAAAATACTCGGACAGGGCCATTGCCATGTTTGAGTATATAGATATTATACGCAGGGCCCAAATGCACTTTGAGGGTTTTGCCTGGCTGAGCTACGAGGAGAAGTTTAGGGCCAGAGGAAGTGTTAATCCTGAAAAGCCATGGGGTGTTGTGGACTCAGAGTTATGGATGCTGTGGATGGCCTCTTCGCATTCCACAGCATCCACCCACACAGCTAGTAGTCTATAAGCCTTTTCACCAGCGTCCCACTCAGGGAGGGGTGGGTACGGTACAACGGGCCCCAGTGCCTAGCTCAAGAGCATGTTGGAATTTTAAGAAGGAGTTTTGCTCTAGATACCCCCACCAATTTTTAACATGAGTGTTCCAGATGTTGTTGGAGACACTAGTTATGCAATGTTTTTCACTTGCCAGTCAGGCGGAACAGTGGAGATCTACCAGGGGCAGGAGGGGGCAGGGCACCCAAATTGGAATGGGGTTTCAAAGAGGGGTTTCAGGTAGGATACCAGAGGCCGCGCACAAGGAGATGGGCTGTCAATTTGCAGTCAGAAAAAGCCATGCCTGACGTGGTAGCAACTAAATTGATTAAGGAAGTGGTAGAAGGCAGAATTGCAGGCCCCTTTCACAAGTGACCTATGAATGACCTGATGAATTCACCTTTGTGTTTTCCGGCTGATACACCATTTGTTGTGGCCGGAAGGGGCATCGGTGAAGGACTTCATCTAGCTGGAGGATACACAGGTAGTGTACGCCTCAGTGGACAATGCCATTCGGCTTATATGGGGGTGCGGCAGGGGTGCAGAGTTGGCTATGTGTGACATCAACGCAGCTTTTCAGCTATTACCCATTCTCCCTGATGATTTCTCTTTGCTGGGGATGCAAATGAGTGGGGCCATTTACGTGGACAGGGTGCTGCCCAGAGGGTGCGCGATTTCCTGTACATTATTTGAGGCATTCAGTACCTTCCTGCAGTGGGTTTTCGTTCAGGTGAGTGGGCATCGGACAGTGTCACACTACTTGGACAATTTATTTTTTGTGGGTAAGCCATGCTCCAAGTCGTGTGGTAGGGCATTGCACTGTTTTGAGTAGTTGGCACTGAATTTAGGGGTGCCCCTGGCTCCGGAGAAAATGGAAGGCCCTAGCTGTGTGCTGACTTTTTTGGGCATTGAGCTGGACACGTTGGCCTTCATGGCACATCTGCCTGCTGAGAAGGTTGAAGAAATTAAAAAGATTTTGTGGCAGATCAGGTTGAGACCAAAGATCGAACTGCACATGGCACAGCAACTTCTGTGTTTCCTCAACTTTGCATGTAGGATGGTCTGGGGAGGTAGGACTGTCTGCAGATGCATGGGGCTGGCAATGTAAGGTGCATCCCTCCCTCATCACAGGATTCATCTGACAGTAGGTTTGAGAGAGGACATCAAAATATGGGAACATTTCTTGTTCAATGGGTTTCCAGGTCCTTTCGGGATGAAGACACTGTCTGGCAGGTGCATATTTATTCAGATGCAGCGGGAGCCTTTGCTTTTGGCCTTTTTTGGGATGGGTGGGGGTGTATGGAGGTGTGGCCTGCACAAGGGTAGAATCAGGGTAGGAGCATTGCGGTCCTGGAATTCTTTCCACTGCTGGTGGCTTTGTCAGTGTGGGGTGACGAATGGGCCAACAGAACAGTAATATTCCATGTAGCTAATTTGATAGTGGTTGACTTGGTAAACCAGCAGAGTGAAAGGGATCTCAGTGCACTTCATCTGTTGAGGAAGTTTATGCTTCGTTGCATGACTTTGAATGTAATATTTAAGGCTGCGCATATTCCTGGAGTCAAGTATTCTATTGCAGATTCCCTGTCTCATTCGCAGTGGCAGCGTTTCTGCAACTTGGCACCTGGAGCAGAAGAGCACAAGACAGCAGGATATTTGGGAGTGGGGGGCATGATGGTCATGAATCTAGTGGAGATGTCATTAGCGGAATCCTCCCTGAAGAGTTATCGCCTAGCATGGCAGTAATTTCAGGACTTTGATGCTTTTGTAGGACAGTTCTGGAGGCACGAGCAGGGATCGCTTGAGGTTCGAGTGTTGCGTTTTGTACTATTCCTGATTCAGAAGGGCTTATCGCCAGCCACGATTTGGGGCAAGTTGGCAGGAGTGTCCTTCTATGGGAAGTTGTTCTTTGGCAAGGATTCGGCGAAGGACAATATTTTGGTTAAAATGCTGAAGGGTTGGGTGAAGGAAAGATCGGGGGTCAGGTAGTTTAGTGCACAAAGCCGTTAAATTTGATTTGCTCTTGGAAATTTTGCCTGTACTGCCAGTTTGTTGTGTAGATGCACATGAGGTGGCTCTTTTTCACTTGTGTATGATATTGTTGTTTTTGGGGGCTGTTCAGGTGTCCGAACTGTTGGGTGTGGGGAAAGCTTGTAGAGCGAAGGAGGGGGATGAGTGCCGGCAAGGTGAGTGCCTGGGTATCTGGCTGTGGCGGTCCAAAATGGATCAACTGGGTTGAGGCAAATGGATATGGTTGGACAGAGGGGTGAGGTGGAAGCATGTTCAGTGTTGTAAGGGGACAGTTTCAGGGACCGTAGGGTTGGAAAATAGGGGAGTGTTTTTCGTCTTGCGAACGGTAAGAAACTTACTACCTTCTAGTAGTTGTCAGTTTTGAGAATGGCTTTCAGACTAATTGGACAGGCAGGCAGGTAATTTTGGTACTCATTCCTTCAAGATCGGTGCGGCAATGGCGGCAGCCCGGTTGAGTTGGGACTGGGGGCAAAACGGGCATATTGGGAGGTGGCAGTCTGAATGTTGCAAGCGATATAGGCGTGCCTGAGTTTGGAGTCTTTCCAGGGGTGCAGGGTAGGTCTGATAAATGGGATTGGTCTTTTCAGGATTTGGGCCTGGAATGGGGGGCCAGGATATCGTCACACACTGAAATTTGTTTGTTCTTGCAGTTTGCCTGAGTGGCCTGGAGAAAGCAAAAGTGGTCACATGGTTGGTCGGATATTCTTCATTCACTGGGCAGCAAAATAGGCAGAAAATCAAGTTTATGGATGTTCTCTGGGACTCCCAAGTAGCAGCACGAGGTGTTGTGGTGAGGAAAGAGCGAAATGAGGTGGGGCAGTTTTCTTCCTTTTATATCATCGATCACGCCAACATGGGGATGTCCTTATGTATTGGTACTGCACTTTGGGGAAAAGGATCTGGTCCACCTATCTGGGCTCACCCTACTGCAACACATGCAGCGGGATCTGGCATTGCTGAGGCAAAACATGCATGGGACCTGTTTGGTATGGATGGAATTTGTGCCCAGGAGGAAATGGAGAGGAGCAATGAAACATGCGACTATTGAAAAGGCTCAGAGGAAGCTCAATCGGGCTATGAGTGTTTTTTGCTGGGCGCATGACCTTAAGGTGCTGATGCACAAAGGGATTAGGTTGCAAAAACAGGTGCTCTTCAGGGATGATGATGTGCACCTCTCAGAAATGGGGAATGCACATTACATGTTGGAACTGTGTTTCTTGTTGACTAATTTGTGGGAAGAGAAGCTATGGTGGAGTGAGCCTGTTCTGTTTAAAGGCTATGAGGTGTTGCAGTGGGTTTGCTGGTGGGGCAGCAAACCGCCCAAGGGGTTTGTGCTGGGTGGCAGTAGATGGGGAGGGTGGAGAGTCAGATGTGGGCCTGGCCACCCTTCCAAGGAGGGAAAAAGACGCAGGTGAAGGATGACACAGTGGTGGATGCCCGACTCAGACATGAGACAAAAGGAAAAGGGGGATGTGTGAGAGAACGGAAGTGGAAGCTGGGTGAACGGAGGAAAAAGTGGGGGAATGAAGTGAGAATGGAAGACGGGGGGAGTTCCAAAGTGTAAAGATGAAAAGTTGTTTATTTAAAGTTCCAGTTCTGTTGATGTTATATTATGATGAGCAATCCTGTCCTAATAAATGGCCTTTCATACTAGTCAAATGGGTCTATATCCCGATGATTGCTTGCCTAGGGTACTGGTCTGCAGGCATTGTAGAGGACAAATAGACATCAGCACTGTCTACCTTACAGCCCATCACGTCTAATAGAAATTATGATTCTTTGTTCAAAATTAGCTGAAGAGCTGCTGCAATTGAGGTTAGACACTATAAAATCTGGAAACAATCCTCTCAATTCACTATAACAGTTCCAGAAATGAAACAACATTTTGCAGTGTTTGCAAAAATTCACAGTGCTGAGGCTCATTCTGTCCTAAGGCATGGTAAACTGGTATGGATGGACTTAAGATGTGTACAAAAACACTGTGTCAAGCATCTGGAGTATGAGAGGGCGAATAGATTAATCATTAGGTGCAAGATCCCTGCAGTCCGAGCTATGGGTCATATTATAATGTTGGCTGCTGTTAATGCACATAGTTTGACTTCACAAAAGAGTAGGATGACATTCATCCAGATGGCTTTTCTTTAACAAATATGCAGTACCATGAGCTGTCCTTCCATCTCATCATCCTCACAATTCTCACCACAGGGTTCCCCCTCAGACTACCGGCCATATATGTAAGGGAACAGTGTTTGAGAGCTAAAATTTGATGTCATGTTATTAGTGCCTATGTACATAATTGCTGGAAATTGGGTTAGTGGTTGAACAGGGTGAAGGATAAGTTGAATCATTTAGTAAAATGTAAGTAATTGTTTACATTTTATAGTTGTTTAACTTTGATACTGTTTCCTGCTAATGATTTATGAAAATGACAACTGTTTTGAGTTGTTAGGTGGTATTTCTTTTGATCTTTGGGCATTTCAAGCAACCTTTATTTGTGATAAATTGATTTGATTTTCTTCATGTACTCTTAAAACACAGTAAATCTGTTTGTGCTCCTGCATTCAATTCTTTCCTCACACAGTTTTAGCACCTGATAAAATCACATGCAAACTGGTCATCTTACAGAGGGAAATGAACACATAAATGCTTGTGGTTATTTCACTTTGCATAACTCATAATTGTGGACAGAATGTGCTTCCATGAGTGCAGACGCACACAGGCTGGGATAGATACTACTTGTTTGACGCATGATAAAGTTTGCGCCAGGTAACACCAGTGGTGGCTGGTTTGTACTTATGGGCTGGGAGGGAGGGATACAATACAATGTCTTCAGACACCTGGGTTACAGAAGTTTAAAGTGCGCATGTCAGGCTGGCCATCGAAAGACAACCGGCCAAAGGGACGTGCGCACTTTAAACTAAAGTGCACAGCTCCTTGCTGCTGTCACTGAGCAGCAGAGCAGAAGTCACCCCACTCCGTCCTGACACTCTCCTCAGGATAGGGTGCTGAAAAATAAAAGAAAGTATATTACCATTGTCTTTTTCAGCTCTGGGGAATTTTGGGGGCATTTTTGTAGTGGGGTGACACTCCACTTTCATGGAGGGGCCACCCCTGGGCAACACTGTGCCAGACGGGGCCCATATTAAAATATTTATTGTTCGTCACAGCCTTTTGATTCATTTGGAATACAACAAGAATTGTTCCCTTCCATCTTGTCTCTAGAATAAAATCCATAGCCTTTAAACTTTTTATGCCCTTTGTGTTACGTTTATTTAAAATATACCATTTGATTTGCATGAGGTATGAAAGTCGTCATGTATCTCTTCTTGAAATATCTGGTTCACGAAAGCACAATCAGTTTCACCAGATATGTGTCAGTTTATGTACCTCTAAATATGTTCTTTATAAATTATCTTCTCAATATTTTCCTGAGCCAGCCTTAAAAGAATGTATGCTTTGATTTAACTTGCTGGGCCAATAACTTATTATGTATGCCAGCTGGCAGTTTATATGTCCTGCTGCAAAATAGGAGTCTCCTGGATGAAATCTTTAGAAGGCAATTAGTTGTCTCTCCTTGACAAACTCTGAGAAGATGTTCTCACACTGGAAAAAGAGTAGACAGGCAGACATCTGGCTCCAGTTGCTAAAGAGGGGTTTCTTTATTCTCAGAGGGAAGATACCAGAGTTGGCAGGGTAGAGCTATGCACAGAGAGAGACATCCTAGTTTCTTCTTCAATCTACCACTTTATTTATTATTAGGGGGCTGTGAAGAGAGATTGGAAAGTAAGGAGTTTGTCCAGTAATACAAGTTCGGCTTGAAGGGTTTATAAGTCATCTCTGGATTGGGTAGGGTCTGAGACCTTCTAGAACCCCACCCCACTTAGTTTTAAATCCCTGCACAGAAAAGAACAACATTGGGAACAAGAGGAGTGACAAAAGGAGAATGTCAATGCCCTGTGATGGATGAACCCATATGTGAAGTGGGAGTACTCACTCTGGATTTATACTTCTGGGACATTAAAGGGTGGACTTGCTTGGGACCTTGAAGGAAGTGCATGCCTTTCGACTACTGTGGTATGATTCTGGTTGTGGATACTCTCTGAGTGGGTTTTGCAGGTTCTGAAATAAAGGCTCCATGCAAGTGAGTAAAGGAGTTGGCTGCTTGTGGAATGCAGACAAGGAGATTAGTCTAGCTTAGGGACTGTAGTGTACTGCTGCCTTTCAGCCAGTGGTGCACTGCTGAATCCCTGGGAATCTGAAGCAGGATAGCTCAGTTTGTTTCATGTTAAAGATGTCATGAACGTATATTGAAGAATCCAGGGGCCAGGACTCAAATGCCCAGCATTCCAGGAGGCAGGGAGGAACTGCCAAGCACTGCAGTGCACTACTGAATTTCCTGCTGCTCCCCAAAGCAAGGGACACATATAGAGGAATGAAGGGGCCAGGTCTCAAAGGCCCAGCATTCCAGGAAGTTGGAAAGAGCTGCCAAGCACTGGCATGTACTACTTAATTTCCTGCCACTCCCTGCGAAGTGGGAAACCTACAAAGGAAATCAGAGACCTGGACATTAAAGGCTAAGCATTCCAGGAGCTGGGAAGAGCTGCCAAGCGCCTGCATGCACTACTCAATTATCAACTGCTTTGAGGTGCGGGAGGCCCCTGGGTGCATGCTAGGGCAAAGACCGGGCCCATATACACCCATCTGTGGTGGGACAAGGCAGGCCCCCCTCTGTCCGCAGTGCAGCACAACTATTTGAAATCTGACTGAATGAGAGGAAAAATTATATTGTATTTTTATTTCCTGAGACTACTCCCATTTATCTGACTTACTTAGCAATGTGGAAAAAGAAACCTACTCAACTGGAAATGATGAGGCCTGGGCTGATTGCAGAGGCCTCCTACATTTTTGCCCACATTTTTCACTTTTTGCTGGTGTTTTCCTGAGTCGGATGGTGCCCTGGGTAATGCTAACCAGTCCCAGGGCCTGTGCTCTGTGTAAAATGAGCATGAAAATGAGACTAATTATAATTAGCTATGTCAACCTACCTCTGAGTCACTTGTCTATGGTAGGGCATGTAGGTTTAGGAACCCCCAGCATAGGTGGTGCACCCATAGGTGCACTGCTGAGGTTCCCAGGGTCATTTTAAAAGCAGGCCTGTCTTGCTGGCTATATTTAAATAAAAGTTACTTTCAAATTTGACTGTGAAATGAAATTTACTTCCAAAGACTTAAACTACCTTATTTTTACATATGTCACCCCTAAGGTGTTGGCTAGGTGCCACCAGAGTGGGTGCAGTATGATTATAAGCAGGAACCTTATAAAATATGTTTTATAAGCTCTGGTGAGGAAAAAATAGCCACATTTGTTTTCCCTCATTGTAGAGAATAGACTTCATAGGCTAAAATGAGGATACTTTATTTTAATTAATAAAGTCTCCAAAGGAGCTAGATATGGCAAGTTTGGTCTCAAGCTGATTGTTATAATAAATGCAACAACATACCATTGATTTAATATAACTAGTTCAGGGAAAAAGTTTTAGAACTCTTCCTAAAAGAAACCAGTTTCAGCTCTGTAGTGCCCTTCTCTTCTTGGCAGCCTCTGACAGTCTGGCCAGACTACTTTGATGGTGTGAAGTGGCCTGGGCTGTACACAAACAAAGTGCCTGGGGGAGGAGATCTGCCTCAGCAGATGGTGAAACAGGATGGGGGATAGCATCCAAACTGGTCTTCAAAGGAGAGAATTACATTTGGAGCAGCTCAGGACCTCCCCCATTTCCTACAAACCCAGACAACCAGGTGTCCTCTTGATTGGATTAGAAGGCAGGAGAGGGGTGTTTTAAGGATTTGTAGCTACAACAGTGGGTGGGCATAGCCAGACCTAACCTCCAAAATTCAGTTGCTGTCATTTTGGATGTTTAAGAAATGTTGCTTCCTGGGATTGATGTTTGCCCCACTTCCCAACAATTGGTCATCTAAGAGGGTAGTGGCCTGTCTGTGATTGGATAGTTGCCCCCCGCATTTCACTCCGGGAGCAAGGATACATTTGGCAGAGTTGCACCCGCACCTAGGATCCCTACAAGGAACAAACATAAGAAGAAAAAGGACTGCCTTGCTGGACCCCTGACCTGCACCTGGACACTGCACTCTGAAGCACTGCACCTGATTCACACTTGGGCTTCACCACTAAAATGACTTTACCTACCTTCACCTGGTTCAAGAAAGGACTCTGTGCTTGTTACAGGTGAAAAATAGCTAACCAGATTCCCCTGCATCAAAACCTGAAGGAACTGACCAGCTGACCAGTAGCTAATGGTCATTTGTTGATTTAAACCAGGTTTATTCTGGGAATTGGAGTCCTAACCCTCATAGAGCAACTCCGAGCTTCTGGAACCGTGGGGTAAGATGTGGATTCCTATAGGACCTTCAAAGACGTCCTGTAAGAAGATCCAGAAGTCTGGAGAAGTTTGGAGAACTTTTGGAAAACAGCTCCTTAAAGGGACTGACCCGCTGTGGAGAGTCAAGCGGCTTACCTCAACTGTGACCCAGTCTGACTTGCTGGTTCATCCTACTAAAAAACTCCAGACTTCCAGATTTTCACGGGGGCTCCTGGAAAGGTAATCCAACAACCTTGCATCGAAATCGGCTTGCTGATGAAGATCGCTTACCGTTGGAAGGAAAACGCTCCAAAAAAGTGACAAAGTCAGAACGTAAAAAGTTGACTGGGACTTCCCATGCATCGTAATCGAGGAAGGGTCCAGGGATGTCAGATCAAGATTCAGCTTTGGCCTGGATGAAGATTTCCATCCTGAAAAATCATCTAAGTCCGAAGGTGAAATTCTTCACTCAGGTTTCTGCTAGCGCGTCTCCAATGAGGGCTTCAGGGAGGTCAGATAAGATTGTTGACTTCATCCCGCTGAAGAAAATCTTCAAGAGAAACACTAAGGCCCATATTACACTTTTTAGCACCGCATTTGCATCATTTTTTGATGCAAAATTGGAGCAAACTTACAAAATACAACTGTATTTTGTAAGTTAGCACCGATTGTATTTTGTAAGTTAGCACCGATTTTGCATCAAAAAATGATGTAAATGTGGTGCTAAAAAAGTATAAATAAGGGTCTAAGTCCGAAGGTGAACTTTTGACCGAGGCCTCCCATTTTTCTGTAGCCTAGCAGGGCTCCATAGCTTTCGGCCTCAAAGTTTGACTTTGCTGCCAGTTGACCAGAATGGCACTTTTAGGATATATACACTAGAAAACAATAATTCTTGAGAAATTCATATCTCCGGTTCCCCATATCTGATTTTAATGGTTTTGGTGTCATTTTAGGGATAACAATATACTCTATTGTTATAAATTGGTGTTAGATTTAATAGTGTTTTGTGTTTTACGTTTTTACTGTTTTGTGATTTTTAAATGTTTTATACACCTGTCTTCTAAATTAAGCCTTGTCCCTCGTTGCCAAGCTACCAAGGGTTGAGCTGGGTTTAATTTATTGAGACCTAACTGGACCAAGTGTGGGTTAGTGGCCTACCGTTAAGTGTAGGTACTTACCTGCCCTTACCAATAATCCACTTTCCAACACATCTGTAGCCAGAACCACTGCATGGAATTACACCATATTTGGCAGAAAGGAAGATTTTGGTCCACAGATCACTCCTTTTCTTATTTGGTGGGAATCCATTTAGTAGATTTCGAGAAAATAAAGGAAATCCAATTTTGAACATCTTGGCAAGGAGTAAGTACAGATCTCATGATGAGTTCTGACTTGCTCTCAGTACGTCAACCAGAAAGTGATGGCAGCCATCTTAGGACCAATATACATGATAACACCCATTAAAATACATTGTAGTGAATGGCAGGTTTTGAGGGTCACAAAGGGGAGAATGTATAATCGATGATAACGGATTTTAGCTACAATATGAATGAATTATTGCTAAGGTGCTTTTACTCTTTGAAAAACCTGAGAAAAGCCTTCTGCTGGAATTTCATGAATGATGCTTGAAAGAAAACTGTTTTCTCAATATTTTCCCGTTATGGAAGGTGCTCCAGAAGCTTTAATGAAAGCTTATTTTCTGTAAATTCACACTATCTTTCTCAGCCATATGAGAATGAAGGCCAACTTCTCAGTAAAACATGCCTTTCTAACAGTAGCAGTTGTCAGTTGTGTACTACTGCAATCTCCTGGCGTGTTGTAAAGAACAACCAGCATGCTAACAGTCCTGCTCATGGCAAAAGTGTGACACACCTAAAGCTATAACGATTGAATCAATCTGGTGAAACGTAAAACATTTATTTAAAAAGGAACACAATGAGGGGACACATTTTGTCATTGAAATTATGGTTAGTGCTGAAAAAAGAAAAATTACGACATGTTTTAAGTGAGTTCTCAAATATCTTCCTGTTGTGCTTCAACACAAGCAGCCTGTCAGCTAATTTTATGGCAAGATCGGAAGCTCATATCATGCTGTCTCTTATCGTGCTTTATTAACCTCTTCACTGCCAGGCATTTTCCCCCTCAGATGCCAAGCCTTTTTTTGGCTATTTGGGGCAGTTCACGCTTAGGCCCGGGAAAGACCCAGAAACTCCGAAACCACAAAATCGTGGAGAACGAAAGTGAAACAACAAATTTGTTTTCCATGACTTCTTGGTTTTTGTACCTTAACAACGCATGTCTGAACCACATGCATGTGTGGCTAAGGCACATAAGAAGGGAGTCGGAGTCGACGCGGTGAAGGAGGAGGTAAGTTGGTCTGGGGCTGTTTTTTGGGGGGGGAGTGGGGTGGGGGGCTCAGGGTGATTATGGTTTGGGGGACGGGTGGTCAGGGTTTATGTTTAAGGATTGGGTTAGGAGTTGGGGTGGTTTAGGTTTTAGGGGAGGGGGTTAGGGTTGTGGTAATTTTGGAGGTGGGGGGTTGGGGTAGTTGTGGGGATGGGGGTTGCGGTAATTTTTCGGAGGTAGGGGGTCTAAGGAGGGAAGCATGCTGGAACCGTGCATGCTGATCACTAATGCCTTTACCAGGAATGTGTTTACAACAAAAAATCATTGTAAAGGCATTCGTGGTAAACGCATTAGTGATACCAACGAGTTCGATGTTCGGAACTCGTTGTTGAGCCATGGGTGCTTGAAGCACTCATGTTTCCGAGATATAACACTTAGGCCCTCATATCTTTTTGTCCACATAAGCTATCCATGCCAAATTTGCGTCCACTTTTTCAAACGTCCTAGGTATTCTAGAGGTACCTAGACTTTGTGGATTTCCCTGAAGGAGACCAAGAAATTATCCAAAATACAGCGAATATTTTGTTTTTTTCAAAAGCATGGGAAAATGGGCTGCAGAAGAAGGCTTGTGTTTTTTCCCCTGAAAATGGCATAAACAAAGGGTTTGTAGTGCTACAATCACCATCTTTCCAGCTTTCAGGAACAGGCAGACGTGAATCAGAAAACCCCATTTTTCAACACAATTTTGGCATTTTACTGGGACATACCCACTTTCACCCTTCTTTCAGTTAGTAACAGAAATAGGTGTGAAACCAATGCTGGATCCCAGAAAGCTAAACACTTCTGAAAAGTAGACAAAATTCTGAATTCAGCAGGGGTAATTTGTGGAGATCCTACAAGGGTTTCATACAGAAAATAACAGTCGAAATTATTAAATATTGAAATTGAGGTAAAAAAACAGCCATTTTTCTTCACATTTTACTCTGTACCTTTTTCCTGAGATGTCAGATTTTTGAAAGCAGTATACCGTTATGTCTGCTGGCCTCTTCAGGTTCTGGGGATATATAGGGGATATAGGTTCATCAAGAACCCTAGGTACCCAGAGCCAATAAATGAGCTGCACCTTGCAATGGGTTTTCATTCTATACTGGGTACACAGCAATTCATTTACTGAAATATAAAAAGTGAAAAATAGGTATCAAGAAAACCTTTGTATTTCCAAAATGGGCACAAGATAAGGTGATGACAAGCAGTGGTTATTTGCACATCTCTGAATTCTGGGGTGCCCATACTAGCCTGTGAATTACAGCACATTTCTCAAATAGATGTCTTTTTTACACACTATTTGGAAGGAAAACATGTAGAGAAAGACAAAGGGCAATAACACTTGTTTTGCTATTCTGTGTTCCCCCATGTCTCTCGATAAAAATGGTACGTCACTTACGTGGGTAGCCCTAATGCTCACGACAAGAAACACAACATTGACACATCACATTTTTACATTGAAATCTGACATGTTTTTTGCAAAGTGCCTAGCTGTAGATTTTGGCCTCTAGCTCAGCCGGCACCTAGGGAAACCTAGCAAACCTGTGCATTTTTGGAAACTAGACACCTAGGGGAATCCAAGATGGGGTGACTTGTGGGGCTTTGACCAGGTTCTGCTACCCAGAATCCTTTGCAAACCTCAAAATTTGGCCCAAAACCCACTTTTTCCTCACATTACGGTGACGGGAAGTTCTGTAAACTGAGAGGAGCCACATATTTCATTCGACCCAGCGTTTCCCCAAGTCTCCCGATAAAAATAGTACCTAACTTGTGTGGTTAGGCCTTGTGCCCGCGACAGGAAATGCCCCAAAACACTATCTGGACACAACAAAAGTATCAAATACAAAACTACCTAATTTTGCGTGGGGGGGCACCTGCGTTTTTGGTCCTGGGCTCAGCAGCCATCTAGAGAAACCTACCAAACCCAGACATTTCTGAAACTAGACACCAGAGGGAGCCCAGGGAGGTGTGACTTGCGTGGATCCCCCAAAGTTTTCTTACCCAGAATCATCAGCAAACCTCAAATTTAGCTGAAAATCACTTTTTTCCCTCATTTCTGTGTGGGATCACTGCACCGGGACAAACTTCCTACCACCCAATGTTCCCATCACTCATGTAGGTGGGCCCAGTGCCTCTGACAGGGAAGAGCCAAAAACATGTAGAAATTCAGGGGGAACCAAAGCGGGTCCAAAGGTGCAGTTTGAAAAAAAACATGTGCAGCAGAATTTTTATCGGTATAGATGAGACAATGTTGGGTGGTAGGAATTTTGTGGATTCCTGTGGATCTGGAAGGTTCCATCGCAAAAAAAAAGGGAAAAATGTGTGATTCCCAGCAAAGTTGGAGGTTTGCAGGGCATTGTGGTTAAGAAAATGGTATGGGGTGCATGTGAAGCACACCACCCTGAAATCAACCAGATGTTTAGTTTTCAGATGTGTCTAGGTCTTGTGGATTTTTCTACATGGCAGCGTCCCAAAGTCAAAAAAGTGCAGCCCTCACCATTCCAAGTGGGACAATTGTGTCAGTTACCAAGGTCTCATGGCCCAATTGTAAAACCAAAACCCAAAATAATAAAAGGTCCTCTTGCTTGCCATGGGATAAGATGTTTTAGTGTGCGGGGGGAGAGCTGAAAGACTGTTACCCCATACAATTGGGGTGGGGGCATAACCAGGCCCATACTGGTTGGTAGGCACCACCCCACTCTATTGTTTTATTTTATTCCATGGCATCTAGTAGGCTTTCTGCCCCGGGGTGTGCATCAGGGGTAATTGCCCCAACTGCCCACTGGTGGGCAGAACAACTTTGGCCCCATCTTATTTTGAAAAAAAAATCTTCCCTGGTCTCTGGTGGGGTTTCTTCCCTCCCTTGGGGGCAGATGGGCCTTCCAAAAATAGGCCGATCTGCCTCCCAAGGGGGGCAGATATTGCCAACAGTAATTTGCCCCCAGGGGGAGCGACCCTTGCCCAAGGGGCTATCCCCCAAACAAAAAACACACATACACTCACACAAATCCCTGGTGCCTAGTGGTTTCTGCCCCCCTTGGGGGCAGATTGGCCTAACAAAAATAGGCTGATCTGTCCCCAAGGGTGGCAGAAATGGCTTAAATATAATATGCCCTCCAGGGGAGCGACCCTTGCCTAAGGGGTCGCTCCCCATACATAAAAACATAAAGTAAATAAAAATATATATATATCCCTGGTGTCTAGAGGTTTCTGCCTCCAGAGGGGGCAGAAAAGGCCTACAAATATTTTGCCTCCCCTAGGGAGCCGCCCTTGCCCAAGGGGCCACTCCCCTGATGCGTTATTATAAAAAAAAAATCCCTGGTGTCTAGTGGCTTCTGGTCCCCCGGGGGCTGATCGGCCTAATATAATTAGGCCAATCTGCCCCCGGGGGGACAGAAATGTCCTAAAAATAATTTGGCCTTCCGGTGATTGACCCTTGCCTAAGGGGTCGTTACCAACATATAAAAAAAAAAGCATCCCTGCTGTCTAGGTGTTTTCTGCCTCCCCTCCCCCCGGGGGCACATTGGCCTAATTATATGAGGCCAATCTGCCCCCGGCGGAACAGAAATGCCCTAAAAATACTTTGCCCCCCGAAGAGCGGCCCTTGCCAAAGGGGCTGATCCCCTTATGTGTAAGTATATTAAAAAAAAAATCCCTGGTGTCTAGTGGTTTCTGCCCCCAGGGGCGGCAGAAATGACCTAAAAATATTTTGTCCCTTCATGGAGCGACCCTTGCATAAGGGGTCGCTCCCCACATAAAAAACAAAAGAATTAAACAAATAAAAATTATTCTGGTGCCTAGGGGTTTTCTGCCCCCCCAGGGGCTGATCAGCCTAATTATATTATGCTGATCTGCCCCCAGGAGGGGCTGAAATGGCCTAACAATAATTTGGCCCACTGGGGAACCGCCCCACCTATGTGTCAGTATAATAAAAAAAAAACTCCCTGGTTTCTAGTGGTTTCTACCCCCCCTGGGGGCAGATCGGCCTAATTATATTAGGTTGATCTGCCCGGGGGGCAGAAATGGCCTAAAAACAATTTGACCTCCAGGGAGCGACCCTTGCCTAAGGGATCGCTCCCTACACATAATAGAAAATAAATAAATATCTCTGTGGTGTCTAGGGTTTTTCTGCCCTTCCAGGGGCAGAAACGGTCTAAAAATAATTTAGCACCCCGGGGAGTGGCCCTTGCCCAAGGGGCCGCTCCCCTTTTGTGTCAGAATAATAAAAAATAAAAAAAACTCCCTGGTGTCTAGTGGTTTTTGCCCCCAGGAAGGGCAGAAATGGCCTAAAAACAATTTGCCCCCCTAGGGAGCGACCCTTGCCTAAGGGGTTGCTCCCTACACATAAAAGAAAAAATATCCCTAGTGTCTAGGGGTTTTCTGCCCCCGGGTGCAGATCAGCTTAATTATATTAGGCCAATCTGCCCCCGGGTGGGCAGAAATGGCCTAAAAATTATTTGGCCCCCTAGGGAGAGGCCCTTGCCCAAGGGGCCGCTCCTCTTATGTGTCAGTATAATAAAAATAAAAAAAACTCCCTGGTGTCTAGTGGTTTCTGCCCCTGGGGGGGGCAGACATGGCCTAAAAACAATTTGGCCCCCCAGGGAGTGACCCTTGCCTTGCCCAAGGGGCCGCTCCCCTCATGTCCATTTCAAACAGAAAAATAAATCCCTGGTGTCTAGTGGGCATTTCGCTCGGCAGCAGAAATGCTTGCAGAGACATGAAAGGAAAGGAAAGACCTTTCCTTTCCTTTCATGTCTCTTCTGGCCCCCTCCTTCCGAGCGGAAGAGAAATGCTTTTGCATTTCTCTTCCACATCATGCTGGAAGCATACTTCCAGCGTGATGGGAGGTGACCTCTGATGAGGTCAGCACACAATTGCGTGCCGACCTCATCAGACATCACTGGGGGGGGTGTGGGGTGGAAGGGGAAGTGATGGAAGGGGAAGTGATTCCCCTTCCAGTCCTGACCTGGGAGGGCGGCCCTCAGGGGGAGCGCAAACCCGAGGGCTGATAAACAGACGTAATAGTTATGTCCATGGTGCCTGAGAGGCGCAGCCATGGACGTTACCATTACGTCCATGACCCTCAAGGGGTTAAAGAGCAACAGTCAACAAAAATGAAAAAACGACAAATCTCATGAGGCCAAGGAACATGGGCCAATAGGAATAAAGAAAAACAGAGTATTATGGACCAATCACTATGAAGGCACAGACTAATCTACCTAATTTGACTGCAAGGAACCCTCTTTTCTTGCTGCTCACTGTCAATATAAGTATACTTTCATTTACTAGTTCTATTAATTGGATTTATATTTTCATTTATGTATATTGGTCACATGCTTTATCATTATATGAGTCTTACTGATTCTTAACTTTCCACTGCTCGGTTTTCTCCTTACCGGTTGCTCACACATGTCTCTAGCTTTCTTCCCAGTGGTGCAACAATATATTTATTCAGTGTTCTGCTTGGCGCACTCTGCATCTGTTCCTATCACTCATCCTGGCTTCCTAACTGTGCTGGTTCTGTTGAGCCCTCCCCGTCGAGGACACGCCTTGGGGTCATGTCCTTCGTTCATGCTCTGCCTGCAGTAGGATTCCTTTCATTGTGTCTCCTCCTTCTGAGATGTTCATAATGAAATCTCTCTGACCAGGACATGCCTCAGGGGCATTGCCTACTTTTTTTCAATCGTCCTCTCCTGGACAATTCCTCACGGTGTTTCCTCTTATGGGAAGGTTTTCTTTTGACAACCTTATTATTATTAACCCTTTACTTCCATTTTTTCCGGACTGCTTTCATAATTCTCATATTTATCATTCTCTCATAACTTTTAAAATTGAATCAATTAATTTGTTCCTTTTTGAAGCAAATAATGATAAGGAAGAGGATTATAAGAACAATTTGATGATTTCATACAAAGATATCTGACCACAGTTATATCCTCAATGCTCAAGAGTCTTCCGAGGTCACCCTTAGAGAAACACCAGATTCTCAAATCCAACATGCAAGCCTTCGTTCTAGCCTACCTTTCGTAGGGGGTTGTTTACAGTCTTTCTAATTAACCCCTTCGCTGCCAGGCCTTTTCCCCCTCCTGTGCCGAGCCTTTTTTTGGCTATTTGGAGCAGTTCGCGTTTAGGCCCTCATAACTTTTTGTTCACATAAGCTACCCACGCCAAATTTGCGTCCTTTTTTTCCAACATCCTAGGGATTCTAGAGGTACCCAGACTTTGTGGGTTCCCCTGAAGGAGGCCAAGAAATTAGCCAAAAAACAGTGAAAATGTTGTTTTTTTCAAAAAAATGGGAAAAATGGGCTGCAGAAGAAGGCTTGTGTTTTTTTCCCTGAAAAGGGCATCAACAAAGGGTTTGCGGTGATAAAATCACCAGCTTCCCAGCTTTCAGGAACAGGCAGACTTGAATCAGAAAACCCAATTTTTCAACACAATTTTGGCATTTTACTGGGACATACCCCATTTTTACGATTGTTTGTGCTTTCAGCCTCCTTCCAGTCAGTGACAGAAATGGGCATGAAACCAATGCTGGATCCCAGAAACCGCAACATTTTTGAAAAGTAGACACAAATCTGAATTCAGCAAAGGGTAATTTGTGTAGATCCTACAAGGGTTTCCTACAGAAAATAACAACTGAAAAAGAAAAATATTGAAATTGAGGTGAAAAAAACATCAATTTTACTCTACGTTTTACTCTGTAACTTTTTCCAGCAATGTCAGATTTTCGAAAGCAATATACCGTTACGTCTGCTGGACTCTTCTTGTTGCGGGGATATATAGGGCTTATAGGTTCATAAAGAACTCTAGGTACCCAGAGCCAATAAATGACCTGCACCCTGCAGTGGGTTTTCAATCTATGCCGGGTATACAGCAATTCATTTGCTGAAATATAAAGAGTAAAAAATAGCTATCAAGAAAACCTTTGTATTTCCAAAATGGGCACAAGATAAGGTGTTGAGAAGCAGTGGTTATTTGCACATCTCTGAATACCGGGGTGCCCATACTAGCATGTGAATTACAGGGCATTTCTCAAATAGATCTCTTTTTTACACACTGTCTTACATTTGGAAGGAAAAAATTTAGAGAAAGACAAGGGGCAATAACACTTGTTTTGCTATTCTATGTTCCCCCAAGTCTCCTGATAAAAAGGATACCTCACTTGTGTGGGTAGGCCTAGCGCCCGCGACAGGATATGCCCCAAAACACAACGTGGACACATCACAGAAAACAGAGCTGTTTTTAGCAAAGTGCCTACCTGTAGATTTTGGCCTCTAGCTCAGCCGCCACCCAGGGAAACCTACCAAACCTGTGCATTTCTGAAAACTAGAGACCTAGGGGAATCCAAGATGGGGTGACTTGTGTGGCTCGGACCAGGTTCTGTTACCCAGAATCCTTTGCAAACCTCAAAATTTGGCTAAAAAAACACATGTTCCTCACATTTCTGTGGCAGAAAGTTCTGGAATCTGAGAGGAGCCACGAATTTCCTTCCACCCAGCGTTCCCCCACGTCTCCCGATAAAAATGATACCTCACTTGTGTGGGTAGGCCTAGCGCCCGTGACAGGAAATGCCCCAAAGCGCAAAGTGGACACAGCCAAATTGGTGAAGGAAAACAGAGGTGTTTTTTGCAAAGTGCCTACCTGTAGATTTTGGCCTGTAGCTCAGCCGCCACCTAGGGAAACCTACCAAACCTGTGCATTTCTGAAAACTAGAGACCTAGGGGAATCCAAGATGGGGAGACTTGTGTGGCTCGGACCAGGTTCTGTTACCCAGAATCCTTTGCAAACCTCAAAATTTGGCTAAAAAAACACATGTTCCTCACATTTCTGTGGCAGAAAGGTCTGGAATCTGAGAGGAGCCACGAATTTCCTTCCACCCAGCGTTCCCCCACGTCTCCCGATAAAAATGATACCTCACTTGTGTGGGTAGGCCTAGCGCCCGTGACAGGAAATGCCCCAAAGTGCAACGATGGACATAGCCAAATTGGTGAAGGAAAACAGAGGTGTTTTTTGCAAAGTACCTACCTGTAGATTTTGGCCTGTAGCTCAGCCGCCACCTAGGGAAACCTACCAAACCTGTGCATTTCTGAAAACTAGAGACCTAGGGGAATCCAAGATGGGGTGACTTGTGTGGCTCGGACCAGGTTCTGTTACACAGAATCCTTTGCAAACCTCAAAATTTGGCTAAAAAAACACATGTTCCTTACATTTCTGTGGCAGAAAGTTCTGGAATCTGAGAGGAGCCACGAATTTCCTACCACCCAGCGTTCCCCCACGTCTCCCGATAAAAATGATACCTCACTTGTGTGGGTAGGCCTAGCGCCCGCGACAGGAAACGCCCCAAAGTGCAACGTGGACACATCCAAATTTCTGAAGGAAAACAGAGGTGTTTTTTGCAAAGTGCCTACCTGTAGATTTTGGCTTGTAGCTCAGCCGCCACCTAGGGAAACCTACCAAACCTGTGCATTTCTGAAAACTAGATACCTAGGGGAATCCAAGATGGGGTGACTTGTGTGGCTCGGACCAGGTTCTGTTACCCAGAATCCTTTGCAAACCTCAAAATTTGGCTAAAAAAACACATGTTCCTCACATTTCTGTGGCAGAAAGTTCTGGAATCTGAGAGGAGCCACGAATTTCCTTCCACCCAGCGTTCCCCCACGTCTCCCGATAAAAATGATACCTCACTTGTGTGGGTAGGCCTAGCGCCCGTGACAGGAAATGCCCCAAAGCGCAACGTGGACACAGCCAAATTGGTGAAGGAAAACAGAGGTGTTTTTTTCAAAGTGCCTACCTGTAGATTTTGGCCTGTAGCTCAGCCGCCACCTAGGGAAACCTACCAAACCTGTGCATTTCTGAAAACTAGAGACCTAGGGGAATCCAAGATGGGGTGACTTGTGTGGCTCGGACCAGGTTCTGTTACTCAGAATCCTTTGCAAACTCAAAATTTGGCTAAAAAAACACATGTTCCTCACATTTCTGTGGCAGAAAGTTCTGGAATCTGAGAGGAGCCACGAATTTCCTTCCACCCAGCGTTCCCCCACGTCTCCCGATAAAAATGATACCTCACTTGTGTGGGTAGGCCTAGCGCCCGTGACAGGAAATGCCCCAAAGCGCAACGTGGACACAGCCAAATTGGTGAAGGAAAACAGAGGTGTTTTTTGCAAAGTGCCTACCTGTAGATTTTGGCCTGTAGCTCAGCCGCCACCTAGGGAAACCTACCAAACCTGTGCATTTCTGAAAACTAGAGACCTAGGGGAATCCAAGATTGGGTGACTTGTGTGGCTCGGACCAGGTTCTGTTACCTAGAATCCTTTGCAAACCTCAAAATTTGGCTAAAAAAACACATGTTCCTCACATTTCTGTGGCAGAAAGTTCTGGAATCTGAGAGGAGCCACGAATTTCCTTCCACTCAGCGTTCCCCCACGTCTCCCGATAAAAATGATACCTCACTTGTGTGGGTAGGCCTAGCGCCCGTGACAGGAAATGCCCCAAAGCGCAACGTGGACACAGCCAAATTGGTGAAGGAAAACAGAGGTGTTTTTTGCAAAGTGCCTACCTGTAGATTTTGGCCTGTAGCTCAGCCGCCACCTAGGGAAACCTACCAAATCTGTGCATTTCTGAAAACTAGAGACCTAGGGGAATCCAAGATGGGGTGACTTGTGTGGCTCGGACCAGGTTCTGTTACCCAGAATCTTTTGCAAACCTCAAAATTTGGCTAAAAAAACACATGTTCCTCACATTTCTGTGGCAGAAAGTTCTGGAATCTGAGAGGAGCCACGAATTTCCTTCCACCCAGCGTTCAACCACGTCTCCCGAAAAAATGATACCTCACTTGTGTGGGTAGGCCTAGCGCCCGCGACAGAGAACGCCCCCAAGCGCAACGTGGACACATCCAAATTTGTGAAGGAAAACAGAGGTGTTTTTTGCAAAGTGCCTACCTGTAGATTTTGGCCTGTAGCTCAGCCGCCACCTAGGGAAACCTACCAAACCTGTGCATTTCTGAAAACTAGAGACCTAGGGGAATCCAAGATGGGGTGACTTGTGTGGCTCGGACCAGGTTCTGTTACCCAGAATCCTTTGCAAACCTCAAAATTTGGCTAAAAAAACACATGTTCCTCACATTTCTGTGGGAGAAAGTTCTGGAATCTGAGAGGAGCCACGAATTTCCTTCCACCCAGCGTTCCCCCACGTCTCCCGATAAAAATTATACCTCACTTGTGTGGGTAGGCCTAGTGCCCGTGACAGGAAATGCCCCAAAGCGCAACGTGGACACAGCCAAATTGGTGAAGGAAAACAGAGGTGTTTTTTGCAAAGTGCCTACCTGTAGATTTTGGCCTGTAGCTCAGCCGCCACCTAGGGAAACCTACCAAACCTGTGAATTTCTGAAAACTAGAGACCTAGGGGAATCCAAGATGGGGTGACTTGTGTGGCTCGGACCAGGTTCTGTTACCCAGAATCCTTTGCAAACCTCAAAATTTGGCTAAAAAAACACATGTTCCTCACATTTCTGTGGCAGAAAGTTCTGGAATCTGAGAGGAGCCACGAATTTCCTTCCACCCAGCGTTCCCCCATGTCTCCCGATAAAAATCATACCTCACTTGTGTGGGTAGGCCTAGCGCCCGTGACAGGAAATGCCCCAAAGCGCAACGTGGACACAGCCAAATTGGTGAAGGAAAACAGAGGTGTTTTTTGCAAAGTACCTACCTGTAGATTTTGGCCTGTAGCTCAGCCGCCACCTAGGGAAACCTACCAAACCTGTGCATTTCTGAAAACTAGAGACCTAGGGGAATCCAAGATGTGGTGACTTGTGTGGCTCGGACCAGGTTCTGTTACCCAGAATCCTTTGCAAACCTCAAAATTTGGCTAAAAAAACACATGTTCCTCACATTTCTGTGGCAGAAAGTTCTGGAATCTGAGAGGCGCCACGAATTTCCTTCCACCCAGCGTTCCCCCACGTCTCCCGATAAAAATGATACCTCACTTGTGTGGGTAGGCCTAGCGCCCGCGACAGAAAACGCCCCCAAGCGCAACGTGGACACATCCAAATTTGTGAAGGAAAACAGAGGTGTTTTTTGCAAAGTGCCTACCTGTAGATTTTGGCCTGTAGCTCAGCCGCCACCTAGGGAAACCTACCAAACCTGTGCATTTCTGAAAACTAGAGACCTAGGGGAATCCAAGATGGGGTGACTTGTGTGGCTCGGACCAGGTTCTGTTACCCAGAATCCTTTGCAAACCTCAAAATTTGGCTAAAAAAACACATGTTCCTCACATTTCTGTGGGAGAAAGTTCTGGAATCTGAGAGGAGCCACGAATTTCCTTCCACCCAGCGTTCCCCCACGTCTCCCGATAAAAATGATACCTCACTTGTGTGGGTAGGCCTAGTGCCCGTGACAGGAAATGCCCCAAAGCGCAACGTGGACACAGCCAAATTGGTGAAGGAAAACAGAGGTGTTTTTTGCAAAGTGCCTACCTGTAGATTTTGGCCTGTAGCTCAGCCGCCACCTAGGGAAACCTACCAAACCTGTGCATTTCTGAAAACTAGAGACCTAGGGGAATCCAAGATGGGGTGACTTGTGTGGCTCGGACCAGGTTCTGTTACCCAGAATCCTTTCAAAACCTCAAAATTTGGCTAAAAAAACACATGTTCCTCACATTTCTGTGGCAGAAAGTTCTGGAATCTGAGAGGAGCCACGAATTTCCTTCCACCCAGCGTACCCCCACGTCTCCAGATAAAAATGATACCTCACTTGTGTGGGTAGGCCTAGCGCCCGTGACAGGAAATACCCCAAAGCGCAACGTGGACACAGCCAAATTGGTGAAGGAAAACAGAGGTGTTTTTTGCAAAGTGCCTACCTGTAGATTTTGGCCTGTAGCTCAGCCGCCACCTAGGGAAACCTACCAAACCTGTGCATTTCTGAAAACTAGAGACCTAGGGGAATCCAAGATTGGGTGACTTGTGTGGCTCGGACCAGGTTCTGTTACCCAGAATCCTTTGCAAACCTCAAAATTTGGCTAAAAAAACACATGTTCCTCACATTTCTGTGGCAGAAAGTTCTGGAATCTGAGAGGAGCCACAAATTTCCTTCCACCCAGCGTTCACCCGCGTCTCCCGATAAAAATGATACCTCACTTGTGTGGGTAGGCCTAGCGCCCGCGACAGAGAACGCCCCCAAGCGCAACGTGGACACATCCAAATTTGTGAAGGAAAACAGAGGTGTTTTTTGCAAAGTGCCTACCTGTAGATTTTGGCCTGTAGCTCAGCCGCCACCTAGGGAAACCTACCAAACCTGTGCATTTCTGAAAACTAGAGACCTAGGGGAATCCAAGATGGGGTGACTTGTGTGGCTCGGACCAGGTTCTGTTACCCAGAATCCTTTGCAAACCTCAAAATTTGGCTAAAAAAACACATGTTCCTCACATTTCTGTGGGAGAAAGTTCTGGAATCTGAGTGGAGCCACGAATTTCCTTCCACCCAGCGTTCCCCCACGTCTCCCGATAAAAATGATACCTCACTTGTGTGGGTAGGCCTAGTGCCCGTGACAGGAAATGCCCCAAAGCGCAACGTGGACACAGCCAAATTGGTGAAGGAAAACAGAGGTGTTTTTTGCAAAGTGCCTACCTGTAGATTTTGGCCTGTAGCTCAGCCGCCACCTAGGGAAACCTACCAAACCTGTGCATTTCTGAAAACTAGAGACCTAGGGGAATCCAAGATGGGGTGACTTGTGTGGCTCGGACCAGGTTCTGTTACCCAGAATCCTTTGCAAACCTCAAAATTTAGCTAAAAAAACACATGTTCCTCACATTTCTGTGGCAGAAAGTTCTGGAATCTGAGAGGAGCCACGAATTTCCTTCCACCCAGCGTTCCCCCATGTCTCCCGATAAAAATCATACCTCACTTGTGTGGGTAGGCCTAGCGCCCGTGACAGGAAATGCCCCAAAGCGCAACGTGGACACAGCCAAATTGGTGAAGGAAAACAGAGGTGTTTTTTGCAAAGTACCTACCTGTAGATTTTGGCCTGTAGCTCAGCCGCCACCTAGGGAAACCTACCAAACCTGTGCATTTCTGAAAACTAGAGATCTAGGGGAATCCAAGATGTGGTGACTTGTGTGGCTCGGACCAGGTTCTGTTACCCAGAATCCTTTGCAAACCTCAAAATTTGGCTAAAAAAACACATGTTCCTCACATTTCTGTGGCAGAAAGTTCTGGAATCTGAGAGGAGCCACGAATTTCCTTCCACCCAGCGTTCCCCCACGTCTCCCGATAAAAATGATACCTCACTTGTGTGGGTAGGCCTAGCGCCCGCGACAGAAAACGCCCCCAAGCGCAACGTGGACACATCCAAATTTGTGAAGGAAAACAGAGGTGTTTTTTGCAAAGTGCCTACCTGTAGATTTTGGCCTGTAGCTCAGCCGCCACCTAGGGAAACCTACCAAACCTGTGCATTTCTGAAAACTAGAGACCTAGGGGAATCCAAGATGGGGTGACTTGTGTGGCTCGGACCAGGTTCTGTTACCCAGAATCCTTTGCAAACCTCAAAATTTGGCTAAAAAAACACATGTTCCTCACATTTCTGTGGGAGAAAGTTCTGGAATCTGAGAGGAGCCACGAATTTCCTTCCACCCAGCGTTCCCCCACGTCTCCCGATAAAAATGATACCTCACTTGTGTGGGTAGGCCTAGTGCCCGTGACAGGAAATGCCCCAAAGCGCAACGTGGACACAGCCAAATTGGTGAAGGAAAACAGAGGTGTTTTTTGCAAAGTGCCTACCTGTAGATTTTGGCCTGTAGCTCAGCCGCCACCTAGGGAAACCTACCAAACCTGTGCATTTCTGAAAACTAGAGACCTAGGGGAATCCAAGATGGGGTGACTTGTGTGGCTCGGACCAGGTTCTGTTACCCAGAATCCTTTCAAAACCTCAAAATTTGGCTAAAAAAACACATGTTCCTCACATTTCTGTGGCAGAAAGTTCTGGAATCTGAGAGGAGCCACGAATTTCCTTCCACCCAGCGTACCCCCACGTCTCCCGATAAAAATGATACCTCACTTGTGTGGGTAGGCCTAGCGCCCGTGACAGGAAATACCCCAAAGCGCAACGTGGACACAGCCAAATTGGTGAAGGAAAACAGAGGTGTTTTTTGCAAAGTACCTACCTGTAGATTTTGGCCTGTAGCTCAGCCGCCACCTAGGGAACCCTACCAAACTTGTGCATTTCTGAAAACTAGAGACCTAGGGGAATCCAAGATGGGGTGACTTGTGTGGCTCGGACCAGGTTCTGTTACCCAGAATCCTTTGCAAACCTCAAAATTTGGCTAAAAAAACACATGTTCCTCACATTTCTGTGGGAGAAAGTTCTGGAATCTGAGAGGAGCCACGAATTTCCTTCCACCCAGCGTTACCCAACGTCTCCCGATAAAAATGATACCTCTCTTGTGTGGGTAGGCCTAGTGCCCGTGACAGGAAATGGCCCAAAGCGCAACGTGGACACAGCCAAATTGGTGAAGGAAAACAGAGGTGTTTTTTGCAATGTGCCTACCTGTAGATTTTGGCCTGTAGCTCAGCCGCCACCTAGGGAAACCTATTAAACCTGTGCATTTCTGAAAACTAGAGACCTAGGGGAATCCAAGATGGGGTGACTTGTGTGGCTCGGACCAGGTTCTGTTACCCAGAATCCTTTGCAAACCTCAAAATTTGGCTAAAAAAACACATGTTCCTCACATTTCTGTGGCAGAAAGTTCTGGAATCTGAGAGGAGCCAAGTATTTCCTTCCACCCAGCGTTCCCCCACGTCTCCCGATAAAAATGATACCTCACTTGTGTGGGTAGGCCTAGCGCCCGTGACAGGAAATGCCCCAAAGCGCAACATGGACACAGCCAAATTGGTGAAGGAAAACAGGTGTTTTTTGCAAAGTGCCTACCTGTAGATTTTGGCCTGTAGCTCAGCCGCCACCTAGGGAAACCTACCAAACCTGTGAATTTCTGAAAACTAGAGACCTAGGGGAATCGAAGATGGGGTGACTTGTGTGGCTCGGACCAGGTTCTGTTACCCAGAATCCTTTGCAAACTCAAAATTTGGCTAAAAAAACACATGTTCCTCACATTTCTGTGGGAGAAAGTTCTGGAATCTGAGAGGAGCCACAAATTTCCTCCCACCCAGCGTTCCCCCACGTCTCCCAATAAAAATGATACCTCACTTGTGTGGGTAGGCCTAGCGCCCGTGACAGGAAATGCCCCAAAGCGCAACGTGGACACAGCCAAATTGGTGAAGGAAAACAGAGGTGTTTTTTGCAAAGTGCCTACCTGTAGATTTTGGCCTGTAGCTCAGCCGCCACCTAGGGAAACCTACCAAATCTGTGCATTTCTGAAAACTAGAGACCTAGGGGAATCCAAGATGGGGTGATTTGTGTGGCTCGGACCAGGTTCTGTTACCCAGAATCCTTTGCAAACCTCAAAATTTGGCTAAAAAACCACATGTTCCTCACATTTCTGTGGCAGAAAGTTCTGGAATCTGAGAGGAGCCACGAATTTCCTTCCACCCAGCGTTCACCCACGTCTCCCGATAAAAATTATACCTCACTTGTGTGGGTAGGCCTAGCGCCCGCGACAGAAAACGCCCCCAAGCGCAACGTGGACACATCCAAATTTGTGAAGGAAAACAGAGGTGTTTTTTGCAAAGTGCCTACCTGTAGATTTTGGCCTGTAGCTCAGCCGCCACCTAGGGAAACCTACCAAACCTGTGCATTTCTGAAAACTAGAGACCTAGGGGAATCCAAGATGGGGTGACTTGTGTGGCTCGGACCAGGTTCTGTTACCCAGAATCCTTTGCAAACCTCAAAATTTGGCTAAAAAAACACATGTTCCTCACATTTCTGTGGGAGAAAGTTCTGGAATCTGAGAGGAGCCACGAATTTCCTTCCACCCAGCGTTCCCCCACGTCTCCCGATAAAAATGATACCTCACTTGTGTGGGTAGGCCTAGTGCCCGTGACAGGAAATGCCCCAAAGCGCAACGTGGACACAGCCAAATTGGTGAAGGAAAACAGAGGTGTTTTTTGCAAAGTGCCTACCTGTAGATTTTGGCCTGTAGCTCAGCCGCCACCTAGGGAAACCTACCAAACCTGTGCATTTCTGAAAACTAGAGACCTAGGGGAATCCAAGATGGGGTGACTTGTGTGGCTCGGACCAGGTTCTGTTACCCAGAATCCTTTGCAAACCTCAAAATTTGGCTAAAAAAACACATGTTCCTCACATTTCTGTGGCAGAAAGTTCTGGAATCTGAGAGGAGCCACGAATTTCCTTCCACCCAGCGTTCCCCCATGTCTCCCGATAAAAATCATACCTCACTTGTGTGGGTAGGCCTAGCGCCCGTGACAGGAAATGCCCCAAAGCGCAACGTGGACACAGCCAAATTGGTGAAGGAAAACAGAGGTGTTTTTTGCAAAGTACCTACCTGTAGATTTTGGCCTGTAGCTCAGCCGCCACCTAGGGAAACCTACCAAACCTGTGCATTTCTGAAAACTAGAGACCTAGGGGAATCCAAGATGTGGTGACTTGTGTGGCTCGGACCAGGTTCTGTTACCCAGAATCCTTTGCAAACCTCAAAATTTGGCTAAAAAAACACATGTTCCTCACATTTCTGTGGCAGAAAGTTCTGGAATCTGAGAGGAGCCACGAATTTCCTTCCAGCCAGCGTTCCCCCACGTCTCCTGATAAAAATGATACCTCACTTGTGTGGGTAGGCCTAGCGCCCGCGACAGAAAACGCCCCCAAGCGCAACGTGGACACATCCAAATTTGTGAAGGAAAACAGAGGTGTTTTTTGCAAAGTGCCTACCTGTAGATTTTGGCCTGTAGCTCAGCCGCCACCTAGGGAAACCTACCAAACCTGTGCATTTCTGAAAACTAGAGACCTAGGGGAATCCAAGATGGGGTGACTTGTGTGGCTCGGACCAGGTTCTGTTACCCAGAATCCTTTGCAAACCTCAAAATTTGGCTAAAAAAACACATGTTCCTCACATTTCTGTGGGAGAAAGTTCTGGAATCTGAGAGGAGCCACGAATTTCCTTCCACCCAGCGTTCCCCCACGTCTCCCGATAAAAATGATACCTCACTTGTGTGGGTAGGCCTAGTGCCCGTGACAGGAAATGCCCCAAAGCGCAACGTGGACACAGCCAAATTGGTGAAGGAAAACAGAGGTGTTTTTTGCAAAGTGCCTACCTGTAGATTTTGGCCTGTAGCTCAGCCGCCACCTAGGGAAACCTACCAAACCTGTGCATTTCTGAAAACTAGAGACCTAGGGGAATCCAAGGAGTGGTGACTTGCGGGGCTCGGACCAGGTTCTGTTACACAGAATCCTTTGCAAACCTCAAAATTTGGCTAAAAAAACACATGTTCCTCACATTTCTGTGGGAGAAAGTTCTGGAATCTGAGAGGAGCCACGAATTTCCTTCCACCCAGCGTTACCCAACGTCTCCCGATAAAAATGATACCTCTCTTGTGTGGGTAGGCCTAGTGCCCGTGACAGGAAATGCCCCAAAGCGCAACGTGGACACAGCCATATTGGTGAAGGAAAACAGGTGTTTTTTGCAAAGTGCCTACCTGTAGATTTTGGCCTGTAGCTCAGCCGCCACCTAGGGAAACCTACCAAACCTGTGAATTTCTGAAAACTAGAGACCTAGGGGAATCGAAGATGGGGTGACTTGTGTGGCTCGGACCAGGTTCTGTTACCCAGAATCCTTTGCAAACCTCAAAATTTGGCTAAAAAAACACATGTTCCTCACATTTCTGTGGGAGAAAGTTCTGGAATGTGAGAGGAGCCACGAACTTCCTACCACCCAGCGTTTCCCCACGTCTCCCGATAAAAATGATACCTCACTTGTGTGGGTAGGCCTAGCGCCCGTGACAGGAAATGCCCCAAAGCGCAACGTGGACTCAGCCAAATTGGTGAAGGAAAACAAAGGTGTTTTTTGCAAAGTGCCTACCTGTAGATTTTGGCCTGTAGCTCAGCCGCCACCTAGGGAAAGCTACAAAACCTGTGCATTTCTGAAAACTAGAGACCTAGGGGAATCCAAGATGGGGTGACTTGTGTGGCTCGGACCAGGTTCTGTTACCCAGAATCCTTTGCAAACCTCAAAATTTGGCTAAAAAAACACATGTTCCTCACATTTCTGTGGCAGAAAGTTCTGGAATCTGAGAGGAGCCACGAATTTCCTTCCACCCAGCGTTCCCCCACGTCTCCCGATAAAAATGATACCTCACTTGTGTGGGTAGGCCTAGCGCCCGTGACAGGAAATGCCCCAAAGCGCAACGTGGACACAGCCAAATTGGTGAAGGAAAACAGAGGTGTTTTTTGCAAAGTGCCTACCTGTAGATTTTGGCCTGTAGCTCAGCCGCCACCTAGGGAAACCTACCAAACCTGTGCATTTCTGAAAACTAGAGACCTAGGGGAATCCAAGATGGGGTGACTTGTGTGGATCGGACCAGGTTCTGTTACACAGAATCCTTTGCAAACCTCAAAATTTGGCTAAAAAAACACATGTTCCTCACATTTCTGTGGCAGAAAGTTCTGGAATCTGAGAGGAGCCACGAATTTCCTTCCACCCAGCGTTCCCCCACGTCTCCCGATAAAAATGATACCTCACTTGTGTGGGTAGGCCTAGCGCCCGTGACAGGAAACGCCCCAAAGCGCAACGTGGACACAGCCAAATTGGTGAAGGAAAACAGAGGTGTTTTTTGCAAAGTGCCTACCTGTAGATTTTGGCCTGTAGCTCAGCCGCCACCTAGGGAAACCTACCAAACCTGTGCATTTCTGAAAACTAGAGACCTAGGGGAATCGAAGATGGGGTGACTTGTGTGGCTCGGACCAGGTTCTGTTACCCAGAATCCTTTGCAAACCTCAAAATTTGGCTAAAAAAACACATGTTCCTTATTTCTGTGGCAGAAAGTTCTGGAATCTGAGAGGAGCCACGAATTTCCTACCACCCAGCGTTCCCCCACGTCTCCCGATAAAAATGATACCTCAGTTGTGTGGGTAGGCCTAGCGCCCGCGACAGGAAACACCCCAAACCGCAACGTGGACTCATCCAAATTTGTGAAGGAAAACAGAGGTGTTTTTTGCAAAGTGCCTACCTGTAGATTTTGGCTTGTAGCTCAGCCGCCACCTAGGTAAACCTACCAAACCTGTGCATTTCTGAAAACTAGATACCTAGGGGAATCCAAGATGGGGTGACTTGTGTGGCTCGGACCAGGTCCTGTTACCCAGAATCCTTTGCAAACCTCAAAATTTGGCTAAAAAAAACACATGTTCCTCACATTTCTGTGGCAGAAAGTTCTGGAATCTGAGAGGAGCCACAAATTTCCTTCCACCCAGCGTTCCCCCACGTCTCCCGATCAAAATGATACCTCACTTGTGTGGGTAGGCCTAGCGCCCGTGACAGGATATGCCCCAAAACGCAACGTGGACACATCACATTTTTTCATTGAAAACAGTGCCTACCTGTAGATTTTGGCCTCTAGCTCAGCCGGCACCTAGGGAAACCTACCAAACCTGTGCATTTCTGAAAACTAGAGACCTCGAGGAATCCAAGATGGGGTGACTTGTGTGGCTCGGACCAAGTTCTGTTACCCAGAATCCTTTGCAAACCTCAAAATCTGGCTAAAAAAACACATGTTCCTCACATTTCTGTGGCAGAAAGTTCTGGAATCTGAGAGGAGCCACGAATTTCCTTCCACCCAGCGTTCCCCCACGTCTCCCGATAAAAATGATACCTCACTTGTGTGGGTAGGCCTAGCGCCCGTGACAGGAAATGCCCCAAAGCGCAACGTGGACACAGACAAATTGGTGAAGGAAAACAGAGGTGTTTTTTGCAAAGTGCCTACCTGTAGATTTTGGCCTGTAGCTCAGCCGCCACCTAGGGAAACCTACCAAACCTGTGCATTTCTGAAAACTAGAGACCTAGGGGAATCCAAGATGGGGTGACTTGTGTGGCTCGGACCAGGTTCTGTTACCCAGAATCCTTTGCAAACCTCAAAATTTGGCTAAAAAAACACATGTTCCTCACATTTCTGTGGCAGAAAGTTCTGGAATCTGAGAGGAGCCATGAATTTCCTTCCACCCAGCGTTCCCCCATGTCTCCCGATAAAAATGATACCTCACTTGTGTGGGTAGGACTAGCGCCCGTGACAGGAAATGCCCCAAAGCGCAACGTGGACACAGCCAAATTGGTGAAGGAAAACAGAGGTGTTTTTTGCAAAGTGCCTACCTGTAGATTTTGGCCTGTAGCTCAGCAGCCACCTAGGGAAACCTACCAAATCTGTGCATTTCTGAAAACTAGAGACCTAGGGGAATCCAAGATGGGGTGACTTGTGTGGCTCGGACCAGGTTCTGTTACCCAAAATCCTTTGCAAACCTCAAAATTTGGCTAAAAAAACACATGTTCCTCACATTTCTGTGGCAGAAAGTTCTGGAATCTGAGAGGAGCCACGAATTTCCTTCCACCCAGCGTTCCCCCACGTCTCCCGATAAAAATGATACCTCACTTGTGTGGGTAGGCCTAGTTCCCGTGACAGGAAATGCCCCAAAGCGCAACGTGGACACAGCCAAATTGGTGAAGGAAAACAGAGGTGTTTTTTGCAAAGTGCCTACCTGTAGATTTTGGATTGTAGCTCAGCCGCCACCTAAGGAAACCTACGAAACCTGTGTATTTCTGAAAACTAGAGACCTAGGGGAATCCAAGATGGGGTGACTTGTGTGGCTCGGACCAGGTTCTGTTACCCAGAATCCTTTGCAAACCTCAAAATTTGGCTAAAAAAACACATGTTCCTCACATTTCTGTGGCAGAAAGTTCTGGAATCTGAGAGGAGCCACGAATTTCCTTCCACCCAGCATTCCCCCACGTCTCCCGATAAAAATGATACCTCACTTGTGTGGGTAGGCCTAGCGCCCGCGACAGGATATGCCCCAAAACACAACGTGGACACATCACAGAAAACAGAGCTGTTTTTAGCAAAGTGCCTACCTGTAGATTTTGGCCTCTAGCTCAGCCGCCACCCAGGGAAACCTACCAAACCTGTGCATTTCTGAAAACTAGAGACCTAGGGGAATCCAAGATGGGGTGACTTGTGTGGCTCGGACCAGGTTCTGTTACCCAGAATCCTTTGCAAACCTCAAAATTTGGCTAAAAAAACACATGTTCCTCACATTTCTGTGGCAGAAAGTTCTGGAATCTGAGAGGAGCCACGAATTTCCTTCCACCCAGCGTTCCCCCACGTCTCCCGATAAAAATGATACCTCACTTGTGTGGGTAGGCCTAGCGCCCGTGACAGGAAATGCCCCAAAGCGCAACGTGGACACAGCCAAATTGGTGAAGGAAAACAGAGGTGTTTTTTGCAAAGTGCCTACCTGTAGATTTTGGCCTGTAGCTCAGCCGCCACCTAGGGAAACCTACCAAACCTGTGCATTTCTGAAAACTAGAGACCTAGGGGAATCCAAGATGGGGTGACTTGTGTGGCTCGGACCAGGTTCTGTTACCCAGAATCCTTTGCAAACCTCAAAATTTGGCTAAAAAAACACATGTTCCTCACATTTCTGTGGGAGAAAGTTCTGGAATCTGAGAGGAGCCACGAATTTCCTTCCACCCAGCGTTCCCCCACGTCTCCCGATAAAAATGATACCTCACTTGTGTGGGTAGGCCTAGTGCCCGTGACAGGAAATGCCCCAAAGCGCAACGTGGACACAGCCAAATTGGTGAAGGAAAACAGAGGTGTTTTTTGCAAAGTGCCTACCTGTAGATTTTGGCCTGTAGCTCAGCCGCCACCTAGGGAAACCTACCAAACCTGTGCATTTCTGAAAACTAGAGACCTAGGGGAATCCAAGATGGGGTGACTTGTGTGGCTCGGACCAGGTTCTGTTACCCAGAATCCTTTCAAAACCTCAAAATTTGGCTAAAAAAACACATGTTCCTCACATTTCTGTGGCAGAAAGTTCTGGAATCTGAGAGGAGCCACGAATTTCCTTCCACCCAGCGTACCCCCACGTCTCCCGATAAAAATGATACCTCACTTGTGTGGGTAGGCCTAGCGCCCGTGACAGGAAATACCCCAAAGCGCAACGTGGACACAGCCAAATTGGTGAAGGAAAACAGAGGTGTTTTTTGCAAAGTACCTACCTGTAGATTTTGGCCTGTAGCTCAGCCGCCACCTAGGGAACCCTACCAAACTTGTGCATTTCTGAAAACTAGAGACCTAGGGGAATCCAAGATGGGGTGACTTGTGTGGCTCGGACCAGGTTCTGTTACCCAGAATCCTTTGCAAACCTCAAAATTTGGCTAAAAAAACACATGTTCCTCACATTTCTGTGGGAGAAAGTTCTGGAATCTGAGAGGAGCCACGAATTTCCTTCCACCCAGCGTTACCCAACGTCTCCCGATAAAAATGATACCTCTCTTGTGTGGGTAGGCCTAGTGCCCGTGACAGGAAATGGCCCAAAGCGCAACGTGGACACAGCCAAATTGGTGAAGGAAAACAGAGGTGTTTTTTGCAATGTGCCTACCTGTAGATTTTGGCCTGTAGCTCAGCCGCCACCTAGGGAAACCTATTAAACCTGTGCATTTCTGAAAACTAGAGACCTAGGGGAATCCAAGATGGGGTGACTTGTGTGGCTCGGACCAGGTTCTGTTACCCAGAATCCTTTGCAAACCTCAAAATTTGGCTAAAAAAACACATGTTCCTCACATTTCTGTGGCAGAAAGTTCTGGAATCTGAGAGGAGCCAAGTATTTCCTTCCACCCAGCGTTCCCCCACGTCTCCCGATAAAAATGATACCTCACTTGTGTGGGTAGGCCTAGCGCCCGTGACAGGAAATGCCCCAAAGCGCAACATGGACACAGCCAAATTGGTGAAGGAAAACAGGTGTTTTTTGCAAAGTGCCTACCTGTAGATTTTGGCCTGTAGCTCAGCCGCCACCTAGGGAAACCTACCAAACCTGTGAATTTCTGAAAACTAGAGACCTAGGGGAATCGAAGATGGGGTGACTTGTGTGGCTCGGACCAGGTTCTGTTACCCAGAATCCTTTGCAAACTCAAAATTTGGCTAAAAAAACACATGTTCCTCACATTTCTGTGGGAGAAAGTTCTGGAATCTGAGAGGAGCCACAAATTTCCTCCCACCCAGCGTTCCCCCACGTCTCCCAATAAAAATGATACCTCACTTGTGTGGGTAGGCCTAGCGCCCGTGACAGGAAATGCCCCAAAGCGCAACGTGGACACAGCCAAATTGGTGAAGGAAAACAGAGGTGTTTTTTGCAAAGTGCCTACCTGTAGATTTTGGCCTGTAGCTCAGCCGCCACCTAGGGAAACCTACCAAATCTGTGCATTTCTGAAAACTAGAGACCTAGGGGAATCCAAGATGGGGTGATTTGTGTGGCTCGGACCAGGTTCTGTTACCCAGAATCCTTTGCAAACCTCAAAATTTGGCTAAAAAACCACATGTTCCTCACATTTCTGTGGCAGAAAGTTCTGGAATCTGAGAGGAGCCACGAATTTCCTTCCACCCAGCGTTCACCCACGTCTCCCGATAAAAATTATACCTCACTTGTGTGGGTAGGCCTAGCGCCCGCGACAGAAAACGCCCCCAAGCGCAACGTGGACACATCCAAATTTGTGAAGGAAAACAGAGGTGTTTTTTGCAAAGTGCCTACCTGTAGATTTTGGCCTGTAGCTCAGCCGCCACCTAGGGAAACCTACCAAACCTGTGCATTTCTGAAAACTAGAGACCTAGGGGAATCCAAGATGGGGTGACTTGTGTGGCTCGGACCAGGTTCTGTTACCCAGAATCCTTTGCAAACCTCAAAATTTGGCTAAAAAAACACATGTTCCTCACATTTCTGTGGGAGAAAGTTCTGGAATCTGAGAGGAGCCACGAATTTCCTTCCACCCAGCGTTCCCCCACGTCTCCCGATAAAAATGATACCTCACTTGTGTGGGTAGGCCTAGTGCCCGTGACAGGAAATGCCCCAAAGCGCAACGTGGACACAGCCAAATTGGTGAAGGAAAACAGAGGTGTTTTTTGCAAAGTGCCTACCTGTAGATTTTGGCCTGTAGCTCAGCCGCCACCTAGGGAAACCTACCAAACCTGTGCATTTCTGAAAACTAGAGACCTAGGGGAATCCAAGATGGGGTGACTTGTGTGGCTCGGACCAGGTTCTGTTACCCAGAATCCTTTGCAAACCTCAAAATTTGGCTAAAAAAACACATGTTCCTCACATTTCTGTGGCAGAAAGTTCTGGAATCTGAGAGGAGCCACGAATTTCCTTCCACCCAGCGTTCCCCCATGTCTCCCGATAAAAATCATACCTCACTTGTGTGGGTAGGCCTAGCGCCCGTGACAGGAAATGCCCCAAAGCGCAACGTGGACACAGCCAAATTGGTGAAGGAAAACAGAGGTGTTTTTTGCAAAGTACCTACCTGTAGATTTTGGCCTGTAGCTCAGCCGCCACCTAGGGAAACCTACCAAACCTGTGCATTTCTGAAAACTAGAGACCTAGGGGAATCCAAGATGTGGTGACTTGTGTGGCTCGGACCAGGTTCTGTTACCCAGAATCCTTTGCAAACCTCAAAATTTGGCTAAAAAAACACATGTTCCTCACATTTCTGTGGCAGAAAGTTCTGGAATCTGAGAGGAGCCACGAATTTCCTTCCAGCCAGCGTTCCCCCACGTCTCCTGATAAAAATGATACCTCACTTGTGTGGGTAGGCCTAGCGCCCGCGACAGAAAACGCCCCCAAGCGCAACGTGGACACATCCAAATTTGTGAAGGAAAACAGAGGTGTTTTTTGCAAAGTGCCTACCTGTAGATTTTGGCCTGTAGCTCAGCCGCCACCTAGGGAAACCTACCAAACCTGTGCATTTCTGAAAACTAGAGACCTAGGGGAATCCAAGATGGGGTGACTTGTGTGGCTCGGACCAGGTTCTGTTACCCAGAATCCTTTGCAAACCTCAAAATTTGGCTAAAAAAACACATGTTCCTCACATTTCTGTGGGAGAAAGTTCTGGAATCTGAGAGGAGCCACGAATTTCCTTCCACCCAGCGTTCCCCCACGTCTCCCGATAAAAATGATACCTCACTTGTGTGGGTAGGCCTAGTGCCCGTGACAGGAAATGCCCCAAAGCGCAACGTGGACACAGCCAAATTGGTGAAGGAAAACAGAGGTGTTTTTTGCAAAGTGCCTACCTGTAGATTTTGGCCTGTAGCTCAGCCGCCACCTAGGGAAACCTACCAAACCTGTGCATTTCTGAAAACTAGAGACCTAGGGGAATCCAAGGAGTGGTGACTTGCGGGGCTCGGACCAGGTTCTGTTACCCAGAATCCTTTGCAAACCTCAAAATTTGGCTAAAAAAACACATGTTCCTCACATTTCTGTGGGAGAAAGTTCTGGAATCTGAGAGGAGCCACGAATTTCCTTCCACCCAGCGTTACCCAACGTCTCCCGATAAAAATGATACCTCTCTTGTGTGGGTAGGCCTAGTGCCCGTGACAGGAAATGCCCCAAAGCGCAACGTGGACACAGCCATATTGGTGAAGGAAAACAGGTGTTTTTTGCAAAGTGCCTACCTGTAGATTTTGGCCTGTAGCTCAGCCGCCACCTAGGGAAACCTACCAAACCTGTGAATTTCTGAAAACTAGAGACCTAGGGGAATCGAAGATGGGGTGACTTGTGTGGCTCGGACCAGGTTCTGTTACCCAGAATCCTTTGCAAACCTCAAAATTTGGCTAAAAAAACACATGTTCCTCACATTTCTGTGGGAGAAAGTTCTGGAATGTGAGAGGAGCCACGAACTTCCTACCACCCAGCGTTTCCCCACGTCTCCCGATAAAAATGATACCTCACTTGTGTGGGTAGGCCTAGCGCCCGTGACAGGAAATGCCCCAAAGCGCAACGTGGACTCAGCCAAATTGGTGAAGGAAAACAAAGGTGTTTTTTGCAAAGTGCCTACCTGTAGATTTTGGCCTGTAGCTCAGCCGCCACCTAGGGAAAGCTACAAAACCTGTGCATTTCTGAAAACTAGAGACCTAGGGGAATCCAAGATGGGGTGACTTGTGTGGCTCGGACCAGGTTCTGTTACCCAGAATCCTTTGCAAACCTCAAAATTTGGCTAAAAAAACACATGTTCCTCACATTTCTGTGGCAGAAAGTTCTGGAATCTGAGAGGAGCCACGAATTTCCTTCCACCCAGCGTTCCCCCACGTCTCCCGATAAAAATGATACCTCACTTGTGTGGGTAGGCCTAGCGCCCGTGACAGGAAATGCCCCAAAGCGCAACGTGGACACAGCCAAATTGGTGAAGGAAAACAGAGGTGTTTTTTGCAAAGTGCCTACCTGTAGATTTTGGCCTGTAGCTCAGCCGCCACCTAGGGAAACCTACCAAACCTGTGCATTTCTGAAAACTAGAGACCTAGGGGAATCCAAGATGGGGTGACTTGTGTGGATCGGACCAGGTTCTGTTACACAGAATCCTTTGCAAACCTCAAAATTTGGCTAAAAAAACACATGTTCCTCACATTTCTGTGGCAGAAAGTTCTGGAATCTGAGAGGAGCCACGAATTTCCTTCCACCCAGCGTTCCCCCACGTCTCCCGATAAAAATGATACCTCACTTGTGTGGGTAGGCCTAGCGCCCGTGACAGGAAACGCCCCAAAGCGCAACGTGGACACAGCCAAATTGGTGAAGGAAAACAGAGGTGTTTTTTGCAAAGTGCCTACCTGTAGATTTTGGCCTGTAGCTCAGCCGCCACCTAGGGAAACCTACCAAACCTGTGCATTTCTGAAAACTAGAGACCTAGGGGAATCGAAGATGGGGTGACTTGTGTGGCTCGGACCAGGTTCTGTTACCCAGAATCCTTTGCAAACCTCAAAATTTGGCTAAAAAAACACATGTTCCTTATTTCTGTGGCAGAAAGTTCTGGAATCTGAGAGGAGCCACGAATTTCCTACCACCCAGCGTTCCCCCACGTCTCCCGATAAAAATGATACCTCAGTTGTGTGGGTAGGCCTAGCGCCCGCGACAGGAAACACCCCAAACCGCAACGTGGACTCATCCAAATTTGTGAAGGAAAACAGAGGTGTTTTTTGCAAAGTGCCTACCTGTAGATTTTGGCTTGTAGCTCAGCCGCCACCTAGGTAAACCTACCAAACCTGTGCATTTCTGAAAACTAGATACCTAGGGGAATCCAAGATGGGGTGACTTGTGTGGCTCGGACCAGGTCCTGTTACCCAGAATCCTTTGCAAACCTCAAAATTTGGCTAAAAAAAACACATGTTCCTCACATTTCTGTGGCAGAAAGTTCTGGAATCTGAGAGGAGCCACAAATTTCCTTCCACCCAGCGTTCCCCCACGTCTCCCGATCAAAATGATACCTCACTTGTGTGGGTAGGCCTAGCGCCCGTGACAGGATATGCCCCAAAACGCAACGTGGACACATCACATTTTTTCATTGAAAACAGTGCCTACCTGTAGATTTTGGCCTCTAGCTCAGCCGGCACCTAGGGAAACCTACCAAACCTGTGCATTTCTGAAAACTAGAGACCTCGAGGAATCCAAGATGGGGTGACTTGTGTGGCTCGGACCAAGTTCTGTTACCCAGAATCCTTTGCAAACCTCAAAATCTGGCTAAAAAAACACATGTTCCTCACATTTCTGTGGCAGAAAGTTCTGGAATCTGAGAGGAGCCACGAATTTCCTTCCACCCAGCGTTCCCCCACGTCTCCCGATAAAAATGATACCTCACTTGTGTGGGTAGGCCTAGCGCCCGTGACAGGAAATGCCCCAAAGCGCAACGTGGACACAGACAAATTGGTGAAGGAAAACAGAGGTGTTTTTTGCAAAGTGCCTACCTGTAGATTTTGGCCTGTAGCTCAGCCGCCACCTAGGGAAACCTACCAAACCTGTGCATTTCTGAAAACTAGAGACCTAGGGGAATCCAAGATGGGGTGACTTGTGTGGCTCGGACCAGGTTCTGTTACCCAGAATCCTTTGCAAACCTCAAAATTTGGCTAAAAAAACACATGTTCCTCACATTTCTGTGGCAGAAAGTTCTGGAATCTGAGAGGAGCCATGAATTTCCTTCCACCCAGCGTTCCCCCATGTCTCCCGATAAAAATGATACCTCACTTGTGTGGGTAGGACTAGCGCCCGTGACAGGAAATGCCCCAAAGCGCAACGTGGACACAGCCAAATTGGTGAAGGAAAACAGAGGTGTTTTTTGCAAAGTGCCTACCTGTAGATTTTGGCCTGTAGCTCAGCAGCCACCTAGGGAAACCTACCAAATCTGTGCATTTCTGAAAACTAGAGACCTAGGGGAATCCAAGATGGGGTGACTTGTGTGGCTCGGACCAGGTTCTGTTACCCAAAATCCTTTGCAAACCTCAAAATTTGGCTAAAAAAACACATGTTCCTCACATTTCTGTGGCAGAAAGTTCTGGAATCTGAGAGGAGCCACGAATTTCCTTCCACCCAGCGTTCCCCCACGTCTCCCGATAAAAATGATACCTCACTTGTGTGGGTAGGCCTAGTTCCCGTGACAGGAAATGCCCCAAAGCGCAACGTGGACACAGCCAAATTGGTGAAGGAAAACAGAGGTGTTTTTTGCAAAGTGCCTACCTGTAGATTTTGGATTGTAGCTCAGCCGCCACCTAAGGAAACCTACGAAACCTGTGTATTTCTGAAAACTAGAGACCTAGGGGAATCCAAGATGGGGTGACTTGTGTGGCTCGGACCAGGTTCTGTTACCCAGAATCCTTTGCAAACCTCAAAATTTGGCTAAAAAAACACATGTTCCTCACATTTCTGTGGCAGAAAGTTCTGGAATCTGAGAGGAGCCACGAATTTCCTTCCACCCAGCATTCCCCCACGTCTCCCGATAAAAATGATACCTCACTTGTGTGGGTAGGCCTAGCGCCCGCGACAGGATATGCCCCAAAACACAACGTGGACACATCACAGAAAACAGAGCTGTTTTTAGCAAAGTGCCTACCTGTAGATTTTGGCCTCTAGCTCAGCCGCCACCCAGGGAAACCTACCAAACCTGTGCATTTCTGAAAACTAGAGACCTAGGGGAATCCAAGATGGGGTGACTTGTGTGGCTCGGACCAGGTTCTGTTACCCAGAATCCTTTGCAAACCTCAAAATTTGGCTAAAAAAACACATGTTCCTCACATTTCTGTGGCAGAAAGTTCTGGAATCTGAGAGGAGCCACGAATTTCCTTCCACCCAGCGTTCCCCCACGTCTCCCGATAAAAATGATACCTCACTTGTGTGGGTAGGCCTAGCGCCCGTGACAGGAAATGCCCCAAAGCGCAACGTGGACACAGCCAAATTGGTGAAGGAAAACAGAGGTGTTTTTTGCAAAGTGCCTACCTGTAGATTTTGGCCTGTAGCTCAGCCGCCACCTAGGGAAACCTACCAAACCTGTGCATTTCTGAAAACTAGAGACCTAGGGGAATCCAAGATGGGGTGACTTGTGTGGCTCGGACCAGGTCCTGTTACCCAGAATCCTTTGCAAACCTCAAAATTTGGCTAAAAAAAACACATGTTCCTCACATTTCTGTGGCAGAAAGTTCTGGAATCTGAGAGGAGCCACAAATTTCCTTCCACCCAGCGTTCCCCCACGTCTCCCGATCAAAATGATACCTCACTTGTGTGGGTAGGCCTAGCGCCCGTGACAGGAAATGCCCCAAAGCGCAACGTGGACACAGCCAAATTGGTGAAGGAAAACAGAGGTGTTTTTTGCAAAGTGCCTACCTGTAGATTTTGGCCTGTAGCTCAGCCGCCACCTAGGGAAACCTACCAAACCTGTGCATTTCTGAAAACTAGAGACCTAGGGGAATCGAAGATGGGGTGACTTGTGTGGCTCGGACCAGGTTCTGTTACCCAGAATCCTTTGCAAACCTCAAAATTTGGCTAAAAAAACACATGTTCCTTATTTCTGTGGCAGAAAGTTCTGGAATCTGAGAGGAGCCACGAATTTCCTACCACCCAGCGTTCCCCCACGTCTCCCGATAAAAATGATACCTCAGTTGTGTGGGTAGGCCTAGCGCCCGCGACAGGAAACACCCCAAACCGCAACGTGGACACATCCAAATTTGTGAAGGAAAACAGAGGTGTTTTTTGCAAAGTGCCTACCTGTAGATTTTGGCTTGTAGCTCAGCCGCCACCTAGGTAAACCTACCAAACCTGTGCATTTCTGAAAACTAGATACCTAGGGGAATCCAAGATGGGGTGACTTGTGTGGCTCGGACCAGGTCCTGTTACCCAGAATCCTTTGCAAACCTCAAAATTTGGCTAAAAAAAACACATGTTCCTCACATTTCTGTGGCAGAAAGTTCTGGAATCTGAGAGGAGCCACAAATTTCCTTCCACCCAGCGTTCCCCCACGTCTCCCGATCAAAATGATACCTCACTTGTGTGGGTAGGCCTAGCGCCCGTGACAGGATATGCCCCAAAACGCAACGTGGACACATCACATTTTTTCATTGAAAACAGTGCCTACCTGTAGATTTTGGCCTCTAGCTCAGCCGGCACCTAGGGAAACCTACCAAACCTGTGCATTTCTGAAAACTAGAGACCTCGAGGAATCCAAGATGGGGTGACTTGTGTGGCTCGGACCAAGTTCTGTTACCCAGAATCCTTTGCAAACCTCAAAATCTGGCTAAAAAAACACATGTTCCTCACATTTCTGTGGCAGAAAGTTCTGGAATCTGAGAGGAGCCACGAATTTCCTTCCACCCAGCGTTCCCCCACGTCTCCCGATAAAAATGATACCTCACTTGTGTGGGTAGGCCTAGCGCCCGTGACAGGAAATGCCCCAAAGCGCAACGTGGACACAGACAAATTGGTGAAGGAAAACAGAGGTGTTTTTTGCAAAGTGCCTACCTGTAGATTTTGGCCTGTAGCTCAGCCGCCACCTAGGGAAACCTACCAAATCTGTGCATTTCTGAAAACTAGAGACCTAGGGGAATCCAAGATGGGGTGACTTGTGTGGCTCGGACCAGGTTCTGTTACCCAAAATCCTTTGCAAACCTCAAAATTTGGCTAAAAAAACACATGTTCCTCACATTTCTGTGGCAGAAAGTTCTGGAATCTGAGAGGAGCCACGAATTTCCTTCCACCCAGCGTTCCCCCACGTCTCCCGATAAAAATGATACCTCACTTGTGTGGGTAGGCCTAGTTCCCGTGACAGGAAATGCCCCAAAGCGCAACGTGGACACAGCCAAATTGGTGAAGGAAAACAGAGGTGTTTTTTGCAAAGTGCCTACCTGTAGATTTTGGATTGTAGCTCAGCCGCCACCTAAGGAAACCTACGAAACCTGTGTATTTCTGAAAACTAGAGACCTAGGGGAATCCAAGATGGGGTGACTTGTGTGGCTCGGACCAGGTTCTGTTACCCAGAATCCTTTGCAAACCTCAAAATTTGGCTAAAAAAACACATGTTCCTCACATTTCTGTGGCAGAAAGTTCTGGAATCTGAGAGGAGCCACGAATTTCCTTCCACCCAGCATTCCCCCACGTCTCCCGATAAAAATGATACCTCACTTGTGTGGGTAGGCCTAGCGCCCGCGACAGGATATGCCCCAAAACACAACGTGGACACATCACAGAAAACAGAGCTGTTTTTAGCAAAGTGCCTACCTGTAGATTTTGGCCTCTAGCTCAGCCGCCACCCAGGGAAACCTACCAAACCTGTGCATTTCTGAAAACTAGAGACCTAGGGGAATCCAAGATGGGGTGACTTGTGTGGCTCGGACCAGGTTCTGTTACCCAGAATCCTTTGCAAACCTCAAAATTTGGCTAAAAAAACACATGTTCCTCACATTTCTGTGGCAGAAAGTTCTGGAATCTGAGAGGAGCCACGAATTTCCTTCCACCCAGCGTTCCCCCACGTCTCCCAATAAAAATGATACCTCACTTGTGTGGGTAGGCCTAGCGCCCGTGACAGGAAATGCCCCAAAGCGCAACGTGGACACAGCCAAATTGGTGAAGGAAAACAGAGGTGTTTTTTGCAAAGTGCCTACCTGTAGATTTTGGCCTGTAGCTCAGCCGCCACCTAGGGAAACCTACCAAACCTGTGCATTTCTGAAAACTAGAGACCTAGGGGAATCCAAGGAGTGGTGACTTGCGGGGCTCGGACCAGGTTCTGTTACCCAGAATCCTTTGCAAACCTCAAAATTTGGCTAAAAAAACACATGTTCCTCACATTTCTGTGGGAGAAAGTTCTGGAATCTGAGAGGAGCCACGAATTTCCTTCCACCCAGCGTTACCCAACGTCTCCCGATAAAAATGATACCTCTCTTGTGTGGGTAGGCCTAGTGCCCGTGACAGGAAATGCCCCAAAGCGCAACGTGGACACATCCAAATTGGTGAAGGAAAACAGAGGTGTTTTTTGGAAAGTGCCTACCTGTAGATTTTGGCCTGTAGCTCAGCCGCCACCTAGGGAAACCTACCAAACCTGTGCATTTCTGAAAACTAGAGACATAGGGGAATCAAAGATGGGGTGACTTGTGTGGCTCGGACCAGGTTCTGTTACCCAGAATCCTTTGCAAACCTCAAAATTTGGCTAAAAAAACACATGTTCCTCACATTTCTGTGGGAGAAAGTTCTGGAATGTGAGAGGAGCCACGAACTTCCTACCACCCACCGTTTCCCCACGTCTCCCGATAAAAATGATACCTCACTTGTGTGGGTAGGCCTAGCGCCCGTGACAGGAAATGCCCCAAAGCGCAACGTGGACACAGCCAAATTGGTGAAGGAAAACAAAGGTGTTTTTTGCAAAGTGCCTACCTGTAGATTTTGGCCTGTAGCTCAGCCGCCACCTAGGGAAACCTACGAAACCTGTGCATTTCTGAAAACTAGAGACCTAGGGGAATCCAAGATGGGGTGACTTGTGTGGCTCGGACCAGGTTCTGTTACCCAGAATCCTTTGCAAACCTCAAAATTTGGCTAAAAAAACACATGTTCCTCACATTTCTGTGGCAGAAAGTTCTGGAATCTGAGAGGAGCCACGAATTTCCTTCCACCCAGCGTTCCCCCACGTCTCCCGATAAAAATGATACCTCACTTGTGTGGGTAGGCCTAGCGCCCGTGACAGGAAATGCCCCAAAGCGCAACGTGGACACAGCCAAATTGGTGAAGGAAAACAGAGGTGTTTTTTGCAAAGTGCCTACCTGTAGATTTTGGCCTGTAGCTCAGCCGCCACCTAGGGAAACCTACCAAACCTGTGCATTTCTGAAAACTAGAGACCTAGGGGAATCCAAGGAGTGGTGACTTGCGGGGCTCGGACCAGGTTCTGTTACCCAGAATCCTTTGCAAACCTCAAAATTTGGCTAAAAAAACACATGTTCCTCACATTTCTGTGGGAGAAAGTTCTGGAATCTGAGAGGAGCCACGAATTTCCTTCCACCCAGCGTTACCCAACGTCTCCCGATAAAAATGATACCTCTCTTGTGTGGGTAGGCCTAGTGCCCGTGACAGGAAATGCCCCAAAGCGCAACGTGGACACATCCAAATTGGTGAAGGAAAACAGAGGTGTTTTTTGGAAAGTGCCGACCTGTAGATTTTGGCCTGTAGCTCAGCCGCCACCTAGGGAAACCTACCAAACCTGTGCATTTCTGAAAACTAGAGATCTAGGGGAATCAAAGATGGGGTGACTTGTGTGGCTCGGACCAGGTTCTGTTACCCAGAATCCTTTGCAAACCTCAAAATTTGGCTAAAAAAACACATGTTCCTCACATTTCTGTGGGAGAAAGTTCTGGAATGTGAGAGGAGCCACGAACTTCCTACCACCCAGCGTTTCCCCACGTCTCCCGATAAAAATGATACCTCACTTGTGTGGGTAGGCCTAGCGCCCGTGACAGGAAATGCCCCAAAGCGCAACGTGGACACAGCCAAATTGGTGTAGGAAAACAAAGGTGTTTTTTGCAAAGTGCCTACCTGTAGATTTTGGCCTGTAGCTCAGCCGCCACCTAGGGAAACCTACGAAACCTGTGCATTTCTGAAAACTAGAGACCTAGGGGAATCCAAGATGGGGTGACTTGTGTGGCTCGGACCAGGTTCTGTTACCCAGAATCCTTTGCAAACCTCAAAATTTGGCTAAAAAAACACATGTTCCTCACATTTCTGTGGCAGAAAGTTCTGGAATCTGAGAGGAGCCACGAATTTCCGTCCACCCAGCGTTCCCCCACGTCTCCCGATAAAAATGATACCTCACTTGTGTGGGTAGGCCTAGCGCCCGTGACAGGAAATGCCCCAAAGCGCAACGTGGACACAGCCAAATTGGTGAAGGAAAACAGAGGTGTTTTTTGCAAAGTGCCTACCTGTAGATTTTGGCCTGTAGCTCAGCCGCCACCTAGGGAAACCTACCAAACCTGTGCATTTCTGAAAACTAGAGACCTAGGGGAATCCAAGATGGGGTGACTTGTGTGGATCGGACCAGGTTCTGTTACACAGAATCCTTTGCAAACCTCAAAATTTTGCTAAAAAAACACATGTTCCTCACATTTCTGTGGCATAAAGTTCTGGAATCTGAGAGGAGCCACGAATTTCCTTCCACCCAGCGTTCCCCCACGTCTCCCGATAAAAATGATACCTCACATGTGTGGGTAGGCCTAGCGCCCGTGACAGGAAACGCCCCAAAGCGCAACGTGGACACAGCCAAATTGGTGAAGGAAAACAGAGGTGTTTTTTGCAAAGTGCCTACCTGTAGATTTTGGCCTGTAGCTCAGCCGCCACCTAGGGAAACCTACCAAACCTGTGCATTTCTGAAAACTAGAGACCTAGGGGAATCGAAGATGGGGTGACTTGTGTGGCTCGGACCAGGTTCTGTTACCCAGAATCCTTTGCAAACCTCAAAATTTGGCTAAAAAAACACATGTTCCTTATTTCTGTGGCAGAAAGTTCTGGAATCTGAGAGGAGCCACGAATTTCCTACCACCCAGCGTTCCCCCACGTCTCCCGATAAAAATGATACCTCAGTTGTGTGGGTAGGCCTAGCGCCCGCGACAGGAAACACCCCAAACCGCAACGTGGACACATCCAAATTTGTGAAGGAAAACAGAGGTGTTTTTTGCAAAGTGCCTACCTGTAGATTTTGGCTTGTAGCTCAGCCGCCACCTAGGTAAACCTACCAAACCTGTGCATTTCTGAAAACTAGATACCTAGGGGAATCCAAGATGGGGTGACTTGTGTGGCTCGGACCAGGTCCTGTTACCCAGAATCCTTTGCAAACCTCAAAATTTGGCTAAAAAAAACACATGTTCCTCACATTTCTGTGGCAGAAAGTTCTGGAATCTGAGAGGAGCCACAAATTTCCTTCCACCCAGCGTTCCCCCACGTCTCCCGATCAAAATGATACCTCACTTGTGTGGGTAGGCCTAGCGCCCGTGACAGGATATGCCCCAAAACGCAACGTGGACACATCACATTTTTTCATTGAAAACAGTGCCTACCTGTAGATTTTGGCCTCTAGCTCAGCCGGCACCTAGGGAAACCTACCAAACCTGTGCATTTCTGAAAACTAGAGACCTCGAGGAATCCAAGATGGGGTGACTTGTGTGGCTCGGACCAAGTTCTGTTACCCAGAATCCTTTGCAAACCTCAAAATCTGGCTAAAAAAACACATGTTCCTCACATTTCTGTGGCAGAAAGTTCTGGAATCTGAGAGGAGCCACGAATTTCCTTCCACCCAGCGTTCCCCCACGTCTCCCGATAAAAATGATACCTCACTTGTGTGGGTAGGCCTAGCGCCCGTGACAGGAAATGCCCCAAAGCGCAACGTGGACACAGACAAATTGGTGAAGGAAAACAGAGGTGTTTTTTGCAAAGTGCCTACCTGTAGATTTTGGCCTGTAGCTCAGCCGCCACCTAGGGAAACCTACCAAATCTGTGCATTTCTGAAAACTAGAGACCTAGGGGAATCCAAGATGGGGTGACTTGTGTGGCTCGGACCAGGTTCTGTTACCCAAAATCCTTTGCAAACCTCAAAATTTGGCTAAAAAAACACATGTTCCTCACATTTCTGTGGCAGAAAGTTCTGGAATCTGAGAGGAGCCACGAATTTCCTTCCACCCAGCGTTCCCCCACGTCTCCCGATAAAAATGATACCTCACTTGTGTGGGTAGGCCTAGTTCCCGTGACAGGAAATGCCCCAAAGCGCAACGTGGACACAGCCAAATTGGTGAAGGAAAACAGAGGTGTTTTTTGCAAAGTGCCTACCTGTAGATTTTGGATTGTAGCTCAGCCGCCACCTAAGGAAACCTACGAAACCTGTGTATTTCTGAAAACTAGAGACCTAGGGGAATCCAAGATGGGGTGACTTGTGTGGCTCGGACCAGGTTCTGTTACCCAGAATCCTTTGCAAACCTCAAAATTTGGCTAAAAAAACACATGTTCCTCACATTTCTGTGGCAGAAAGTTCTGGAATCTGAGAGGAGCCACGAATTTCCTTCCACCCAGCATTCCCCCACGTCTCCCGATAAAAATGATACCTCACTTGTGTGGGTAGGCCTAGCGCCCGCGACAGGATATGCCCCAAAACACAACGTGGACACATCACAGAAAACAGAGCTGTTTTTAGCAAAGTGCCTACCTGTAGATTTTGGCCTCTAGCTCAGCCGCCACCCAGGGAAACCTACCAAACCTGTGCATTTCTGAAAACTAGAGACCTAGGGGAATCCAAGATGGGGTGACTTGTGTGGCTCGGACCAGGTTCTGTTACCCAGAATCCTTTGCAAACCTCAAAATTTGGCTAAAAAAACACATGTTCCTCACATTTCTGTGGCAGAAAGTTCTGGAATCTGAGAGGAGCCACGAATTTCCTTCCACCCAGCGTTCCCCCACGTCTCCCAATAAAAATGATACCTCACTTGTGTGGGTAGGCCTAGCGCCCGTGACAGGAAATGCCCCAAAGCGCAACGTGGACACAGCCAAATTGGTGAAGGAAAACAGAGGTGTTTTTTGCAAAGTGCCTACCTGTAGATTTTGGCCTGTAGCTCAGCCGCCACCTAGGGAAACCTACCAAACCTGTGCATTTCTGAAAACTAGAGACCTAGGGGAATCCAAGGAGTGGTGACTTGCGGGGCTCGGACCAGGTTCTGTTACCCAGAATCCTTTGCAAACCTCAAAATTTGGCTAAAAAAACACATGTTCCTCACATTTCTGTGGGAGAAAGTTCTGGAATCTGAGAGGAGCCACGAATTTCCTTCCACCCAGCGTTACCCAACGTCTCCCGATAAAAATGATACCTCTCTTGTGTGGGTAGGCCTAGTGCCCGTGACAGGAAATGCCCCAAAGCGCAACGTGGACACATCCAAATTGGTGAAGGAAAACAGAGGTGTTTTTTGGAAAGTGCCTACCTGTAGATTTTGGCCTGTAGCTCAGCCGCCACCTAGGGAAACCTACCAAACCTGTGCATTTCTGAAAACTAGAGACATAGGGGAATCAAAGATGGGGTGACTTGTGTGGCTCGGACCAGGTTCTGTTACCCAGAATCCTTTGCAAACCTCAAAATTTGGCTAAAAAAACACATGTTCCTCACATTTCTGTGGGAGAAAGTTCTGGAATGTGAGAGGAGCCACGAACTTCCTACCACCCACCGTTTCCCCACGTCTCCCGATAAAAATGATACCTCACTTGTGTGGGTAGGCCTAGCGCCCGTGACAGGAAATGCCCCAAAGCGCAACGTGGACACAGCCAAATTGGTGAAGGAAAACAAAGGTGTTTTTTGCAAAGTGCCTACCTGTAGATTTTGGCCTGTAGCTCAGCCGCCACCTAGGGAAACCTACGAAACCTGTGCATTTCTGAAAACTAGAGACCTAGGGGAATCCAAGATGGGGTGACTTGTGTGGCTCGGACCAGGTTCTGTTACCCAGAATCCTTTGCAAACCTCAAAATTTGGCTAAAAAAACACATGTTCCTCACATTTCTGTGGCAGAAAGTTCTGGAATCTGAGAGGAGCCACGAATTTCCTTCCACCCAGCGTTCCCCCACGTCTCCCGATAAAAATGATACCTCACTTGTGTGGGTAGGCCTAGCGCCCGTGACAGGAAATGCCCCAAAGCGCAACGTGGACACAGCCAAATTGGTGAAGGAAAACAGAGGTGTTTTTTGCAAAGTGCCTACCTGTAGATTTTGGCCTGTAGCTCAGCCGCCACCTAGGGAAACCTACCAAACCTGTGCATTTCTGAAAACTAGAGACCTAGGGGAATCCAAGGAGTGGTGACTTGCGGGGCTCGGACCAGGTTCTGTTACCCAGAATCCTTTGCAAACCTCAAAATTTGGCTAAAAAAACACATGTTCCTCACATTTCTGTGGGAGAAAGTTCTGGAATCTGAGAGGAGCCACGAATTTCCTTCCACCCAGCGTTACCCAACGTCTCCCGATAAAAATGATACCTCTCTTGTGTGGGTAGGCCTAGTGCCCGTGACAGGAAATGCCCCAAAGCGCAACGTGGACACATCCAAATTGGTGAAGGAAAACAGAGGTGTTTTTTGGAAAGTGCCGACCTGTAGATTTTGGCCTGTAGCTCAGCCGCCACCTAGGGAAACCTACCAAACCTGTGCATTTCTGAAAACTAGAGATCTAGGGGAATCAAAGATGGGGTGACTTGTGTGGCTCGGACCAGGTTCTGTTACCCAGAATCCTTTGCAAACCTCAAAATTTGGCTAAAAAAACACATGTTCCTCACATTTCTGTGGGAGAAAGTTCTGGAATGTGAGAGGAGCCACGAACTTCCTACCACCCAGCGTTTCCCCACGTCTCCCGATAAAAATGATACCTCACTTGTGTGGGTAGGCCTAGCGCCCGTGACAGGAAATGCCCCAAAGCGCAACGTGGACACAGCCAAATTGGTGTAGGAAAACAAAGGTGTTTTTTGCAAAGTGCCTACCTGTAGATTTTGGCCTGTAGCTCAGCCGCCACCTAGGGAAACCTACGAAACCTGTGCATTTCTGAAAACTAGAGACCTAGGGGAATCCAAGATGGGGTGACTTGTGTGGCTCGGACCAGGTTCTGTTACCCAGAATCCTTTGCAAACCTCAAAATTTGGCTAAAAAAACACATGTTCCTCACATTTCTGTGGCAGAAAGTTCTGGAATCTGAGAGGAGCCACGAATTTCCGTCCACCCAGCGTTCCCCCACGTCTCCCGATAAAAATGATACCTCACTTGTGTGGGTAGGCCTAGCGCCCGTGACAGGAAATGCCCCAAAGCGCAACGTGGACACAGCCAAATTGGTGAAGGAAAACAGAGGTGTTTTTTGCAAAGTGCCTACCTGTAGATTTTGGCCTGTAGCTCAGCCGCCACCTAGGGAAACCTACCAAACCTGTGCATTTCTGAAAACTAGAGACCTAGGGGAATCCAAGATGGGGTGACTTGTGTGGATCGGACCAGGTTCTGTTACACAGAATCCTTTGCAAACCTCAAAATTTTGCTAAAAAAACACATGTTCCTCACATTTCTGTGGCATAAAGTTCTGGAATCTGAGAGGAGCCACGAATTTCCTTCCACCCAGCGTTCCCCCACGTCTCCCGATAAAAATGATACCTCACATGTGTGGGTAGGCCTAGCGCCCGTGACAGGAAACGCCCCAAAGCGCAACGTGGACACAGCCAAATTGGTGAAGGAAAACAGAGGTGTTTTTTGCAAAGTGCCTACCTGTAGATTTTGGCCTGTAGCTCAGCCGCCACCTAGGGAAACCTACCAAACCTGTGCATTTCTGAAAACTAGATACCTAGGGGAATCCAAGATGGGGTGACTTGTGTGGCTCGGACCAGGTCCTGTTACCCAGAATCCTTTGCAAACCTCAAAATTTGGCTAAAAAAAACACATGTTCCTCACATTTCTGTGGCAGAAAGTTCTGGAATCTGAGAGGAGCCACAAATTTCCTTCCACCCAGCGTTCCCCCACGTCTCCCGATCAAAATGATACCTCACTTGTGTGGGTAGGCCTAGCGCCCGTGACAGGATATGCCCCAAAACGCAACGTGGACACATCACATTTTTTCATTGAAAACAGTGCCTACCTGTAGATTTTGGCCTCTAGCTCAGCCGGCACCTAGGGAAACCTACCAAACCTGTGCATTTCTGAAAACTAGAGACCTAGGGGAATCCAAGATGGGGTGACTTGTGTGGCTCGGACCAAGTTCTGTTACCCAGAATCCTTTGCAAACCTCAAAATTTGGCTAAAAAAACACATGTTCCTCACATTTCTGTGGCAGAAAGTTCTGGAATCTGAGAGGAGCCACGAATTTCCTTCCACCCAGCGTTCCCCCACGTCTCCCGATAAAAATGATACCTCACTTGTGTGGGTAGGCCTAGCGCCCGTGACAGGAAATGCCCCAAAGCGCAACGTGGACACAGCCAAATTGGTGAAGGAAAACAGAGGTGTTTTTTGCAAAGTGCCTACCTGTAGATTTTGGCCTGTAGCTCAGCCGCCACCTAGGGAAACCTACCAAACCTGTGCATTTCTGAAAACTAGAGACCTAGGGGAATCCAAGATGGGGTGACTTGTGTGGCTCGGACCAGGTTCTGTTACCCAGAATCCTTTGCAAACCTCAAAATTTGGCTAAAAAAACACATGTTCCTCACATTTCTGTGGCAGAAAGTTCTGGAATCTGAGAGGAGCCATGAATTTCCTTCCACCCAGCGTTCCCCCATGTCTCCCGATACAAATGATACCTCACTTGTGTGGGTATGCCTAGCGCCCGTGACAGGAAATGCCCCAAAGCGCAACGTGGACACAGCCAAATTGGTGAAGGAAAACAGAGGTGTTTTTTGCAAAGTGCCTACCTGTAGATTTTGGCCTGTAGCTCAGCAGCCACCTAGGGAAACCTACCAAATCTGTGCATTTCTGAAAACTAGAGACCTAGGGGAATCCAAGATGGGGTGACTTGTGTGGCTCGGACCAGGTTCTGTTACCCAAAATCCTTTGCAAACCTCAAAATTTGGCTAAAAAAACACATGTTCCTCACATTTCTGTGGCAGAAAGTTCTGGAATCTGAGAGGAGCCACGAATTTCCTTCCACCCAGCGTTCCCCCACGTCTCCCGATAAAAATGATACCTCACTTGTGTGGGTAGGCCTAGTTCCCGTGACAGGAAATGCCCCAAAGCGCAACGTGGACACAGCCAAATTGGTGAAGGAAAACAGAGGTGTTTTTTGCAAAGTGCCTACCTGTAGATTTTGGCTTGTAGCTCAGCCGCCACCTAAGGAAACCTACAAAACCTGTGTATTTCTGAAAACTAGAGACCTAGGGGAATCCAAGATGGGGTGACTTGTGTGGCTCGGACCAGGATCTGTTACCCAGAATCCTTTGCAAACCTCAAAATTTGGCTAAAAAAACACATGTTCCTCACATTTCTGTGGCAGAAAGTTCTGGAATCTGAGAGGAGCCACGAATTTCCTTCCACCCAGCGTTCCCCCACGTCTCCCGTTAAAAATGATACCTCTCTTGTGTGGGTAGGCCTAGCGCCCGTGACATGAAACGCCCCAAAGCGCAACGTGGACACAGCCAAATTGGTGAAGGAAAACAGAGGTGTTTTTTGCAAAGTGCCTACCTGTAGATTTTGGCCTGTAGCTCAGCCGCCACCTAGGGAAACCTACCAAACTTGTGCATTTCTGAAAACTAGAGACCTGGGGGAATCCAAGATGGGGTGACTTGTGTGGCTCGGACCAGGTTCTGTTACACAGAATCCTTTGCAAACCTCAAAATTTGGCTAAAAAAACACATGTTCCTTACATTTCTGTGGCAGAAAGTTCTGGAATCTGAGAGGAGCCACGAATTTCCTACCACCCAGCGTTCCCCCACGTCTCCCGATAAAAATGATACCTCACTTGTGTGGGTAGGCCTAGCGCCCGCGACAGGAAACGCCCCAAAGCGCAACGTGGACACATCCAAATTTCTGAAGGAAAACAGAGGTGTTTTTTTTCAAAGTGCCTACCTGTAGATTTTGGCTTGTAGCTCAGCCGCCACCTAGGTAAACCTACCAAACCTGTGCATTTCTGAAAACTAGAAACCTAGGGGAATCCAAGATGGGGTGACTTGTGTGGCTCGGACCAGGTTCTGTTACCCAGAATCCTTTGCAAACCTCAAAATTTGGCTAAAAAAAACACATGTTCCTCACATTTCTGTGGCAGAAAGTTCTGGAATCTGAGAGGAGCCACAAATTTCCTTCCACCCAGCGTTCCCCCACGTCTCCCGATCAAAATGATACCTCACTTGTGTGTGTAGGCCTAGCGCCCGTGACAGGATATGCCCCAAAACGCAACGTGGACACATCACATTTTTTCATTGAAAACAGTGCCTACCTGTAGATTTTGGCCTCTAGCTCAGCCGGCACCTAGGGAAACCTACCAAACCTGTGCATTTCTGAAAACTAGAGACCTAGGGGAATCCAAGATGGGGTGACTTGTGTGGCTCGGACCAAGTTCTGTTACCCAGAATCCTTTGCAAACCTCAAAATTTGGCTAAAAAAACACATGTTCCTCACATTTCTGTGGCAGAAAGTTCTGGAATCTGAGAGGAGCCACGAATTTCCTTCCACCCAGCGTTCCCCCACGTCTCCCGATAAAAATGATACCTCACTTGTGTGGGTAGGCCTAGCGCCCATGACAGGAAATGCCCCAAAGCGCAACGTGGACACAGCCAAATTGGTGAAGGAAAACAAAGGTGTTTTTTGCAAAGTGCCTACCTGTAGATTTTGGCCTGTAGCTCAGCCGCCACCTAGGGAAACCTACCAAACCTGTGCATTTCTGAAAACTAGAGACCTAGGGGAATCCAAGATGGGGTGACTTGTGTGGCTCGGACCAGGTTCTGTTACCCAGAATCCTTTGCAAACCTCAAAATTTGGCTAAAAAAACACATGTTCCTCACATTTCTGTGGCAGAAAGTTCTGGAATCTGAGAGGAGCCATGAATTTCCTTCCACCCAGCGTTCCCCCATGTCTCCCGATAAAAATGATACCTCACTTGTGTGGGTAGGCCTAGCGCCCGTGACAGGAAATGCCCCAAAGCGCAACGTGGACACAGCCAAATTGGTGAAGGAAAACAGAGGTGTTTTTTGCAAAGTGCCTACCTGTAGATTTTGGCCTGTAGCTCAGCAGCCACCTAGGGAAACCTACCAAATCTGTGCATTTCTGAAAACTAGAGACCTAGGGGAATCCAAGATGGGGTGACTTGTGTGACTCGGACCAGGTTCTGTTACCCAGAATCCTTTGCAAACCTCAAAATTTGGCTAAAAAAACACATGTTCCTCACATTTCTGTGGCAGAAAGTTCTGGAATCTGAGAGGAGCCACGAATTTCCTTCCACCCAGCGTTCCCCCACGTCTCCCGATAAAAATGATACCTCACTTGTGTGGGTAGGCCTAGTTCCCGTGACAGGAAATGCCCCAAAGCGCAACGTGGACACAGCCAAATTGGTGAAGGAAAACAGAGGTGTTTTTTGCAAAGTGCCTACCTGTAGATTTTGGCTTGTAGCTCAGCCGCCACCTAAGGAAACCTACGAAACCTGTGTATTTCTGAAAACTAGAGACCTAGGGGAATCCAAGATGGGGTGACTTGTGTGGCTCGGACCAGGTTCTGTTACCCAGAATCCTTTGCAAACCTCAAAATTTGGCTAAAAAAACACATGTTCCTCACATTTCTGTGGCAGAAAGTTCTGGAATCTGAGAGGAGCCACTAATTTCCTTCCACCCAGCGTTCCCCCACGTCTCCCGATAAAAATGATACCTCACTTGTGTGGGTAGGCCTAGCGCCCGTGACAGGAAATGCCCCAAAGCGCAACGTGGACACAGCCAAATTGGTGAAGGAAAACAAAGGTGTTTTTTGCAAAGTGCCTACCTGTAGATTTTGGCCTGTAGCTCAGCCGCCACCTATGGAAACCTACCAAACCTGTGCATTTCTGAAAACTAGAGACCTAGGGGAATCCAAGATGGGGTGACTTGTGTGGCTCGGACCAAGTTCTGTTACCCAGAATCCTTTGCAAACCTCAAAATTTGGCTAAAAAAACACATGTTCCTCACATTTCTGTGGCAGAAAGTTCTGGAATCTGAGAGGAGCCACGAATTTCCTTCCACCCAGCGTTCCCCCACATCTCCCGATAAAAATTATACCTCACTTGTGTGGGTAGGCCTAGCGCCCGTGACAGGAAATGCCCCAAAGCGCAACGTGGACACAGCCAAATTGGTGAAGGAAAACAGAGGTGTTTTTTGCAAAGTGCCTACCTGTAGATTTTGGCCTGTAGCTCAGCCGCCACCTAGGGAAACCTACCAAACCTGTGCATTTCTGAAAACTAGAGACCTAGGGGAATCCAAGATGGGGTGACTTGTGTGGCTCGGACCAGGTTCTGTTACCCAGAATCCTATGCAAACCTCAAAATTTGGCTAAAAAAACACATGTTCCTCACATTTCTGTGGCAGAAAGTTCTGGAATCTGAGAGGAGCCATGAATTTCCTTCCACCCAGCGTTCCCCCATGTCTCCCGATAAAAATGATACCTCACTTGTGTGGGTAGGCCTAGCGCCCGTGACAGGAAATGCCCCAAAGCGCAACGTGGACACAGCCAAATTGGTGAAGGAAAACAGAGGTGTTTTTTGCAAAGTGCCTACCTGTAGATTTTGGCCTGTAGCTCAGCAGCCACCTAGGGAAACCTACCAAATCTGTGCATTTCTGAAAACTAGAGACCTAGGGGAATCCAAGATGGGGTGACTTGTGTGGCTCGGACCAGGTTCTGTTACCCAGAATCCTTTGCAAACCTCAAAATTTGGCTAAAAAAACACATGTTCCTCACATTTCTGTGGCAGAAAGTTCTGGAATCTGAGAGGAGCCACGAATTTCCTTCCACCCAGCGTTCCCCCACGTCTCCCGATAAAAATGATACCTCACTTGTGTGGGTAGGCCTAGTTCCCGTGACAGGAAATGCCCCAAAGCGCAACGTGGACACAGCCAAATTGGTGAAGGAAAACAGAGGTGTTTTTTGCAAAGTGCCTACCTGTAGATTTTGGCTTGTAGCTCAGCCGCCACCTAAGGAAACCTACGAAACCTGTGTATTTCTGAAAACTAGAGACCTAGGGGAATCCAAGATGGGGTGACTTGTGTGGCTCGGACCAGGTTCTGTTACCCAGAATCCTTTGCAAACCTCAAAATTTGGCTAAAAAAACACATGTTCCTCACATTTCTGTGGCAGAAAGTTCTGGAATCTGAGAGGAGCCACGAATTTCCTTCCACCCAGCGTTCCCCCACGTCTCCCGATAAAAATGATACCTCACTTGTGTGGGTAGGCCTAGCACCCGTGACAGGAAATGCCCCAAAGCACAACGTGGACACAGCCAAATTGGTGAAGGAAAACAGAGGTGTTTTTTGCAAAGTGCCTACCTGTAGATTTTGGCCTGTAGCTCAGCCGCCACCTAGGGAAACCTACCAAACCTGTGCATTTCTGAAAACTAGAGACCTAGGGGAATCCAAGATGGGGTGACTTGTGTAGCTCGGACCAGGTTCTGTTACCCAGAATCCTTTGCAAACCTCAAAATTTTGCTAAAAAAACACATGTTCCTCACATTTCTGTGGCAGAAAGTTCTGGAATCTGAGAGGAGCCACGAATTTCCTTCCACCCAGCATTCCCCCACGTCTCCCGATAAAAATGATACCTCACTTGTGTGGGTAGGCCTAGCGCCCGTGACATGAAACGCCCCAAAGCGCAACGTGGACACAGCCAAATTGGTGAAGGAAAACAGAGGTGTTTTTTGCAAAGTGCCTACCTGTAGATTTTGGCCTGTAGCTCAGCCGCCACCTAGGGAAACCTACCAAACCTGTGCATTTCTGAAAACTAGAGACGTGGGGGAATCCAAGATGGGGTGACTTGTGTGGCTCGGACCAGGTTCTGTTACACAGAATCCTTTGCAAACCTCAAAATTTGGCTAAAAAAACAGATGTTCCTTACATTTCTGTGGCAGAAAGTTCTGGAATCTGAGAGGAGCCACGAATTTCCTACCACCCAGTGTTCCCCCACGTCTCCCGATAAAAATGATACCTCACTTGTGTGGGTAGGCCTAGCGCCCGCGACAGGAAACGCCCCAAAGTGCAACGTGGACACATCCAAATTTCTGAAGGAAAACAGAGGTGTTTTTTGCAAAGTGCCTACCTGTAGATTTTGGCTTGTAGCTCAGCCGCCACCTAGGGAAACCTACCAAACCTGTGCATTTCTGAAAACTAGATACCTAGGGGAATCCAAGATGGGGTGACTTGTGTGGCTCGGACCAGGTTCTGTTACCCAGAATAGTTTGCAAACCTCAAAATTTGGCTAAAAAACCACATGTTCCTCACATTTCTGTGGCAGAAAGTTCTGGAATCTGAGAGGAGCCACGAATTTCCTTCCACCCAGCGTTCACCCACGTCTCCCGATAAAAATTATACCTCACTTGTGTGGGTAGGCCTAGCGCCCGCGACAGAAAACGCCCCCAAGCGCAACGTGGACACATCCAAATTTGTGAAGGAAAACAGAGGTGTTTTTTGCAAAGTGCCTACCTGTAGATTTTGGCCTGTAGCTCAGCCGCCACCTAGGGAAACCTACCAAACCTGTGCATTTCTGAAAACTAGAGACCTAGGGGAATCCAAGATGGGGTGACTTGTGTGGCTCGGACCAGGTTCTGTTACCCAGAATCCTTTGCAAACCTCAAAATTTGGCTAAAAAAACACATGTTCCTCACATTTCTGTGGGAGAAAGTTCTGGAATCTGAGAGGAGCCACGAATTTCCTTCCACCCAGCGTTCCCCCACGTCTCCCGATAAAAATGATACCTCACTTGTGTGGGTAGGCCTAGTGCCCGTGACAGGAAATGCCCCAAAGCGCAACGTGGACACAGCCAAATTGGTGAAGGAAAACAGAGGTGTTTTTTGCAAAGTGCCTACCTGTAGATTTTGGCCTGTAGCTCAGCCGCCACCTAGGGAAACCTACCAAACCTGTGCATTTCTGAAAACTAGAGACCTAGGGGAATCCAAGATGGGGTGACTTGTGTGGCTCGGACCAGGTTCTGTTACCCAGAATCCTTTGCAAACCTCAAAATTTGGCTAAAAAAACACATGTTCCTCACATTTCTGTGGCAGAAAGTTCTGGAATCTGAGAGGAGCCACGAATTTCCTTCCACCCAGCGTTCCCCCATGTCTCCCGATAAAAATCATACCTCACTTGTGTGGGTAGGCCTAGCGCCCGTGACAGGAAATGCCCCAAAGCGCAACGTGGACACAGCCAAATTGGTGAAGGAAAACAGAGGTGTTTTTTGCAAAGTACCTACCTGTAGATTTTGGCCTGTAGCTCAGCCGCCACCTAGGGAAACCTACCAAACCTGTGCATTTCTGAAAACTAGAGACCTAGGGGAATCCAAGATGTGGTGACTTGTGTGGCTCGGACCAGGTTCTGTTACCCAGAATCCTTTGCAAACCTCAAAATTTGGCTAAAAAAACACATGTTCCTCACATTTCTGTGGCAGAAAGTTCTGGAATCTGAGAGGAGCCACGAATTTCCTTCCAGCCAGCGTTCCCCCACGTCTCCTGATAAAAATGATACCTCACTTGTGTGGGTAGGCCTAGCGCCCGCGACAGAAAACGCCCCCAAGCGCAACGTGGACACATCCAAATTTGTGAAGGAAAACAGAGGTGTTTTTTGCAAAGTGCCTACCTGTAGATTTTGGCCTGTAGCTCAGCCGCCACCTAGGGAAACCTACCAAACCTGTGCATTTCTGAAAACTAGAGACCTAGGGGAATCCAAGATGGGGTGACTTGTGTGGCTCGGACCAGGTTCTGTTACCCAGAATCCTTTGCAAACCTCAAAATTTGGCTAAAAAAACACATGTTCCTCACATTTCTGTGGGAGAAAGTTCTGGAATCTGAGAGGAGCCACGAATTTCCTTCCACCCAGCGTTCCCCCACGTCTCCCGATAAAAATGATACCTCACTTGTGTGGGTAGGCCTAGTGCCCGTGACAGGAAATGCCCCAAAGCGCAACGTGGACACAGCCAAATTGGTGAAGGAAAACAGAGGTGTTTTTTGCAAAGTGCCTACCTGTAGATTTTGGCCTGTAGCTCAGCCGCCACCTAGGGAAACCTACCAAACCTGTGCATTTCTGAAAACTAGAGACCTAGGGGAATCCAAGGAGTGGTGACTTGCGGGGCTCGGACCAGGTTCTGTTACCCAGAATCCTTTGCAAACCTCAAAATTTGGCTAAAAAAACACATGTTCCTCACATTTCTGTGGGAGAAAGTTCTGGAATCTGAGAGGAGCCACGAATTTCCTTCCACCCAGCGTTACCCAACGTCTCCCGATAAAAATGATACCTCTCTTGTGTGGGTAGGCCTAGTGCCCGTGACAGGAAATGCCCCAAAGCGCAACGTGGACACAGCCATATTGGTGAAGGAAAACAGGTGTTTTTTGCAAAGTGCCTACCTGTAGATTTTGGCCTGTAGCTCAGCCGCCACCTAGGGAAACCTACCAAACCTGTGAATTTCTGAAAACTAGAGACCTAGGGGAATCGAAGATGGGGTGACTTGTGTGGCTCGGACCAGGTTCTGTTACCCAGAATCCTTTGCAAACCTCAAAATTTGGCTAAAAAAACACATGTTCCTCACATTTCTGTGGGAGAAAGTTCTGGAATGTGAGAGGAGCCACGAACTTCCTACCACCCAGCGTTTCCCCACGTCTCCCGATAAAAATGATACCTCACTTGTGTGGGTAGGCCTAGCGCCCGTGACAGGAAATGCCCCAAAGCGCAACGTGGACTCAGCCAAATTGGTGAAGGAAAACAAAGGTGTTTTTTGCAAAGTGCCTACCTGTAGATTTTGGCCTGTAGCTCAGCCGCCACCTAGGGAAAGCTACAAAACCTGTGCATTTCTGAAAACTAGAGACCTAGGGGAATCCAAGATGGGGTGACTTGTGTGGCTCGGACCAGGTTCTGTTACCCAGAATCCTTTGCAAACCTCAAAATTTGGCTAAAAAAACACATGTTCCTCACATTTCTGTGGCAGAAAGTTCTGGAATCTGAGAGGAGCCACGAATTTCCTTCCACCCAGCGTTCCCCCACGTCTCCCGATAAAAATGATACCTCACTTGTGTGGGTAGGCCTAGCGCCCGTGACAGGAAATGCCCCAAAGCGCAACGTGGACACAGCCAAATTGGTGAAGGAAAACAGAGGTGTTTTTTGCAAAGTGCCTACCTGTAGATTTTGGCCTGTAGCTCAGCCGCCACCTAGGGAAACCTACCAAACCTGTGCATTTCTGAAAACTAGAGACCTAGGGGAATCCAAGATGGGGTGACTTGTGTGGATCGGACCAGGTTCTGTTACACAGAATCCTTTGCAAACCTCAAAATTTGGCTAAAAAAACACATGTTCCTCACATTTCTGTGGCAGAAAGTTCTGGAATCTGAGAGGAGCCACGAATTTCCTTCCACCCAGCGTTCCCCCACGTCTCCCGATAAAAATGATACCTCACTTGTGTGGGTAGGCCTAGCGCCCGTGACAGGAAACGCCCCAAAGCGCAACGTGGACACAGCCAAATTGGTGAAGGAAAACAGAGGTGTTTTTTGCAAAGTGCCTACCTGTAGATTTTGGCCTGTAGCTCAGCCGCCACCTAAGGAAACCTACCAAACCTGTGCATTTCTGAAAACTAGAGACCTAGGGGAATCGAAGATGGGGTGACTTGTGTGGCTCGGACCAGGTTCTGTTACCCAGAATCCTTTGCAAACCTCAAAATTTGGCTAAAAAAACACATGTTCCTTATTTCTGTGGCAGAAAGTTCTGGAATCTGAGAGGAGCCACGAATTTCCTACCACCCAGCGTTCCCCCACGTCTCCCGATAAAAATGATACCTCAGTTGTGTGGGTAGGCCTAGCGCCCGCGACAGGAAACACCCCAAACCGCAACGTGGACTCATCCAAATTTGTGAAGGAAAACAGAGGTGTTTTTTGCAAAGTGCCTACCTGTAGATTTTGGCTTGTAGCTCAGCCGCCACCTAGGTAAACCTACCAAACCTGTGCATTTCTGAAAACTAGATACCTAGGGGAATCCAAGATGGGGTGACTTGTGTGGCTCGGACCAGGTCCTGTTACCCAGAATCCTTTGCAAACCTCAAAATTTGGCTAAAAAAAACACATGTTCCTCACATTTCTGTGGCAGAAAGTTCTGGAATCTGAGAGGAGCCACAAATTTCCTTCCACCCAGCGTTCCCCCACGTCTCCCGATCAAAATGATACCTCACTTGTGTGGGTAGGCCTAGCGCCCGTGACAGGATATGCCCCAAAACGCAACGTGGACACATCACATTTTTTCATTGAAAACAGTGCCTACCTGTAGATTTTGGCCTCTAGCTCAGCCGGCACCTAGGGAAACCTACCAAACCTGTGCATTTCTGAAAACTAGAGACCTCGAGGAATCCAAGATGGGGTGACTTGTGTGGCTCGGACCAAGTTCTGTTACCCAGAATCCTTTGCAAACCTCAAAATCTGGCTAAAAAAACACATGTTCCTCACATTTCTGTGGCAGAAAGTTCTGGAATCTGAGAGGAGCCACGAATTTCCTTCCACCCAGCGTTCCCCCACGTCTCCCGATAAAAATGATACCTCACTTGTGTGGGTAGGCCTAGCGCCCGTGACAGGAAATGCCCCAAAGCGCAACGTGGACACAGACAAATTGGTGAAGGAAAACAGAGGTGTTTTTTGCAAAGTGCCTACCTGTAGATTTTGGCCTGTAGCTCAGCCGCCACCTAGGGAAACCTACCAAACCTGTGCATTTCTGAAAACTAGAGACCTAGGGGAATCCAAGATGGGGTGACTTGTGTGGCTCGGACCAGGTTCTGTTACCCAGAATCCTTTGCAAACCTCAAAATTTGGCTAAAAAAACACATGTTCCTCACATTTCTGTGGCAGAAAGTTCTGGAATCTGAGAGGAGCCATGAATTTCCTTCCACCCAGCGTTCCCCCATGTCTCCCGATAAAAATGATACCTCACTTGTGTGGGTAGGACTAGCGCCCGTGACAGGAAATGCCCCAAAGCGCAACGTGGACACAGCCAAATTGGTGAAGGAAAACAGAGGTGTTTTTTGCAAAGTGCCTACCTGTAGATTTTGGCCTGTAGCTCAGCAGCCACCTAGGGAAACCTACCAAATCTGTGCATTTCTGAAAACTAGAGACCTAGGGGAATCCAAGATGGGGTGACTTGTGTGGCTCGGACCAGGTTCTGTTACCCAAAATCCTTTGCAAACCTCAAAATTTGGCTAAAAAAACACATGTTCCTCACATTTCTGTGGCAGAAAGTTCTGGAATCTGAGAGGAGCCACGAATTTCCTTCCACCCAGCGTTCCCCCACGTCTCCCGATAAAAATGATACCTCACTTGTGTGGGTAGGCCTAGTTCCCGTGACAGGAAATGCCCCAAAGCGCAACGTGGACACAGCCAAATTGGTGAAGGAAAACAGAGGTGTTTTTTGCAAAGTGCCTACCTGTAGATTTTGGATTGTAGCTCAGCCGCCACCTAAGGAAACCTACGAAACCTGTGTATTTCTGAAAACTAGAGACCTAGGGGAATCCAAGATGGGGTGACTTGTGTGGCTCGGACCAGGTTCTGTTACCCAGAATCCTTTGCAAACCTCAAAATTTGGCTAAAAAAACACATGTTCCTCACATTTCTGTGGCAGAAAGTTCTGGAATCTGAGAGGAGCCACGAATTTCCTTCCACCCAGCATTCCCCCACGTCTCCCGATAAAAATGATACCTCACTTGTGTGGGTAGGCCTAGCGCCCGCGACAGGATATGCCCCAAAACACAACGTGGACACATCACAGAAAACAGAGCTGTTTTTAGCAAAGTGCCTACCTGTAGATTTTGACCTCTAGCTCAGCCGCCACCCAGGGAAACCTACCAAACCTGTGCATTTCTGAAAACTAGAGACCTAGGGGAATCCAAGATGGGGTGACTTGTGTGGCTCGGACCAGGTTCTGTTACCCAGAATCCTTTGCAAACCTCAAAATTTGGCTAAAAAAACACATGTTCCTCACATTTCTGTGGCAGAAAGTTCTGGAATCTGAGAGGAGCCACGAATTTCCTTCCACCCAGCGTTCCCCCACGTCTCCCGATAAAAATGATACCTCACTTGTGTGGGTAGGCCTAGCGCCCGTGACAGGAAATGCCCCAAAGCGCAACGTGGACACAGCCAAATTGGTGAAGGAAAACAGAGGTGTTTTTTGCAAAGTGCCTACCTGTAGATTTTGGCCTGTAGCTCAGCCGCCACCTAGGGAAACCTACCAAACCTGTGCATTTCTGAAAACTAGAGACCTAGGGGAATCCAAGATGGGGTGACTTGTGTGGCTCGGACCAGGTCCTGTTACCCAGAATCCTTTGCAAACCTCAAAATTTGGCTAAAAAAAACACATGTTCCTCACATTTCTGTGGCAGAAAGTTCTGGAATCTGAGAGGAGCCACAAATTTCCTTCCACCCAGCGTTCCCCCACGTCTCCCGATCAAAATGATACCTCACTTGTGTGGGTAGGCCTAGCGCCCGTGACAGGAAATGCCCCAAAGCGCAACGTGGACACAGCCAAATTGGTGAAGGAAAACAGAGGTGTTTTTTGCAAAGTGCCTACCTGTAGATTTTGGCCTGTAGCTCAGCCGCCACCTAGGGAAACCTACCAAACCTGTGCATTTCTGAAAACTAGAGACCTAGGGGAATCGAAGATGGGGTGACTTGTGTGGCTCGGACCAGGTTCTGTTACCCAGAATCCTTTGCAAACCTCAAAATTTGGCTAAAAAAACACATGTTCCTTATTTCTGTGGCAGAAAGTTCTGGAATCTGAGAGGAGCCACGAATTTCCTACCACCCAGCGTTCCCCCACGTCTCCCGATAAAAATGATACCTCAGTTGTGTGGGTAGGCCTAGCGCCCGCGACAGGAAACACCCCAAACCGCAACGTGGACACATCCAAATTTGTGAAGGAAAACAGAGGTGTTTTTTGCAAAGTGCCTACCTGTAGATTTTGGCTTGTAGCTCAGCCGCCACCTAGGTAAACCTACCAAACCTGTGCATTTCTGAAAACTAGATACCTAGGGGAATCCAAGATGGGGTGACTTGTGTGGCTCGGACCAGGTCCTGTTACCCAGAATCCTTTGCAAACCTCAAAATTTGGCTAAAAAAAACACATGTTCCTCACATTTCTGTGGCAGAAAGTTCTGGAATCTGAGAGGAGCCACAAATTTCCTTCCACCCAGCGTTCCCCCACGTCTCCCGATCAAAATGATACCTCACTTGTGTGGGTAGGCCTAGCGCCCGTGACAGGATATGCCCCAAAACGCAACGTGGACACATCACATTTTTTCATTGAAAACAGTGCCTACCTGTAGATTTTGGCCTCTAGCTCAGCCGGCACCTAGGGAAACCTACCAAACCTGTGCATTTCTGAAAACTAGAGACCTCGAGGAATCCAAGATGGGGTGACTTGTGTGGCTCGGACCAAGTTCTGTTACCCAGAATCCTTTGCAAACCTCAAAATCTGGCTAAAAAAACACATGTTCCTCACATTTCTGTGGCAGAAAGTTCTGGAATCTGAGAGGAGCCACGAATTTCCTTCCACCCAGCGTTCCCCCACGTCTCCCGATAAAAATGATACCTCACTTGTGTGGGTAGGCCTAGCGCCCGTGACAGGAAATGCCCCAAAGCGCAACGTGGACACAGACAAATTGGTGAAGGAAAACAGAGGTGTTTTTTGCAAAGTGCCTACCTGTAGATTTTGGCCTGTAGCTCAGCCGCCACCTAGGGAAACCTACCAAATCTGTGCATTTCTGAAAACTAGAGACCTAGGGGAATCCAAGATGGGGTGACTTGTGTGGCTCGGACCAGGTTCTGTTACCCAAAATCCTTTGCAAACCTCAAAATTTGGCTAAAAAAACACATGTTCCTCACATTTCTGTGGCAGAAAGTTCTGGAATCTGAGAGGAGCCACGAATTTCCTTCCACCCAGCGTTCCCCCACGTCTCCCGATAAAAATGATACCTCACTTGTGTGGGTAGGCCTAGTTCCCGTGACAGGAAATGCCCCAAAGCGCAACGTGGACACAGCCAAATTGGTGAAGGAAAACAGAGGTGTTTTTTGCAAAGTGCCTACCTGTAGATTTTGGATTGTAGCTCAGCCGCCACCTAAGGAAACCTACGAAACCTGTGTATTTCTGAAAACTAGAGACCTAGGGGAATCCAAGATGGGGTGACTTGTGTGGCTCGGACCAGGTTCTGTTACCCAGAATCCTTTGCAAACCTCAAAATTTGGCTAAAAAAACACATGTTCCTCACATTTCTGTGGCAGAAAGTTCTGGAATCTGAGAGGAGCCACGAATTTCCTTCCACCCAGCATTCCCCCACGTCTCCCGATAAAAATGATACCTCACTTGTGTGGGTAGGCCTAGCGCCCGCGACAGGATATGCCCCAAAACACAACGTGGACACATCACAGAAAACAGAGCTGTTTTTAGCAAAGTGCCTACCTGTAGATTTTGGCCTCTAGCTCAGCCGCCACCCAGGGAAACCTACCAAACCTGTGCATTTCTGAAAACTAGAGACCTAGGGGAATCCAAGATGGGGTGACTTGTGTGGCTCGGACCAGGTTCTGTTACCCAGAATCCTTTGCAAACCTCAAAATTTGGCTAAAAAAACACATGTTCCTCACATTTCTGTGGCAGAAAGTTCTGGAATCTGAGAGGAGCCACGAATTTCCTTCCACCCAGCGTTCCCCCACGTCTCCCAATAAAAATGATACCTCACTTGTGTGGGTAGGCCTAGCGCCCGTGACAGGAAATGCCCCAAAGCGCAACGTGGACACAGCCAAATTGGTGAAGGAAAACAGAGGTGTTTTTTGCAAAGTGCCTACCTGTAGATTTTGGCCTGTAGCTCAGCCGCCACCTAGGGAAACCTACCAAACCTGTGCATTTCTGAAAACTAGAGACCTAGGGGAATCCAAGGAGTGGTGACTTGCGGGGCTCGGACCAGGTTCTGTTACCCAGAATCCTTTGCAAACCTCAAAATTTGGCTAAAAAAACACATGTTCCTCACATTTCTGTGGGAGAAAGTTCTGGAATCTGAGAGGAGCCACGAATTTCCTTCCACCCAGCGTTACCCAACGTCTCCCGATAAAAATGATACCTCTCTTGTGTGGGTAGGCCTAGTGCCCGTGACAGGAAATGCCCCAAAGCGCAACGTGGACACATCCAAATTGGTGAAGGAAAACAGAGGTGTTTTTTGGAAAGTGCCTACCTGTAGATTTTGGCCTGTAGCTCAGCCGCCACCTAGGGAAACCTACCAAACCTGTGCATTTCTGAAAACTAGAGACATAGGGGAATCAAAGATGGGGTGACTTGTGTGGCTCGGACCAGGTTCTGTTACCCAGAATCCTTTGCAAACCTCAAAATTTGGCTAAAAAAACACATGTTCCTCACATTTCTGTGGGAGAAAGTTCTGGAATGTGAGAGGAGCCACGAACTTCCTACCACCCAGCGTTTCCCCACGTCTCCCGATAAAAATGATACCTCACTTGTGTGGGTAGGCCTAGCGCCCGTGACAGGAAATGCCCCAAAGCGCAACGTGGACACAGCCAAATTGGTGAAGGAAAACAAAGGTGTTTTTTGCAAAGTGCCTACCTGTAGATTTTGGCCTGTAGCTCAGCCGCCACCTAGGGAAACCTACGAAACCTGTGCATTTCTGAAAACTAGAGACCTAGGGGAATCCAAGATGGGGTGACTTGTGTGGCTCGGACCAGGTTCTGTTACCCAGAATCCTTTGCAAACCTCAAAATTTGGCTAAAAAAACACATGTTCCTCACATTTCTGTGGCAGAAAGTTCTGGAATCTGAGAGGAGCCACGAATTTCCTTCCACCCAGCGTTCCCCCACGTCTCCCGATAAAAATGATACCTCACTTGTGTGGGTAGGCCTAGCGCCCGTGACAGGAAATGCCCCAAAGCGCAACGTGGACACAGCCAAATTGGTGAAGGAAAACAGAGGTGTTTTTTGCAAAGTGCCTACCTGTAGATTTTGGCCTGTAGCTCAGCCGCCACCTAGGGAAACCTACCAAACCTGTGCATTTCTGAAAACTAGAGACCTAGGGGAATCCAAGGAGTGGTGACTTGCGGGGCTCGGACCAGGTTCTGTTACCCAGAATCCTTTGCAAACCTCAAAATTTGGCTAAAAAAACACATGTTCCTCACATTTCTGTGGGAGAAAGTTCTGGAATCTGAGAGGAGCCACGAATTTCCTTCCACCCAGCGTTACCCAACGTCTCCCGATAAAAATGATACCTCTCTTGTGTGGGTAGGCCTAGTGCCCGTGACAGGAAATGCCCCAAAGCGCAACGTGGACACATCCAAATTGGTGAAGGAAAACAGAGGTGTTTTTTGGAAAGTGCCGACCTGTAGATTTTGGCCTGTAGCTCAGCCGCCACCTAGGGAAACCTACCAAACCTGTGCATTTCTGAAAACTAGAGACCTAGGGGAATCAAAGATGGGGTGACTTGTGTGGCTCGGACCAGGTTCTGTTACCCAGAATCCTTTGCAAACCTCAAAATTTGGCTAAAAAAACACATGTTCCTCACATTTCTGTGGGAGAAAGTTCTGGAATGTGAGAGGAGCCACGAACTTCCTACCACCCAGCGTTTCCCCACGTCTCCCGATAAAAATGATACCTCACTTGTGTGGGTAGGCCTAGCGCCCGTGACAGGAAATGCCCCAAAGCGCAACGTGGACACAGCCAAATTGGTGTAGGAAAACAAAGGTGTTTTTTGCAAAGTGCCTACCTGTAGATTTTGGCCTGTAGCTCAGCCGCCACCTAGGGAAACCTACGAAACCTGTGCATTTCTGAAAACTAGAGACCTAGGGGAATCCAAGATGGGGTGACTTGTGTGGCTCGGACCAGGTTCTGTTACCCAGAATCCTTTGCAAACCTCAAAATTTGGCTAAAAAAACACATGTTCCTCACATTTCTGTGGCAGAAAGTTCTGGAATCTGAGAGGAGCCACGAATTTCCGTCCACCCAGCGTTCCCCCACGTCTCCCGATAAAAATGATACCTCACTTGTGTGGGTAGGCCTAGCGCCCGTGACAGGAAATGCCCCAAAGCGCAACGTGGACACAGCCAAATTGGTGAAGGAAAACAGAGGTGTTTTTTGCAAAGTGCCTACCTGTAGATTTTGGCCTGTAGCTCAGCCGCCACCTAGGGAAACCTACCAAACCTGTGCATTTCTGAAAACTAGAGACCTAGGGGAATCCAAGATGGGGTGACTTGTGTGGATCGGACCAGGTTCTGTTACACAGAATCCTTTGCAAACCTCAAAATTTTGCTAAAAAAACACATGTTCCTCACATTTCTGTGGCATAAAGTTCTGGAATCTGAGAGGAGCCACGAATTTCCTTCCACCCAGCGTTCCCCCACGTCTCCCGATAAAAATGATACCTCACATGTGTGGGTAGGCCTAGCGCCCGTGACAGGAAACGCCCCAAAGCGCAACGTGGACACAGCCAAATTGGTGAAGGAAAACAGAGGTGTTTTTTGCAAAGTGCCTACCTGTAGATTTTGGCCTGTAGCTCAGCCGCCACCTAGGGAAACCTACCAAACCTGTGCATTTCTGAAAACTAGATACCTAGGGGAATCCAAGATGGGGTGACTTGTGTGGCTCGGACCAGGTCCTGTTACCCAGAATCCTTTGCAAACCTCAAAATTTGGCTAAAAAAAACACATGTTCCTCACATTTCTGTGGCAGAAAGTTCTGGAATCTGAGAGGAGCCACAAATTTCCTTCCACCCAGCGTTCCCCCACGTCTCCCGATCAAAATGATACCTCACTTGTGTGGGTAGGCCTAGCGCCCGTGACAGGATATGCCCCAAAACGCAACGTGGACACATCACATTTTTTCATTGAAAACAGTGCCTACCTGTAGATTTTGGCCTCTAGCTCAGCCGGCACCTAGGGAAACCTACCAAACCTGTGCATTTCTGAAAACTAGAGACCTAGGGGAATCCAAGATGGGGTGACTTGTGTGGCTCGGACCAAGTTCTGTTACCCAGAATCCTTTGCAAACCTCAAAATTTGGCTAAAAAAACACATGTTCCTCACATTTCTGTGGCAGAAAGTTCTGGAATCTGAGAGGAGCCACGAATTTCCTTCCACCCAGCGTTCCCCCACGTCTCCCGATAAAAATGATACCTCACTTGTGTGGGTAGGCCTAGCGCCCGTGACAGGAAATGCCCCAAAGCGCAACGTGGACACAGCCAAATTGGTGAAGGAAAACAGAGGTGTTTTTTGCAAAGTGCCTACCTGTAGATTTTGGCCTGTAGCTCAGCCGCCACCTAGGGAAACCTACCAAACCTGTGCATTTCTGAAAACTAGAGACCTAGGGGAATCCAAGATGGGGTGACTTGTGTGGCTCGGACCAGGTTCTGTTACCCAGAATCCTTTGCAAACCTCAAAATTTGGCTAAAAAAACACATGTTCCTCACATTTCTGTGGCAGAAAGTTCTGGAATCTGAGAGGAGCCATGAATTTCCTTCCACCCAGCGTTCCCCCATGTCTCCCGATACAAATGATACCTCACTTGTGTGGGTATGCCTAGCGCCCGTGACAGGAAATGCCCCAAAGCGCAACGTGGACACAGCCAAATTGGTGAAGGAAAACAGAGGTGTTTTTTGCAAAGTGCCTACCTGTAGATTTTGGCCTGTAGCTCAGCAGCCACCTAGGGAAACCTACCAAATCTGTGCATTTCTGAAAACTAGAGACCTAGGGGAATCCAAGATGGGGTGACTTGTGTGGCTCGGACCAGGTTCTGTTACCCAAAATCCTTTGCAAACCTCAAAATTTGGCTAAAAAAACACATGTTCCTCACATTTCTGTGGCAGAAAGTTCTGGAATCTGAGAGGAGCCACGAATTTCCTTCCACCCAGCGTTCCCCCACGTCTCCCGATAAAAATGATACCTCACTTGTGTGGGTAGGCCTAGTTCCCGTGACAGGAAATGCCCCAAAGCGCAACGTGGACACAGCCAAATTGGTGAAGGAAAACAGAGGTGTTTTTTGCAAAGTGCCTACCTGTAGATTTTGGCTTGTAGCTCAGCCGCCACCTAAGGAAACCTACGAAACCTGTGTATTTCTGAAAACTAGAGACCTAGGGGAATCCAAGATGGGGTGACTTGTGTGGCTCGGACCAGGTTCTGTTACCCAGAATCCTTTGCAAACCTCAAAATTTGGCTAAAAAAACACATGTTCCTCACATTTCTGTGGCAGAAAGTTCTGGAATCTGAGAGGAGCCACGAATTTCCTTCCACCCAGCGTTCCCCCACGTCTCCCGTTAAAAATGATACCTCTCTTGTGTGGGTAGGCCTAGCGCCCGTGACATGAAACGCCCCAAAGCGCAACGTGGACACAGCCAAATTGGTGAAGGAAAACAGAGGTGTTTTTTGCAAAGTGCCTACCTGTAGATTTTGGCCTGTAGCTCAGCCGCCACCTAGGGAAACCTACCAAACTTGTGCATTTCTGAAAACTAGAGACCTGGGGGAATCCAAGATGGGGTGACTTGTGTGGCTCGGACCAGGTTCTGTTACACAGAATCCTTTGCAAACCTCAAAATTTGGCTAAAAAAACACATGTTCCTTACATTTCTGTGGCAGAAAGTTCTGGAATCTGAGAGGAGCCACGAATTTCCTACCACCCAGCGTTCCCCCACGTCTCCCGATAAAAATGATACCTCACTTGTGTGGGTAGGCCTAGCGCCCGCGACAGGAAACGCCCCAAAGCGCAACGTGGACACATCCAAATTTCTGAAGGAAAACAGAGGTGTTTTTTTTCAAAGTGCCTACCTGTAGATTTTGGCTTGTAGCTCAGCCGCCACCTAGGTAAACCTACCAAACCTGTGCATTTCTGAAAACTAGAAACCTAGGGGAATCCAAGATGGGGTGACTTGTGTGGCTCGGACCAGGTTCTGTTACCCAGAATCCTTTGCAAACCTCAAACTTTGGCTAAAAAAAACACATGTTCCTCACATTTCTGTGGCAGAAAGTTCTGGAATCTGAGAGGAGCCACAAATTTCCTTCCACCCAGCGTTCCCCCACGTCTCCCGATCAAAATGATACCTCACTTGTGTGTGTAGGCCTAGCGCCCGTGACAGGATATGCCCCAAAACGCAACGTGGACACATCACATTTTTTCATTGAAAACAGTGCCTACCTGTAGATTTTGGCCTCTAGCTCAGCCGGCACCTAGGGAAACCTACCAAACCTGTGCATTTCTGAAAACTAGAGACCTAGGGGAATCCAAGATGGGGTGACTTGTGTGGCTCGGACCAAGTTCTGTTACCCAGAATCCTTTCCAAACCTCAAAATTTGGCTAAAAAAACACATGTTCCTCACATTTCTGTGGCAGAAAGTTCTGGAATCTGAGAGGAGCCACGAATTTCCTTCCACCCAGCGTTCCCCCACGTCTCCCGATAAAAATGATACCTCACTTGTGTGGGTAGGCCTAGCGCCCATGACAGGAAATGCCCCAAAGCGCAACGTGGACACAGCCAAATTGGTGAAGGAAAACAGAGGTGTTTTTTGCAAAGTGCCTACCTGTAGATTTTGGCCTGTAGCTCAGCCGCCACCTAGGGAAACCTACCAAACCTGTGCATTTCTGAAAACTAGAGACCTAGGGGAATCCAAGATGGGGTGACTTGTGTGGCTCGGACCAGGTTCTGTTACCCAGAATCCTTTGCAAACCTCAAAATTTGGCTAAAAAAACACATGTTCCTCACATTTCTGTGGCAGAAAGTTCTGGAATCTGAGAGGAGCCATGAATTTCCTTCCACCCAGCGTTCCCCCATGTCTCCCGATAAAAATGATACCTCACTTGTGTGGGTAGGCCTAGCGCCCGTGACAGGAAATGCCCCAAAGCGCAACGTGGACACAGCCAAATTGGTGAAGGAAAACAGAGGTGTTTTTTGCAAAGTGCCTACCTGTAGATTTTGGCCTGTAGCTCAGCAGCCACCTAGGGAAACCTACCAAATCTGTGCATTTCTGAAAACTAGAGACCTAGGGGAATCCAAGATGGGGTGACTTGTGTGACTCGGACCAGGTTCTGTTACCCAGAATCCTTTGCAAACCTCAAAATTTGGCTAAAAAAACACATGTTCCTCACATTTCTGTGGCAGAAAGTTCTGGAATCTGAGAGGAGCCACGAATTTCCTTCCACCCAGCGTTCCCCCACGTCTCCCGATAAAAATGATACCTCACTTGTGTGGGTAGGCCTAGTTCCCGTGACAGGAAATGCCCCAAAGCGCAACGTGGACACAGCCAAATTGGTGAAGGAAAACAGAGGTGTTTTTTGCAAAGTGCCTACCTGTAGATTTTGGCTTGTAGCTCAGCCGCCACCTAAGGAAACCTACGAAACCTGTGTATTTCTGAAAACTAGAGACCTAGGGGAATCCAAGATGGGGTGACTTGTGTGGCTCGGACCAGGTTCTGTTACCCAGAATCCTTTGCAAACCTCAAAATTTGGCTAAAAAAACACATGTTCCTCACATTTCTGTGGCAGAAAGTTCTGGAATCTGAGAGGAGCCACTAATTTCCTTCCACCCAGCGTTCCCCCACGTCTCCCGATAAAAATGATACCTCACTTGTGTGGGTAGGCCTAGCGCCCGTGACAGGAAATGCCCCAAAGCGCAACGTGGACACAGCCAAATTGGTGAAGGAAAACAAAGGTGTTTTTTGCAAAGTGCCTACCTGTAGATTTTGGCCTGTAGCTCAGCCGCCACCTATGGAAACCTACCAAACCTGTGCATTTCTGAAAACTAGAGACCTAGGGGAATCCAAGATGGGGTGACTTGTGTGGCTCGGACCAAGTTCTGTTACCCAGAATCCTTTGCAAACCTCAAAATTTGGCTAAAAAAACACATGTTCCTCACATTTCTGTGGCAGAAAGTTCTGGAATCTGAGAGGAGCCACGAATTTCCTTCCACCCAGCGTTCCCCCACATCTCCCGATAAAAATTATACCTCACTTGTGTGGGTAGGCCTAGCGCCCGTGACAGGAAATGCCCCAAAGCGCAACGTGGACACAGCCAAATTGGTGAAGGAAAACAGAGGTGTTTTTTGCAAAGTGCCTACCTGTAGATTTTGGCCTGTAGCTCAGCCGCCACCTAGGGAAACCTACCAAACCTGTGCATTTCTGAAAACTAGAGACCTAGGGGAATCCAAGATGGGGTGACTTGTGTGGCTCGGACCAGGTTCTGTTACCCAGAATCCTATGCAAACCTCAAAATTTGGCTAAAAAAACACATGTTCCTCACATTTCTGTGGCAGAAAGTTCTGGAATCTGAGAGGAGCCATGAATTTCCTTCCACCCAGCGTTCCCCCATGTCTCCCGATAAAAATGATACCTCACTTGTGTGGGTAGGCCTAGCGCCCGTGACAGGAAATGCCCCAAAGCGCAACGTGGACACAGCCAAATTGGTGAAGGAAAACAGAGGTGTTTTTTGCAAAGTGCCTACCTGTAGATTTTGGCCTGTAGCTCAGCAGCCACCTAGGGAAACCTACCAAATCTGTGCATTTCTGAAAACTAGAGACCTAGGGGAATCCAAGATGGGGTGACTTGTGTGGCTCGGACCAGGTTCTGTTACCCAGAATCCTTTGCAAACCTCAAAATTTGGCTAAAAAAACACATGTTCCTCACATTTCTGTGGCAGAAAGTTCTGGAATCTGAGAGGAGCCACGAATTTCCTTCCACCCAGCGTTCCCCCACGTCTCCCGATAAAAATGATACCTCACTTGTGTGGGTAGGCCTAGTTCCCGTGACAGGAAATGCCCCAAAGCGCAACGTGGACACAGCCAAATTGGTGAAGGAAAACAGAGGTGTTTTTTGCAAAGTGCCTACCTGTAGATTTTGGCTTGTAGCTCAGCCGCCACCTAAGGAAACCTACGAAACCTGTGTATTTCTGAAAACTAGAGACCTAGGGGAATCCAAGATGGGGTGACTTGTGTGGCTCGGACCAGGTTCTGTTACCCAGAATCCTTTGCAAACCTCAAAATTTGGCTAAAAAAACACATGTTCCTCACATTTCTGTGGCAGAAAGTTCTGGAATCTGAGAGGAGCCACGAATTTCCTTCCACCCAGCGTTCCCCCACGTCTCCCGATAAAAATGATACCTCACTTGTGTGGGTAGGCCTAGCACCCGTGACAGGAAATGCCCCAAAGCACAACGTGGACACAGCCAAATTGGTGAAGGAAAACAGAGGTGTTTTTTGCAAAGTGCCTACCTGTAGATTTTGGCCTGTAGCTCAGCCGCCACCTAGGGAAACCTACCAAACCTGTGCATTTCTGAAAACTAGAGACCTAGGGGAATCCAAGATGGGGTGACTTGTGTAGCTCGGACCAGGTTCTGTTACCCAGAATCCTTTGCAAACCTCAAAATTTTGCTAAAAAAACACATGTTCCTCACATTTCTGTGGCAGAAAGTTCTGGAATCTGAGAGGAGCCACGAATTTCCTTCCACCCAGCATTCCCCCACGTCTCCCGATAAAAATGATACCTCACTTGTGTGGGTAGGCCTAGCGCCCGTGACATGAAACGCCCCAAAGCGCAACGTGGACACAGCCAAATTGGTGAAGGAAAACAGAGGTGTTTTTTGCAAAGTGCCTACCTGTAGATTTTGGCCTGTAGCTCAGCCGCCACCTAGGGAAACCTACCAAACCTGTGCATTTCTGAAAACTAGAGACGTGGGGGAATCCAAGATGGGGTGACTTGTGTGGCTCGGACCAGGTTCTGTTACACAGAATCCTTTGCAAACCTCAAAATTTGGCTAAAAAAACACATGTTCCTTACATTTCTGTGGCAGAAAGTTCTGGAATCTGAGAGGAGCCACGAATTTCCTACCACCCAGTGTTCCCCCACGTCTCCCGATAAAAATGATACCTCACTTGTGTGGGTAGGCCTAGCGCCCGCGACAGGAAACGCCCCAAAGTGCAACGTGGACACATCCAAATTTCTGAAGGAAAACAGAGGTGTTTTTTGCAAAGTGCCTACCTGTAGATTTTGGCTTGTAGCTCAGCCGCCACCTAGGGAAACCTACCAAACCTGTGCATTTCTGAAAACTAGATACCTAGGGGAATCCAAGATGGGGTGACTTGTGTGGCTCGGACCAGGTTCTGTTACCCAGAATAGTTTGCAAACCTCAAAATTTGGCTAAAAAAACACATGTTCCTCACATTTCTGTGGCAGAAAGTTCTGGAATCTGAGAGGAACCACGAATTTCCTTCCACCCAGCGTTCCCCCACATCTCCCGATAAAAATGACACCTCACTTGTGTGGGTAGGCCTAGCGCCAGCGACAGAAAACACCCCAAACCGCAACGTGGACACATCCAAATTTGTGAAGGAAAACAGAGGTGTTTTTTGCAAAGTGCCTACCTGTAGATTTTGGCCTGTAGCTCAGCCGCCACCTAGGGAAACCTACCATACCTGTGCATTTCTGAAAACTAGAGACCTAGGGGAATCCAAGATGGGGTGACTTGTGTGGCTCGGACCAGGTTCTGTTACACAGAATCCTTTGCAAACCTCAAAATTTGGCTAAAAAAACACATGTTCCTTACATTTCTGTGGCAGAAAGTTCTGGAATCTGAGAGGAGCCACGAATTTCCTACCACCCAGCGTTCCCCCACGTCTCCCGATAAAAATGATACCTCACTTGTGTGGGTCGGCCTAGCGCCCGCGACAGGAAACGCCCCAAACCGCAACGTGGACACATCCAAATTTGTGAAGGAAAACAGAGGTATTTTTTGCAAAGTGCCTACCTGTAGATTTTGGCTTGTAGCTCAGCCGCCACCTAGGTAAACCTACCAAACCTGTGCATTTCTGAAAACTAGATACCTAGGGGAATCCAAGATGGGGTGACTTGTGTGGCTCGGACCAGGTTCTGTTACCCAGAATCCTTTGCAAACCTCAAGATTTGGCAAAAAAAAACACATGTTCCTCACATTTCTGTGGCAGAAAGTTCTGGAATCTGAGAGGAGCCACAAATTTCCTTCCACCCAGCGTTCCCCCACGTCTCCCGATAAAAATGATACCTCACTTGTGTGGATAGGCCTAGCGCCCGTGACAGGATATGCCCCAAAACGCAACGTGGACACATCACATTTTTTCATTGAAAACAGTGCCTACCTGTAGATTTTGGCCTCTAGCTCAGCCGGCACCTAGGGAAACCTACCAAACCTGTCCATTTCTGAAAACTAGAGACCTAGGGGAATCCGAGATGGGGTGACTTGTGTGGCTCGGACCAAGTTCTGTTACCCAGAATCCTTTGCAAACCTCAAATTCTGTCTAAAAAAACACATTTTCCACACATTTCGGTGACAGAAAGTTCTGGAATCTGAGTGGAGCCACAAATTTCCTTCCACCCAGCGTTCCCCCAAGTCTCCCGATAAAAATGATACCTCACTTGTGTGGGTGGGCCAGGTGCCTGCAACAGAATAAGGCCCAAAACTTGTAGATATAGAGGGTATAGCACAGCAAGTTTATAAGGACATATTCTTTTATACATCTTTATACTGACTCTGCTTTGGGGACCCACATAAGTGAGGTGTCATTTTACTTGGGAGGCTGAGGGGAACACTGGGGAGTAGGAATTTTGTGCTGGAGTGGTGATCCTATGAAGAAAAGTAAGGAAAATATGCTTTTTTAAGCTCATTTTGTGGTTTAAAGAGGAGTCTGGGTAAGAAAATGTTGGGGGATCCACGCAAGCCACACCTCCCTGGACTCCTTGGGGTGTCTAGTTTTATAAAATGTCTGGGTTTGGTAGGTTTCCCTAGATGAAGGCCGCACACAGGACCAAAAACATAGGTGCCCTCTCCCCCCCAAACACAGGTAGTTTTGTAATATATTGTTTTGATGTGCCCACATACGTCCGTGATGTGCCAAACACAAAAATTTTGAAAAGAAACACAGTTAGGTTATGTGAAAAAGACCCCTCACCCACCAACCAAGTTGGTGGCATGCTTCATCATCGGGGTCCCACCTGAGGCACCTAGCGTGTCACAGGTGTGCTGCGACGCCTGATTACAGCGGAGCAGGTTTTGTCATTTTTACCACACATACTGGTTGGATTTGGAACGAGGGTGAGTGATGGTTCAGTGGATCAAATTTTACTAACAAGAGCTTTCACAAAAATGAAATGCACTGTTAGTAACTGAAAGGCAAAAAACTGAACCAATGACTCACAGCTCGTGAGCTGTAAAGCCGCGACAAGGCACCAACCGCTTTACAGTCCATTCACACAACTTTCATACATGACACACACAAGGCCATTCACACCGCCAGCCACGGGCCCAGCACATTACAACACTCACATCGACAGACAGCGCCACTCAAGGGCCCATCACTTACATAGGCCCACATGCCTGATACAACAATCACACCAGCTGATGGGAGTGTGTGGACTGGTGTTTGGCTGGCAGTGTGTTGCAGTAGCCAACAGCAAGTCAATATGTACACTCTCAGCCAAGCCCCACTCCACCCACAATGGCATCATTTTTTTTTTTTTTTTTAACAGAGGAACCCCTAACTAAGTAGAAAGAATTACAAAACTACAAACACAAAAGCTCTAACTAAGAACATGACAGAAATGCTAACCATGAAACTAAACACATGAAAATACAAAACAGACATGAGTTTACACTCATGGTTGTTCCCAGAAATTCTTCTGGGTGTGGTAATTCTTAAAACAAGCACCGACACACAGCCCAGGCTTTGAAGGACAATCTGGGCAGTACATTCGAGTCTCCCTCCGGATACCTCTTCGAAAACACACTCTACATTTCTTAGCTGGAAAGTCTTTTTTGGGTGTGGGAGGAATGTGCTCAGCAAAGTGGCGATCTTTCAATCTAGCCACATCCTCCACCACTGCTCCTCTAGGAACTCTGGCCTGTTCCACCACAATAAGGCTCTCTATCACTGACTCCTGAAATTTCACAAATGTCATCTTTGACTCTGGAGACCTATCCCTAAACACAATAAAAGCATTGAAGGTTGCTAAGTGGAAGAGGTGAAGTTCTAACTTCTTATACCAAACGTAAGACTTACGAATAGCAGTATAAGGTTCCAACCTCTGGTCAACTCTATCTACACCTCCCATGTGCTTATTATAATCTAAAATGCACACAGGTTTGCGCACTTCAGCAACCTGGCCCCAAACAGTCACAGGGGAAGTACTCTCATCATGGATGGTACTTAGCATGTAGACATCCCTCTTGTCTGAAAATTTCAAAGCTAGCAGCTCCTCGTTCCGCAAGGCACAGCACTGTCCTCTCTCAAGTTTTTTACAGACAAGCTCCCTTGGATAGCCTTTCCGGTTAGAACGGATTGTGCCACAAGCAACTGTGTCCACTCTAAACAATTCCTTGAACAATTGCACACCAGTGTAGAAGTTATCTACATACAAATGGTGACCTTTGTTGAACAGTCGTCTACCAAGATCCCACACAATTTTCTCAGTAACTCCAAAAGTGGGAGGACAACCAGGGGGGTCAATATTGGAATCCCTACCAGTGTACACACGGAAACTATACACATATCCTGTCCTACTTTCAGACAGCATATACAATTTAATTCCATATCGTGCCCTTTTGCTAGGAATGTACTGCCTAAAAACCAAACGACCCTTGAAGAGGACCAAAGACTCGTCCACACTTAACTCTTTGCCTGGAACATAGACCTCCGAAAACCGATCTACAAAATGATCAAAGACAGGCCTAATCTTAAAAAGACGGTCAGAATCTGGGTGATCTCGTGGCAAGGCTAATGCATTGTCAACAAAATGCAGCATCCTAAGAAGAAGCAAATACCGATTACGACTCATGGTCGCTGGAAATATAGCTGTTGCCATCAAGGGACTAGTAGACCAATAAGAAGCCAGTGACGGCTTCCTTATCAACCCCATCAAAAAAGTCAAACCCAAAAACTTTTTTAACTCCTCCAAATTTGTGAGAATCCACTGGGCAGCTCTAGAGTGTGGCCTAAGTCTAGCAGCGTTGTCCCTCAAATGCTGCTCCGCATACAAATTAGTCTGCTCAACAATCTCTTCCAAAAACACATCATCCATGAATAACTCAAAGAAATTGATAGGCATAAAGTTCTCTGTATTGGCGTTACACCCCGGGAGACCAGTAAAGGCAGGCAACTCTGGCTGCTCCATGTTTGGGGCAACCCAGACATCAGGTCTTATAACGGGAAACCTTTCAGCCCCAGGTTGCTGCACTATTGGCACATCAATGTCCTCCTCTAAAACAGGCCCTTCATCTGCACTGAGTGTGGCTTCATCATCAGAAGATTCCCCTCCAAGAGAAACATCACTGCCAGAATCTCTGACTTCCTCCTCTGCCTCAGATGCAGAGTCCGTCTCATAGTCACGATCAGACTGTGACTCAAAAAGCATACCAACCACCTGCTGAGCGGTCATCCTGCGGCTAGCCATAATCTCTCCTGCTAAAATTAACTGGACAAATTCACCACCAACAACCAGCACTGTGTAAGACAAGTAACAAAGTGTAGCTTTGTTAGTAAGAGTTATAAACTAAAAAATTATACCGCTCACTTGCCTGAAAAAGCTTGATTCACCAGCTACTACACAGCAATCACCAATGATATCCCACTAAAAATAAAGAAAGAAAGGCAAATTAGAAATAAGACAAAACAAATATCATTGTGCACAAACCTAAGGACAATTTCACACACAATCCTGCATTTAGTACACCCCCTACAAACATGTCATTCATGCATGGCAACTGTGCAAACTGCAGGTCAACCACCGCCAAAACCGCAAAGAGCCACAGCAAATAAAGCAAAAGCTTTGAACTAGAACAAAAAGGAGGAAAACATTTTTTATCACAAATGCAAAGACTTCTTCAGTTGACAAACACCCCACCATCAAACATTTAGAAATTGATGCCTAAGTGGATTCTGCCATAGGCAGATGGGCCTACTAATAAAATAGACCTGTCTACCCCAAGGAAGCCAGAAAATACCTTTAGTAGTGTGTCCTCATGGAGAGCGACCCTTGCCAAAGGGGACAGCCCTAAAAAAAAAAAAAAAAAACACACACAACACTATCCCTGGTGCCTAAGTGGCTTCTACCCCCCTTGGGGGCAGGTGGGCCTAACAAAATAGGCCTATCTGCCCCCAGGGGGTGTAGAAATGGGCAACAGGTCAATGCCCCCCTTGGGGGGGGCGCCCCGAGACCAAGGGGACGCCCCCCCACAAAAATAAACAAATAAAAAAAATCCCTGGCGTTCTAGTGGTTTCTGCCCCCCTTGGGGGCAGACCAGCCTAAAAATGATAGGCTGATCTGTCTCCAAGGGGTGCAGAAATGGCCTGGGTACATGTTCCCCCAAAGTGGGGGGCGACCCTTGCCCAAGGCCCCCCCATCCACTAACACACACACACTATCCCTGGTGTCTAAGTGGCTTCTGCCCCCCTTGGGGGCAGGTGGGCCTAACAAAATAGGCCCATCTGCCCCCAGGGGGGGCAGAAATGGCCAACAGGTCAATGCCCCCCTTGGGGGGGTGCCCCGTGCCCAAGGGGACGCCCCCCCACAAAAATAAACAAATAAAAAAAAAACCCTGGCATTCTAGTGGTTTCTGCCCCCCTTGGGGCAGACCAGCCTAAAAATAATAGGCTGATCTGTGTCCAAGGGGTGCAGAAATGGCTTGGGTACATGTGCCCCCAAAGTGGGGGGCGACCCTTGCCCAAGGCCCCCCCCCGCCCACTACACACACAATCCCTGGTGCCTAAGTGGCTTCTGCCCCCCTTGGGGGCAGATGGACCTAAAAAAAATAGGCCGATTTGCCCCCAAGGGGGGCAGGAAAGGCCAACAGTTCTCTGCCCCCTTGGGGGGGGCGCCCCTTGCCCAAGGGGGCACCCCCCCCCACATAAATACACATAAAAATAAAAAAAACCTGGTGATCTAGTGTTTTCTGCCCCCTTTGGGGGCAGATCTGGCTAAAAAGTAGCCAATCTGCCCTCAAGGGGGGCAGAAATGGCCCTAAAAGACATGTCCCCCAAAGGGGAGCGACCCTTGCCCAAGGGGACGCCCCCCCATCCACTACACACACAATCCCTGGTGCCTAAGTGGCTTCTGCCCCCCTTGGGGGCAGATGGACCTAAAAAAAATAGGCCGATTTGCCCCCAAGGGGGGCAGGAAAGGCCAACAGTTCTCTGCCCCCTTGGGGGGGGCGCCCCTTGCCCAAGGGGGTACCCCCCCCACATAAATACACATAAAAATAAAAAACCCTGGTGATGTAGTGTTTTCTGCCCCCCTTGGGGGCAGATCTGGCTAAAAAGTAGCCAATCTGCCCTCAAGGGGGGCAGAAATGGCCCTAAAAGACATGCCCCCCAAAGGGGAGCGACCCTTGCCCAAGGGGGCGCCCCCCCATCCACTACACACACAATCCCTGGTGCCTAAGTGGCTTCTGCCCCCCTTGGGGGCAGATGGACCTAAAAAAAATAGGCCGATCTGCCCCCAAGGGGGGCAGAAAAGGCCAACAGTTCTCTGCCCCCTTGGGGGGGGCGCCCCTTGCCCAAGGGGGCACCCCCCCACACATAAATGCACATACCAATATAAATCCCTGGTGATCTAGTGTTTTCTGCCCCCCTTGGGGGCAGATCTGGCTAAAAAGTAGCCAGATCTGCCCCCAAGGGGGGCAGAAATGGCCGTAGTAATTGCCCCCTAAAGGGGGCGCTCCCCGCGTGCCAAAAACAGGAAACAACAACAAAAAAAACAAATCCCTGGTGTCTAGTGGGCATTCCTGCTGCCCGATCGCAATGCGATCGGGCAGCAGGAATGCTCAAAGAGACACCGGGGAAAAGGAAAAGCCTTTCCTTTTCCCCGGTGCCTCTTTAGCCCCAACCCCCCACCCACCGGGAAGAGGAACTCACCTCTTCTCTCATCGCCGCACAGGAAGCAAATGGCGCGCTGACGTCATTATGGGGGGGTGGGGGTGTCGGGGGTGGAAGGGGAAGGGCTTCCCCTTCCATCCCTGACTTTGGGGGGTGAGGGGGAAGCACACAGAGGGAGCGAGAGCACTCCCTCTGGGCTGTGTGCCGAGGACGTAGTGGTTACGTCCTCGGCACAGCAGCACTGTGCCGCGGGACGTAACCACTACGTCCGCGGCACAGAAGGGGTTAAACGGCAGACTGTCACCTCTGACCTCTGACCCTTGGTTCCTGAACACCAATCAAGGCTATTCCATAGAATTTGACAAAACTCCTTTCCAATGAGTTCTTCCCCTTCCTCTCAAGTTCTCAACTGAGACATCTTCTGTCATTTCTTAAGAAATTTTAAACCTGTTGCAAAAAATGAGCAAATCAAATCACCTTTCCTCCTCATTCTGGTTTTTTAAGCATGCTCTTCTTGGTACAAAAGAAAAACAAACAATTCTGAACAGTATAAACTTCAAACACTTCAATCAGTTTGTTGTTTATCGCCATTTCCAGATGTAAACCATTCTTCATATTCAAGATTCTCTCCTTCAATTTGATTGGATGGTTTGTTTGGATCTTGAAGATGCTTATCAGATCATTCCTATTCATCAGAACCACAGAAAGTTTTTCCAATTCCAATGGCAGGAAAAAACGTATCAGTTTTCTTCCCTTCCTTTTGACCTACCTTCCGCACCTTGGTGTTTTACCAAACTCATGAAGACAGTTGTTTCCTCTCTCAGATCCCAAGGTATAAGATTGCTCATATATCTAGGCAACATTCTCCTGATGTGCCAAACCTGCAAACCCTTTACTCTCAGATTCGCATCACCTGCTCTCTCCTTTCAGAGCTCAGTTTCCTAATAAACAAAGACAAATCATTTCTGGTTCCTGTTCAACAAATAGAACTTCTCTGTTTCCTCATAATTTCTATAGACACAACTCTTCACTTACCACAGGTCAAAGTTCATACAGTCAAATCAGAAATCCTTCATGCTCTAAAACTCTTTTATGTTTCCCTCTGATATATTGTACGGATTGTCAGGTTGCTTTCCTCATTGATTCAGGCCATTTTCTCAGACCACTTCATTATTGGGCTCTTCAGAGGCTCACAATTCACCATCTCCGCAAAGGTTTAACTTATTCAGACTCCGTTCCACTAGATCAAGAGCCCAGACTAGAACTTCAATGATGGCTAGATCATTTAGTTGCCTGGAACGGCAAAACTGTCTTCGCTTCAGCCTCAGATCTTGCACTAGAATTCGATGCAAGCCTGACAGGCTGAAGTGCCCAGTGTGGTCAAATATCGACTGGTGGTGTATGGTCTCCTCAGGAATCCTCATTGCACATCAATTGTTTAGAGATGCTTGCAGGCTTCTTTGCAATAAATGGGTTCACAAAAACAGGATTCAGCTTGTCCACAGTCCACTATATAAACCATCTGGGAGGTAACCAATTTCCCCCATTCATAATGATCAACAGTGCCTTAGCTCACATTTGTTGCCAGAAGACTTCGGTGGTCCTAGTCGTTCCATTCTAGCAATCTCAGTTAGATTATTCCCCCCTTCTGGAATTGGCAACAGATTTTCCCCTGCTCCTTCCATCTTTCCAAACCTCCTTCTCAGTCTGGAGGGACACAGACACAATCTGGTCCTCAACAACACCCCAGTCCTAACACCCAGGAATTTCGGTAGAAGCTTCTGACTACATCAGCAAATCCTAGGCCCCCGGCACTTCCAAGGCCAATAAATCAGCCTGGTCTCTTTGGGCTAGCTGGTGTGTGGGAAAACAACATATATCTCCTTCATAGCTAACTTTCTCGCATCCCAAGGGGGTACAGGTAAAACATATTGTGCTGTAAACCTTTGTCTCTCTGCAATCTCCATCAATCACAAATAAAATAACAGGAAACCAGTTGGAGAACACCCGCTCATCTGTCATCTATTTAAGGAAGTAAAAAATTTTAATCCTTCTCTTCCAGAATATAGTGAAGTATAGGATGTTAACCTGATTTATCAACTGTTTCTTTCTTGGCCAGAAAATCATTTGCTTTCTCTGAAAATGCTTTCAGTCAAACTGACAATGTTATTGCGTTTAATTTCAATGAAACACTTATCTGATATTAAAGCTTTAGACATTTCCTCATGGTCCCTGCAAGCATTCTATTCAGTACTAACAGATGTACCAAAACCAATTTAACCTCTGTGTTTTATTCTTATTTTCCCACTCAACTGAACCTTTGGTTTGGCAATCGTCTTAAAGTGTATGAAGAAAAGACTGCACATCTCAGAACGTTCTCACATTCTCAACTTCTCATTTAGTTCCAAAAACCCCACAAACCTGTTTTTCCCCTACCCTCACCCATTGGTTCAGATGGCTCATGTCCCTTATTGGTACTTGACACCTGCATTTTTAGAGCCCATTCTTCTTGGGGAGCTATGGCCTCCAAAGCCTTCTGGGCGGGTTCTTGTTTAGAAGACATTTCAAAATCTGCTGACTGGCCTAATGATATGACCTTTAGAACTTTTTATTGTTAACCTGTTACAACTGCATCTTCTGAAGTAATTAATATGCTTTTAACAAGCATAATACAAGCTTTCAGTCTCGCCATAAAATGTATGTTGTCCTAGTAACCCAAGACCGAAAGTCTTAATTTTATTAAAGATGTATAGGCAAGTATTATCTCTCCACAAAAGTGTATTAAGTCTGTATTTGTTTCCTGCCCTAACAGTCTCTGCTATACCATCTTCTACATCCACAAAAATATATACTTACTTCCCAGGGATACAACATTGACGCCTTTCTACAAGATGACAACTTCTTCCTGCTCCAGTTCTTTTATGGTCTTTGATCCCCTTTCTGGATCTCTTTGGATGGATTTTCTTCAGGACAGTTTTAAATTTATATGAGCTCTTGCTATTGTATATTCAATTTGTGCCTATGTTTTCTATTTAATTTAGATTTTTGCACAAGAATAGAGGGCTGCTTGGAGGCAAGTTTGGCATAATAGTCTGTCTCTCTTTACTGATTGGTCCATAATACTCAGATTTTTTTTTTTACCCATTGGCCTATGTTCTTTGGCCTGATGGGATTTGAGATGTTTCATGTGTTTTTTAACTGCTGCTTTTGAATGAAGCAAGAGAGAGCATAATACTTTCCATTCTAAGTTTCTAGGAAAATCTATATTCCCCTGTGTCTTCCGCAGCCTTCCAGGGTGTTTTAAAGAACAACTAGAGCTTTAGAACAAGGTGTTCTAAAGAACAACTAAAATAACTAGAGCACTAACAGTCTTACTTATGACAAAAGTGTTGCACACCTGAAACCATCTTGATTGATCAAACTGGTAAAACTTGAAAATTTGAATTTAAAAAGCAACAAAATTAGGGGTTTCATTTTGTCATGGACATTACGGTTAGTGCTTTAGAAAGAAAAATATGGGCACGTTTTAAGTGAGTTCTCCTTTATTTCATTAACCCCTTCTGTGCCCAGGACGTAATGGTTACGTCCTGAGGCACAGTGCTGCTGTGCCCAGGACGTAACCATTACGTCCTGTGCACAGAGCCCAGAGGGAGCGCTCTCGCTCCCTCTGTGGGGTTCCCCCCCACCCCCCCAAGTCAGGGATGGAAGGGGAAGCCCTTCCCCTCCCACCCCCGACCCCCCCAACCCCCCCTGTGACGTCAGCGCGCGAGCGCGCGCTGATTAGTCACAGGGTCTCCCCCATCGCGCTGGAAGCAGAGCTTCCAGCGCGATTGAAAAAGAAATGCTTTTGCATTTCTTTTTCAATCCCATGGGGGAGGCCCCGAGAGGCTTCAAAGGGAAGGAAATGTATTTCCTTCCCTTTGAAGTCTCTCACAGGTTTCAAAAGCCGGATTGCTTGCAATCCGGCTTTTGAAACCCCACTAGACACCAGGGATTTTTTTTTCTTTTCTTGAAATTGGCAAAAGGGAGCGACCCCTTGGGCAAGGGTCGCTCCCAGGGGGGCATTGTTTTAGGAAGGCCTTTTCTGCCCCCCCTGGGGGCAGATTGGCCTATTATTAGGCCGATCTGCCCCCAGGGGGGGCAGAAACCTCTAGGCACCAGGGACCTTTTTTTTTTTTTTTTTTTTGTGATGAATTCTTTTTTTTTAGGTGGGGAGCGATCCCTTAGGCAAGGGTCGCTCCCCTACGGGGCAATATATATTTAGGCCATTTCTGCCCCCCTTGGGGGCAGATTGGCCTATTTTGATAAGGCCAATCTGCCCCCAAGGGGGGCAGAAACCATTAGACACCAGGGAGTTTGTTTTTGCGCACGAATGTCACGCAACAAAGCGACCCCTTTGGCAAGGGTCGCTCCCAGGGGGGGCAATTTTTTGGGAAGGCCTTTTCTGCCCCCCCTGGGGGCAGATCGGCCTATTATTAGGCCGATCTGCCCCCAGGGGGGGAAGAAACCTCTAGGCGCCAGGGCAAATTTTTTTTTTGTGTTTTTTTTTTGTTCTTTTTTTTTTTTTAGAGATGGGGAGCGACCCATCAGGCAAGGGTCGCTCCCCTGGGGGGCAAATTGTATTTAGACCATTTCTGCCCCCCTGGGGGCAGATTGGCCAATTTTATGTCAATCTGCCCCCAAGGGGGCAGAAATCACTAGGCACCGGGGATTTGTTTTTTGGCACCAATGTCACGCAGGGGGAGCGACCCCGTAGGCAAGGGTCGCTCCGGGGGCGGGGGGGGGGGGTTGGGGGGGCAAATTTATTTTAGGCCATTTCTGCCCCCCCGGGGGACAGATCGGCCTATTATTAGGCCGAACTGCCCCCCGGGGGGGGGGCAGAACACTCTAGGCGCCAGGGCAATTTTTTTTTGTGTGTTTTTTTTTTGTTGTTTCTTTTTTTAGAGATGGGGAGCGACCCATCAGGCAAGGGTCGCTCCCCTGGGGGGGCAAATTGTATTTAGACCATTTCTGCCCCCCTGGGGGCAGATTGGCCAATTTTAGGTCAATCTGCCCCCAAGGGGGCAGAAACCACTAGGCACCGGGGATTTGTTTTTTGGCGCCAATGTCACGCAGGGGGAGCGACCCCATAGGCAAGGGTCGCTCCCGGGGGGGGGGGTGGGGGTTGGGGGGGCAAATTTATTTTAGGCCATTTCTGCCCCCCCGGGGGACAGATCGGCCTATTATTAGGCCGAACTGCCCCCGGGGGGGGGGGGGCAGAACACTCTAGGCACCAGGGCAATTTTTTTTTGTGGTTTTTTTTTTTTGTTGTTTCTTTTTTTAGAGATGGGGAGCGACCCATCAGGCAAGGGTCGCTCCCCTGGGAGGGCAAATTGTATTTAGACCATTTCTGCCCCCCTGGGGGCAGATTGGCCAATTTTAGGCACCGGGGATTTGTTTTTTGGCGCCAATGTCACGCAGGGGGAGCGACCCCGTAGGCAAGGGTCGCTCCCGGGGGGGGAGGGTGGGGGTTGGGGGGGCAAATTTATTTTAGGGCATTTCTGCCCCCCCCCCCCTGGGGCCGGCTGAGCTACAGGCCAAACACCACAGGTAGGCACCTTGCAAAAAACACCTCTGTTTTCTGTGAAAAAATATGTTGTGTCCACGTTGTGTTTTGGGCCATTTCCTTTTGTGGGCGCTAGGCCTACCCACAGAAGTGATGTACCATTTTTATCGAGAGACTTAGGGGAACGCTGGGTGGAAGGAAATTTGTGGCTCCTCTCAGATTCCAGAACTTTCTGTCACCGAAATGAGAGGAAAAAGTGTTTTTTGGGCCAAATTTTGATGTTTGCAAAGGATTCTGGGTAACATAACCTGGTCAGAGCCCCGCAAGTCACCCCATCTTGGATTCCCCTGGGTTTCTAGTTTTCAAAAATGCACTGGTTTGCTAGGTTTCCTCAGGTGTCGGCTGAGCTACAGGCCAAAATCCACAGGTAGGCACTGCTTTTTATAAAAAAATGTGATGTGTCCACGTTGTGTTTTGGGCCCTTTCCTTTCGTGGGCGCTAGTCCTACCCACACAAGTGAGGTATCATTTTTATCGGGAGACTTGGGGGAACGCTGGGTAGAAGGAAATTTGTGGCTCCTCTCAGATTCCAGAACTTTCTGCCACAGAAATGTGAGTAACATGTGTATTTTTAGCCAAATTTTGAGGTTTGCAAAGGATTCTGGGTAACAGAACCTGGTCCGAGCCCCGCAAGTCACCCCTCCTTGGATTCCCCTAGGTCTCTAGTTTTCAGAAATGCACAGGTTTGGTAGGTTTCCCTAGGTGCCGGCTGAGCTAGAGGCCAAAATCTACAGGTAGGCACTTCGTAAAAAACACCTCTGTTTTTTTCCAAAATTTAGGATGTGTCCACGTTGCGCTTTGGGGTGTTTCCTGTCGCCGGCGCTAGGCCTACCCACGCAAGTGAGGTATCATTTTTATCGGGAGACTTGGGGGAACGCTGGGTGGAAGGAAATTTGTAGCTCCTCTCAGATTCCAGAACTTTCTGCCACAGAAATTTGAGGGACATGTGTTTTTTTAGCCAAATTTTGAGGTTTGCAAAGGATTCTGGGTAACAGAACCTGGTCCGAGCCCCGCAAGTCACCCCTCCTTGGATTCCCCTAGGTCTCTAGTTTTCAGAAATGCACAGGTTTGGTAGGTTTCCCTAGGTGGCGGCTGAGCTAGAGGCCAAAATCTACAGGTAGGCACTTCGCAAAAAACACCTCTGTTTTCTGTGATATGTCCACGTTGTGTTTTGGGGCATATCCTGTCGCGGGCGCTAGGCCTACCCACACAAGTGAGGTATCATTTTTATCGGGAGACGTGGGGGAACGCTGGGTGGAAGGAAATTTGTGGCTCCTCTCAGATTCCAGAACTTTCTGCCACAGAAATGTGAGGAACATGTGTTTTTTTAGCCAAATTTTGAGATTTGCAAAGGATTCTGGGTAACAGAACCTGGTCCGAGCCCCGCAAGTCACCCCTCCTTGGATTCCCCTAGGTCTCTAGTTTTCAGAAATGCACAGGTTTGGTAGGTTTCCCTAGGTGGCGGCTGAGCTAGAGGCCAAAATCTACAGGTAGTCACTTTGCTAAAAACAGCTCTGTTTTCTGTGATATGTCCACGTTGTGTTTTGGGGCATATCCTGTCGCGGGCGCTAGGCCTACCCACACAAGTGAGGTATCATTTTTATCGGGAGACGTGGGGGAACGCTGGGTGGAAGGAAATTTGTGGCTCCTCTCAGATTCCAGAACTTTCTGCCACAGAAATGTGAGGAACATGTGTTTTTTTAGCCAAATTTTGAGATTTGCAAAGGATTCTGGGTAACAGAACCTGGTCCGAGCCCCGCAAGTCACCCCTCCTTGGATTCCCCTAGGTCTCTAGTTTTCAGAAATGCACTGGTTTGCTAGGTTTCCTCAGGTGTCGGCTGAGCTACAGGCCAAAATCCACAGGTAGGCACTGCTTTTTATAAAAAAATGTGATGTGTCCACGTTGTGTTTTGGGCCCTTTCCTTTCGTGGGCGCTAGTCCTACCCACACAAGTGAGGTATCATTTTTATCGGGAGACTTGGGGGAACGCTGGGTAGAAGGAAATTTGTGGCTCCTCTCAGATTCCAGAACTTTCTGCCACAGAAATGTGAGTAACATGTGTATTTTTAGCCAAATTTTGAGGTTTGCAAAGGATTCTGGGTAACAGAACCTGGTCCGAGACCCGCAAGTCACCCCTCCTTGGATTCCCCTAGGTCTCTAGTTTTCAGAAATGCACAGGTTTGGTAGGTTTCCCTAGGTGCCGGCTGAGCTAGAGGCCAAAATCTACAGGTAGGCACTTCGCAAAAAACACCTCTGTTTTTTTCCAAAATTTAGGATGTGTCGACGTTGCGCTTTGGGGTGTTTCCTGACGCCGGCGCTAGGCCTACCCACGCAAGTGAGGTATCATTTTTATCGGGAGACTTGGGGGAACGCTGGGTGGAAGGAAATTTGTAGCTCCTCTCAGATTCCAGAACTTTCTGCCACAGAAATGTGAGGGACATGTGTTTTTTTAGCCAAATTTTGAGGTTTGCAAAGGATTCTGGGTAACAGAACCTGGTCCGAGCCCCGCAAGTCACCCCTCCTTGGATTCCCCTAGGTCTCTAGTTTTCAGAAATGCACAGGTTTGGTAGGTTTCCCTAGGTGGCGGCTGAGCTAGAGGCCAAAATCTACAGGTAGGCACTTCGCAAAAAACACCTCTGTTTTCTGTGATATGTCCACGTTGTGTTTTGGGGCATATCCTGTCGCGGGCGCTAGGCCTACCCACACAAGTGAGGTATCATTTTTATCGGGAGACGTGGGGGAACGCTGGGTGGAAGGACATTTGTGGCTCCTCTCAGATTCCAGAACTTTCTGCCACAGAAATGTGAGGAACATGTGTTTTTTTAGCCAAATTTTGAGATTTGCAAAGGATTCTGGGTAACAGAACCTGGTCCGAGCCCCGCAAGTCACCCCTCCTTGGATTCCCCTAGGTCTCTAGTTTTCAGAAATGCACAGGTTTGGTAGGTTTCCCTAGGTGGCGGCTGAGCTAGAGGCCAAAATCTACAGGTAGTCACTTTGCTAAAAACAGCTCTGTTTTCTGTGATATGTCCACGTTGTGTTTTGGGGCATATCCTGTCGCGGGCGCTAGGCCTACCCACACAAGTGAGGTATCATTTTTATCGGGAGACGTGGGGGAACGCTGGGTGGAAGGAAATTTGTGGCTCCTCTCAGATTCCAGAACTTTCTGCCACAGAAATGTGAGGAACATGTGTTTTTTTAGCCAAATTTTGAGGTTTGCAAAGGATTCTGGGTAACAGAACCTGGTCCGAGCCACACAAGTCATCCCTCCTTGGATTCCCCTAGGTCTCTAGTTTTCAGAAATGCACAGGTTTGGTAGGTTTCCCTAGGTGGCGGCTGAGCTAGAGGCCAAAATCTACAGGTAGTCACTTTGCTAAAAACAGCTCTGTTTTCTGTGATATGTCCACGTTGTGTTTTGGGGCATATCCTGTCGCGGGTGCTAGGCCTACCCACACAAGTGAGGTATCATTTTTATCGGGAGACGTGGGGGAACGCTGGGTGGAAGGAAATTTGTGGCTCCTCTCAGATTCCAGAACTTTCTGCCACAGAAATGTGAGGAACATGTGTTTTTTTAGCCAAATTTTGAGGTTTGCAAAGGATTCTGGGTAACAGAACCTGGTCCGAGCCACACAAGTCACCCCTCCTTGGATTCCCCTAGGTCTCTAGTTTTCAGAAATGCACAGGTTTGGTAGGTTTCCCTAGGTGGCGGCTGAGCTAGAGGCCAAAATCTACAGGTAGTCACTTTGCTAAAAACAGCTCTGTTTTCTGTGATGTGTCCACGTTGTGTTTTGGGGCATATCCTGTCGCGGGTGCTAGGCCTACCCACACAAGTGAGGTACCATTTTTATCGGGAGACTTGGGGGAACATAGATTAGCAAAACAAGTACTATTGCCCCTTGTGTTTCTCTACATTTTTTCCTTCCAAATATAGGAGTGTGTGTAAAAAAGACATCTATTTGAGAAATTCCCTGTAATTCACGTGCTACTATGGTCACCCCGGAATTCAGAGATGTGCAAATAACCACTGCTCCTCAACACCTTATCTTGTGCCCTTTTTGGAAATGCAAAGGTTTTCTTGATAGCAATTTTTTACTCCTTATATTTCAGCAAATGAATTGCTGTATACCCGGTATAGAATGAAAACGCACTGCAGGGTGCAGCTCATTTATTGGCTCTGGGTTCCTCGGGTTCTTGATGAACCTACAAACCCTATATATCCCCGCAACCAGAGGAGTCCAGCAGACGTAACGGTATATTGCTTTCGATAATCTGACATTGCAGGGAAAAGTTACAGATTAAAACGTAGAGAAAAATTGATGGTTTTTTCACCTCAATTTCAATATTTTTCTTTTTCAGCTGTTATTTTCTGTAGGAAACCCTTGTAGGATCTACACAAATGACCCCTTGCTGAATTCAGAATTTTGTCTACTTTTCAGAAATGTTTAGGTTTCTGGGATCCAGCATTGGTTTCATGCCCATTCCTGTCACTGACTGGAAGGAGGCTGAAAGCACAAAAAATTGCACAAATGGGGTATGCCCCAGTAAAATGCCAAAATTGTGTTGAAAAATTGGGTTTTCTGATTCAAGTCTGCCTGTTCCTGAAAGCTGGGAAGCTGCTGAGTTTAGCACTGCAAACCCTTTGTTGATGCCATTTTCAGGGGAAAAACCACAAGCCTTCTTCTGCAGCCACTTTTTCCAATTTTTTTGAAAAAAACGAAATTTTCACTGTATTTTGGCCAATTTCTTGGCCTCCTTCAGGGGAACCCACAAAGTCTGGGTACCTCTAGAATCCCTAGGATGTTGGAAAAAAAGGACGCAAATTTGGCTTGGTTAGCTTATGTGGACAAAAAGTTATGAGGGCCTAAGCGCGAACTGCCCCAAATAGGCAAAAAAAGGCCCGCCACAGGAGGGGGAAAAGGCCTGGCAGCGAAGGGGTTAAAACATTCTGACACGTAGACTGAAATATGCACATTCTGAATCTATGCCAAAATTGTGGCACATTTGACTGCAATATTGATGGAATCAAAGTGGTAACCTGAAAGCATTTTCTACTGAAGATACCGCAGTAAATGAGGAGATTAGATGGCTTCATAACAAAGGAATCTCTCAAGATGGCCACCAGAGAAAAAAAGCCCAAATGTAGCTCAATTATCACCCACATGTAGCCCAAGGTAATTACGACTTTGGTGGATGAAAAAGCCTATCCACCGAAGTCCCGACGGGTAGGTTGCCGCCAATGCTGCCAACTTCACACCGGCCCCATTACGAGTTTCCTGCTGGGTCAGCAGGCAGAAACAGAGTTTCCACCCACTGGCCCAATGGGATATGGCCTACAGCATTGTCGCTGGATCGTAATAGAACCGCCGGCAATGCTGTAGTGCGTTGGGTGCACCAGCAAACTGAACTTTGTGATGGGCCTGGCCAGGGGGGCCCCTACACTGCCCATGCCAAGACATAGGCAGCGCTGCACAGCGGCCCCCCTGGGGCAACCTGCACCCTATTTCTGCCAGCTTTTTCATGGTGGGGTTACTGCCATTAAACCACTGATGGAGAGAGGAGGGGGGGGGGTCGTAATCCCCAAGGCAGATTAGGACCATCAGCACTGCTTGGCCGTCCTGTGGAGGAAAACTAGAAATGCTGGTGGTGCGACTGTGGTGATACCTCCGTGGTCGTATTGTGGCAGTTGGACCTCCACATTGGTGGTGGTCCGACCACAATGGCAACCCTGACGGTCATTAGACCACTAGGGTCATAATAAGGCCGTTAGGCCCTCTTTATGACATTGGTGGTAAATCCCACTTTCTGCCATGCTGACTGCCGCTAACATACCACCAATGCAGTGGATACCCTTTCACCATATTATGACACACACACCAATCTGTCACTATACACCCAGAGACACAACTTTGCTTCACCAAAGGCCAGTGATAAACTGGCGGTACCAAAGCCCACACAGTTAAGCCAACAGAACAACGCCCATCACATTATGACCCACAAATCACCATGGCGGACATTCAGTGGCGGTAAACTATTGGCGGTACATACAGCCACACACAAAATACACACACACAAACAAAACTACACCACATTGGACAATTCAAACTATACATACATGACACCCATACACAAACCACACCCACACACCCACAACACTATAAAACACCCCCCCACATTACCCACAACCCTTTAGAACTACAAACCATTGGCAGGAGACAGACACCACGACCACAGACAAGACCAGAGCCAAACACCACCATCACCTATACACCACCCACGCACCTCACAACACACACCCCAACACCTCACCCTACACACCCTCACCCATAATACTTACACAACACCCATGGCACCACAACGACACCCCAGATTCTCTGAGGAGGAGCTAAGGGTCATGGTGAAGGAAATCATCCGGGTAGAGCCACAGCTATTCGGATCACAGGTGCAGCAGACATCCATTGCAAGGAAGATGGAGCTATGGCGGAGAATTGTCGACAGGGTCAACGCAGTGGGACAGCATCCAAGAACACGGGATGACATCAGGAAGAGGTGGAACGACCTACGTGGGAAGGTGTGTTCCATGGTATCCAGACACCAGGTAGAAGTACAGAGGACTGGTGGTGGACCCCCACCTCCTCCCCCACAAATAACAACATGGGAGGAGCAAGTCTTGGTGATCATGCATCCTGAGGGCCTCACAGGAGTAGCAGAAGGACAGGAATCTGGTAAGTCATATTTTTACTACTATATCCCCCCCACCCTACCTGCAAGCTATCACAAACTCCTAGCCCAACCCTCACACCCATCATCCCAACACCCCACAGATACCCCACTATCACAATCCACACATCCCAAAACTAAGGCCTGCATGTTACACCAATGCATGGACACCCATCACCCAAACATGTCAAGTACGGATACTCACCCAGGCCCCAAAATCACCAATCACACAAGGGCAAAGACAATAAGCCAAGAACAGGAGTAGAGGGTAACTCACACATTTCACAAGATGGCACACACTGATAGAATAACTATGCATTTTCACCCCATGAAGGACCCCTACCCAACGTCACCGGACAGGAGGTGCCACACATATCCAGTCCCCCCAGAGAAGAGGCCCACAGTGACGATAGCAGCTCTGCACGCCTAGATCAAGATGACCAGCCCGGCCCATCAGGGACCTCTGGACAGTCGGTGCCCCTGCCAGTATCACAAACCACCTCTGAACCTCCCCCTCAGGAAACACCACCACAGCACCCACCCAGCGGGCCCAACCCTCTGTCCCCAGGACACGTCAATCAGCAGTGTGTCCATCAATACAGGGACCCCAGGCAAACCCACTAACCCAAGACAATCAGGGACCTGGGGTCAGTGGCAGTGGGCACACGGTTCAGGGGACAGAGGCACAGGATAACAGGGAAGCTGGGAGGACTGCTGTGTGACAGGGGGAGGAAAGGCCCAGGGAACCCACTGTCCACGAGGCACTCTCCCACATCATAGGAGCAAACCACCATTCCCAGGAGACCATGGGCATGGTACTGGCTAAGTTTCAAGAGACCCAGCAGCTGCAGGAGGAACAGTACCTGGGGATCAGGGAGGACTTGAAGTCCATTAACACCCCCCTGGTTACCATTGCAGGTGTGCTGGCACACATGGCCAACACCATAAGGGACCCACCAACGGGCCCCTGACACTAGCCTGAATGATGAACAGCCCTCCACCTCCGGCGGCTCTAGTGGACAGGAGGTCCCGCCACAGGAACAACAGGCCACCAGCACCCCACCCCCTGCAGAAGGAGAACCAGCCTGCAAACGGTCCCTGAGATCCAGGAACAAGACAGAAAACATTGCCAAGACCCCACCAGGAAATAAGACTCTCCTGATTGTCACCCTTCTGTCCCACTATGTCACCCTGACAACCTTGAACTGCCATTACTCCACTTCCTATGGCCCCTTGGACAATGCACCTGTGATACCAATAGACTGGACTCCACCATGGACATTCCTCCACCATCACCCCAGCCCATTACACAGCCCCCTCCACTTATTAGCACAGAAATAAACACCCTTGACTTACAAATCAATCTGGAGTCAGCATGTACTTTCACAAATGTGTTATTGCAACCTCTCAGAAAAATAGCAATGTCAATGTTCATTTTCACATACCAATGTTCGACAGTTGTTGGGCAGCAGTAAACATAGCAGAAGGCAGAAAGGGGTACCCAGATCTGTGAAATGGAAAGCCAAAGTGAACTATCAGTGTCCATACATAGAGGTAAAGGGGCAGAATCAAGCAATGTCCTACTGTAGTCTGATATGAGAGGAGCAGTGCCAGTCTCTTACCTGTGTCTCACTGGAAGTATTGCATGATGATGTTGTTTCGGTTGTCTATATCTTCTTCTTTTGCCTCCTCTTCTTCACTGTCCACAGGCCCCACAGCTGCTACAAGACCAACATCAGGCCCATCCTCCTGCAGAAAAGCCACCTGGCATTGCAAAGCCAGGTTGTGCAACATACAGCATGCCATGATGATCTGGCACACCTTTTTCAGTGATTAGTATAGGGAGCCACCTGTTAAATGGAGGCACCAGAACCTGGCCTTCAGGAGGCCAAAAGTCTGCTCCATTATCCTCCTAGTTTGCCCATGTGCCTCATTGTAGCGTTCCTCTGCCCTTGTCCCGGGATTCCTCACTGGGGTCAATAGCAAATATCAAGGTACAACTGTTAGACACACACCAACCCTTAGGGACTCTCCCATACCCAGACACCTATTTAAACTGTGTGGGGAACATGGGCTCACCTATTAACCACACACGGTGCTTCTGGAGTTGGCCCATCACATAAGGGATGCTGCTATTCCTCAAAATGTTAGCGTCATTCACAGAGCCAGGATACTTGGCATTCACATGGGAGATGTACTGGTCTGCCAAACACACCATATGCACATTCATGGAATGGTAGCTTTTGCGGTTTCTGTACACCTGTTCATTCCTGCGTGGGGGGACAAATGCCACATGTGTACCATCAGTTGCACCAATGATGTTGGGGATATGTCCCAGGGCATAGAAGTCACCTTTCACTGTGGGCAAATCTTCCACCTGAGGGAAAACAATGTAGCTGCGCATGTGTTTCAGCAGGGCAGATAACACTCTGGACAACACGTTAGAGGACATTGGCTGTGACATCCCTGATGCCATGGCCACTGTTGTTTGAAAGGACAAGTGCCCACAGGGCAGGAAATGGAGTACTGACAGGACCTGCACTAGAGGGGGGATTCCTGTGGGATGGCGGATAGCTGACATCAGGTCTGGCTCCAACTGGGCACACAGTTCATGGATTGTGGCACGATCAAATCTGTAGGTGATAATGATATGTCTGTCTTCCATTGTTGACAGATCCACCAGGGGTCTGTATACCGGAGGATGATGCCATCTTATCATCTGCCCCAGCGGACGTGCCCTATGGAGGAGAAGGATGAGCAGAGGGTCATACACCACGTAGGTTTCACAAGGGTATTTTGAACAATTGTGATGTAATCGGTGTGTTGTGCTGTCTGTCAATATTCCTGCACAAAAGTGATGTGACGCAATTAGTTGCCCTGCCATGTGGCCCCCTGAAATGGCGGTGCCTGATCTTTAAGGAGGGACAAAGGGAAATGAGGTAACAGCGCTGGTGTTGTGCAGGGTCGTGGTAGGCGGATGAAGACAGTGGCGCAATTCAGCATTGGTTATCATTGGTCCCTATGGGTTCCAGGAGCCAATGATGATGTACGCCGGCGGTGATGGTACGCACCGCCGCGGACGTGACCGCCATTTTATATCTGTTCACTCACTTGATATCTGACCTTCAACAGGAAAGGACCTACACTCCAAGCGCTGCTGTGACCTGAGTCTGGACGCGACAATGGCTACAGTGTCTGGGGAAAGGGCCCCTGCCTTCACTGTGGAGGAGTTGGACAACCTGGTGGCTGGGGTCCTCCCCCAGTACACGCTACTTTACGGTCCTCCATTCAAACAGGTGAGTACACTGTGAGCATGATGGATGGGACATGAATGTATGGAGTGGTGTGGATGGAAGATACAGGGGGGGAGTGGGCAGAGGCCAGCATGTGAGGATGGTCAGTGTATGTGTTTCTGGGCCAGGGTGGGAAGTTGTGGCCAATGAGTAAGAAGAACCGGACGGGGGAGTAAAATCCACTTTTCCTCTAGGTCAACGCCTAACAGAAGAAGGGTATTTGGCGTGCCATCGCCAAGGGAGTGCGGACCCTCTGGGTCTATCATAGATGGAGCACTCACTGCCGCAAAAGATGGGAGGACCTGTGCCGCAGGAGCAAGAGGATGGCGGAGGCCTAGCTGGGGATGGCCTCCCAACATGGAATGGGTGCCCGTCGCACCATGACCCCCCTGATGTACCGGATCCTGGCAGTGGCATATCGTGAGTTGGATGGGCGCTTGAGGGCATCAAGTGAGTACAGTCTCATTCAGCTGACTCTGAGCGCTTTATGAGGATTCTGGGTGGGATAAGTGGGCTGTGGGTTACCCCAAGCCAGGGCAAACATGCCAGGGTAGATCCATTGTTAGGCAGGCTCAGTGGCACTCCAACCCCAATAGTGGTAGTGCCCATCTACAACCAGTCAGGCTCCTGTGGGTTCCAGGTGTGCATCAAATGGGTCTAGGCACCGTCCCCCATGGGCATGTGATTTTCCCCTGAACTGTTAGTGCATGGCCTAGTGCATAGGGCTGCTCCCTGTGTGTTGTGTCTGCCAACGGCAGTGTTGTTGCAGGCATTGACCATATCTTTCCTGTCTGTCCTCCCCTTTTTGTTTTGTCACCCTGTCCTTATGTGCATTAGCATCATCTGGTGGAGGAGCATTGGCAACGGAGCAGGAGGGAGCTGCAACCCACATGGCTCAGCAGGGTGAATGTACGGAGTCTGAAGGCACCAGTGTGATAGAGGGCGAGGGGAGCTCCACGACCGGGGCAGGAGGAGACACCAGTGACAGCGACTACTCCTCTGATGGGAGCTTCCTTGCGGTGGCGGGCACCTCTGTGCCCACCGCATCAACAGGTACAGCCGCCACCCCCCCTGCCAGCACCGCCCTCCCAGCAGCCCCTCAGCGTGTCAGGAGGGTGGGCATCTCCTTCGCCCCAGGTACATCAGGCTCTGCCCCAGTCAGCCCTGCTGCCCTCAGTGAGGAGGCTATTGACCTCCTGAAATACCTCCCTGTTGGGCAATCAACCATTCTGAATTCCATCCAGGGTGTTGAGAGGCATTTGCAGCAAACAAATGCATACCTGGAGGGCATTCATTCTGGCGTGGCAGCCCAACAGAGAGCATTTCAGGCTCTGGCCTCAGCACTGATGGCAGCCATTGTCCCTGTGTCCAGCCTTCCCCCTCCAACTTCCACTACACAGACCCAATCCCCTCTACCTCAGCGTATCCCAAGCACACCATCAGACCAGCATGCACACTCATCAACACACAAGAGTGGACATGGCAAACATAAGCATCACACATCCCACAGGCCCTCAAACAAGCACCATCCCCATTCAGACACACCAACATCCACTACCTCCACTGTGTCCCCATCCTCCACGTCCTCCTCCTCCCTCCCAGTCTCGTCTCCACTCACACCTGCATGCACTACATCCTCAGCCACTACCTCCATCACCAGCATGCCCATAACCACACACCACTCACGTGCAATCACCACCCCCACTACCATTCACACATCCCCTGTGTCCTCTCCCAATGTGTCTGTGAGCCCTCCTTCCAAAGTACACAAACGCAGGCACACAGCCACTCAACAGCCATCTACCTCACAACAGCCTCATGCACCCTCACACAAACTCAGCAGACATACACATCCTACAACCACTACATCTTCCTCCACTCCCAAACCCCCTCCATCTTCCCGTCCCAGTGTGTCTAAAAAACTTTTCCTCACTAACATTGACCTCTTCCCTACACCTCCCTCAGTCCTTCCCTTAGGGCCAGGATGTCCAGATCCCAGCCCAGCACCTCAGCCATGAAATCTTCTAGCACTGTGGTCCCTGCAAGTCCAGTAACATCACGGGCAGCACCCATCAGGGCTGCCAGTGTGCCTATTCCGCCACCTGCCAAGGTGAAGAAGGGGACCAAATGCCGTAGGGAAAAGCTGCACCAACCACTCAGCAAAGCCTCCTCCAAGACAAAAGAGGACAGTGCCAAGGTCCCAGCAGCGACTTCCAAGGTGGGGAAGGGACACAAGGCTAAAGGGAAGTCAGCTCAGGGCACAGAGCCTCCAGGTGAGGGACTGGTGTCACCCCCTTCTGCAAGACAGAACAGCAACCTGTATGGCGGTGGCCACAGCCACCTGCATCGCCAGCTACACCGCCACCTGCACGTCTGCTGCCTCTGCTACAGTCGCCAGCATCATCCCCAGTGGGCAGCCATCCAAGGCTGCAGGAGACGTCCTGCTGTCTCCCTCCACAGGTGCTGACACATGCGCCACCGGCAGCATTTACGCGCAGACACCGCCGCAAACACCCCCACCTGCCCCGCGATGTGCACAGACAGTGCCACCACAGCCGACATGAACATCATCCCCAGTGGGCAGTTGTCTGAGGCTGCAGGAGACATCCTGGACCCTGCACACACTACATGAGGCACCACAACCAGCACTGGCAGTACCAGCATTTGGCAGGCAAAGTCGCCGCAGGGTGGAGTGTGTCTCTGCCTCCATGGAGTATCATGCTACCTGTTCCCAGAAAATCTTGTGGCTCTGATACCCAGGTAAGGGAATGGGAAATGCCACACACCATGTGCAGCACTCTGGGCACCAAGCCCCCTCCAGAACCAGTGGAGAAAAGCATCCACTACCCCAGTCCTTGACAGGATGAAGCACTCTGGGCACCAAGCCCCCTCCAGAACCAGTGGAGAAGAGCATCCACCACCCCAGTCCTTGGCAGGATGAAGCACTCTGGGCACCAAGCCCCCTCCAGAACCAGTGGAGAAGAGCATCCACTACCCCAGTCCTTGGCAGCATGAAGCACTCTGGGCACCAAGCCCCCTCTAGAACCAGTGGAGAAGAGCATCCACTATCCCAGTCCTTGGCAGGATGAAGCACTCTGGGCACCAAGCCCCCTCCAGAACCAGTGGAGAAGAGCATCCACTACCCCAGTCCTTGGCAGGATGAAGCACTCTGGGCACAAAGCCCCCTCCAGCACCAGTGGAGAAAAGCATCCACTAGAGACACTGTGGCCTTGCACTCCCCAGGGCCAAGCAGTGGGCAAACCACCCACTTGAGAGACTTGAGAGACTGGGGCATTGCACTCCCCAGGACAATCAATGGGCAAAGCACCCACCTGAGAGACTTGAGAGACTGTGGCATTGCACTCCCCAGGAGCAATCAGTGGGCAAACCACCCACTTGAGAGACTTGTGAGACTGTGGCATTGCACTCCCCAGGAGCAATCAGTGGGCAAACCACCCACTTGAGAGACTTGAGAGACTGTGGCATTGCACTTCCCAGGAGTAAGCAGTGGGCATGGATCCCCCTCATGGAGCAGTGGCATGATCCCATCATCCGGCTGAGGTGCCCCCCTCCCCTTCCCCCTAAGGTGCCTGTTGTTTTTACCTGATGCCCCAGCAGTGTTCTCTCCGTTTTGAAGAAGGTATCATGTGGGGGCTTCACCCATGCATTTTGGGACCAATGGTCCACGGACAATGAATGAAACACTATCCAGACTTGTGCAGTTGCTGTACATATTTGTAGATATTGATCTTTTACAGACCTGTTGCCCTATCTGGATTTTCGATGATTACACTTGTTACAATCATTTCATTTGGTCCTTGCGTTCTTCCAGAGGGTTACGGGGTGTATATGTAATGTTGATGCATGTATTTGTGTGTATGGTGTTGTGGGTGAGGTTGGGGGTGGTGGTGTTGCGTGTTGCGTGTGTTTCACTCTCTTTGTCCCCCTCCGCTGTGTGCTAGGTGCAGTACTCACCGTAGTCGTCGCCGCCGTCTTTGATGTTCCTGGTAGAAGAGGAGGTAAACCAACATTGGTAACACCTGTAGTTCAGGCTCCATGGCGTCCTGGTTCCTCGTTGGGTGTAGAGAGGTGAGTGGTTTCTGTTCCAAGTACTGTTTCCGCCATGATTTTGTTGGCATTGGTACTGCCCCGGAAAAGCTGGCGGATTGCTGCCTTGTAATATAGTGGGCGGTACATTGTCTTCCACCTGTCTGTTGTCAGTTACTGCCGCATTTTTTGTTTCTACCGCCGTGGGGGTCGGTGTGTTAAAGTGGCTGTCTGTGTTGGCGGTTTCCGTCATGGTCGTGATTCATTTTTTTTGTCCGCTGGCCTGTTGGCGGTATTACCGCCGCTTTAACACAGACCGCCAGAGTGATAATGAGGCCCATAGTAATGTGTTTTATATGTCCTGACAGTCAAATATTCCCCCAAAAAATGTCACTGTTGCAAGGCCAGTCCCTCTCATAGGTTAACATGGGGGCTACCTTTAAATATGATTAAAGTGTAGATTCCATTTGGGAGCGAATAGACATATGGAGTTTGGGGTCTCTGGGCTCCCAACTTAAAAATACATCTTTTAGCAAAGTTGATTTTAAGATTGTGTGTTTGAAAATGCCACTTTTAGAAAGTGAGCACTTTTTTGCTTATACCATTTCTGTGACTCTGCCTGTTTGTGGATTCCCTGTCTGGATCAGTTTGACAGTTGGGCTGGTTGCATCTCACACTAGACAGTGACACAAAGGGAGCTGAGGTGTAGTCTGCATTTCCTGATGAGTCATCTGTGCTAGGAGAGAGGGGAGGAGTGGTGGTCACTCACACCTGAAAGGGCTGTGCCTGCCTTCACACAATGCAGTCTCCAACCCCCTGGTGAGTGTCTGGGGCCTGGCCTGGGCAAGGCAGGATTTCACAATCAAGAGAGACTTTGCTTTGAAGTAGGCTTACTTCAAAGGAGAAAATAGGTATAAGAAGGGCACCCAAAACCACAGACTTTAGAACACTTCTGGAAACCAAGAGGAACCTCTGCCTTGAGAACAGCTGAAGAGCTGAGTAAAAATAGCTTCCATGCCGGTGACTGTGTCTTGTGGAGCTATCCTGCAGTTGCTGCTTCTGACAGAGTAAGATGGCAAAGACTGGACTTTGTGTACCTTCCATCTTGTGAAGATCTCCAAGGGCTTGATTTAGAGCTTGCCTCCTGTTATTTGAAGTCTCAGTGATAGCAAAGACTTCTGTCTGCCAGCACCTAGAGTCTCTGGAGAGACTCCTATCCTGCCAAGTGGTGCCCATCCAGTTACTGGGACCCTGAAAGGAGAAGCTGGCAGCCTAAGAGAAAGAAATCCAAGCACAGAATGCCGTGCGGCTGAAAGATCGACATGCCGCCTGCTTCACAGCTGAAAATCGATGCTCGCCTGCAACGCAACCGGAAGATCGATGCACAGAGCTGGGGAAATGACGCATAGCATCGCTGACAGAGGCTGCGGAGATAGCAACCTGCGCTGCGTGGTTTTTGGATCATCATGCGGCTGGATTTCCGATGCAAACACTGCTGGCCGTGTAAAAATGATGCAAGGCCTGCCTAGACCCGAGAGTGCTGACTGGATCGACGTATCGCTCTCCTGTGGAGAGAAGAAACAATGCATCGCTCTCCTGTGGATAGAAGAAACAACGCACCTCGAACAGACGAAAGGAAAAATGATGCAAGGTCTCGCTTGTGAGTGAAATCAACGCATCGCAAGCCCTCTTTGATGCACACTTGCCCGTGCAAGGTTATTTTTGACACGCCCAAGGTACATTTTCACGCTAAAAGTGTTAGTGTGTGTTTAAAATTACATGAGAACTCTTTTTGCATTTTTAGTGATAACGACTTGTGTATTGTGGATTTTTGTCGTTTTGGTCTTGTTTTGTTTAGATAAACATTTTCTATTTATCTAAACCTGTGTTGTGTCATTTTGCAGTGTTTTCATTTAAGTTACTATGGTGGTCATTTTGACCTCGGCGGTCTTTTTTCCAGACCGCCGAGGTCGGGGGAGACAGAATACCGCCATTGCCGGTGGTATTCATGCCTCCCTATTCCGACATTTCCGCTGGGCCAGCGGAAATGGCACATCAACATTGCTGCCGGCTCGTAATAGAGCAGGCGGCAATGTTGATGTGCAGCGGGTGCAGTAGCACCCGTCGCGCATTTCACTGCCCGAAATTCGGGCAGTGGAATGCGGGACGGGGCTACGTCTGGGGGCCCCTGCACTGCCCATGCCAAGTGCATGGGCAGTGCAGGGGCCCCCAGGGGCCCCGTGCGTCCCCTTACTGCCAGCCTTTCCTTGGCGGTGTCTACTGCCACGGACAGGCTGGCGGTCGGGGACTCATAATCCCCAGGGCAGCAGTGCTTGCACCGCTGCCCCGGGGATTATGACCGCCAGGCGGAAACCTGGCAGGAAAATGGAGGGGCCGGCGGTATGGCCATGGCTTTTGCGCCACTGTCATACTTGCTGGCGGGACACCGCCAGCCTGTTGGCGGTGTTCCCGTCAGCAAACCGCCGGCCGCCAGGGTCGGAATGACCCCTATGTGTGTTGGTACAAATACTTTACACCTAGCACTCTGAAATTAAGCCTACAGCTTTTGCCAAGCTACCAAGGGGGAAGCAGGGGTTAGCTGAGGGTGATTCTCTTTTACCCTGACTAGAGTAAGGGTCCTTGCTTGAACTCAGGGTAACCTGACTGCCAACCAAAGACCCCATTTCTAACATGGGGTCAATATGCTGTCTGACTGCTGCTGTATGTGTGTATGGTGTTGGGGCTGGGGGTGTTGCGTGTGTATGTCACTCTCATTTTCCTCCCCACCTCCCCTGTGTGCTAGGCAGCTGTACTCACCGTGGTCGTCTTTGCCACCTGGCGGTCAGTGTGGTAAAGTAGCTGTCTGTCTGAGCTCTTTCCGCCATGGTCATAATTTGGCGGTATTTACTGAGAGCCTATTTACAGTATTTCCGCCACTTTTTCACCAATCGCCAGGGTTGTAATGAGAGCCTTAATGTTTTAATTTTTTTTGCAATTGTATATAGCGCAGACTTGACCCGAAGTATTTAAGTGCTTTAAGTGCGTTACATGGGTATTAGTTACATTACACAAGAACACATTAGGCATGGGGAGTTTAGGCCAGAGACACAGAATGTCGAGCTGACGCTGAAACTTGATCCTGGCTCCCTAGTTGCAATGTCTGCAGCTCTGTCCTTAACACCACATTCTCTCCCTTAAGTGCAACATATAATCAAGCAATCAACTGGTTAAAAAAACATCAAGAAAGCAAATAATTTAAAAGTGCTTTTTCACTATTTGAGAACTAAGACAATTTGTCCTCATTTTATTTTTTTAGACCACTAACCATAATTTCTATGGAAATAAATACAGAATGCTGTTTATTAGAATACTGTGGGGAGACAGAGGCATGGATTCAGATAATTGAGGGCAGGGAGGAGGGTGCAGAGACAACAGGTTGACAATGCTGGGCAGGTGGGAGGTGCAGTGGCAGCACAAGGGACCAATGAGGGGAGGGAAAAGGGGTCCAGGGACAACAGACCAACCATGCAGGACAGGCAAGAGAGATATTGCCAATATAACAAACCAAAAGGGCAAAAGGAAGAGGCTATGGCAGTACAACTATACATGCCAACAGACCTGAGTCAGGCAGGAGACTCCTGATGTTTTTAAGCCCAAAAGGGCTTTATTGTAACTGTCGCCTGCCTAAAATCTCCTCAATGTAAATCAATTAGGTAAATCAATTCCCCAGTTTTTTTTTTCAAAATCTCTATTTTACTATGTTCAAAATGTTGGTGAGTATAGTATATTGGATCACTGAGGGCAGGAGGAATGTGGTAGGCATATGGATTAGTATAACAGAGGGGAGGAGGGAGATGGGCAGGGGCACAAAACTGAGCTAACAGGTCAACTGTCAGGTTTTGCAGCAACACCATACACCACAACAGACCATGGAAAGCAATAGGGAGTGGAAAGGGCCATGAACATGGACAATAGAGAGCAGAGGAGAAAGAGGCAAGGGCAACAAACTGACCATACCGGACAGATAGGAGGGACAATGGCAGCTATCTGACCAGGAAGAGCGAGGGGGCAGGGGCATGACAAACAGACCAGATAAGGCAGGAGGAAGAGGATAGGGCTCTACACATGGAAAAGGTGGGCAGGGAAAAGGGGGCAGGGCTGGAGCAGCAAGCTGACCATGTAGGGCAGACGGGATGGGCAATAGAAGTACAACACACCATGAAGGGAAACAGTGAGACTATAATGGCATATACACAGAGAATGGATGGAAGGTGGGATCATAGTCAGCAAGCTGACTGCACTGTAACGTAGGCTCTCATTATCCTAATGAGACTACTGGATTTTTGGGCGGCAGGATCGTTCGCAGTGTGGGGGACTGAGTCTGACCCACGGTGAAGGACCCTTGTCACCCCAAATCCGGGTTATGTTCCGGCTAACTAGCAGTGCCTCATCTCTCCCAAAGGGAAGAGACAATTGGGCAGCCGAGCGCATGACATCTTAGTGCTTCCCAGTGAAGTCGTGGTCACTCAGGTCACAACCAGTTCTCTCGTACAAAGTGCGGTCTCATATATAAATGACAAAGGCAGTTTGAGTTTTAAAAATTGGTTTAATAAAACAACTGCATTTTAGATAATAAGGCGTGAGCCGCAATAACCAGAACCATACAACACAGTAGGATTGAAATAGTAACGAGGAGAGTGAAACATAAGAATAAGGCTATCATATTGTAACTAAGTTATGTTCTCTCTCTTTTGAGCACAGCAGGTGAAGCTCTAAGCCTGCCTTTCTGGTTCCCCTGGGAGGACATCAACCCTCATACCTGAGCAAAGGCCTGTGCTCTGGATCAGCATCTGCAACAGGGCAGTCACCATCTAGTTGTGGGTTCCTGGTCTGAATCTCCCTCTTACGTGTACCAGGTCTAGAAAGTGTTTTTATAACTAACACCCCGGTGTTCTAAGAAATGGCCCTACGTACGGATGTGTACTTTCTTCGAACCATAAAGACTAAACTTCTACCATGTCTATCGGCAATGTACCAGACTGTATCCTTGACTGAAGCACAGAGCGAGCAAGAATGTATTGTTTGAGAACAGTGCTGAAGTAAGCTAAACAGTGTGATAGAAGAAAATAAAACAAAACCGTGAAACTGGTTATTGTAAAATAACAGTGCGAGGCTACATAAAATGCATCTAGGGCAAAGGGCACAGAGGCCTAATACGTTAAGCAAACGCGCAAAAAGCGACATTAAAAATGGCTACACTACACCCTCCCCTTGTCGGTAGAAAGTGGTTTAAGCCGAAGCTAAAAATGCCCTAAGCTAAAAAATTATTAAAACCCTATAAAATTTCAACAAGTTAAGAGGACACCAAAGCATATCAATCCTCAATTTGAAAAATGCGCATGCAGCAAAATGCCAAATTTATATGACAATGTCAATTTAGAATAAATTCAATTCAAACTGTGGTCATGGAAAGCAGGAGATTCTCCACTTCGGCAGATGACAAAACCGGAAGATCCACGCCAAAGACTATTAGGGAGCAGGTGTGTTCCAAAGCCCCAGTGTCAACCAAGGTGGCATCCCGAGCAGAGCCTGTAAACGAGTTAATATCAACTTCCTCCAGGAAGGGTATCTCATAAGTAGCTTCTCGAAGCAAACGCAGACGCAGCGCGCATGTCTGGTAATGAGCCCTCATCGGGAACATCAACAGATCAGCATCAACCACCGGGGACGCTGCTGTGAGAGACAGACGTCTAGTGCATGTTCAATAGAGCACCATAGGCATGGAAACACGGGCTCCACACAATCCAAAACCAGTCTGAATGACAGAGACCAGTCACACCCCAAATGTTCCAGGAGTGTTGCTCCAAAGTGCTGCATCATGCGTTCACGACACAGCTGCGCTGATGGGAGCGCCCACATTCATCCTTGTTTCAGCGGGACAGCCATTGCGGAAAAACAACAGCAACAGCAAAATGCCAGCTAATAAAGCCAAAGTTTTCGGAAATCCCCCAAAAATGCTTCCGAAAATTTAATGAATAGCCAAAGGTATTAAGCCAAATATGGAGGAGATGGTGTGAATGAAACCAACACCAACAGGTTTAAAAAAATGTGCTGATCCAGCCGTGCTGGACGCATTAAATATACGTCCCAAGAGTTCACCAAAGTGGCTCGGGAAGTTGGTATTTAACAGGGACTGTATTTCTGCTGATGACCTTGCCACCTGAAGTGCGTAGGTCTCGCGTGTAGATGTAAGGGCCACATGCCTCTGAAACAATAAAGCCTTCAGTCTACTTAACTTGTCGAAATTCACCTTGGAAGTAGCAATGTGAGGCCAAATATCCGCTACCTCCCTCATTTTAGTGGGGTAAAACAACACACTCCCCCAGCAAGTAACAACCTTAGTGACTGAAACAACGTAAACTATTCCAGCCCGCATGCCACAACAGTCTTCAATAATGAGGAGGACGTAGCTGCCGTTTGAAAGCACCTGGAATGTGCGTTTAATCAAGGGGACCGGAACTCCTTTCAGATAGCAAGCCAAGTTCGCCACCGAGGCATAACACGCCCCATGCAAGGACAGCTGCTTACAAATCATCGAATGGCTGACTGAAGTCTCGCATTCACTACCGATAAGAAATACTTCTTTCATACCATTGAGACATTTGTATAAGAAGGGAAGCTCCCACACCTCATGGATGTAACTATATCCCAACTTTTCATATCTGCCCACCGGAACATGTTTCAGACAAGAAGTGAATTGTAATGTAGAAATAGGCAGATTAATAACCCTGTGTATAAACCACTCCGCAGAGGGAATCTCGGCCACGGTAAAAGGCAATCTTTCTAACTTTTCAATGTTAAGCATGACATAAGTCGCCTCCTTCTTAGCCATTAGTTGTTGTTGTCGCGTTAAATTAAAGGAAAAAAATATGTCCCTGGCACTGATGTGCTGCCACGGAACGCGACCCCCCTTCAACGTCTGAAGTGTCCAACCCATCTGCATAATGGACCTGGTCTGACTCTGTCCATGAAATAAATAAGACATATCAGATCGTATAATGTCTATAGCCGAAGAAACAATGTTGTCAATTGTATATATTTGGTCGGACAAGGTGTGAATTCCATTATCCACAACAGCTATCTGCCTTAACCGTGCTGCAGCCTCCTGCTGGGAAAGTTCCATATTTCATTGTATACTTCATACAAGAAACGCTTCCTACGTGGTGTCTTCGGGCCTGACAAAATCTTGTAAGTCAGTGTTATTAGACAGGAGAGTGAGATGTATCTTAACTGCATCTAGCGAGGATGGTTTTAACCATTGCTGGCACAATTTTCCCACACTATATGAAGTAATTATTTCAGCATGTTATGGTGATAAATAGCGAGGGTCTGATCTACTTGTCCGGAAACCCCCTGTGGAGGTGACAAAACGTTGATGACACCCGTTGGTGTCTATGGGCCACAATAACCACCATTCTGGACGTGTCAATGAAGTGTTAAATGTGCCATTCATGACCCATTCTGTAAGTTCACTAAAAGTGGCATTGACGTATTTCTGCCAGTTACTAAATTTTGCAGGGACAGGTATACAAGGCATGCTCAATTCTCTGATTGTTGCTAAGCCCAAACAGCTAGTCTGTTGTACTGTTTCATTAAAAAAAAAAATTTGCACAGGAATGAGACATGCTCTAAACAACGTCTCTCTACCCTTTGTTTGCCAGTGTTGTGTTCTCCAAACACTTTTCAACAAAGAAAACAAAGGATTCTGAATATATGAATTTCGTGTTAGTCAACAACATGTGTTTATCTTTAGACAGAGTTAACCTAAAATAATATGACTTAGCATTCGTTTGATGAGGCCCAGAAAAATACGTAAATTTAGCAAAGTAAGTTTTGGAACTCCCTTGTGGGGGAGTTGGGCAATGTTCCCATTGCGTATAATCAAATATTGTTTTTGGACTACTTGCTTTGTGTATGAAGTGGTGCCCATAATAATTATAGCTGAACATGTCACCATAATTGTCTTTAAACTGGTAAACATCTTCATTTTCATAGACAGTATAATATTGCAATTCTGTCATCATTGAATTCACTGTCTTCACATCCCAATCATCAGATACAATGCCTGGTATTACTATATCATTCATAGATAACTTTAGGACATACGCTATTTGAATTATTTCAGTGGGACCGTATCTATCAAACATTACTTTATCCCACACAATCCCATCCGGAATTGGTACTGCAGAAATGTTCACAAAGAACAAGTCTCTTCGGACCCTATGTGATGAAATATGTGGTTTCAACACCTCCTCCAACTGTTCAACCGCTGATCTCTCTGGAAGAAAATGACCATGTATCAACAGAAAAAAGGTAATCACAAACCCAATCCAAAGAAAAATTGCTAGCATAGTCAATAAGAGCCACAGGTCAGTAGTTGAAGAGGCAAACGAGTCCGATAGACCATCGTTGTTGCTGGCAAAGTACCCAGAGGCAGTTCGTGCAAAAGGCGTCGCCATATTCACTGGAGGAGTTGGTGTTTCTCGCGGTGGTATACTGTAGATAGCACCATCCGTCACATCAGTATTCATGGTGACTCGATCAAATGTTTCGAAGTTATTCGTTGTCAGTGGAACTAATGCGAGATCATCATCCACCCTCCCCAAGCTCGGAGAGGCAACAGTGCTGGTATAGATAACTTGAAGAGGAACATCTTCCCCAGTAGTGAGAGGGATTCGGGAACTACTGGATGTTCCTCTTGGTCTGCTGTGCAGAATCGGCCACATGTTGTAACTTGACATTGTCAATAGAAACAAAGCGATTTTCTTTGGCACCTGGCAACGGTGGTAAAATAACAGTTCTTGTTCCGTGTCTCCCCAACACAGGGACTGGTGCTCGATAAGAAGGGCCAAATTCTTTTTTCACTGTGACCTTTTCACGCACAAGATCCCCAACTCTGGGAATCCAGCCGGTAGGTGTTACTGGCACATCCTTAATTCCTGTGGAGGCGGCACTTTTATAAGAGTTATCTTCATGGAACTGCTGTAATTCCTGCAAATCAGTGACATGATCATTTATGTCAAATGGCGTTTCCGCCGCCTCCACACCAGGACCATCAAGATCTGGAACAAACATTTGTGTTCCGAACAGGCACTCATATTAAGTACGACCCCCCAGGGACCTTCTAGGCAGGTTTTTTAGTGCTCTCTCAACTCCATACAGGTAGGTTAGCCAACTACGACCCGTACCTAAGACTCTGGCTGTTAAGGATTGCTTTAAATCATGGTTTAATCACTCCACGACAGAATTTCCCTTAGGATGAAATGGAGTCGAGTACCTGAGTTGGACCCCCAATGAAGCCATGGTGTCCCTGAATGCCCTTGAGGCAAAAGCAGGGCCCTGGTCCGAATGGAATGCCCCAACTGCATATGTACCGACAAAGACTCGCAAATCTTTAATAACAGTCTGAGCATCAGCTGAGCATTGTGGCCACACCCACACAAATCTGGAGCAAGAATCAACAGCGACTAGTATATATTTGTATGCACTATCTGGTGTTAGTGGACCGCAATGATCCAAGTACACACATTGTAATGGTCTGTTGGATATAAGAGGGGTGTCTGCGGCGGGCGCTTAGCTGTTGAAACTTTAATTTGTTGACAGATGTCACAACAAAACACATACTGCTTAGTCTCTTTATAGAGACCAGGCCACCAGTAACGGGCCTGTAATAACGAAATTGTAGCGGCCACGCCAGCATGTGCATATGCCACTCCCTCATGTGCTGCCTTAATCAATTGTGGTCTTACAGCTTTATTGGGGATGTCGCGTACGCCTACGCTAGGAATTTTAACCTCAACGTTCAGCATACTCCCCATGAAGTATTGGTATTTATTAGGAAATCCCTTAGGATAAGGCATGCCATTAACCGTAGCTTTTATGGCAGCCAGAATCTCTGTGTCTGGTTTGGAACTCGAACGAGTCACTGCAGCTACAGTGGCAACTGCCACTGCCGACCTTGCGGCTTCGTCAGCCAAAGTATTTCCAGCAACGTGTATTCCAACGCGCTAGTGTCCAAGTGTATGCACAACATGGACTTTGGGCAGCATCTCTTTCAAGTCTGCTACCTTCCCCCACAGTAGTCTGTGTTTTATGGTGTTGCCTTTCGAATCTCTGAACCCATTCAAGCGCCTGTAATGTAGATATTCATTAAAAGACTGGACGCAATAATACGAATCACAAACAATCAGTGTGAACTGCATCGGATCTGTATGTTCTAGTGCCATTAGTAGAACTTTTAGCTCAGCTAATTGTGCTGTACAATCCCCTAAGGTCTGTGTATAAGTATGTTGGGGGCAGAACTTCTCCCCCTCCATATAGCTGCTCACTACCGCACATGCAGCTGAATATTGGTGTTTTGTCCCAATCGCCGGTTGCGCAGAGCCATCGATGTACATGACTACTTGATACTGATCAATAGGCAATGTGTCATTGGGGACTGGATATTCAACTTCATATTGCAGAAATTCCTGAGTTTGTAACTTTGGGTCAAAAATGTAGTCTACATCAGTGGCTGTTAAAGACGCAGCCCATTGTATCCATTGCGGGTGAAGTGCTTTTGCATTTGGAATGCTAGCCTTTGTAACAGCCTCGAGGGCCGGAATAGGAGAAACGACAATAATGCGTTTCCCCTGGGCAAGAGGTCTTTCTTTAATAACAGCCATCTGTACAGCAGTGAGAATTTTCTCTGTGGGTGCAAATCGTTGTTCAGCATCCGAATACAAGTGTGACTTGTATCCTATCAGGACTGTCTCACCTTCATTAAATGTGACATAAGTAAACCCAATGGCCCCAGCTATCACCCTGATGACCAAATCCATCTTATTGTCCAGTGTAGGTAGATGTTTCGCTGCTAGCATAACTGTTTGTAGCTCCCGAAGAGTATGTGTATGTTCAGTTGTCCAGAATTTGCTAAAAAATCAGGACGTATTAATTCATATAAAGGTTTTATGCGTGTAGCATAATCAGGAATGTATAATCTGCCAAAATTTAGAAAGCCCAACAATGATTGGAGTTTCTTAATCGTATTTGGTGGTTGCAACTGTGCACACTTTTCTAAGAATTGTGGCGCTAGACTCTTACCTTCATTCAACAGCTCATATCCCAGGAATATGACGCTGAGGAAGGGAATTTTTGATTTTTTAAAGTTACATTTGTAGCCAACTTCGGCAAACCCTACAACAATGCGGGCTACCCGTCTTAAATGTTGTAGCAACTCGTCATCCATGAGATATAAATCATCCACATATGACAATGCTTCAGGGTCCAACTCGTGTAAAATTTCAGTCACCTGAGCTGCAAACAGTCCTGGGCTGTTCTTATACCCCTGAGGCAAACAACAGAATTTTTTTCTGGGAGCCCAGCGCGCTAAAGCTTGTTAAATCTCTGCTTTCAGGTGCTGTATTCTGGCAGAAGAATCCATTCGAGATATCCAAAGTCGTTTTATACTTTTTCCGAACTATGTTGCTCATCAGTGCAGCGCTATGTGAATTCTGTATAGCATATGTACATCTATGTCCATTCAAATGTCTGTAGTCTAAGACTATTCTATATGAATGGTCCGGTTTAGCTATAGGGAATAAGGGATTATTCATCGGTGAGACACAGGGTTCAACTACTCCCTGGTATTCTAATTGTGTAAGTATTTCTCTCACCGGTGCCCTTGCTTCATGTTTTATGGGATACTGCGGTTGTGGCTGAGGTTCACCTTTAATTGGAATTACATGATATGGAGAATCCCTATCCCACCCTATGTGATTTCTACATAAGGCAGGTGCTTGTGCTAGAGCCCATTTGATGCAATAGGACTCTGCGAGTTCCCCTGGAACAAAAGGCGAGAAGGAAGGTTTAATAACCTCCTCCCCAACTGGGCAGGTGCGGACAAAATCAGGTGGCCAATCTTGTTCAGCCAGCAAGATGTCATATATCTTAACTACACGATCCCAAAAGATTGCAAGTATAGTGCTCTCAATGTCTCCTTCCAATTGTAAAGTCACCGTATATACCCTATCAGGCTCTGAGACACGCATATCTGCTGTTTCAACTTGTGTGAAGTCATCAGTTGCTTTCACCTCCAGAAGCTCTAGAAGATTCCGCCGAACTATTGTGACCTCTGCCGCGCTGTCTAGCAGTGCTAGTGCCCATGACTTGTTCTTCAAGAGAATTCTCTTCCTGAGTGGCATGTCTAACTGAGACAGCTGCCACCTTTTTCTTTTTAAACTGTTGTTTTTGTTGTATCGGTTTGTCTTCCTTCTTGACAGAAACCTCCGATGAGCGTTGTGATTCCTGTCTCGATTTCACGTACTCTGTTCTCCGCTCTGCCCACCCACCTCTCTCATTTCTCTTTTCCGATGAGTCCTGAAAGGAACGAGATTGGCGTGTATCAGTATATTGATATCTATCAGGCGTTTTTATATTATCTCTATTTCTGAGATTATACCTATTCTGTGGGGTCTCCGTATGTGGAGATTCTCCCCTTTCTTTTTTAGGTGTTTGTTGTTTTTTCTCCTAGCGCTTCTTAGTACCCTCAGGTTGCTGTTTAGCATTTTCTTTACAAATTTTTCCCTGAAATTGAGGTTTTTGTGGTCTAGCCCCTAGGCTATCTCACCCGATACTGGAATATGTTTCCGCTATTATTTTAGGCAGTTCCCGCTCCTGACCTTGTTGCAGGACGTCACGAAGAGGCATGCGCACTGCAAGTGCAACTGCTTCCCCTGTAAGATTGCTTAGGATTATTGAAGAAACTGTGGCAAAGTTGCCCATCAGTTGCATTCCCAAATCTAAGGCGGGGGCTTCCCCGTATTCATCCTGAATTTGTTCAAGCACTTTGTAGGAAGTTGCCTCTGTATGTACTATTTCAAAGTAAGAAATAGCATGCACAGAGTCCAAGGGTTCCCCTTAGAGGTAAGATAGTGGCAAAAAGAGATAATTCTAATGCTCTATTTTGTGGTAGTGTGGTCGAGCAGTAGGCTTATCAGAGGGTAGTGTTAAGCATTTGTTGTACACACACAGGCAATAAAATAAGGAACACACACTCAGAGACAATTCCAGGCCAATAGGTTTTTGTATAGAAAAATATATTTTCTTAGTTTATTTTAAAAACCACAGGTTCAAGATTTACAAGTAATACTTTAAATGAAAGGTACTTCACTTAGGAACTTTAGGAACTTTGAATTAGCAAAATAGCATATACCGTTTTCACACAAATGACATATAGCTATTTTAAAACTAGACACTGTGCAATTTTCACCAGTTCCTGGGGGAGGTAAGTGTTTGTTAGTTTTGCAGGTAAGTAAACCACCTAGGGAGTTCAAAGTTGGGTCCAAGGTAGCCCACCATTGGGGGTTCAGAGCAACCCCAAAGTTACCACACCAGCAGCTCAGGGCCGGTCAGGTGCAGAGGTCAAAGTGGTGCCCAAAACGCATAGGCTTCAATGGAGAAGGGGGTGCCCCGGTTCCAGTCTGCCAGCAGGTAAGTACCCGCGTCTTCGGAGGGCAGACCAGGGGGGTTTTGTAGGGCACGGGGAGGACACAAGTCAGCACAAAAAGTACACCCTCAGCGGCACGGGGGCGGCCGGGTGCAGTGTGCAAACAGGCTTCGGGTTCGCAATAGGTTTCAATGGGAGACCAAGGGGTCTCTTCAGCGATGCAGGCAGGCAAGGGGGGGGCTCCTCGGGGTAGCCACAACCTGGGCAAGGGAGAGGGCCACCTGGGGGTCGCTCCTGCACTGGAGGTCGGATCCTTCAGGTCCTGGGGGCTGCGGGTGCAGTGTCTTTACCAGGCCCCGGGTCTTTGAAGCAGGCAGTCGCGGTCAGGGGAGCCTCGGGATTCCCTCTGCAGGCGTCGCTGTGGGGGCTCAGGGGGGTCAACTCTGGCTACTCACGGTCTCGTAGTCACTGGGGAGTCCTCCCTGTGGTGTTTGTTCTCCACAAGTGACAAAGGCACTCTCCCCATGTGGCCAGCAACATGTCTGGTGTGTGGCAGGCTGCTAAAACTAGTCAGCCTACACGGGTAGTCGGTTAAGGTTTCAGGGGGCACCTCTAAGGTGCCCTCTGGAGTGTATGTTACAATAAAATGTACACTGGCATCAGTGTGCATTTATTGTGCTGAGAAGTTTGATACCAAACTTCACAGTTTTCAGTGTAGCCATTATGGTGCTGTGGAGTTCGTGCATGACAGACTCCCAGACCATATACTCTTATGGCTACCCTGCACTTACAATGTCTAAGGTTTTGCTTAGACACTGTAGGGGCATAGTGCTCATGCACTTATGCCCTCACCTATGGTATAGTGCACCCTGCCTTAGGGCTGTAAGGCCTGGTAGAGGGGTGACTTATCTATACCTATAGGCAGTGTGAGGTTGGCATGGCACCCTGAGGGGAGTGCCATGTCGACTTAGTCTTTTTATCCCCACTAGCACACACAAGCTGGTAAGCAGTGTGTCTGTGCTGAATGAGGTGTCCCCAGGGTGGCATAAGACATGCTGCAGCCCTTAGGGACCTTCCCTGGCATCAGGGCCCTTGGTACCAGGGGTACCAGTTACAAGGGACCTACCTGGATGCCAGGGTGTGCCAATTGTGAAACAAAGGTACAGGTTAAGGAAAGAACACTGGTGCTGGGGCTTGGTTAGCAGGCCTCAGCACACTTTCAAATCCTAACTTGGCATCAGCAAAGGCAAAAAGGCAGGGGGTAACCATGCCAAGGAGGCATTTCCTTACACACTTCCGGTAGGTTGGCCCATGTCGGTGTACTGTGTGCCATTGTATAGAGCGCAGCAAACACCGTTCCCCATGTATTACAATGTTCCACTGTGGGAACCATCCCAAAGGGTAAACACATAGTTAGTATTCTATGTTTGTCCTGAGGTCCCGTATGGGGAAATACCGCCTCCAGCGTATTAATTTTCTGTGCCCGCTAAAATGGAGTCTCCTCCTGTTTTGCTGGGACTTTACCCATAATAGAGTGTACAGTCACCGGGTTAATGCCTGGTGTTACCGCATGAGGTTGTGCTGGAGCAGCACGCGCTGGGTTTGTATTTAGTGTCTGCATCACAAATTGTGAAGTGCACGGAGGCCTAATACGTTAAGCAAATGCGTAAAAAGCTAAATTAAAAATGGCTACACTATAGCACTGGGTAGGTGGGAGGGTCTGTGGCAGCACAAAAGACCATGCATGGCGAGTAGGAAGTTTAGTGGCAGCACAATGCCCTTTGTGGGCAAGAAGGATGGGACAAAGGCACACAGAAAGGACTATAAAGGGCCTGGAAACAGGCAGGAGAGGGCAGGGAAGGAGCTTCACAATAGACCACATGGGGTAGGCAGAAGAGCAGTTGAAGCTCAACAGAGCATGGAGGGCAGAAGTGAATGGCAGTAAAATGGATGATGGAGGACAGGAAGGAGGGATAGGGAAATGGAACTCGGACAGGCAGGTTGGAAGTTGCAGGGACAGACAGAAGCCATCTGACCATGCTAGGCCAGTGGGATGAGGGAGTGGAAGTTTAACAGAACACTCAGAGTAGATCAAGGAGGCAGCAGGGACAAGCACACAGACATCAGAGGCAGGGGGGAGGAGAGGAGGGCTGGAAGCCATGCACAGTGGCTAAGCAGAAGGGCAATGATGGGGCATATAATTGGGCAACAGAGGGCAGGAGGAGTGGGAAGGGACAACAAGCTAAATGAAGGCAGTGGCAGCACATCCAACCGTGCAGAGCAGGAGGGAGGGGGCTGTTGCATGGAATCAGAAAACAAAGGGTAGAGAGGAGGTTGATGGGGTAGCAAGGTTACTGTTCAGGGCAGACAGGAAGGGTAGTGGCAGAACAAGAGCCACACAGAACTGTAATGAGAGAGCAGGGACATGGACTTGGACAATGGATGTCAAGGAGGAGCGGGGCAGGAGCAGCAAGTTTAGGTGGGGGCAGCACAATGCCAGGCTAGGCCCTGGGTCCAACTCTCCCCCATCGGCCCCATCATCCCCATCATGCATTGCATGTACATTTTACTTAACATTGAAAAAGCCATAGAAATTCACTGAAAAAAAAACAAAGGTTACAGCGATGTTATAGTTAGAAAATAGAATAAAAAAAAAAAAAAGAAATTCACTTAAGAAACCAAAGTTTACAGGGATGTTATAGTTAGGCTCACATTTCAATTTTACAAAACAATAGAAATTCAGCAGTTATAATTAGAGTTATTTCAAGTAACTATGACTCGCGTCCTATGGTTACTGTTAGACCTGACAGCCTTAGGGTGGTCACCCCTAACTTTTTGCCTGCCTCCCTCCACTTTTTGGACACTATTTTTGCTGGTTTTTAGACTCTGCACACTTTACCACTGCTAACCAGTGCTAAAGTGCATATACTCTCTCCCTTTAAACATGGTAACATTGGATAATACCCAATTGGTCTATTTAATTCACTTATAAGTCACTAGTAGTGTGCACTATATGTGCCCAGGGCCTGTAGATTAAATGCTACTAGTGGGCCTGCAGCACTGATTGTGCCACCCACTTAAGTAGCCCCTTAACCTTGTCTCAGGCTTGCCATTGCAAGGCCTGTGTGTGCAGTTTCACTGCCAATTCGACTTGACATTTACAAGTACTTGCCAAGCCTAAACCCCCCTTTTTCTACATATAAGATACCCCTAAGGTATGCCCCAGGTATCCCATAGGGCAGGTTGCTGTTTTGGCAAAAGGCAGGACTTGTATCTATGTAGTTTACATGTCCTGGTAGTGTAAAACTCCCAAATTCGTTTTTACACTGCTGTGAGGCCTGCTCCCTTCATATGCTAACATTGGGCCTGCCCTCATACATTGTTTGAATGGTAGCTGCTGATCTGAAAGGAGTAGGAAGGTCATATTTAGTGAGCATTTCTCTGCACTTAAATCTGTCTGTGCCTTACAATCCATGTCTGGCTGGGCTTAGTTGACAGATCCTGGTGCATTCACCCCAAACACAGGATGCTCAGCCTCACTTGCATACATCTGCATTTTGAATGGGTCTTCCTGAGCTGGGAGGGTAAAGGGCATGCTCTCACACAAAGGACTGCCACCCCCCCTACTGGGACCCTGGCAGACAGGATTGAACTGAAAAGGGACCTGGTGTACTTCTAAGCCACTCTTTGAAGTCTCCCCCACTTCAAAGGCACATTTGGGTATCTAAACAGGGCATCTGCCCCTTTCAACTCAGACACTTCCTGGACAAGAAAACTGGAATCAGAACCTGCATCCTTCCAAGAAGAACTGTCTGGCTTCCCAAAGGACTCACCTGACTGTTTTCTATGAAGGACTGCTGCCTTGCTGTTGGCCTGCTGTCTTGCTGCTCTCTGGCTGTGGTGAAGAAGTGCTCTCCAAGGGCTTGGATAGAGCTTATCTCCTGTTCCCTGAAGTATCAGGACCAAAAAGACTTCACTCTTGCAACTGGACTCCTTGTGCGGCGAAAATTTGATGCACAGCTTGCTAAAACCGATGCACAGCCTGTCCCGCGGTGAGAAATTCACCGCACGCCAAACCAGAACGACGAAGCGTGACTTCGCAAGGAGAAGATGGATGCGGCGCCTGCATTGTGACCGGAACTTTGACACATAGCCCACTGGATCGACTCACAGCCGACCTGGGACGACTCAGCCTGACTTCCAGAGGGGAAATTGAGGCAGCGCCTGCCGTGCGGAAGAAAATTCCACGCAACTCCCACCAGATCGACGCAGTGCTTGTGACTTCACTCCGCAAGCCCAGGATTCCACACACAGACCCGAGGAGTCTGAAAACCCCGAAACCCGAAGAGGATCCACGACCGAGTGTCAGAATTTGAAGCACAGCCATCCATGCGTGGAAACTAAACGATGCAGTGCTGTGTGCGGCCAGAGAAATTGACACACACCCCTTTGATTCCACACTTTTCCTCCTCTGCGACCCTTTGCAGAGATTTGTCATGCGAACCAGGTTGTTTGTGCTTGAAAGAGACTTTGCTTTAAAAAGACTTAAGACAGTTTGGCCCTCATTAAGAACATGGCGGTCCGTTCTGCTCCGCCGGCGGTGGTGGTAGAACAATGAACCAAACGAAAGTCAGTCATCCCGCGAATCACCCACCGACAGCTGAGGAGAGCTGACGATGACGGTAGAGTCTGCCCACAGGCTGTCGGAAAGGTCCAACCCGCCCATCAAATTATGAACCACTGTTCCGCCGCCAGTTTCGGGCAGGAACCACCGCCACACAAAGCCAGATGGAAATTAACCAAATATAAGGAAACACTCACCGGAGTCCCGCAGAATGCACCGCGGTTGACATGGATAGAGAGCTGCAGATTATTCCAGCCCTGCTCCTTACCATATACCTCTGCGACGGAGACCAACGACGAAGACGACGACGGTAAGTACCGCAACCTTCTGAACAAGGGAAGAAAGGGCACAGTCACATACCCACCCACTCCATCCACCCTGCAATGCCCCCAACCCTTAACAGCAGCACAACCCATACCCCCCACAGCAAGAGGTACTTCCCCGACACAAGGCTAATCCAACATGACCATAGTAGATACAAATGCCCCACACCCATAACAAATGAAACAAAAGACCATGGTTCAAAGGCGTGCAGCCCAAACACAGGCCACACAGAAACTTTAATATTAAGCTCAATGACCCAAACAGTCTAAACAGGGCCAATGGCTAGTCCGTATGGCGACAATTGATATGGGATACAGCGGGCCCAACCTGACTCCCACAAGTGCATGGTACTCCACCTCATGGGGCACCATATGGGCATCCAGGCACCTCACGGAAGGGGGGCAGGAGGTGGTGGGGATTTTAGGTGGGGGTGGGCCTTTGACTTTCGTTTGGAAGGTGGAGTGGGGGTGGGCTTGTCCTTTGCAGGGAGTGGGGGCTGTTTGGATCGGGTGGAGCTAGATGTCCTAGGCTCAGTCCGGGCCTTTTTCTTATCTGGGGAAGGGGCATGGGAATGTGAAGGGCAGACAGGGTTGGGCTGTGATGTGGAAGGAGCGGAAAGGGCAAGGAGGTGAGCACATTTGGGGACAAGACGGGGTGGGCAAGTGGGTTGGAAGAGGTCAGCACTGGAGAGGAAAAGTTTCTTTGGAGCAATTGAGGTGAGCGTGGATGAGGACGTGGGAGTGGAGGCAGAGGGTGTGGATGTATGTGGTGTAGGGGTGCGTGTAGTGGGTGCAGGTGACTGCTCAGTATGCTGTGGTGTGGTGGATGTCTGATGGATGGGTGTCTTGGTTTGTTTATGTGTTTTGAGAGGGGGTGGACACAGTGGGAGAAGACAGATAGCTAGTGTTGATGTATGTTGTGTGGGTGTCTGCAAGTCTGGTGAGTGTGCTGCATGTGTCAAGTACAGTAGTGGTGGTGAGTGCAGGAAGCGGAGCAGCAACAGTGAGTGAAGGTGCAGTGCATGAGGGTGTGGATGTAGAGGGGACAGACAGGGAGGTGGAAGAGGTGGGCACACAGGGGGAATTTGACATTGTTGCGTGTGCAGGTGTCTGTTGGCTGTGTGAATGCTTGTGGTGGGAAGTGTGGTGCTTGTGTTTTGAAGTGTGTTTCTTGTGTGTTGATGTGCTTGACTGGGTGTCTGAATGTGTGCCTTGGACGGGTGAAGGGAGTGGGGTGCTGGAAGGGGTAGAGGAGGTTGGAGCGGGGACAGAATGGCCAGGGAAACTGGCTGCCATCCGAGAGGAGGCCAGAGCCTGAAAAGATCTCTGTAGGGCAGACACCGTGAATGTCATCCAGATAGGCATTAGTCTGCTGCACCTCTGATGCTAGCCCCTGGATGGCATTGACGATGGTTGTCTGCCCTACAGAGATGGTTCTCAGGCGGTCAATAGCCTCCTCTGTGAGGGCAGCAGGGCTGACTGGGACAGGGGAGGAGGTGCCTGGAGCGTAGGAGACACCCACCTATCTGGGTGGGTGGGCACGGGCAACTCAGTGGGGAGCAGAAGGGAGGGCGGTGATGGAATGAGGTGGCGGAAGATGTCACGGTAGTGGTGTGTGCACTAGGGTCTGCCACCGCAGGGGAGCTGCCATCGGAGAAGGTCTCGGAGTCATTATCTCCTGTGGTTGTAGCCTCCCCCGTGGAACTCCCCTTGCCCTCCTGCCCACTGGTCCCCTGGGCGTCGGTTGTCTCTGCCTTGGAGGAGCCGTGGGCCGCTGCTTCCCCATTTGCCGGTGCCTCAGCTCCCTCACCTGATGTTGATGCTGTACCAAACCAACACAAGAGAACAGGGATGGGGAGACAAAACAGGAGAGACACTTGTAAATAGGTGAATGCAGGAACATAATGGCCAGACTTACACCCACTCAGAAGACACACCCAAAAGGCAGCACCGTTCTCTAAGCCCCATGGCCATGCCCCTGATTACCGACCAGAATACTGCTCTACACCCATCCCCTGGACTACCTAGACCTTAAAGTAGATGGACACCAGTCAAAGTCCCTGCCTCTAAGCAGCAAGAACCCTAATGCACACCCAGACATCCTTCCAGACTGAAGTGTGTGAAATTAGTACTCACCCCCTTGTGACTGCTGTGCAGCCTTCAAGCGCCCATCCAGGTCTGGGTACACCACCACCAGGATCTGTCGCATGAGGGGGGTCATTGCTCGATGGGCACCCCTTCCGCGTGGGGAGGACTTCCCCAGCTGGGCTTCACTGATCTTTCGTGCCCAGAGCTGCAGGTCCTCCCACCTTTTCTACAGTGGGTGCTCCACCAGTTGAAGACCCCCAATGTCCGCACCTCCTTGGCGATGGCATGCCAATGTGCCCTCTTCTGATGGGCGCTGACCTAAAAGGGCGACACAGAAATGGAACACTTGCACAATAGGAACAGCTGGCTAATCGTCCACTATGGGATGGACAGTACTCTCACACTTACAGGACAGTCGCACACAGCATGCCATGCACCATGGCCCATGCAGGCTCAGAGGTGCACACATATGTGCAATCAACACCATCCATTACACACACACAGTGCTCCCCCAACCCAGACTCACCTGTACCTCTGGCCGTCTGTACAGTTTCGCGTACAGGGGCAAGACCCCGTCAACTAGCTTCTCCAGTTCCTCCTGGGTGCAGGCCGGGGCCCTTTCTCCTGCAACACATGGTACATGCATAGCCAGAGGCAGACTACAGCAGTACACAGAGTGGAGTACCTGTTCGCATGAGATCAGGGAGTCAAGTGATCAAACAATGACAAACGCGCATATGTTCCGTGGCGGTATGTACCGTCACTGCCGGTGACGATCATGATACACCAGGATTCCCCATTGGCATCCATGTTAGCCACTGAGGGTGCGAACAGCGGGAAACACCACCTTATGCTGTGACGTCAACCGCTAGCGGTATGAGGTCACTTCCACAACGAAAGGGCAGATCTACAGTGGGCAGACATTTTACCATCACCTACGTATCTAGAATTTATTACTACTCACAATGCAGGCCCCACTAGCCACATGAAGCACCTAGGCCTCTGTCCATTCAGTATTGTAGCACACATGAAATACTCTGTTCCCTCCTTGTGATTTACATGTATATCTGTCAGGGAGCAGTTATTGTGGAGACACTACAATGAACAATGCAGTGCACAAATGATGACAAGTGTGCCTATGTATGTGTCTTCATCACTCCTTTTTGTAACCCCTCGTAGGTACCGACCCTTGTGGCGTGGAAGGGCACCATCGGTGTACAGACCACTTGTGGATATGGGGACCATGGTGGAGCGTCAGATCATAATCACTAACAAACTCACACGTGCAACTATTCAGGACCTTTGTGCATTACTGGATCCTGCACTAACTCCGGGAGATCATATTCAGCATGCCATTCCATCTGAAGTGCAGGTGCTCTCCGCACTCCATTTCTTGGCCACGGGCTCACTTCAAGTGACAGTGGGCACGGGTGCTGGTTTTTCACAGCCAGTGTTCAGCCAGGTACTGACAAGATTTCTGAATGCATTTGTCCGACATCTGCAGTCCTATGTGAGGTTTCCCCAAAGTACTGACCAACCTGCCATCAAGTCAGAATTCTATGCCTTTGCCAACATACCCCATGTCATAGGTGCCATAGATGGCACCCATATACCGATCATCCCCTCAAGAGTGAACAGGTGTGCAGAAACAGAAAGAACTTTCACTCCATGAACATCCAAATGGTATGTACTGCAGACCAGTACATTATTTCACATGTGAATGCCATGTTTCCAGGTTCAGTCCATGATTCCTTTGTATTGAGGAACAGTAGTGTGCCACAGAAGACAGAACAACTACAAGAGGACAGAGGGTGGATCATAGGTAAGTGTGCCTGTCAGTAACTGACACATTGCAGAAAACCAGCCTGTCTGACTAAGGGTCATACCAATGACGAGTCTGTATTGCACCATTTTCTAGGTGATTCTGGCTATCCAAACTTGCGTTGGCTCCTGACACGAGTGAGGAATCCCAGGACGGATGCAGAGAGGAATTACAGTGAGGCCAATGTACGTACTAGGAGGGTAATAGAGCAAACTATAGGTCTCCTGAAGGCTAGATTCCGGTGTCTAAATATCTCTGGGGGTTCCCTGCCCTATGGGCCTGATAAGGTGTGTAGAATAGTGGTGACCTGGAGACATTCTATCCCCCTCTTGGAGGTGGAGGGTGCTATAGGTCCTGATCAGCTACCTCAGAGAGGTGAGGAGTGTGATGGTGATGATGAGGAAGGGGAAGATGTCAATTCCAGGAACCAACTGATACAACTCTACTTCCAGTAACTGTGTGGGACTTAGGCCTTTCATTGGGTTAGTGACTAATACTGTCAGTGTGCTCTGTCATATGGGGGGGGTTGGTAATGATAGGCGAAACATGGCCCACTTCAGCATGGTACTGACTGAAAATATACGCATTTCCTTCTTGCCACCATTTAGGCACACAGGACTCCCATCATGCACACATTCGACAATAAAGTTGTTCTATGCCAGTTGCATCCATACTCCACTTTGTTCACAATTTAACACAGGGGACAAAGTTACAGGTGTGAAAAGTGTTTTATTGGTTGAAGTGAGTGAATTGTGCAATTTACAGTGATGGGAAGCCATAAGGGAGGGGGTCCTCAGGACCAACATGGTGGCAGACTTGTTGGTAGTATTGATGGGTCCATCTTGTCTAACAGTACTTCATATTGCCTCTTGGCTATTGGGTGGGATGGTTGCTTTGCATTTGTTGCAGAGTTAATTGTTGGAGGGGCCCTTTTTCTTAGCTGGGGTTCCAGTGCCATTTCTTGGCCTGAGTGTCCGTTTGGGCACCTGCTGTTGAGCTTCATGGTGTGACATGGTAGGCCCTTGTGTTTCCTGTGAGGGTAGTTCCTGTGCTGTTTCTGCTGCTGGGGTCATCTGATGCTGGTTGTCCGGTGCTGTTGTGGGGGCCTCTTGTACGGGGTGGGTGTCAGACTGGTTTTTGACCAGCTGCAGCAGTGCTCCTGCTATGGTGGCCTTTGTGGCATTGTGCTCTTTCCACTGCTCCATGGCCTGTTGCTGTTGTTCCTGTTGCATCGTCTGACTGTGCTCCAGGGTGGACACAATCTGTGTTAACCTGTCATGGGTATGTTGTTGGCCCCCAATACCTCTGATATCACGTCCTGGGCTACTGCATTCATCCTGTGGCCTCTACCCTGGCCCACTGCGACCCTTGCACTTGACCTAGCCCCCTGTTCCTGTGTCCTCTGCACAGTTCTGGCAGTACCACTTGTACTGGGACAGTCACCTTCCTGCATGTTGGTAGGGGAGACTGTGGCCTCTGTACCTGTGTTCCACCAGTCTGTGCCCTGGGTACACTGGTGTGGGTACGCCTGCCCTGGGCTGCTGGTCTTGACTGGGTGGTAGGGGTGACAGTGGTTTCCTGGGTGGGGCTGCTGCATGGTGAGAGTCCAGGACTGTGTGAGGGGCCTGCCTGTTCATCAGTGTCCAGGGATCCTTCACCAGTGTCCTGTGAGGTGCCTCTGTCTCTCTGGGGGCACTGGCTCTCCTTTCCCCTCCGTTAGTGTTGCATGTATTTTTGTGGTGCTCTATTGTGTTATTGTATGATTTATTGCACAAATACTTTACACATTGCCTTATAAGTTAAGCCTGACTGCTCAGTGCCAAGCTACCAGAGGGTGGGCACAGGGTAATTTGGATTGTGTGTGACTTACCCTGACTAAACTGAGGGTCCTTGCTTGGACAAGGGGTAACCTGACTGCCAACCAAAGACACCATTTCTAACAGTTTCTATAACTTACACCCTCATCATGCACTGCTAATTACCCAAGATATTACTGCACTCATAACATCTTTTATAACCTAATTTATGGTATGACTGTAACATTTACAGTACTATTACTGATGAGGAAACTATGCATGACGTGGCAGGAGTTATAGTTACCTTAGGGCACACTTCTGAAAATTACACTGATTGGGACAAGCAACACATTCAGGCCCCGATCATCCAGCCATTAAAGGGGGAAAGGGCCTTTGTCTCCTCTCATGGAACCTTGTTGGCATCCACCAGAAACAGCTAAATGATGACTGTCTGAAAATGCTAAGCTGACTTTCATGTGTTTTGTTGCCAAGAGACCTGGGCTACAAAAAATGTAATCTAGATGGATTGCAATCTTTTTGTGCTCTATCTTTCCCTTCTTCATTAGGCAGAACGAGGGGGAATTTGCAGTTCTGATTTTAATTAAATACTTAAATACTTCAACAGCAAAGATGAAGTAATAAAATGCATGCTTGTTTCCAGATTGTGTATTTGTCTTTGTGAGGCTCTTATAATATCTTGGTAATTCTTTTTTATTTTATTTTTTGTACTACACAGCCTGTTAATATTATAGAAGATTTGGATTCTTTTATGTTAGCCCATGTGTAAAGAAGTCGTGATCAAGTAGGTATAATGTGGATGGGCGACTTTGCATCTCTAGATGTCCAGTGAGGGGAGACTGTATAGGTGGGGTCACCAACCCAAAAGGAGAGAACATTACACACTTTATGCATACACCTTATGGGGATGCGTTAAATGAAATTATAATAAAACATAATCTCTATTCCTCACTAGACCTTATTCTTAAAGAGAGAGCGTTTTATCCAACAAAATTAATAGGCAAAGGCAGGGGAAGTATAATTGACTTAATTTTATTATTGTCAGACCTTGCAGCCACCCTGACAGATTCACACTTCTTATTGGCCAACGTTAGTGATCATAACCCTGCGTCAGTGAACCTTGAGTGCTACTTACTCAGAAGTACAAAGACGGGAAGCAGCATTAACTTACATTATTTTCCAAATAAGGGAATACATTTTAAATGGGATAACATAGAACCCACTAAACTCTGTAAAAACTAATTGTTAGGGAATAAAGTGGAGGTGAATTACTTTCTCTCTGAAGAGGCTATCCTCTAAGAATCCTTCCATCTATTAATGGCTTGATTCAGCTTGTACAGCAGCTTTAAAGAATCTCAAGTTAGTAGCCAAAACTATCACATGAGATATGGAGGACATCAGAGCTACTAGACATTGAAATAAAAAGAAGGGCCTGGAAATAATTGGAATTTGCCTCACTAAACCAATATAACAGGGCCTTCTGGGAAATTGTCATTCTACTGTATTTCTCAGTGCACAATAATCCCAGAATAAAATGTCATGTCCTGCAGATCAGTGGATGCTTCACTTTTCTAAGGTCTTTGAGCAAGAGAATATGTTTTTGGACAGAGTCCAAATTTTGTATTTCAAGCCGCTATTAAGGGGGAACCTCCATGTTTATGGAGGGAATCCATAATTTTACCAATCTTTAAAAAGGGGACAGAAACACCCAACCTGTTACCACCCTCCTGGAACCATCCATAAAATGGTTAGGAAGGATAATTCTTCAAACATTGGAAGACTGGGCAGAATCTAATAACAATTTTTCTGATGTGCAATATAGTTTTCATCCAGGTTTAGGTACAGTAGATCAACCCTCCTATTTTTCTTAGTTGGGAAATATGTCAAAGCCAGGAGAGGTTCTCTACATATGTCATTCATTTTCCTTTCCAGTGCTTTTGACAGAGTTAACAGGGGATGTTTATGGACCCTGATGGAAGGGGCTGGCATTAAGGACTCCTTGCTAGACCTCCTCAAGTGCCTAGATTGGGCCATAGTCCCCCAAATTCGATATGGCCAGGCCGGCTAATACACCCCGTTTATCAGGTCCAACTGAGATGTTAGGCAGGGTTGCAGTTTCGTCCCTTTCTAATTTTCATTCTATATCAACGACTTACACTCACTGTTAGCTCAAAAAGCAAAAAACCTTCCCAGGGTCAGTGGTCACCCAGCCCCAGCTTTACTTTATGCTAATGACATGGTTTTAATTGATCATACCACAAACGGCTTGTAGCTCTTACTTGATTCTTTCTATTATTTTATGGGTAATTTTAAATGAAAAGTTAACCAACAGAAATCTTACATCATGACTAGTGGCCCCGAAAACACATGTTCATGAAAATATCATGTAGGTGGGACAGTAATGGCCAAGGTGCAGATTTTCTATTAATTCAGCATTACTTTTGATGGGAAAAGGTATTTACTCAAAGAGCATAAAACATCACAGCAACAGTCAAAACAATCTTTACATTTGCAAATAAATTAGGCCCTAACCCCATCAAAGAAACAATCTCATTACATAGAAGTAAATGTCTACATAATGTCTACGTAAGGGAAAGAAGTGTGGGGCTTCACAAATCCAGGGAACCTGCAAACCTGAAAGAATCCATCGCATTTCAGTTTTTATCTATACCATTGGGAGAAAATAAGAAGAGGTACCAAAGGCTGTCAAATGCAACCTTTGCAAGAAAGAACTTTCAAGAGGAACATAAAAAATGCTATCTTAGGGCGATCAGCATGTTGAAGCATATCTGTACCATATCTGTACACTGCTCCAGCCTTGCCCACCACCCACAGTCCCATCTCTGTCTTCCCTGTTGCTCCCCACCCAATTGTCCGAGCTTCCTCCCCAAAGAGGGTAGCCATCTCCTTTTGTCCAGTCACCTCATCCCCTGTCCATGTAACTCCTGCTACCCTGATTGAGGAGCCTATTGACCTCCTGAGGAACATCTCTGTGGGTCAGACTGCCATTCTGAATGCCATCCAAGTGCAGGGCACCCAGCTCCAACAAATAGTCACGTGCCAGGAAGGCATTCACTGTGTTGTGTCTGACCTACAGAGATCTTTTCAGGCTTTAGCTGTGGCCTCCTTCCTTAAGGCAGCCTTCCACCTACCATAATCCTCCCCCCACCACCTTGCCCTTCCCTATCCAATTTCTCTATTCCCATACCTGTCCAAAGCACACTCACACATATGTATGCGCCCACCCCAACAGTCACAAGCACCACACATAAAAACAAACACAGCAAAACACACAAGCATGCAAGCACTAAACAATCACTCACCCCATTCACAACCACTACCACAGCCACCGTACACTACAATCCCCCAACACCTTCCTATTCCCCATCCAATTTCCCTCAACAGCCTCAAGCAGTACACATAAACACATCAAAAGTCACTCATCACACTCACAACCACCACCACATCCACCATACCACCAGACACCACCCCAACAACCACAGACACTGTCACAACATCTACCATACCCCCAGACACCAACCTTAACACCTACAGACACAGCCACCACATCCACCATTCACCCAGACACCACTCCAATACACACAGACACAGCCACCACATCCATTACATGCCCAGACATCACCCCAGCACCCACAAACATAGCCACCACAGCACCATACCCCAAGCCAGCATCCTTGCACCCACTGACACAGCTACCACTCACACAATACCTCTAGACCCCACCATCACCCATACAGACACATCCACAACTTCCACCCTACCCATCACATCCACATCATAACCCACCAAGAGACACAAACACCCACACTCACGCAACAGATATCAACTAAACTCAAACATACTTCAGACACACACACATGTGGTGTGGCCATCATACATATGACATAGATGCATATGACATAGCATACATTGCCCTTTGTGTGCAGTCACTGAGCAATACTTTCCCTTGGTAACAAAGGATTGTACAGTTAAATGTTTTGGGTAACATCACTGTTGGCATCATTATTTGTGCCTACATGTTAGCATGTGTACCTTGCACTTTTGTGGTAGCATTTCCACTACTGTTTCATACAAGATCTACCTGTCTTCATGGGATGATGTCTGATTTCATCAAATATGTGAATATGCCAAAATCTCTTGGAAAATGATTTTATATGATGTGTATATATCTCATTCTGTGCCATAGACAGTAGTATGTCAACATTGTTTGTAGGGGCACACATACCTTGACCCTTTCCTCCAAGTCTTCTATTACGAATATTTGCAGACGCAAAGAAAATGAAAGACATGACAGGTACACCTACAGCAATTACTCACAAAGTGCATTTCTGTGACATTACTGTTTAATCATTTGACTAAGTGTTTTACACATGTCAATTGTTGAAGGTTCAATACCTGGCTGTTGACATGCATCAGGGAGTGACATGCAGAAATACTGGAATCATATGTGAGTATATACACTCAGTAATCCACCAACAAAACACAAAATCACAGCTGACACAAGCACTTCTTCAACCTCCCAACCCTTATTTCCTCCTGTACACCCTCCCTATTTTCCCAAAGAAAGCTTCCCGTGTGGCCTTGCTTTTACCCGTGTGAGCCACCAAAGCAAAAAGGATCCCACCCACACCCCAACCCTTTCTTTCCACTTCCAAGTCCTCCCCTGTAACACCTGCCTCTCACCTGGACCCAGCCATACCCTACCCAAAACGAAGCCAACCCCTTTAAAGTAAAGCCCACCCCTCCTAAGAACAAACCCACCTATTTAAAACCCGATCCCACCCCAGCCAAGGGTGATCATTGAGATACCTGGAATGACCACTAGCTGCTCTCCTGTCGACATTCCTGTGGCTGGGATTTGTCAGGCAAGTTGTGGGGGTACAGCAGTATGTACAGCACATTTTTTACTATGGACTGGTCATTGTCCTTTTCTCCATTTTTTGAGTTTTGTAAATAAAGTTCATTTGTTTGCTTTTCTACACATTGGTACTGCCATTACTTTTCAAACTGTTTGTTATTCATGAATAATTTGTGATGTATGACTTTAGTTGTATCTGTTTCGCCCTGATTGATGATCCATTTGATGTAGTTGGTAAGATCTGACTTTGGAACCAGTGCTTCAGTCACCCAGGACAAGGGGAAATGTTAGATGGAGGGATATGTGGGATGTAATCCATTTGTGGTGGCATTTCATTGGGTGTTGTTTCATAAGGTGAGTATTTCACATTGGCTGGCCAATGCAACATCTGTTGGGTGACATTTCTCCCCCTGATGTAGATTGGACATATGTTTAATGTGTGCAAGTTAGAGGTTTGTTTCTCCACACTTTGAGGGTGTTCAAGTGTGCTACGTTCCTATACAAGTGAATGGGTACGTGCCCATTTCCATGTGTGTACCTTACACCTACTTTATCTAAATGTGTGACCCATGTTGTTACTGGTGTATTTGGTTTTGAGACTTGCGCTTACACATTTTCCACATGGGCATAACACTTGGTTATACTACTGGTTGTCCCTGATATCCATCAGGCCATAGTTCCTGTGGAAATTGTGTTTTTGAGGCATGTGCAAAGTGAAATATGTACCAGGGCAGCAGCCTTCCTGGGGACCACCTGATTGTTCACATTGTCTGCGTCTAATATTTGTCGCACACATTATTCTGCATCACATTTACCTCACATTCTCTTGCAATTTGAGTTATATGTGTGAGTCCATTACAGGGATTTTGCAGGGAAGGTATGTTTGGGTTCAATGACACATCCATACCGATGTGTGTGTTCAGTTATGACAGTCCATGGGATGTGAACAATGTGAGGGTGTCACTTCTATTCGTAAGTGTGATATTGATGAGGATTTGCAGTTGTGTGACACACTATTATGAACACATCGCTATCCCTGAAACTGGAATGTGCACACATACCAAGTTTTGTAGATTGTGGTGGTGCTGTATCAGTGACCTGGCCAAAGGGGGCACCATGGAGCTCTGATAGGGACATACATTGTGTCTATCTCTGAACTGGGGTGCATGATATCTATTTGGGCCACAGAGTACAGTCCACATACCATGTCAATTTTGGCTGTTGATTTGTGGATTTGAGGGAAAAGGGTAGATGTTTGGCTTACCATCAGTTGCGTCCATGATAGCACCGATTTTTGTGCACCAGGGAGCAGCACAGGCAGCAGCAGGACATGTAGGATTGGCTCCATGGCAGCACAGGATGTGTAACGCTGCCCACAGGTGAGTTTGAGAATTATATTCATCCGTTTCTGCTGGCTCAAGAGTGGTGTTTGGACCGCCAAAGTCACATTGGAAAGCAACATTGTGATTGGGACGGTGGTTGAACTGGCAGACTGCTCTCCAATAGACACATTGAGCTATCTCGCCAACGTGGCAGTATAGATTTACTTGCGGTGTGGGTGGGACTGCGGTGGCCTTTCCTCTATGTAACCTTGTGTATCGTGAAATGGAGGTCAGACCACCAATACTGCGGTGGTCAAGCCTCCGCTATGGGATCCCAGGACTGCCAAAATCATAATCAGGCCCTTTGTTACTTTCTAGCTCAGCGTGGATGGCACTGTGCTAATCCTAAACTTAAAAACTTTGCTAGAAAAACACACCTTTGAGGTGAGCACATCTAGAGTGTCACTAGTGTTGCCGAGTGCTCCTTACTGGAGCTGCACTCCACCTAAACTTGGGAACTGCCCTCAGTTTCCTTTTTGTGTGTGTGTGTATATATATATATATATATATATATATATACATATATATATATATATATATACTTAGAGAGAGATAGCTATAGATATATACAAAAAAAAAAATCTTGGAAGGATACTAAACATTTCATTCAATCTGTTGGGTCAGTTGCAGGACGGGCAAAAGGTGGTCCTGTAACCTTTACCTCTCTATGAGAAGGAAGGTTAAGTAAATTGATTCCAGGTTGCAAATAATATAGACACTAAAAATAACCCTCTTTGGTTTTACTATGTTAACTTTGCTGAACTTCAACAATGCTAAATTATCATCACAGGAGTCCACCAACCTCCACACTTTGAGCTTGTTTATTGGTTCCTTGTCAGGAAAAAAAAAAGGCTTCACATTCATTTATGAGAGTGCTCCCTTGGATCTACTAACAAATGTCCTAAGTGCACTTTTATAGAAGGGATACATATGGAACACACCAGGGAGGGTTTGAGATAAATGCTATGTTAAATTACAACAATCTTTTCCTTGCTCTGTATATATTGGTCAACCCTACAGTATCACACATTATACAAACTGTTACTGGTACGGGCTATGCATCACAGATTGATTGTATTTTTATATTAGGCTCCCTTTTTATGTTGAGTTCTAATTTTGAAATATCTTACAGCACTTTTAGTGACCATTACCTGGTTTTCTTCACACTGAGTTGGTTTAGTCTCCTTATCAGAAGTACATTAGGGGACCAGAGTTTGTGTCTCAAGACCAATCATGGTAGGTGATTAAGATGGCTTTTAGTGGAGGCTGAACGATGAATTCTTTATTTCCTTTTTGTTCACAGGGGTTTTCTATTTGTCTAGATTTATACACCACTAATAAAGTGATCATAGTGCTTTCAATAACATTTCAAATATGGTGATAGCACCACTTCATCTGCCAGCAGCTAATCTTGTGTCACCTGACCCTAAATCGCTTTACCATAATTGTTCTGCAGCATTACAAAGTCTAAAGGAAGCTTTAAAATGCGAAACCCACCTGGGGCAGCTACTTCATATTTAAAGGAGGAGAGGGACATGCTGCTCCCCTCCCCAGACTGAATTTTCACTGAGGGACCCCATCTCTGAAGTCCCGACCTTATCCTTAAGAGGGAGGGGGGCATGTAGCTCCACTACCCTGGCCAATAATGGGCTTGGTGACCCCATCTCCCATTTCCTGGCCAGTTTCTAAGAGGGGGAATGCAGCCCTCTGGGAACTCCATCTCTTATGACCTTCTCAAAAATTGCTGGGTGTCCTGGACCCGACCCAGAGCAGCCATTGCCTTTTTATTGGAGACCACAAGGGGAGCCCCAATGCCTCTGTGGCCCCAGCCAGCTCCCCACCTCTAGTGGGAGCCCACATTGCTGTCACTCTCATGGAGCAGCCAAAATACTGCTCCCCTCATGCAGAAGCAATTATTTCTTATGTTTTCCTGCCTGCTTCACAGCCGGTAGGAAAGCATATAAAAAGTCAGCACATAGAGGGCAGGAACATTTTTCCTGCTCCCACCCACTGGGAGCAGACTCACTGTTTGTGTTTGCTTAGCCGGAGCTTTAAATTGCTCCAGTCAAGTGAGAACAAACAGAGGTATCCCTGTCCCACTAGTGCAGGCAGGGAAACTGCTGTGTCCTGTGGTTAGGTACCCAGAACAATAGCAACAGCACTGCTGTGGGGGTTGGGATCCCCAGGGCCATTAAAGTCTCCGGGAGTGGGGGCAAACACCCCTCTTTCATTTTGAAGGCACGGCAAGACCCTGGGGAATGGGGTCGCTGGGGCCAGAAATGGCTCAGGGCAGGGAGTTGCTTGGCCCCTTCCTTCTATAACTCAATGGCTGGGACCCCTGGGGGGATTCCTGGGGCCAGGAGAGGGGCCACACAGCCCCCCTTTCTTTTATTTAGCCGGGCTCAGGGCCATGGGATCCCTGGGCCGAACACATCCTGAGGAGAGGGGCACACATGGCCTTCTTCCCACCTTAGAACTATAAATCCACCTCCTGGAACTTGGCTCAACCGGGGAAGCATGCACAAGACAAGCGGGGGGACTCACACTTGTTTTTTATTTTTATTTTACCACCGAGTTGTAGATCTTCTATGAATTTACAGAAAATGTGTAAAAAAAATATTTTTTGCCCACCCTGGGGTCCCTGTGGGACCCCACCACCAGACCTAGGGGGTTAAGTTAATTCTACCGTGCCTCCTTTTTTTTTTTTTTTTTGTATTCTATGGAGGGCTCAGGATCAATCCTGAACCCTAAATAGGCTGCTAACGCTTCCTGGCCAATCAGATCTCATCATAAGATATGTTAGATCTGTGGAGGATTTGTGTCCCTAGACTACATTTCTTTTTCTTTAATAACTCTGAAACATCTGAATGGATTTGCAACAGATCACAAAAAGGGCTCTTACTGTACTAAGATCTAGCTTGCTGCCAAATTTGGTGCAATTCCATTCAGTGGTTCGGGCTGTAGTTATGTCTAAAACCTATGGAAAAGTGCCTGGGACAAAAGCATTTTGAGACTCCCCTCTTTTTTTCAGCCCCATTTGAGAAATCACCCCAAAACATCCCAGACAGGAGCTGAAGTGATTAGTGTACTAGTTTTTAAAAGTTTGTGAACATTCTTCAAACGGTGTTAGCAAAACAAAATGTGCTTGGTCTATGGAAATGTGATCCTAACTGTAACTCTCTACTGGAGACCGTCAGTAGGTAATATCTATCTATCTATCTATCTATCTATCTATCTATCTATCTATCTATCTATCTATCTATCTATCTATCTATCTATCTATCTACATCTATCTATCTATATGTATAGATAGATCTATCTATCTATATGCCTAGAGTCCCAAAATGGCTGCCAACACTTTCTTGTTTAGGCATGAGAACTCTAGAATCCGAAAATCCTCTGTGCCCCTAGATACCTATATTTTTAAATCATTACTATCTCAAAATCTACTGAACAGATATACACCAAATCACAACACCAAGCTCTAGCTTGCTGCCAAATTTGTGCAATCACCATCAGCAGTTCGGGCTGTACTTGTGTCTACCGACCCTATGGGAATTAGCATGGGAAACACTTTTTTTGACCCCTCCTTTTTTTGGGCCCCCACTTGATAGATCATCCATAAACGTTTCATGCACAAAAGACCCTTTAGATCATTTTTGGGGGGGAAATTAAAAAAAAGCTTTTCCTATGGAAACTAGGTCCTAACTACAGGGATTTTACAAGTAAGTTCTGAATTTAGTCATACAAAACAATAGAAATTCGGTAGTTATAGTTATTCTTAACTCAAGTAATGATAATTCATGCCTTACAGTGAGTATAACTCGTACCCCCCCAATGCACAGTTTTCTCAACAATAATTTTATTCCAAATGTTGCTGTGATAGTATAAATGATGCTGTGGATTAGGTAATCAATTATGCAATATGAAGCTGTGCATGATGATGTTAAGTGTTATAGTTACCTTAGGGCACGAGTTATAGTTGCATGAGTTAACCATAACTATAACTGCTGAAATTCTATGGTTTTGTGCAAATATATTCAGAACCTAACTCTGGGAAAACTGGGCTGATTTCAGAAGCCTCCTCACTTTTTGCCCCCATTGTTTACTCATTCTGGTGTTTTTCTGACTCTGATGGTGCCCTGGGCACTGCTAAACAGTCCCAGGGCCTGTGTTCTGATTTAAATAGTATATGCAAAGTATGTTAATAATAATTGTGCGTGCCAACCTACCTATTAGTCCCTAGTATATGGTAGGGCATGTATGTTAGGGGCCCCAGCATAGGTACTACACCCATAGGTGCAAAGCTGTGGTGCCTAGTGTCATTTTAGAAGAAGGCCTGCCTTGCTGGCTGCTTTTAAGTTAAAGTTAACTCCAAATTCAACTTTCTAATTGAAAGTACTTCCAAAGTCCTAGGCTAACTAATTTTTACATGTAAGTCACCCCTAAGGCACGCCCTAAGTGTCCTGAGGGTTGAATACAGTGTAAACTATAAGCATGGACTTTGTAAAAGATGTTTTAAAATGCTGCGAAGAGGGAAAAACAGCCAAATTTGTTTTTTCCCATTATAGTGAATGGGCTCCATAGGCTAACATGGAGAGAATTTATTGTAAAATAATAAAGTCTTATTTTCCAAAGGAAGGAGCTAAATGTAGCAGGTTTAGTATCAAATTGAAAGTTATAATAAATCCAACAGCTTGCTACTGTTGAATTTAAAATAACTTGTAACTAGAAAGAGTTTTAGAACTCTTCTCAAAAGTTACCAACTTCAGCCTTGTAGTGCCATTCTCTGATTCGCCAGCCTTTGGCAGCCTGAGACAGGCTGCCTTGATGAGGTGTGAAGTGGCCTGGGTTGAAACAAAGGGAGCACCTGGTGGGAGGAGATCTGAGATCTGCCTCAGCAGATGGTAGAACTAGATGGAGGGAGAGCAGCCAATCTGAACTTTAAAGGTGGTAAGGACATTTGGGACAACAACTGTATCTCCCTCATTTCCTGCAAACCCAGACAGCCAGGTGCCCCCTGATTAGATTAAGAGAGGGATAGGAGGGGGTGTGTTAAGGGAAACCTAGCCAAACCAGTGGTTGGACTCAGCCAGATCTAAAATCTAAGATTTAATTTTTGCCACGATTCCCAGGAAGTAGTCACTCAAGAGGGTGGTGGCCTACACATGGACAGAGGCACTTCCCTGCTTGCCACCCCAGGAGCAAGTATAAATATGGCAGAGCTGTTCCACTCTTCAGATCCCTACTGGAACACTACAAGAAGAAGAAGAAGGACTGCCCATCCATCACAGCATATTCGAAGAGGGATTCAGTGAGATCGGCCTCAACTTGTGACTTTGTCCCAGGTAGTGAGAAGTCTTCAAAAATTTGTGAAGGTAAAACTTTGACTTAGGCCTCCCCCTCAGTGTAGCCGAGCAGGGCTCCATCTCGGTTGAACTCAGCCTTTGTCTTTGCCCCGGTCAGGTGCAACCAGATGTCCAGATTAGTGCTTTTGATTTCTATGCGCTAAAAAGCATTTAATCCCTAAAAATTCATATCCCCATTGCATTTTGATGCTGCCCCAGATTTACGTGTTTTCAGAAACCTGAGGCAGTGCCAAATTTTAATGCTACCCCTGGAGTGTCGTTAGCAAGGCGCAATGAGGAGGAATACTTTTATTCCTCCTCATTTTTTGCTTTTTCTATGTGTGCTGCATTCTGCAGCATGCATAGAAAGAGCAAATTGCCAGAAATGATTGTTTATATGTGGGAAGGTGTCCCTTCTTGCACACAAAGAATCTTTCAAAATGACTCATTGGCACTTCTGAGTGCGTTGCATTCTGCAGCACACACAGAAGTGTCAAATTGCCATTAGTGATTGTTTATGTGCAGGAAGGGACACCTTCCCGCACATAAACATTCAAACCCCTCAAAGCAGACATACTTGCACTATGATGCAAGGATGCCTGTGATGGCACTGGCAGCTAAATATACCACCAGCACAGGGGGGAAACACAGGGCTCCGCCATATTCTAATAAATATGGTGCATCCCTGTGTTTCTAAAGTAACGCAGTGCGGTGTTGCCAATTTTGGCACAGCACCGCTACTGCGCCACATTTTAGTAAATCTGGTCCTAAGTTTCAAGGCAAACTACAGACCTGCAGTCCCACCTTGATAATTATCTGATGAAGAGGAACAAGGAACAATCACATTGGCAAAGTTACATAGACACAATGACACTGGAGACATTTCATCACCATTCTTCATGCAGCCATAGAGTGAGAAATGTACTATACATTTACCAAAGGATGTAGCACTCACTAAGTAGCCAATAGAAAGTATTGCAGTTGGGTAGACATTATGCACAAAACAGTGGCATTTTCATGGATACATATGCATGGCAGGATTCATTCTGGCACAACACTCATTTTACAGACATTAGACCTCAGTGGCAAGCACTTACAGATACAAACAAAGCAGGTACCCACTTTAAAGCTCCACTTCAGTAAAGTACTAATCAGTCTAACTTTGTGTGTATGACTACAGCAGCGCAAGTGTGTTTTCTCTTTGTTTTTTCCTTGAAAAGTTTTCTGGAATCCTTGATGGAGGTGTTTGCATCCTTGCCTTTTTCCTTTTTTCTCAAATGCTGCTGAGACCCAACCCGGCTGCGCACAGCCAAAGCCTGCACGTAATAATGGGTTAGGTCATGACAGGGGGACAGGCACTGCGGCCATCCCCAGGCCATGCACAGCTGAAGTCCATGCGCAGTGGTGGTTGAATTAATGTATAGCATGTTAAAATTACTTTAGGTTGAAGAAAACATAGAAATTCACTGATAAAAACAAAGGTTACAGGGAGGTTATAGTTAGAAAATAGAATTAAACAAACATTGAAATTCACCTAAAAAACAAAGGTAACAGGGACTTTATAGTTAGGATCTCAATTTAAACGTACAAAACCAAAGCAATTCACATGTTAAAGTTAGAGTTATTTCTAGTGAAAATAACTCGTGCCCTAAGGTAACTATAACAATATCACAGCACTTATGACATCATTGATAACATCATTGATAATACCAATGTAATATTTTCAGTCAAAGTTTTGAAGAAAAAACTGTGCATGGTGGGGGCGTGTAGGTAGTTACAGTTAGGACCTAGGCACTCACTTCGACTTTGGCAGTCTTTTGCGAAGACCGCTGTCAAAGCGGGCGCCAAAAGACAGCCAGTGATGGTGGTCCGAAGACGGCCGTATTACGTGTCATGCCCAATAAAAGACAGAAATCTGACACTGTTGGTCTGACAGACAGCAGGTGTGACGTGGTTCCACCGCCAGCACTGCCACACCAGAAGGACTCCACCAGCCATATTACGAGCAGTAATAGGACATGGCATTCCTTGCACAGCGGTGTGGCAGTGGCCGTGGAACTGCTGAAATCCAACCTTTCCCAGACGAACACCTCGATGTGGGCTGCTGTGCTGCCCATACAGGTAGGTGGACTGACCGGAAGGGGTGGGGTGTTTGTGTGTGGTAGTTGCATGTGTGTGGAGTGTGCGTCTTTGTGTGCGAGCATGTGCGTGTGTCAGAATCGGTGTGTGTGCATGTGTGTATGACTGTATGCGTCCTTGGTGGTTGGGGTATGAATGCATGCAGAGGGTGGTGGTGTGTGTGCCAGAATGCAGAGGGGAGGGTGTGCGTGTGCATGGATGTGGAGGGGTATATGTGTACATGAATGCAAAGGGGGGTGTTTTTGTGTGCAAGTGAGTAGGGGTGCATGTCTCATTATGTGTGAGTGAGTGGGGATGTATGTCTGCAAGTGCGTGGGCAAGTGGGGGTGTGTGTCTGCAAATGTGTGGGTAAGTGGGGGGTATGTCTGCAAGTGTGTGGGCGAGTGGGGGTATGTGTCTGCAAGTGTGTGGGCGAGTGGGGGTATGTGTCTGCAACTGTGTGGACGTGTGGGGATACATGTGCCGGCAACAAGAATGGGGATTCCTGCCACTGGCTGCATTACTGCCAGGGTTTTCGTGGTGGGGTAAATGCCACAAAAAGCCTGGCAGTTTGCTGCCTAGTAATAGAGCCGGTGGTCTTAGGCATGCCTCAGCCCCAGAGGAGCTTGCCACCAGTCCAACTGCACAGGCGGGACAGGAGGAGTTGTGGTGGTCCGCCAAACTCATAATGTGGCAGTCTTTACAGCTGGGACCGCAATGGTATTAAAAGAAAACTCAATTTGTATACCTACAGGCATAAAGGCTTCGCAAATCCTCTTGATCTCCGGCTGAGATCTGATTGGCTTCCAGCACTTCAACCAGAAAGTGTTGGCAGCCATTTTAAGACTCAGCTTCAGCTGAGTCTCAAAAACATACGTAAGAAAAGAAAAGAGTAGAGTACATTTACCCTAAAATCCTAGCCTTGGTCCAGTGTCCCTCTGGCACCCCATCCAAGACTTAAAAGTATTTTTCTTTTAAAATCACATCGCAATTCATGGTAGATCTGCTTTTCTCTGTTATATTACCTCCGGGGGCTAGGTCCCGGGGACGTTTTGAGGAAAACAACATGGAAAGCTCACAGAACCCCCCTCCTTGAGCTTTCAGAAGCCCCAAGTACCATCACTTCCCCAGGGCTATGTTTATGAAGTACAAGGGCTAACTTGGGACATTTGACTGAACTGTTCTTGGAATTCAAGCCAATACCAATATTTGAACCCTTTTGAAACACTATTAGTCCGTCTTTGGCTAAAAGTTTATATATAAAATTTAGATATAGTTGCTTACCTTTCGGAAAATTTAGCAGGAACTGGCAAAATTATTAGGACCTGGTTAGTTGCTTTGCTTGTGGTGTGTACCTTGAGACAGGGGAACATATTTTGTTTGCCTGTGGTGGGTATCTTGCCACAATACACAGAAGAATACGTCCAGCCTACTTGTCATTAGGGGTGGCCAATTATGTTGAGACATCACAAATACTGAGTACTGACACCTCTGGCCCAGTTGTGTTTTCTGTGAGACGCTATCTGCTGAATGTTTGCTTTAAAAGTGAGAATACTTGAAACACAGCCATCCTCACATCCTATTGATTTTGATGGTCAAGAAACCGAATAAAGTATTGTTTGCAAGAAACTACTTGTGTAAAAGAGTGTGCTACCAATAGCCACCTTCATCTGGTCTTGTAAGAAGAGCCTTGCTTACCAGCGTCTTGTTGCCGATTCTGACCAGGGGAATTCTGGGGACTATAGTCCCAAATTCCAAGGAGCAAGGCAGAGCTTCTAGGATCTTGGATCAACCTTGTGGACACTTTAGGGAACCACAACAGACTTCAGAAAGAAGATCCAGAAGTTTGTTAAAGTTTGGAGCAATTTTGTGAAAGATCGCCATAAGGTGGCCCACTCGTCAACGAGAGTCATGCCGGTGATGTTGAACCACAACATGGCCTGAATTTAAGGTGCATCCCACTGAAGCACCAGAACCTTTCCCCATTTACGAAACGTCTAGGAGTTGACTGGGTCCTTGTGCTGATCCAAGCTGACATTGCATCACAAGTGGGTTTGAAGATGAGCCTCAATCAACGATGAGAGAAAAAACTCCAAAAAGAGACTAAGGGGGTCATTATGACCTCAGTGGTGAGTGGTAATATGGCAGCAGTACCGCTAACAGGCTACCGGTACATACCGCCACAATATGAGAACTTCTCCACTCAGACCACCATGGCAGTAGCAGCCGACAGACCGGAGATGTCAATCTCCAGCCCCGCGTCCGCTATAGTACAGCATTTTGAGCACGCCTACCACCATGTTTTTGTGGTATTAGCAATGCCAAGAAAACTACAGCAGTAGGCTGGTGATAGGGAATTCCTTTCTGTCACTGGTAGGTGGCACACCCACCCCCCAACACTCCCCAGAAGCCCCCCTCCATCCACACTCCACACTCCCCCCTTCCGATCGTGGCTCTGCTGGTGATAGGAGTGCCACCTTACCACCATCCGCCACTGTGGTCACTGCCGGATTTCCTCCTTTCTTGTGTCAGTAGTCTGTCAGTGCTCATAATATGGCGGACAGATAGTAGCTTTGGTGACGGTCTTTTGGTGTCCGTCACCGCAGAGGTAGGCAGTTTTTACCACCAATTACATAATCAGGGCCTAAGTCAGAAGGTAAAATTTTGACCGAGGCATACCATTCAGATTATCCAACTTAGGCTCCATAGTGGTTGGCCTAAAACTTTGACGTTGTCCTGGCCAAGCACGATCAGATGTCCCCATTTGGCATTTTTTGTTTGTGGGCACTAGAAGCACACTTTTACAATTAATTTTTACAAATTCATATCTCCCATTCCCTACATTGGATTTTGTTGTTTTGGTGTCATTTCAAAGATCCAAGTGTTTCCTATTTTTATAAAGTGGTTTTAGATTTTTATTGTGTGTTGTGTTTTACTTATTTACTGTTTTGTTGATGTTAAATGCTTTACACACATGCCTCCTAAGTTAAGCCAAACTGCTGGTGAGACAAGCTACCAAGGGTTGAGCAAAGATTAATTTATTGAGAACTTGACTGGACCTAGTATGGGATTGAATCCTGTTACTAAGTGAAGGTACCTTCCTGCCAGTGCTGATGGCCCACTTTCCAAAATGTATATTCCTCACTAAAAAAACAAAGGTTAAAAGGTGTTATAGTTAGGCGCACATTTCACTCATACAAACCAGTGAAATTCAGCTATGGTTACCTGATCTAACTATAACCTGCTCCCCCATATTGTACTGCTTAGGACCTCAAATATTACATCACTCATGATGTGGTCAGTGATATCACTGATTATATCACTGATAGCATCTCAAATGACATCAACGATGACATCTTCCAGTAAGTGTAAGTGGTTGCATAGATGTATGAGTGGCTGTGTGAGTGGCTGTCTATGTGAGTGAGTGGTTGAGTCAGTTCCTGTATGGGAGAGTAAATATATGTGTAAGTAGCTGTATCAATGAGCAAGTGGGTGTGCCAGTGGCTGCATTTTTGCGTGATTGTCTGTACAGGTGAGTGAGTGGGTGTTTGTATGGATGAGTGACTGCATGTGTAAATGACTGTATCAGTGAGCAAGTGGTTGGATCAGTGAGGTTATGGGTGTGTAAGTGGGTGTATGAGTGGCTGTATGCATAAGTGAGTGGTCATGTCAGTGACTGTATGGGATAGTGAGTTGATGTATGGGTAGCTGTATTGTTGACTGAGTGGGTATGTGAGTAGCTATATGGGTGAGTAAGTCAGTGTGGGTCTGTAAGTCGATATGTGAGTGGGTGTATCGGTGTATGAGTGGATGTGTGAGTGGCTCTATGGGTCTCTGAATAGATGTGTGAGTGCCGTATGATTGGCTTGTGTCAGTGTCTGTGCGAACGAATGAGTGGGTGTGTCAGTAGTTTTATGGTTGTGTTAATGGGTATGTGAGTGGATGTGTGTGAGGTTATATGGCTGTGTGAGTAGTTGTGTGGATGATGTCATAAGTGATGTCATTAGTAATGTTATTTGAGATGTCATCAGTGATGTCACTGACCATGTCATGAGTGATGTAATATGTGAGGTCATAAGCAGTGCATTACGGGGGAGCAGGTTATAGTTAGGCCAGGTAACTATGACTGCTGAAGTTCACTGTTTTTTTTTTTTTATTGAGTTTTTAAGGTTTTTCAAATGTATTTCGTAACTATAATGTTCCTGTAACCTTTGTTTTTTTCAGTGAATTTCTAAGGCTTTTAAAATTCTATTTCCTACCTATAACATCCATGTAACCTTTGTTTAAGTGGGTCTGTGAGTGGGTGCATGAGGGTCTGAGGGGGTCTGTGAGTGGGTGGATGAGTCTCTGAGTTGGTCTGTGAGTGTCAGTGTCTCAGTGGCTATTTGAATGGATGTTTTCGTGTTTGAGGGAGTCTGGAAGTGGGTACGTAAGGTCTGAGTGGATCTTTAAGAAGTTGAATGAGGGTCTGAGTGCACCTGTGAGTGGATGAGTAAGGGTCTGAGTGGGTATGTGAGTGGGTGCATAAGGTTCTGAGTGGGTCTGTAATGGGTGCATGAGGGCCTGAATAGGTCTGTGAGTGGATGCATAAGTGTTTGAGTAGGTCTTTGAGTAAGTGCATCAATGTCTGTGTGGGTCTGTGAGTGAATGCATGATGATATGACTGGGTTTGTGTAGTTATCAGGGGCTGACCACAGGGCTGGCCACAGGCCAGGCCATGCAGGCTACTTCTGCAGCCAAGCACTGCCAGGCTCTGTGGCCAACCACCACCACCCACGGCCAAAGGCTGTGCCCAGCAATGGCTGTATTAACGTATAGTAATGAAAATACCTATACATTAAAAAAACATAGGAATTCACTGAAAAAAGAAAAAAACAAAGGCTACAGGGAAGTTATAGTTAGGAAATAGAATTAAAAAATACACAGAAATTCACTTAAAAAGTTACAGGGACATTATATTTAGGTTCACATTTTAAATGTAAAAAAACATAGAAATTCACCTGTTACGGTTAGAGTTATTTCAAGTAACTATAACTCATGCCCTAAGGTAATTATAACTCGCACGAACACCATGCACAGTTTTTTCATAAACATTTATACTGCAAATATTACATTGATATTATCAGTGAAGTTATCAAAGATGTCATGAGTGCTGTCATTTGCTGGGTAATTATCAGTGCATGGCGAGGGTGCACGTTATAGTTAAATTAGGGCACAAGTTATAGCACATATGTATGCATGTGCACATATATATATATATATATATATGTATATATATGGATATATATATATATATATATATATATATATATATATATATATATATATATTCCCATGGGACCTTGAACCAATGAACGGAATTAATGCAAATTTGTCAGAAAGCTAGCCTTCCGTACGCATACTTTTGCTTATTTGTTGTCAATCTGTTCAGTAGATTTGGAGATATAAAAGGGAAAATAAATTTGTATATCTCTGACCGAGAGGACTTTGCAATAGAAGACGAGCTCTTGCAGGGAAATACCCAGCTCTGATTGACTGCCAACACTTCAAACCAGGAAGTTTTGGCAGCCATCTTGGGACTCTGCTCCAGCCGAGTCCCACTAAAAATGTAAAAAAAACAAAAAAACTAGGGGCTAGGGCAGAGGCACCCTGACCCATTTGCTCTAGTGCTCAAAATAATTGTAAAAATAATTTTCACCAAAATTTGTCCTGGATCCCCTTCAGCTCGGAGACTGCCACCTCCCTGGGGCACTAAACAGATATGACTGGGGGGACCACACACCTCCACCAGCCCCAGGGATTATCACCTCCCCAGGGCATTGCTGAATTTGTATGCGGGGGGAACACACAGCCCTCCTGCAACCCCAGGGACCACCACCTCCCCAGGGCATATCTTATGAAAAGAAAAGGGGGCCAGTTTTAGACCCCTGCATCCCCAGGAACCGCCACCTTCCCAGGGCTATTTTAGTTGGAGTTTCTGTTTCTGTTGTCCAACCCAACCTAGGGTGGGGTCACAAACATTGCATTGGGGGATGCTGCGCTCGTTCTGCAGCTCCCCCTGTCAATAGGCACTTGGGTGGTGGTGACCCCATGTTCCTGGGGCCACTTGAGCTAAAAACTGGGCTCTAAGAGACATTTGGCATGGCAAGGCATTGTGGGCCCGAATGCATATGTAATGAGCAGTTTTCCCGCTGTGCTGGGTAGAGCCAGTCTATTCAGCCTCTTGCTGCGTTCTTCTTTGTTTGGGATGGGTCCTAGGCCAACACTTCTGCTGGGATCTTCATGGCGCTGGCCCCCTGGATGGGGTTCAGGGCCCCGGAATGATCTTCACCTGGTGTTCGACCACCGGCTGTCCCTCAGCCGTTGCCCATTTTCTCAGAGGACACAACGGCATCCCCCAAATTTTCTTCTTGGCAGGGCCCCAGGTGTGGTCTGGTGCTCCCTTCTGGCATTTTCACAGGGGGACGCGACAGCACCCACCTGCTTTACTTTGGGCCATGGCCTAGCTCATGTTTGCAGGGAGTGCAACAGCACTCCCTGGGTTTGCTTCTCATTAGGGGCCTCTGGATGGCGTCCGGGGCCCCTCAGGTCATCTTCACAGGGTTGTGATGGAAGCCCCTGGCCTTACTTCTTTTTGGTGGCAGCCCTCTGGCCCTGGCCCACCCCAGGGGCATTGACTAGAGCAGCAGCAGAGCCCCATATGATTCACCACTAGCTCTGAATTAGGTCAGAGGTCGCAGACCTTCTCCGTTGGGTATCTCGTACCCACAAGGCCAATTTTGATGCTCTTGGTGTCATTTCACTCCTGGTGGTGAACCCTTGCCGCCACCAGCATTTTCATTACTTCTTCTGGCCTAGAAGGTTCCCAAATGGTATGGAGCCAGTCCCACTGACTCCTTGGGCCAGCCTTTCCTCTGGGTGCCTTCCCTTTCTTCTGGGCAGCGTGCTTCCCTGTGCTAGACCAGTCTTTCCCCCAAATAGTCCCCAGGAGAGGTAAGGGGACCAGCTGGCCTGGTTCTGGCATGCACCTCACTAGGCCTGAAGTCATTAGGGGCAGTTAGAGGATTATTCTTTCCAGTTGCCCATGATGCCCATCTTCAGTCCCAGTGACCTGCATTGGAACACAGCCAAGAGATAGAGCTCTCCCCTGTGCAGGACCTTTTAAGTGGGGGCGGCGGTGTCCAGCAGGTCTGCACCTTTGGCCTATCCAAATGTGCCACATCACTTCTTTTTCCCTGTCCCCTCCTTCCTGTAGTCTTCTGGGATAGCTCAAAATGGCATCCTCCATGAGCTAGGGCCACATGTGCTCTGAAACTCAGCCCCTCCTCCCTGACATTCCTTCTAGGGCCTCTCAGCCCATTTCCTGGCAGGGGCTGACAGCTGGCTGATTGATGCAAGGCACCGCTCAGGCAGCTGGATAGAGCAGTAATTGACCCTAATCCTGAGCTGAGTCAGAGAAAGATGACATTCCTGGATGACCATTAAGTTGTGGAACTGTCCTTTTGTAACCTACTGCATTATTCTTTTCATACAGGTTACAGTTTACATTGGTGTCACTCTAGTCTCTGTGGGCCCTAGGAGACCTTAGTTATGCCCCAGGCCAAACTTTCCCTTTTACATTTAATTGAGTGTCCCTACAGTGAAAAGACAATAAGCACACTGACGTTGACATTTATTAAAGTGTCCTTACAATAAAAAGACAGCAAGCCCACTGACTCTCCCTCACCTGTGTACACCCATCTCATGAGGGTGACTCCAGGTCACCACCCACTCTGCATAGCTCCTTCTGCACCCGGCTACCTAAGTGCAGTTCTTAGGCTTCACACGCCAGGAACTCTCCCCACGCAGCCCTCACATGGGTGCACACACATATGCACACATGATCACGTGTAAACAGCCTCGGGCCTCCTACTCTTGCTGCACCACAGCAGCCTTTCCTTAGCAAGGTGGCACCATTGGTAAAAACACTTAGCACATTTTACCATGATTTTACTCTTGGTGAGTCCCCGACTACGAGGGTCTCTCACAGCAAAAGGTCAAAAACTAGGTGGTCAAAAAGCAAAAAATCAGGGTGGACCAGATGGTCAGAACCGTCTTCTCACACAAATAAATTTGTATATCTCTGGTAGCGGAGTCTCCACAAAGATCTTGCAATGTTTTCGTGCAATGTTTTTGTGGAGTTTGCAAGGTATTCGCGAACACAAGGAGGTTTGCAATTGGCTGGTTGCAACCTCACCAGAAGTTGCGGCTGCCATTTTATATACCGGGACATGGTCCTTGAGGCTGTAATACCATGTGAAAAAAGATATAAGGGTTGAGAGTGGAGTAATTTTGACGCCACTACATGAATATACAGGTGTGCGCAGTAAAAGGTAAGATTTAATTTGCTTTTTTTTAATGTCACACGATAGTCACAAATACATCAGCAGCCACCATTTTATATATTGGATCACCAGGGGCTGAAATACAATATGAAAAAAGATATAAGGGATATGGGTGGAGTCATTGTGATGAATATACAGGTGTGTGTAGTAAAAGGTAGGACTATAAAACTATTGTTTTTAATACCACGCTGTATTCATGAATAAGTTGTAAAGCACAGCGTGTCCCCTTTGAATTGCCATAGTGAATTCACGAATAATGGCGACAACAACAAAAATCATGTGGCTAATCATATTTTCAATTCTTTAGTGAAAGTGTTAGTCAGGTACTTATGTTTCCACTGATATATGCACACAAACTCTCATACATTCTCTCTCACATCTACTCTGACCCTCTTGGACCCACTCATTAGATGCTAATATACCCACCCATAGACCCACCCAGACTCTCCTGCACTCAGTCCCACTCCACTCAGATCCTCTTGGATCAACTCGCAGACTAATTCACAAGCTTATACACCCACCTATAGACCCACCAAGACAGTCCACTCTCACATCCACTCAGACCCACTCACAGTCTGATTCAGATGCTTATACACCCACCCATTGAGCCAGTCAGACACTCATACACTCACTCAGACATCTAGTCAGACCCTCTTGCACCCACTTACAGACTGAATCAGATGCTTATACACCAATAGACCCACTCAGACTCTCATGCACTCAGTCTACTCATATCCTCTTGGACCTACTCACAGATTAATTCACAAGCTTATGTACCCACCTATAAACCCACTCAGGCACTCATGGACTCACTGTGACATCCAGTCAGATCCTCTTGCACCCACTCACAGACTGATTCAGTAGGTTATACACCTGCCCATAGACCCAATCAGACACTTATGCACTTACTCCCAAATGAATTCCACCCCTCTTGGACCCAATCACAAAGTAATTCACGTGCCTATACATCCACTCACAGACCTACTCACACGCTTATGCACTTACTTCTACAGCCACTGTGACCCTCTTAGACACACTCACAGACTGATTTGCACACGTATAAACCCATCCAAATACCCAGTGAAAACACTATTACATTCACTCACACATCCACTGAGATGCTCTTAGACCCACCTATAGACTGATTTGGATGCTCATATACCCACCCAGTGACTCACTCTGACACTTAAGCACTTACTCCACATCCATTCAGACCCTTTTGGACTGCTTACAGGCTGATTCAGATGCTTGTACACCCGCTTAGAAACCCACTTACACACTCATGCACTCACTCTGACAACCAGTCAGACCCTCTTTTGCCCAGTCACAGACTGATGCAGAAGGTTATATACCCACCCATAGACCCACACACACCCTCATACACACACTCAGACATCCACTCAGACCCTCTTGGACCCACTCAGAGACTGATTCAGATGTTTTTACATCAACCAATTGACCTACTCAAACACTCATGCACTCACCGTGACATGCAGTCAGAGCCTCTTGCAGCCACTCACAGACTGATTTGATAGGTTATACAGCCACCCATAGACCAACTCAGACACTTATGCACTTATTTCTACATGCCCTCAGACTGAATCACATGCTTATACACCCACATATAGAGCCACTCAGACACTCGGGCACTCACTCCAACATCCACTCACACCCTCTTGGAATGACTCACAGACTAAATCAGATGCTAATACACCCACCCATTGACCCAGTCATACCCTCTTGCACTCTTTCACAAACTGAATTAAAACCTTACATACTCATTGACGGACTCAGTGAGACACTCATGCAGTCGCTACTTGTTGGAGATGGGTCATTAGTTCTGTGGCCTACACAAGTAATGGGTCCACACACAACCACCACTGAGAACCAAACACCCCATTGTAGCGCTTGACACACACTACTCAATACTATGCAGCCATTTACAAATGTGCACAAATTGATGGAATTACTCTTGAATGGCATTGTGTAATCTCTGATGTCTCCCCTGAGGGAAAATATAATCCAGCAATCCACAAAGCAAAACAATCCCTGGTATCCCAGTGCAACATTTGTCTGTAATGTAGAGTGAGAGTACCAAAATCTGGCAAATAAGTACATCTACTGTGCGAGAAAGTGGCTATCAGTCTCATTACACACAACAGCATTAACAACAAACATATAGAGACAAGTTAAAATACTTTCAAAAGTTAAAATAACTTTTGGATGACTCTTATATTGCTTTTTGGTTAGCCTGGATTAACCTGGTGTCATACCATTCTACACCCATAGAAAGTGCAGTCACACAAGCAAAGAACAAAAGTTCAAAGATGCTGGTATTTTACATTTGGTTGTAATCCTTGGGGGGTTATATTTCCTTTGTTCCACCTAATCTAGGGTGATAAACATTGCATTAGGGGGATGCTGCGCTGTTCCTGTAGCTCACCCTGGCAATGGGTGCTTGGTTCGTGGTGACAACTTCTTCTTGGGGCCACCACGAGCTGAGCACACAGCTCTAAATGACATTTGGATTCACAAGGTCTTGTGGGACATATGCATAATGAATGAGCGGCTCTCTCGCTGTGCCGGAGAGAGCCACTTCATGTTTCTTTGGTGATTTTCCCTTCAGGTGGCCTTGTGCGGTGTTTCTGGGTGTCCTGGGTGGAGGGCAACGCGGGCCCCCCGCCCTTCTGGTTGGTGGTATCTGGTCCAACCCAGACATCCCCATCAGGTGAGTGCTGCTTGGGAGCAGCTCTCCACACAGCCAGCATCTCCAGGTGCTGGCGCGGAAGCTGACCTTTCCTTTGGTGTCTGCCCGCTCCTCTGGGCAGACACGTACTGCTGGTCGGCTGGATGGGCCACCTGGGGTTGGAGCTGCATTGGGGCCCCAGGATGGGGTCTGGGGCCCCTCTCACCACTCCAGGGACCGTGACAGTGCTTCCCACCTTTGATCTCTTCGTAGGCCCCAGGGATGGGGTAGAGGACCACTCCGGCCATGTTCACGGGAGTGCCATCTTTGATGGTTCTGGTGTTGTTTCACTCCTGGTGATGAGCCCTTGCCACCTGGCGGACTCTAATTAGGTTTCTTTGTCTAGTATGGTCCTAGATTGTAGAAAGCCACTCCGACTGACTCCCTGCACCAGCACTTCATCTGGGTGCCCTCCTTTTCTCCTAGGCTGCGGGCTCTCCTTGTGCTAGCCCCCCAATTAATCCTACATGGGAAGTGAGGGGGCCGGCTTACCTGGCTCTGGCATGCAACACACTGGTCTGAAGTCCTTCAGGGGCAGAATCCCCGCTCCAGGGGGAAGTCAGGGGGTTTGTGAGAGAATAGGGCTGATTGCAGAGGCCCCCTAACTTTTTGCCCCCATTTTCCACTTTTTGCTGGTGTTTTCCTGACTCTGATGGTGCCCTAGGTACTGCTAACCAGTCCCAGGGCCTTAGCTCTGTGTAAAATCAGTATGCAAATTAGGCTAATTATAATTGCCTAAGTCAACCTACCTATAAGTCCCTAGTATATGGTAGGGCATGTAGGTTTAGGTACCCCAGCATAGGTAGTGCACCCATAGGTGCACTGCTGAGGTGCCCAGTGTCATTTTAAAGGCAGGCCTGTCTTGCTGGCTGCTTTTAAATGAAAGTTATATGCAAATTCGACTTTGGAATTAAAAGTAGTTCCAAAGTCTTAAACTACCTTATTTTTACATATAAGACACCCCTAAGGCGTGCCCTGTGTTCCCCCTAGGGCTGGGTGCCATGTAACTATTAGCAGGGACCTTATAAAAATAGTTTTATAAGCCCAAATTCATTTTTCCCTCATTGTAGTGAATGGCCTCCATAGGCTAGAATGGGGAGACTTTATTTTAATTTTATAAGTCCCCTTAAGTAACAAATACCAGACGTTTGGTATCAAATTAATTGTTATAATAAATCCCACAACTTCCAGTTGTGGGATTTTATATAACTTGTTCAGGTAAAGGGTTTTAAACTTTACCTGAAAAGTTGCCAACTTCAGCCCTGCAGTGTTTTTTCTGCTGTGCTCTGATTGGCCAGCCTCTGGCAGCATGGGCAGGCTGCCTTGATGAGGTGTGAAGTGGCCTGGCTCCACAAAAAGAGATGTACCTGTGGGAGGAGATCTCCCCTCAGCCGATGGTGAAGCAGGAAGGGGAGGGCTGCCAAACTGGTCTTCAAAGGCTGAGAAGGACATTTGGAGCAATCCAGCAACACCCTCACATCCAGCAAACCCAGACAATTATGTGCCCCCTTGATTAGATTAGGAGAGGTCAGGAGAGGGGTGTGTTTAGGATTTTTAGCCATGCGAGTGGGTGGGTTCAGCCAGATGTAACCTCCAAAAATCACGTTTAGCCATGATGGATTTTTGAGGAATGTTGCTCCCTGGGATTGATTTTTGCCACACTTCCCAGGAAGTGGTCATCACAGGGGGAAGAACCCTGCCCCTGATTGGAGAACCAGGACCCCCCTGTTTTTCACCCAGGAGCAAGGATAAAAACTGGCAGACCTGCACCCACACCTCAGTTCCCTACCAGATCCCTTAACAGATTCCAACAAGGAAGAACTACAGGAGAAGAAGGACTGCCCTTGTGGACCCCTGACCTGCACCTGGACACTGCACTCTGGAGGACTGCACCAGCTGCACACTTAGGCTTCACCACTAAAAGGACTTTATCAGTCTTCTACTGCTTCAAGAAGGGACTCCCTGTTTGCTACAGGTACAAAGGAGCTGCCCAGAGTCCCCTGCATCAAGTCCTGCAAGCAGAGCCCAGCTGACCAGCGTCCAGTGGCCATTTGAGGATTCTGACCAGGTGCATTCTGGGAATTGTAGTCCGAACTCCCAAGAAGCAACACAGAGCTTCTGGAACCTTGGATCAAGTTGTGGACACTTCAAGGACACAAAACGGACCTCTGGAAGAAGATCCAGAAGTTTGGAGATGTTTGGAGCAACTTCATAAGTTGAAGAGGTGCATTGTGGGAGTTGTAGCCTCAGACCCCAAGAGGCACACCAGAGCCTCTGAACCCTTGGCTGGTGCTGTGGACCACTTTCCTGAATCAAACACTTCTGAAAGTAAGTGTGACAGTGTTACCTGAACCTGATTTGGGATTTTTAAACTGTTTCCTGTGTTTTATTTAATTACTGTTTTGTGATATTTGAATGCTTTACACTCTGTCTCCTAAGTTAAACCTTGTCGCTCGTTGCCAAGCTAGCAAGGGTTGAGCTCGGTTTAATTTACTGAGACCTAACTGGACCTAAGTGGAGGTTAGTGGGCTATTGCTAAGTGTAGGTACTTACCTGCCCTTACCAATAACCCATTTTCCAACAGGGTTCTTTTATTTCCAGTTGCCCATGATGACCGTCTGCAGTCCAAGTGACAGCAGTGAAGCACAGCCAAGAGAGAGAGCTCTCCCCTGGACTGGACCTTCTAAGTCGGGGCAAAAGTGTCCAGCAGGCTAATCCAGATGTGCCGCATCATCTCCTTGCCCCTGACTCCTCCATCCTGCACAGTCCTCTGGGATAGCTCCAAATGGGGTCATCCAGGGGCTAGGGCCACATGCGCTCTGCCACATCCACTGACTGCCACATCAACTCAGACCCTCTTGAACCCACTCGTAGACTGATTAAGTAGGTTATACACCCATCTTCAAACCCACTCAGACATTTATGCAAAACATCTACATCTAGCGTAAACAGTATAGATAATGTGTTTCACCTAGCTTATGAGAAAGAGAGACAGATCTACATTCACTGACATAGTCAGAGAAAACTTATGTATGCAGCAGTAAGAAAGGCAATTGCAGTTACAGTCACATACCCTGGTCAAACCTAAAATAGAGAATAAGGTATATCGGCAAGAAGTGACAAAAGCAGTTCATGTATCTAGATAAATAATTATTTTCTGAAAAGGAAGGCGTACTAGTGCAAACTCAAGGTGTAGTCTTTCACCTGCAACTAAAATTGGCATTAAAGACTTATTGGTAAGGTGTTAAACTAACCATTTAGTGTTAATGGGTCACCTCAGTGATATGCTAGATGTATAATATGATGTGTGCTCCAATGTGGAATGTTCAGCCAGTTAGATACAGGTTTAAGGTCATGTGGGTTTTAAAACTGTCACTTATATATCAGTCATTGAAATAGCCTAAAAAGGGATATATGAACTCATAAAGTCAACTTTTAAAGCTAATGCCTTGCTTTTATGATATGCTGTTGCTATTGTGTAATTTATGCTGCAATGTGCTTAACTGATTGGGGAACGTAGTTCTCAGTTTGAGAACGTTACTGCTAATTTATCAGATCCTCATAGGGAAGCAGTACTTGGAGTACAGCAGGGAACATGGAAAAAAGTTTAAGTTTCCAAACTATGGATGTTGTAATCAAGCTAGCGTTAAAGATAGATAGATACATCTATATTTAGTGACAAAACCATGAAACAGTTATATATGAGGCAGGAACAAAGGCATTTGCAGTTATAGCTACATACTGCTACTTAATCTAAAATGGACAATGAGCTATATGTTCAGTTATTTAATCAAAGATATAGAGAGTCATACAGGGTAACCAGGAAGTGTAAACACTTATGCACTCACTATGACATGCAGTCAGACCTTCTCCAACAAGTGACAGACTGATTCAGATGCTTATACCTGCAGTTACTGACACACTTAGACACTCATGCACTCACTCTCAAATTCATTCAGACCCTCTTGGACCGACTCAGAAACTGATTTAGATGCTTATACACCCACTTAAAGAACCATTCGGACACTTATGCAGTTACTTCCACATCTACTCATACCCTCTTGGACCCACTCACAGACTGAGTCAGATGGTTATACACCCACCAACAAACCCACTCAGAGACTTATGCAGACATGCACACATTCAGAGTATAGAGTATGGATGAGAGAAAGAGAGGCACTTCTACATTCACTGAAGAAAAAATATATGCAGCAGTAACAAAGGCAATTGAAGTTACAGTCACATAGTGCTGTTTAATCTAAAAGGGGCAATGAGGTGCATGTATACTGACTAACATACAGATATAATCAGGACTCACATATCAGGAAGTGTATCAAAGTATGTTGTAGATCTAATACAGATGGAGAGCTACATTCACTTACATATACATGTAGAAACTGACACAATCTGTTTATGTATCTTAAAAATACTGTGGTAAAGAAGGGTGAGGCCTAACAGTGTATTGCGTGCAAAGCAGACAGTGAAAATCGCGACGGGTGCAACTGCACCCGTCGCACCCCTGCAACACCGCCGGCTCCATTCGGAGCCGGCTTCAATGTTGCAGGGCCTTTCCTGCTGGGCCGGCGGGCGCTCCCTTGGTGGGCGCCCGCCGGCCCAGCGGGAAAGTCTGAATGGCGTCCGCGGTCTTTTGACCGCAGAGCGGCAAATTGGCGGTTTACGCTTGGCGGGCGGTGCCCGCCGCCCGCCAATATTGGAATGACCCCCATAGTGCTGTTTAATCTAAAAGGGGCAATGAGGTGAATGTATACTGACTTACATACAGATATACAGAGTTGGACACTTCTTAATCATGACTCACATATCAGGAAGTGTAGTAAAGTATGTTGTAGATCTAATACAGAGAACTACATCCACATACATATATAGGTAACAACTGACACAATTTGTTTATGTATTTTAAAAATGCTGTATTAATGATGGGTGAGGCCTAACAGTGTACTGTTTGTGTGTGCTACATCACTGGCCGATGCAATTGGTCTAAAAAACTAATATGTGAATTTGTTAATTCACATTTCAGCTAATGTGCCATTTTCATAAGATGTTGTAGGTATCCTGTCATTCATGCTGCAATGTGCTTAACTGATTTAGAAATGTAGTTCTCAGTTTGAGAAACTTACTGATAATTTATCAGACCCTCCAAGGGAAGTAGTGGTTGGAGAACAGCATGGAACATAGACGACACATTCATGTTTTTAGAGTATGGAAGCTGTGTTCAAGCTAGTGCCAGAGAAAAAGAGATGCCTCTATATTCTCTAGCATATGCAGGAAATTTATATGTTCAGCAGTTAGAAAGGTAGTCACAGTTATAGTTGCATACCACACTTACACCTAAAACAGGGAATGAGTTATACAGGCAAGAACTGAGAAAACTGTTCATCAATCTATACAAATGGTGCTTTATTGAAAACTGAGGACTACTAGTGCAAACTCTAGGTGTAATACTTCACTTGCCATTACAATTCACAATAAAGACTGATTTGAAAAGTGTTAAACTCACCGTTTTAGTAAGAATGGGTTAACTCTGTGATAGGCTGGATAAAAACTGTTCATCTACCTAGCACAATGGTTCTTTACTCTTTACTGAGAAATGAAGTCTACTAGTGCAAACGTTAAGTGTACTCCTTCACTCGCCACTACAGCTGCATGAAAGACTAAGTTGTAGTGTTAAACTTACCATTTAGTGTCAATGGGTCACCTCTGTAGTATGTTGGAGGTATGATATGAAGTGTGCTCCAATGTCCAATGCTCAGCTAGTTATATAGAGATTTACAGTAATGTACATTTTAAAAGTGTCCATATCAGTGACTAAAATAGCCTAAAAAACTGATACATAAAGTCATAAAGTCAATTTTTAGTGTTAATGTCTTGCTTTTCAATATACTGTGGCTATCCTGTGATTCATTCTGCAATTTGCTTAACTAATTTAGAAAGGTGCTTCTCATTTTGAGAAACTTACTGATAACTTATCAGATTCTGCAAGGGAATCAGTCCTTGTAGTACACCATAGAACATGGCACTCACCTTCATGTTTGTTAAGTATGGATGCTGTGTTAAAGCTAGTGCCAGAAAAAGACAGACATCTACATTCACTGTTAAATGCAGGAAACACTTATATATGCAGTAGTAAGAAAGACACTTGCAGTTTCAGTCACACTGCAATGTCAAATCTAAAAAAGAGAATGAAGTATATAGGTATGAACTGAGAAATACTGCACAAATAGTGGTTTACTGAAAATTGAGGCCTAGTAGTACAAACACACTTTTTCACTTGCTATTAAAATTGACCTTAAAACGAATTGGTAAAGAGTTGAACTCACCATTTAGTGTGAATCTGTTGTCCTCTTTGATATGCTGTAGGTCTGATATGTAGCATTCCGAAATCTGCAATTTGCAGCCACTTATATACAGATTTGTCGTTATGAAGCCTCTGAAACTATCACTTACATATCAGCAACTGTAGTAAAGTATATTGTGGTGCAAATAATGCTAGGCAGCTATATTCAGTTACATATATAGGCAAGAACTGCCACAAAGATTTTATGCAGGTACACAAACGTTGCTTTTTAAATAAATGGGTGAGCTACTAGTGCACCCCTCCTGTCTGCTCTATCAATGGCCACTGAATTGCAAATAACAGAGATATGTCAAGTGTTAACTCGATCTTTTAAGTGCATACATTTCACCTCTGTAATATGCTGTAGGTATGCCATGAGCATGCTGTAATGTGCAAGGTTCGGGCACTTATATACAGCTTTACAGAGTCATATAGATTATAAAATGGTCAATCATATACCAGTAAGTATATTAAGGTATATCCTGGTGGAAATAAAGCTAGAGACCTATATTCACTTAAATATATCGGCACAAACTTACAAAATCATTGCATGTATGCTTTTTAGATGGATGAGGCCTACTAGTGCAGACTCTATCTCTACTCTATCAGAGGCCACTTAAATTGGGTCTTTAAAAGTGATTTGTGAAATCATAAATTGACCTTTTAGTGCAAATGTTTTACTTCTTTGGTATATTATAGGGTTATTATGAAGTATGCTGCAATATGCCTAAGTAACTAGGCATACTAATGAGCTATGAGATTGTGTAAGGCAGTGATACTTACAGTAGAGCACTCAATATACAACAAAACAATTATGTTCCCAGAGAATGGATAGTGTGTGTTGCTCCCTGACTGTGAGAAAACTGGGCTGATTTCAGAAGCCCCTTAACTTTTTGCCCTCATTTTCAATTTTCTGCTGGTGTTTTCTGGACTTTGATGATGCCCTGGGTACTGCTAAACAGTCGCATGGCATTTGTTTATGCAAATTAGGCTAATAATGATTAGCCATATCAACCTACCTATATGTCACTATTATATGGTAGGGCATGTAGGTTTAGGGTCCCCAACATGGGTAGTGAACCCATAGGTGCACTACTGAGGTGCCCAGTGTCATTTTAAAGGCAGGCCTGCCTTACTGTCTGCTTTTAAAATACAGTTACTGGCAAATTCAACTTTGGGATTAAAAGTACTCCCACCGTATTTTTACATAGAAGTCATCCCTAAGGGGATGCTCTAAAAGTTCCCCTAGGTGTGAGTGCTATGTAATTATAAGCAGGGACCTTATAAAAGATGTTTTATAAGCCCTGGTGATGGAAAAATAGCCACATTTGTTTTCTCCCACTGTAGTGAATGGGCTCTATAGGCTAACAATGGGAAATTTTATTTTAATTATTCATGTCTCAAACTGAGCTAAATTTACCAAGTCTGGAATCAAACTTATTGTTACAATAAATCCAACAACTTGCCATTGTTGCATTTAATATAACTAGTTCAGGGAAAGTATTTTAGAACCCTACCTGAAAGTTGCCAACTTCAGCTCATTAGTGCCCTTCTCTGATTGGCCAGCCTCTGGCAGGCTGGCCAGGCTGCCTTGATGAGGTGTGAAGTGGCCTGGGCTGAAGACAAAGGAAGTGCCTGGGGGACGAGATCTGCCTCCGCAGATGGTGAAACAGGATGTTGGAAGAGGAGCCAAACTGGTCTTCAAAAGAAGGTAAGGAAATTTGGAGCAACTGAGGACATCCCCCATTTCCTGCACACCCAGACAAGCAGTTTCTTCCTTGATTAGATTAGGAGAGGGCAGGAAAGAGGTGTGTTAAAGAATAGTAGCCACACCAGTGGGTAGACTCAGCCAGACCTAACCTCCAAAATTCAGATTCTGCCATTTTGGATTTTTAAGGAACGTTGCTCTCTGGGATTGTTTTTTGTCACCCTTCCCAGGAAGCGGTCATCCAAGAGAGTGGTGGACTGCCTGTGATATGACAGTTGCCCAATCCTTCTTTCCACCCGAAGAGCAAGGATAAATAGGGCAGAGCTGCACCTACATCTTAGATCCCAACCAGGAACAAGACAAGAAGAAGAAGGACTGTCCTGCTGGATCCCTGGCCTGCACCTGGACACTGCACTCTTAAGGACCGCACCAGCTGCACACTTGAGCTTCACCACAAAGAGGACTTTGCCTGGCTTCAACTGGTTCACAAAGGGACTTCCTGTTTGCTACAGGTAGAAGATAGCTAATCAGAGTCCCCTACATCAAATCCTGAAGAAACTAACCAGATGACCACTGTCTAGTCGAGATGCTATCTGGGAGTTGGAGTCCTAACCCTCAAGAAGCAACTCAGGGTTTCTGGAAACTTTGGGTGAGATGTGGTTTCCTAAAGGACATTCAAAGACCTTCTGGAAGAAGATACAGAAGTTTGGAGAAGTTTGGAGAACGTTTGGAAAAAAAGCTCCATAAAGGGACTGACCCGACATCTTGAGTCAAGCCAGCTCACATCGACTGTGACCAAGTCTGGCTTTTAGGTTTGTCCTACTGAAAAGCTCCAGAGCCCCACACCTCAAGGATTTCACTGGGGGATCATGGAAAGGCAATCCGACGGTGTCAACTCAAAATCGGCTTGCTGTGTTAGGTCCTCCGAAGTCAGAGAGAAAAATTTCCAAAAAATGACAAAGTCCAAACTTCAAAGGTTGACCGGGACTTCCTGCGCAGTGTACCTGAGTAGGGCTCCAGGGACGTAGGATTCAATTTCATCTTCAGCCCCGATGAAGATTTCCATCTTGACAGATCAACTGAGTCTGAAGGTAGGATTCTTCACCAAGGTCTTGTGCAAAACGTATCTGAAGAGGGCTCCAGGGATGTCAGATCTAATCTGCGACTTTATCCCAGTGAGAAAAATCTTCAAGAAAAAGACTAAGGCCATGATTTATTCAAAAGTGGCACAGTGCGGTGCTGCACCAAAAATAGCAGCGCTGCGTTACTTTTGAAACACAGGGATGCACCAAATTTATAGGAATTCGGTGTACCACTGTATTTCCCCCTGCACTAGTGCTGAATTAAGCTGCCTGCACCAACGCAAGCATCCTTGTACCATAGTGCAAGGGTGTCTGTGTTGAGGAGATTGATTGTTTATGTGTAGGAAGCGAACCCTTCCTACACATAAACAATCATTCATGGCAGTTTGCTCTTTCTATGTGTGCTTCACAATGCAGCACACATTGGAAATGCAAAAAATGAGGAGGAATAAAAGCAATCTTCCTCGGTTTGCCATGCTAACTTCACCCCTGGGGTGACGTTAGTTTATGGCGCTGCCACAGGTTTATGATTTCTCGTAAATCTGGGGCAGCGTCAAAAGCAGTGTGTATTGCAGTGGAACGCCCACTGCAACACCCATTGTACTCCCCTCTGATGCAGAAAACTCCTTCGGAGGGGCCCATATTTCCACAGCATTATACCTCCTTGTAAATATGAAGCAGTGGTTAGCACCACCGGAGGATCACGAAGAGTGACGCTCTGGTGGCACTAGGGGCTCTTAAATCTGCCCCTAAGTCTGAAGGAAAATGTTTGACCGTGGCCTCCCACTTGATATAGCCAAGGAGGGCTCCATCGCAGTCATCCTCAAATTTTGACTTTGCCCTGGGTGAGGTGTGACCAGATATCCCACGTGGCACTTTTAGTTTCTATGTGCTATAAAACATTAAGGCCCTCATTTGGACCTTGGCGGTAAAAACTGCCTACCGCAGAGGCAATAGCTGCCAAAATACCGTCGCCACGGCTACCAGGCGTCCGCCATATTATGACTACACCCGGATTTCCGCCAGAAGGATGGAGGAAATCCAGCTGTGGTCATGCTGGTGGTAAGGTCCAGTAGACCGCCGCCAGCCGTATTATGACCAATAATACGGCCTGGTGGTGTTCTGCTGGCGGACGCTGCTGCTGGCAGCAACACTCCGACCTCTCTCCTGCTGGAGGACCCCTGCACACAGGTAAGTGGGTGCTCCAACAGGGGAGGAGTGTGGGGGGTGTTGTGTGTGTGGGGGGTGTGTGTGTATATGTTTGTATGTGTGTGTATGCGGTGTGTGTTGCGTGTTGGATGCAAGTGTGCATGTATGAAGGTGTGAGTGCCTGTATGTTATGGTTTGTGAATGCATGTTTGAGAGTATGTTTGAAAGTGTGTGCGGGTGTGTGTGAGTGGAAGTATGCATGCGTGGATGTTTGTGAGAATATTTGTGTGTATGTGTGTGTGTGCAGTGTGGGGCATGAATGTAGAGAGGGTGAGGAGGCATTGGAGCGGCAGGAGGAGTGGGGGGATCTCGGGAAGGGGGGGAAGACCCCTATCAGTGACAGGGAAGGAATTTCTTGTCACTGATAGTGCCTACCGCTATGGTTTTTATGGCGGTAAGGAATCCACGAAAACCATGGTGGTAGGCGGGGTCATAATCCCACAGGTGGAACAGTGACGGCTGCCAGGCTGGAGATAGATATCTCCAGCCCGGGGGCAGTCACCACCATGGCGATCAGAATGGTACATTGACAGGTTGGCTTTAGCCAACCTGCCAATGTCATAATATGGCGGTAGGTACCACCAGCCTGTTGGTGATACTTACCGCCATGCTACCACCGACCACCGGGGTCATAATGACCCCATATTTCTTTAAAAAAATCATACCTCTGGTTCCCCCTATCCAATTGTAATCAGTTTGGTGTCATTTTAAAGATGCAAATCTAATCTATTTTCATAGATTGGTGTTGTATTTTTATTGTGTTTTGTTTTTGACTTATTGACTGGACATAGTGGAGGATAGTGGTCTTTTGCTAAGGATAGGTACTTACCTGCCCTTACAAAAAAATCCACTTTCCAACACTAACAGAAAAAGAGACTAGAACAATCTTTCAGATACTGAAAACAGTTTTATATGCAGCACTGAAGAAGACAATTGCAGTTGTAGTGGCATAGCCTCTAAAACTGAAACTTATATATATATATATATATATATATATATATATATATATATATATATATATATATATATATATATATGTTCACTCACTTATATAGAGGTTTTCAGAGATATAGAAGTACTAAAGGAAGCATTAACACAGCAATACTTATACTAAAGTATCTGGTTACGGTATTATAGCAAGACAACTTTTGGAATCAGAAATATAGGTGAGTACTGACAGAAACATTTCATGTATCTACTTTTTTAGAATATTTAAGACTAGTACTGTAGAATGTGTGTGTGCTATCTTAGTAGTTATTGAATTTGGCCTATCAAAACTATTTTATTAGGTTAGCAGAATAATATGATGTATATTTATCTTAATAAGTGTACAAATGTCATTTTGGCTTGTAGTTAAGTATGTAAAATATGTAAGAGAAAAGCAATTGTTTTTTATAATACATACATTGGCCATCATTATGACATTGGTGGTAAATCCCACTTACAGCCATACTGACTGCTGCCAACATACCACTGCTGCGGCAGATATCCCCTAATCATATCATGACACACACATACCAATCTGTCACTATACAGCCACATACACAAGTCCGTCAGACCAAAGGTCAGTGATAAAGTGGTGGTATCAAAACCCACACAATTAACAGAACTACTCCCACAACATTATGACCCATGAATCACCACAGCAGACATTCAATGGCGGTAAAGCATTGGCGGTACATACCGCTGCACTCAATACGCACACACTAACAAAACAACATCACATTGGACAATTCAAAGTACACACACCTGACATACGTACACACCACACCCACACCACTATAAAACACACATCCCCCATCACCAACAACCATTTACGAATATAAATCATTGGCACGAGACAGACACCACAGACAAGACCAGAGCCACACACCACCTACTTTTGTACACCACCCATGCTCCCCACATCACACACCCCAACCCATCACCCCACACACCCTCACCCACACCACTCACACCACACTCATGGCACCACAAAGACAACCCATGTTCTCTGAGGAAGAGCAAAGGGTCATGGTGGAGAAAATCATCTGGGTAGAGCCACAGCTATTTGGATCACAGGTGCAGTAGATATCCATTGCAAGAAAGATGGGCTATGGCGGAGGATCATGGACAGGGTCAACGCTGCGGGACAGTACCCCAGAACAAGGCATGACATCAGGAAGAGGTGGAACAACCTACGGGGGAAGGTGCATTTCATTGCAGCAAGACACCAACTTGCTGTATAGAGGACTGGCGATGAACCCCCACCTCCTCCCCCACAACTAACAACATAGGAGGAGCAAGTCTTGCCAATCATGCATCCTGAGGGCCTGGCAGGAGTAGCAGGAGGACTGGACTTTTGTAAGTCAGCTCTACAAACATGCCATCACATACCCCCAACCTCACCTTCACTCCCATCACTCTACCACCTCCCACACACCCCACCATCACAACCCACTCATCCGAATGCAAAGCCCTGCATGCTCTACCAATGTATGGACACCACTCATAGACCTGCATGGACACCTATCACCACAGCATGCACACTACAGAGAATCACCCAGCCCACCAAATAACAACTCACACAAGGCAAAGCTGGCAGGACAATAAAAACCATAGAAGGCAACACACCCATGCACAATATGTCACACGCAGAAATAATAACACTGCATTTACATCCTCACAGGTAACCCAGCCAATGTCACCGGTGAAGAGGTGACAGCAACATCCAGTCCCCCACAGAAGAGGCCCACAGTGATGACAGCAGCACTGCTCGCCTGGATCTGGATGACCAACCTGGTCCATCAGGGACCTCCGGACATTCAGTTACCCAGCCACAGTCTCACACCACCACAGAGCCTCCCCCTCAGGAAACACCACCACAGCACCATCCAGTGGGCCCATACATCTGTCCCCAGGACACGTTATTCATCAGTGTGTCCACCACTACAGGGACCCCAGGCCGCCCCACAAACACAGGATAATCAGGGGCCTGGGGTCAGTGGCAGTGGACATACGGTTCAGGGGACAGAGGCACAGGACAAGAGGGATGCTGAGAGGACTGCTTTGTGACAGGGGGAGGACAGGCCCAAGGAACCGACCCTCCACGAGGCACTCACCCAGGATACGCTGGGCCAGATCTTGGACAAGATGCAGGAGAACATGCAGCTGCAGGAGGGACAGTACTTGGGAATCAGGGAGGACTTGAAGGCCATTAACACCACCCTGGTCTCCCTTGCAGGGGTGCTGGCAGACATATCCAACAGTATGAGGGAGGCAGTGGCACACCAGCACGCCCCTGACACTAGCCAGACTACTGAACAGCACTCCACCTCCGCTGCCGCTAGTGGACAGGAGGCCCCACCTCAGGACCAACAGGCCAACAGCACCCCTCCCCCTTCAGAAGGAGAACCACCCTGAAAACATTCCCTGCGATCCAGGCAGAAACCAGAGACATTTGCCAAGACCCCTGCCAGGAAATAAGACTCTCCTGATTGTCACCCTTGTGTCCCACTCTGTCACCCTGTCCACCTCGAACTGCCATTGCCCTTCTTCCTATGCCCCCATGGACACTGCACCTGTAATACAAATAGACTGGATTCTAACCTGGACTTTCCTCCATCATCACCCCAGCCCACTGCTCTACCCCCTCCCCTTCAGAGCACTGCAATAAACACACTTTGATGAAATACAATTATGGGGTATGTCAAATGTTTTCAAAAAGTATTCTTTTAACCAGGTCCAAACTTTGCAATTCAACTGTATAGAAATGTTTACATAAGAAAGTCCTGTAGTTGGCTGCACTGAACACACCAGGAGCAATAGTGGGGCACAAACATCTGCAAAAAGAGATGGTAAAGGGTACAGTGAGTGGGCATAGAAGCAGGAATTCACAGCCTGCCAGTGACAATGTCACACATCAAACTTTCCATTATATGTAAAATTACACTGTCTTACCTGTGTATCATTGGAAATATTGACGAATAACGGCACTTCTGTTGTCCTCATCCTCTGCCTCTTCATCTTCGCTGTTCACAGGGTCCACTGATGCCAAACCGCCATCTCAAGCCTCCTCCTCCTGCAGAAAAGGCACATGGCGGCACAAGGCAAGGTTGTGCAACATACAGCATGCCACAATAATCTGACACACCTTCTTGGGTGAGTAGCACCGGGATCCACCTGTTAGATGGAGAGGCCGAATGTCCTCTCTATAAACGGTTTTGTCCATCTATGTGCCTCATTGTAACATTCCTCTGCCCTTGCCCTGGCATTCCTCACAGGGGTCAGTAGCCATGAGAGGTTGGGATAACCAGAGTCACCTGCGAATATCGAGGGACAACTGTTAGCCACACACTCACATTTAGTGCCCGCAATATACCCATAGACCAACATCCAATGGGTGGGAACCAGGGCTCACCTATTAGCCACAGCTTGTGCCTCTGGAGTTGAGCCATCACATTAGGGATGCTGCTATTCCTCAGGATAAAGGCATCATGCACAGAGCCAGGATACTTGGAATTGATGTGGGAGATGATCTGGTCCACCAGGCACACCACCTGGACATTCATGATGTGAAAACTCTTTTGATTTCTGAATACCTGTTGATTTTGCCAGGGAGGGGGGGACAAATGCAATATATGTTCCATCTATTGGCCCAGTGATGTTTGGGATATGTCCCACTGCATAGAAGCCAGCTTTCACTGTGGCCAAATCCTCCACCTAGGGGAAAACGATGTAGCTGCACATGTGTTTAATCAGGGCAGGCAACACTCTGGTCAGCACTGTTGAGAACATTGGCTGTGACATTCCTACTCCCAAGCTCACTGTCACTTGGAAAGAAACAGTTGCCAGGAAATGAAGCACTGATAGGACTTGCACAAGAGGGGGGATCCCGGTGGGGTGACGGATAGCAAATATTAGGTCAGGCTCCAATTGGGCACGCAGCTCAGTGATTGTGGCCCTGTCAAGTTTATAGGTGAGGATAATGTGCCAGTCCTCCGTTGTTGCCAAGTCCACCAGAGGTCTGTAAACGGCGGATGTCGCCATCTCCTAGTCATCCGCAGCGGTTGCAATCTATAGGGCAAAAGAGTGAGCAGCTGGTCATTATCTGTACATTCTAACTACTACAGTTCAATGCATGTTGTGACTGTAACATTACTTTGGTGGGATATGCCCAAAATGTATATTTGTGTACTGTGACGCAGTTAGGATCCATAGGCTGCAACCCCCCCTGAAATGGTGTCTCCCTGTCCTGTATGGAGGGACAGGCGGAAATGAGGTAATTCCACTGACTTTTTGTGCGCCGTTGCTGGAGGCAGTTGAGAACTGCTGTGCAACTCCTCATTGGTTATCATTGGGCCCTATAGGGTACAGTGGCCAATGGTGATGTACGCCGGCTCGTGTTGCTGGGGAAAGGCCCCCTGCCTTCACCTTGGCAGAGTTAGAGCTACTGGTGGATGGGGTCCTACCCCAGTACCGACTGCTGTATGGGCCTCCAGACCAACAGGTGAGTACACTGTGAGTACGATGCATGGGCATGAATGCATGGAGTGCTGTGTGTGAAGGCCTCATGTAGGGGGGGATTGGTGAATGGGCCCTGGGCAGCATGCAGCATGTATGCTGGGCCATGTCTGTGCTTATGGGGATGGGAAGGGGCATGGTGGGCCATATGTGTAACAGACAGGATGGTCGGACTAATACCTTTCCCTGTGTCCATTTCCCTGCAGGACAGTGCCCATCAAAGAAGGGTATATGGTGTGCCATCGCCAAGAATGTGCGGACCCTGGGGATCTACAGCAGGTGGAGCACCCACTGTAACAAATGGTGGGAGGACTCGAGACGCTGGGTATGGAAGACGGCGGAGGCCCAGCCAGTGATGGCCTCCAAACAAGGAAGGGGTGCCCGTCGAACCCTGACCCCCTGATGGCCCGCATATGGACAGTGGCCTATCCAGAGCTGGATGGGCGCTTGGGGGCATCACAGCAGCAACAAGGGGGTGAGTACAGTGCCCTACATTACAACTTATGCCTGGTGGGGTGGTATGCCGGTGGGGGCCCTGTGGGTGCCCCTAGGCCATGTCTGGCATTGCAGAGTAGGTCCCATGTTGGGCAGGGTTCTGATGTGGAAATCCTCCAACCAAGCTAGTAGGCATCCACTACTGGGCAGTGGTCTGTGGGTCTCAGGTATGCTGCAATTTGCATTAGGTTTCCTAATCCATGGGCTGGTGACTAGCATTGTGACTGATAGTGCACTGCCTGATGCGTAGGGATGTTCCCTGTGTGTGACTGTGTTGTGTATGCCAACAGTGTTGTTGGTGCCGCCATTTACAAAGTGTATCCTTTGTCTCTCCCCCCATTTTTGTTTTGTCACCCTGTCCTTATTTGCATTAACATCATCTGGCGGAGGAGCAGAGGCACCGGCGATGGAGGGAGCTGCATCCCACAGGACCCAGGAGGCCAAATCCACTGATGATGAGGGCACCAGTGGGACGGAGGACGAGGAGAGCACCACGGCAGAGACTGGAGGGGACAGTTCGGATATGGATACCTCCTCCGATGGGAGCTCCCTGGTGGTGGCCGACACCTCTGTGTGCACCCCAGCTACAGCCGCCACCCCCGTACCAGCAACACCCTCCCAGCAGCTCCTCAGCATGTTTCCTGTGCCCTTTAACCCAGGAGGGTGGGCATCTCCTTCGCCCCAGGCACCTCAGGCCCTGCCCCAGTCAGCCCTGCTGCCCTGTGTGAGGAGGCTATTGACCTCCTGTGATCCTTCTCTGTTGGGCAGTTAACCATTGTGAATGCCATCCAGGGGCTGGCAGCCCAAATGCAACAGTCTAATGCATTTCTGGAGGGAATTCACACTGGCTTTGTGGACAACAGAGAACAATCCGGGCTCTGGCCTCCTCTCTGATTGCAGCCATTGTCCCTGTGTCCACCCTCCAACTTCCTCTTCCCAATCCCATTCCCCTCAAACCCAACCTATCCCAAGCACACAGTCAGATGAGCAGACACCTAGGACAGCACACAAAAGTGGACATGGCAAACATAAACACCACACTTCATCCCACAGGCTCTCACACAAACACCATCCAGAAACAGACATAACAACATCCACTGCCTCCACTGTGGCCCCTCCTCCTCCTCGTCCACCTACCTCCCAGTAGTGTCTTCACTCACACCCGCATGAACTACATCCTCAGCCACTACCACCACCACCAGCACACCTATCAGTACATACCCCTCACTGGCAGTCACCACCCCTACATCCATGCACACATCCCCTGTGTCCTCTACCACTGTGTCTGTGCCCTCTCCTCCCAAAGTACACAAACTCAAGCACTCAGACACCCAACAGCCATCCACCTCACAACAGCATCCAGCCCATGCACCTGCACCGAACACAGCAGATTGACACCTCCTACCACCACTCCCCCTTCTTCCACTCTCAAACCATCTCCCTCTCCCCCCCAATGTCTCTAAGAAGTTTTTCCTCACCACCATTGACCTCTTCCCTAGCCCTCACCCCCGTCCCTCACATCAGGCCAGGGTGTGTAAAACCCAGGCAAGCACTTCAGCCACCCAGTCCACGGGCACAGTAGTATCCCCAGCTACTTCAGGTGGGAAAGGATCCCGGCCAGCAGCCAGACAGACAGAAAGGGTGCATGCCCCAAGTGCTTCATGGAAGGGCAAGGAGCCAGCCCCAGCTGCAGGAAGGAAGGGCAAGGAGCCAGCCCCAGCAGCAGGAAGGAAGGGCAAGGAGCCAGCCCTAGCTGCAGGAAGGAAGGGCAAGGAGCCAGCCCCAGCTGCAGGAAGGAAGGGCAAGGAGCCAGCAACAGCAGCATGAAGGAAGGGAAAGGAGCCAGCCCCAGCTGCAGGAAGGAAGGGCAAGGAGCCAGCAACAGCTGCAGGAAGGAAGGGCAAGGAGCCAGCAACAGCAGCATGAAAAAAGGGGAAGGAGCCAGCCCCAGCTGCAGGAAGGAAGGGCAAGGGGCCTGCTACAGCAGGCAGTAGAGACAAGGGGACTGGTGCTGGGACTCAGTCAGAGCCCCCACCACCAACCATGGTGGTGCAGCCATGCGAGGCTGCAGGTGATGGACTGGAGCCTCCCCCCACCACTACCAGCACTGCCACCTGCCCCAGTGGGTAGCCGTCCAAGGCTGCAGGGGATGGGCTGGAGCCTCCCCCCACCACTAACAGCTCCACTACCAGCACCGCCACCTGCCCCTCTGGCAGCCGTCCGAGGCTGCAGGGGATGGGCTGGAGCCTCCCCCCACCACTACCAACTCCACCAGCAGCGCCGCCACCTGCCCCAGTGGGCAGCCGTCCAAGGCTGGAGCCTCCCCTCCACCACTACCAGCACAGCCACCTGTCCCAGTGGGCAGCCGTCCGAGGCTGCAGGTGATGGGCTGAAGCCTCCCCCCACCACTACCAGCAGCAGCACCACCACTGCCATCACTGAACAGCCATCACCGCCAGCGGACAGTGTGCAGTCCTGTGTCCATGGACTGCTGTGCGGCCTGGCCCCTGCAAATCCGTGGGTATGACACCCGGCTGAGCGACTGTGACCTTGCACTCCCCAAGATCGCCATCACAGGGCACAAAGCCTCTTCAAGAACCAGTGGAGAAGCCATCCACTCACCCCATCCTCCCCAGGATGAAGCTCACTGGGCACGATGCCCCCTCCAGAACAGAACCAGTGGAGAAGCCATCCACTCACCCCATCCTTCCCAGGATGAAGCTCAGTGGGCACGATGCCCCCTCCAGAACCAGTGGAGAACCCATCCACTAACCCCATCCTCCCCAAGATGAAGCTCACTGGGCACAAAGCCCCCTCCAGAACCAGTGCAGAAGCCATTCACTCACCCCATCCTCCCCCGGATGAAGCTCATTCTGCACCAAGCCCCCTCCAGAACCAGTGGAGATGCCATCCACTCACCCCATCCTCCCCAGGATGAAGCCTACTGGGCACGATGCCCACCCCCACCCCAGAGCCCTTGGGCAAGTCACCCACTTGAGAGACTGTGGCCTTGCACTCCCCAGGACAGAGCAATGAACATGTTGCCCCCTCCAGGACCAGTGGCATTGTACCATCTTCTGGCTGAGGTGCCCCCCCAGTTTCCCGTCCCCCTGAGGTGCCTGGCTATTTTTGACCTTATGCCCCTGCAGTGTTCTCTCCATGTTGTTGCAGGAGTGAGGTGGGGCCTTGGACTTTGTGATGTGGCCCTGTGGAATACAAACATTGAGTCCTGTGCAGTGTCCCTTGATTTGTAATACTTATATACTTTTTGATTTGGATGCACGTATCACTGCTATATTTATCTTATTACACTCTTTTTACTCTATTGTAGTTGTCCTTGCATTATTCCTGAGAGTTATAGGGTAAATATGTTATGTTCCTGCATCTGCTTGTGTGTATAGGGGTGTGGTGTCGCGTGTGTGTGTCACTCTCTTTTTCCTCCCCACCTCCCCTGTGTGTTAGGTGGCAGTACTCACTGTTGTCGTATTTGCCGTTGTTGGTGTTCGTAGTGGAGCAGTACGTAGAAGAGCATGGGGAAGACATGCTACTCAGACTTCATGGCGGCGTGGTTCTTCCCAGAGTCTCCACAGGTGAGTTGTTTCCCTTCTGTTCAGTGTTTCTGTCAGGCTTTTGATGTCGTTGGTACTGCCCCGGAAAAGGTGGCGGATTGGTGTGTCATAATACAGTGGGTGGAACATTGTCTTCTGCCCGGCTGTAGGCAGTTACTGCTGTATTGCCTGTTGATTCCACCCTGGCGGTCAGTGTGTTAAAGTGGCTTTCTGTCTGAGCTGATCCCGCTATGGTCATAATTTCACAGTTATTACCGCTGGCCTGTTGGCCACATTAGCACCATTTCATCACCGACCGCCAGGGTTGTAATGAGGGCCATAATGTTTTATTAGCTTTCAGGTGAAAAATTCAATGAAACTACGTGGACTTACAATGCCGATAAGAAGACAACAGAGAAAGAAAGAATAACAAAACTATTACCTAAATTGAACTGAGAAACAAAAGGGGCAGAATGCTGGAAATGTTGTGAAAGAACAAGAAGCTTCTGATAAAAGAAGAAAGACCTTTCTCAAAATAGTATGTGAGAAACTAGACAAACAGCAAAATGAAGTGAACAAGAAAGAAAATGTGACATCAACTAAGAAACGAGTAAAAGGAGATGGTATCACAACTAAAAAAATCATGTGAAGAAAAACAAAATGTATCTATAAAACATCAGTTCAAAGAAATAAGACTTAGAATGTTTCACAACAGAGTTGTGAAGAATGTATTGAATGATATGAAGAAATATAAGAAAAGGAGAGAAGTTGTATGACAAAAGGAATGTGTTGAAGGTATTATTGAAAAGACCTTTGCTCTATAGAGGAAACTATTTATATTGATTTTAAACACAAGGAAAACTGTAGATAAAATAGTGTTAACTATGAGGAGAAAATGCAAAAACAAAAGCCTAATCAATACTTTTAGTGGAGAAAGGAGACAAACTTCTAGTACTGACCCTTTCTTTAATGAAGACACCTACTTGCAAGAGAACAGACTAGTGCATGGAGTTGATGAATGTAGGAGGAGTTATGAAATGCAAAATGGTTGTCCTATTGAGAAGGAGGTAATGTGTCCTAAAAATGTAGACAAAGTCATACCTGAAGAGGTTCAGGGAAGACGTAGACAGGGCCCTGTATATAAGTCATCAAGAATCAATTGAAAAACTATGGCGGTCATTCTGACCCTGGCGGTTGACTACCGCCAGGGCCAGGGACCGCAGATGCACCGCCAACAGGCTGGCGGTGCATCCATGGGCATTCTGAGAAACGGGAAACCGGCGGTGTCCCGCCGGTTTCCCGCTGCCCTAGGGAATCCTCCATGGCGGCGCTGCAGGCAGCGCCGCCATGGGGATTCCGATCCCCTTACCGCCAGCCTGGTTCTGGCGGTTTTGACCGTCAGAACCTGGCTGGCGGTAACGGGTGTCATGGGGCCCCTGGGGGCCCCTGCAGTGCCCATGCCAATGGCATGGGCACTGCAGGGGCCCCCTAACATGGCCCCACCAAGATTTTCAGTGTCTGCCAAGCAGACACTGAAAATCGCGACGGGTGCAACTGCACCCGTCACACCCCTTCCACTCCGCCGGCTCCATTCGGAGCCAGCATCCTCATGGAAGGGGGTTTCCCGCTGGGCTGGCGGGCGGCCTTCTGGCGGTCGCCCGCCAGCCCAGCGGGAAACTCAGAATTACCGCGGCCGTCTTTTGACCGCGCAGCGGTATTCTGACGGTTCTGACATAGGGGGTCAGAATGACCCCCTATGTTTTTATTGTAAGTTTCCAAGCAAAAGTCTTAAACAATTTTTTTTACTTTTGCAATGACTAAACCCATGCAAAATAAGAAAGTCTACAAACCTACAGGGATATGTGTTTTTCTAGGAGAATGTGCCCGAGCACCTTTCACATTTTAGAATCGCAGCTGTCCATCATTCAGACATGCGTACTTTAGTTAGAAGATTTTACCATGTAAAGAGTCCTGCAACTTGATTAGGGAGATGAAAAGATCTCTTTTGAATGGACAATTAAAGATGTACAGAAAGTTTTTCATGATGTGCAGTTCTGTTTTTTTGGGACCTGAGGAAGACTGCAGAGAAATTGAAGAATATGAACCCGTAACTGTAATCGAAGAGGAATTAGGTATTAATGTAGAGCTTATTTAGAAAGAAGTTAGAGACCAGACTGAATTTGTATATGTTGTAGACACACTCACTACAAGAGCCAGACACGCAATGTCAATTTATGAGAAAAGAGTATTTTGGCCAAAGAGGAAGATCACTAAACAATTGACAAACACTGAATAAAAGAAAGGTTGCAAATATAAAATGGACAGTTCGAAGAAGAGAAAAGTTGAGAATGATAATGAAATTGTATGTTATCAACTGGAAAATAGTTCAGGTGTCAACTGCTGTGCCGGTGTTATCCTCAATGTATTTTATTATTTACACTATGTAGTAAATGAAATTGAACAGAAGTGGGATTAGAGAATGTGCTTTGCACTCTATAATATATTGTAACATTCAAAAATTGACAGAAGTGTAGTTTATTCTGCTTCAGGGATCCAACATCTTTTAGATGTATGCAGCAGATCAGTTATATTTACTTTAAACTCTCAATAAGATGCACAAGAATTCATTATGGTTACTTGGACTTTTAGAAGAACAAGCAAATATTGAAGACATTTTTGCACTTACAAATGGAATCATGATTGTGAAGACTGGTCTTTTACATCCTGTAAAAATATCCAGTCTGAGAGACTGGCCCCACTTTTGTTGAGCCCCTTAGTGGCCCCCTGATGCCACCAATTGTGCCCCATATCCAAGATACGATGTACCATTGTGGTAGTTACATGAACTAGCGCCAAACTTTTTCATGCTAGTTCTAAGCAGGCTCTGAGCAGGCATTAAAATTGCTGAAATAAATGAAGCAAATAAATATTTCAGAATTCTTTGCACCATTTCTTCGCCTCCCCCTAACGGAGGAACACCCCCTTTGAATAGATTATGCCTGTTGCTGGCATAATGTAGTGCAAAGGGTTACAAAGTGGCACAATGCATGCATTGTATCACTTCATAAATTTGGTGCAGCAATTTTGGCCTCAGACTACATTAGCATAAAAAAATGATACTAATGTGGTGCAAGGAGGAGCTATTGGCTGTTACATCAGGCCCTTATTGACTCACACCTGTTCCTACAGATGCAGTCCCCCATACATGCACTATTAAACTCAGTAACTCACTCATGTTTCCATTCATACACTCATCCATACTCAAGTTCATACACTGAGTGACTCAGTTATTCATGCAGTCAGGCACTTATGTACTCATGCTCTCATCTGCTTATCTGTTCACATTCTTATGCACACAATCAGTCACTAATGAACTAGTCTTCTGTCCATTCACTTATCCATACATACACTCATGCACTCAGTCAATCTGCCATGCACAACTCTTACAACTACCTGCTCATTAGCATGTGTAGTTATATACTGATTTAGTCTCACAAACACCAGTGTTGTCTTCATTCACTCACTCATACATGCACTTATCTACTCACTCAATCTCTCATATCCCACTCATACCCTTACTTACACATTCACAGTTTCCTAAATATTATCAATTACCCATGCACCAGTTATGTATTCAGTTATTTACTAATACATACACTCATACACTCAATGAATCACCTATACCCCTTCATGCCCATATCCATCAATATAATAATCACATAATCAGTCACACATTCACAAGCCATACATTTGCTCACTTAGCTATGCATATAACCATTCACTCTGTCAATATCTCATACAGCACTCATCCATTCACTCAATCGACCATAAATGCATTCATGCACTCAATCAGTCTCCCATGCACAAGTCATACATTCACTTGTTCACTCAGAGATGCAGTACTGCACTAATTAATTCTCAAACTCTTCTTATACATGCACTGCAATGTCCAACTTATGCACTCACATACTCATTCATGGCCTTCTGAAACTAATTAATCATCCATGCAACACATATATTTTTTAGTCATTCACAGATATATACAGTTAAACTCACACTAATAGATCCATTCAAACACAGCCTTACTCACCCATACTTGCACTAAGACAATTGCTCACACACATACTCATATACTCAATATCTCAGTCATCCATGCACTTATTCTGTTACTGATTCAGCAATACAGGCACTCATACACTCACACTTATTAATACATGCAATCACTAAATCACACTTGTATACACTTATACACTCAGTTACTCACTCATGCATACATTCAATCAGTTACTAATGGATGCACTCATACAGTTACTAACACACTCCCATGCACGTATACTCTCACACACCCATCCATCAGAAGCTCACTCATTCAATCATATATACACTCATGCTTTCACTCACTCAAACATGCACTCATGCACTCACTCACGCAATCATATATTCACTTATACACTCACTCAGCCACACATGTACCACTCAGACACTGACTCATTCTATCATAGATGTACTCATGATCTCACTCATTCAGCAGGACTTACACTCATGAACTCACAAAGTAAATCATAGATACACTCACTCAATCACCCATACACTCAGTCAGCCACTCATGCATGCAGAGATATACTTTCTCATTCACACACGTAACAGTAAGACACTCAGGCCCTCATTACAAACCTGGCGGTCGGTGATAAAGCGGCCATAATACAACCAACCGGTCAGCGGTAAAAAAAATGCAATTATGACCACGGCAAAAAACGCCAACACAGACAGCCACTTTAACACTCCGACCACCACGGCGGTAGCAACAAACAACGCAGCGGTAACTGCAAACAGCCAGGCGGAAGACAATGTTCCGCCCACTCTATTATGATACACCAATCCGCCACCTTTTCCAGGGCGGTACCAACGCCATCAAAAGCACGGCGGAAACAGCACACAGAAGGGAAACAACTCACCTCTCGACACACAAGGAAGAACCAGGACGCCATGGAGCCTGAACTGCACATATTTCCAATGCTGTTCTACCTCCTCCTACACCAGGAACAGGAACACAAACAGTGGCGAAGACGACCACGGTGAGTACTGCACTTAGCACACAAGGCGGGGGAGAGAATGACACACACGCAACACGCAACACGCAACACCCCCACCCCCAACAACATACACACAAGCAGATGCAATAACATCACTTATTCACCCCTCAAGAATAACGCAAGGACAAAAGGAATTGATTAAAGTGAGTGTAATAATTAAAAAAAAGATAAATGCATCCTTAAAGAAATAGACTGTATGTACAATATATACAGATGGAGGGACAATGCCAACTCCAAAATGTCCATGGCCCACAGGGCCATAACACATAGGCCAAGGCCACACTTGACTCCTGCCTCAATACGGAGTGAACACTGCAGGGGCATCAGGTCGAAAATGCACAGGCACCTCAGGGGGACAGGGAATGGGGGGGCACCTCAGCCGGAAGATGGTACAACGCCACTGCTCCTGGAGGGGGCTACATGCCCTCTGCGATGTCCTCGGAGTGCAAAGCCATAGTCTCTCAAATGGGTGGTTTGCACACTGACTGATCCTGGAGAGTGAAAAGACGCCGTCTCTCAAGTGGGTGGTTTGCCCACTGCTTGGTCCTGGGGAGTGCAAGGCCACAGTCTCTTAAGTGGATGCCTTCTCCACTGGTTCTGGAGGGAGCTTTGTGCCCAGTGTGCTTCATCCTGCCAAGGAGGGTGTGAGTGGATGCCTTCTTCCACTGGTTTTGGAGGGGGCTCTGTGCCTAGTGTGCTTCATCCTGCCCAGGAGGGGGTAAGTGGATGCCTTCTTCCACTGGTTCTGGAGGGGGTTCTGTGCCCAGTGTGCTTCTGGTTCTGGAGGGGGCTTTGTGGCTAGTGTGCTTCATCCTTCCAAGGAGGGGGTGAGTGAATGCTGTCACAGTGCCCTTTCCTCAGGATCTGCATGCTGCTGAACAAAAGGCCCACCTCCCGGCGTCCCCAACTCAGACAGCTATCAGAGCACAGAGTTATGATAAAGCCAGTCGGGGGAAGGGAATTATGGCAGGGAACTGCAGGGAGAGAGATCTGAAAAGAAACGGTTAGAACAAATATGCTTATTCTCATTCATAACAGTATAAACTCACCAATAGACTCTTGAATAAAGGCGTTTCCGTGGTATCTGATTGAGACCCTTTGTGTATTGGGTGTAGCCCCTTCTTTGAATCATGGAACAAGAACAAACTGCAAACTCTGAACCTAGAGATGGCAAGAGCTTTGGACTATGGTCATACTCTGAATATCAATCATGTAACAATTATGCATTCATAACATAAACGTTTGATCTCAGCCTAGAAATTCTCAAAAACTTAAATATGTATCTCACATATTATGCTTCACAAAAAACAATGAAACTATAATTTGCTTATCTCCAAAATATTTTTACATTTACTACTAAGGCCTGAAAGTTTTACTGTAACAATTATGCATTCATAGCATAAACGTTTGATCTTAGCCTAGAAATTCTCAAAGACTTAAATATGTATCTCACATATTATGCTTCACAAAAAACAATGAAACTATAATTTGCTTATCTCCAAAACGTTTTCACATTTACTAGTAAGGCCTGAAAGTTTTACTCATTAAACTTGAAGCGCTTTGTTCGTTGAGCAGAAGCCCCTTGTTTGTTGTTCATGAAGCTCTTTGACCATCACACATGAAGCGCTTTGTTCATTATGCCAGAGAGCACTTTTACTTGCTTTGTCTGAAGCGCTACGCTAGTTGTGCTAAGGGGTGCTTTACTCATGTGGCCAGAAGCATTTTGATCCTCGTGCCAATACCGCTTTACTCATGTGGCCTGAAACGCTTTGATTGTCGTGCCAAGGGTGCTTTACTCTTATGACCTGAAGCGCTTTGCTCGTTGTGCTAAGGGGGCGCTTTACTCATGGGGCATGAAGAACTTTTACCGTTGTGCCAAGGTTGCTTTACTCGTGTGGCCTGAAAGGCTTTTGATTGTTGTGCCAAGGTCGCTTTACTCGTGTGGCCTGAAGCGCCTTTGATTGTCTTGCCAAGGGCGCTTTACTCGTGTGGACTGAAGCGCTTTGATTATCGTGCCAAGGGTGCTTTACACGTGTGGCCTGAAGCATTTTGCTCATTGTGCTAAGCGGCGCTTTACTCATGTGGTCCAAAGCACTTTGATCGTCGTGCCAAGGCCGCTTTACTCGTTTGGTCTGAAGCGCTTTTATTGTCTTGCCAGAATTGCTTTAGTCTTTGGACTGAAAGCGCTTTGCTCGTTGTGCTAAGGAGCGCTTTACTTTTGGCAGTAACAACTCCCTTCAAGATTGGGCTCATCAAGACATTACCGCTATGAGTACGACCTACTCATATCTGAATTCACCATGGAAACAAGGATACTCCGATTTGCTGTCAATCTGCCATGCAGGAAATCTGCTATTCTTCAGTGGAACCCCCACGAGGTCTGACTGCATCAAAGTCTTCAAAATGGTGAGCAATGTGCTTGGGTGTGGCTGGGCTTTATAGGCCTGCCACACCCCAAGATGGCCGCTGCCTCTAGAAACCTGGGAATTGTAGTCCATTCATAGAATAGCACTGATAAGTGCATCTTGTCCACCAGTGTCCTGACCCTGCAGCTACATGAGCTTTACCACAGGGAAGGCTACGCTGATAACCACTTCTAGAACAAGAGTGGATGACAAGTGGTGCGCATGAAGCGCTGCAAATAAGCGCAGTGGAGTTTTGGGCAGCACCTGGACCGCGCACAGCCTTATTCCTGACAATGCCTTCTTCCACTGGTTCTGGAGGGGGCTCTGTGCCCAGTGTGCTTCATCCTGCCAAGGAAGGGGTGAGTGGATGCCTTCTTCCACTGGTTCTGGAGGGTGCTCTGTGCCCAGTGTGCTTCATCCTGCCAAGGAGGGGATGAGTGGATGGCTTCTTCCACTGGTTCTGAAGGAGGCATTGTGCCCAGTGATGCTGATCCTCGATGGTGCAAGGTCACAGTCTCTCACCTGGGTTTCACACCTACAGGTGTTGCAAGGGCCAGGACGCACTACAGCCCTTGTAGGCATGACTACACACTGCTCGCTGGCAGTGACGGCTGCTCAGTGGATGGCAGTTGCGTTGCAGGTGGCGGAGCTGTCAGTGGTGGGGGGAGGCTCCAGCCCTTCCGCTGCAGACAAGGACGGCTGCCCACTGGGGCTGCTGCTGCTGGCGGTGCAGGTGGTGGTGCTGCGGCGGTGCAGGTGGCGGTGCTGCCAGCAGTGCAGCTGGAGGTGCTGTCCGTGGTGGGGGGAGGCTCCAGCCCTTCCCCTGCAGCCCCAGATGGCTGAAATGCCATGGCTGGTGTTGTCTGCCCATATGCTGCTCCAGCCCGAGGCACCAAATCCATCCTGCCTGCGGCGTCAGTTCCCTTTACATTGGCCTTGACAGCTGTTGTCCTCTTCCTGCCATTGGCAGATGGTGGAGCCTCCTTGCTTCTGCCAGCTGGTGTTGCCTTCCTGCCCTTGCTGGCTGGTGTTCCATCCTTCCCCTTGCTGGCTGGTGGTGCCTCCTTCATCTTACTGGCTGGTGGTGCCTCCATCGTCTTGCTGGCTGGTGGTGCCTCATTCATGTTGCTGGCTGGTGTCACCTTCTTGTCTTTGCTAGCTGGCGCCCCCTTCTTGCCCTTCGCAGGTGGTGCAGGCACACTGGCTGTGCTGACGGGTGCCTCCTTGGAGCCTCTCACACTGGCAGTAGCTGCAGGAACTGCAGTGGCCGTGGACTGGGTGGCTGAGGTGCGGGCATGGGTTCTGCCAACCCTGGCCCAAGGTGAATGATGGGGTGGGGCAGGGAAGAGGTCAAGGTTGGAGAGGAAAAGCCTTTTACGGACACTGGGGCTGGAAGAGGATGAAGGTTTGGGATTGGATGAAGAGGGATTGATGGTAGGAGGTGTCAGTCTGGTGTGTTTGGCTGCAGGTGCATGGGCTGGATGCTGTTGTGAGGTGGATGGCTGTTCGGTGTCTGACTGCTTGCATTTGTGTACTTTGGGAGGAGAGGTCAAAGACACAGTGGGAGAGGACACAGGGGACGTGTGCATGGATGTGGGAGTGGTGACTGCCAATGAGGGGTGTGTTGTGATAAGTATACTGGTGATGGAGATAGTGGATGAGGATGTAGTGCATGCAGGTGTGAGTGTAAACACAACTGGGAGGGAGGTGGATGAGGAGGAGGAGGGGGACACAGTGGAGGCAGTGTATATTGGTGTGTCTGCATCTGGATGGTGCTTGTGTGAGTGCCTGAGGGATGAAGTGTGGTGCTAGTGTTTGTCTGAGCCACTTCTGTGTGTTGATTTGGCTGTATTCTGGTCTGAAGGTGTGTTTGGCATAGGCTGGGGTTGAGGGGAATGGGCCTGGGTAGAGGAAGTTGGAGTGGGGAGGCTTGAGACAGGGACAATGGCTGCCATCAGTGAGTTGGCCAGAGCCTGGAAAGCTCTCTGTTGGGCTGCACGCCAGAGTGAATGCCCTCCAGGTATGCATTTGTTTGTTGCAAATGCCCAGCCAGACCCTGAATGGCATTCAGTACGGTTGACTGCCCAACAGAGAGGGATCTCAGGAGGTCAATTGCCTCCTCATTGAGGGCAGCTGGGCTCACTGGGGCAGGGCCTGAGGTGCCTGGGGTGAAGGAGATGCCCACCCTCCTGGGTGAGCGGGCACGGGAAACTCACTGAGGGGCTGCTGGGAGGGCAGTGCTGGTACGGGGGTGGCAGCTGTACCTGTAGTTGAGGTGGGCACAGAGGTGTCCACCACCGCCAGGGAGCTTCCTTCGGAGGAGGTGTTGCTGTCAGAACTGTCCCCTCCTGTCTCTGTTGTGGTGCTCCCCTCTCCCTCTGTCCCACTGGAGCCCTCACCATTGGTGGATTCGGCCTCCAGGCCCATGTGGGATGCAGTTCCCTCCATCTCTGGTGCCTCTGCTCCTCAGCCAGATGATGCTAATGCACACAAGGACAGGGTAACAAAACAAAAAAGGGGGGGAGAGACAGAGGATACACTTGGTCAAAGCCAGCAACAACACTACCATTGGCGTACACAACTCACAGGGAACAGCCCTATGCACTAGGCTATGCACTACCAGTTACAATGCTAGTCACCAGGCCATGGGGTACAATGTCTAATGCCATTAGCTGCACACCTGAAACCCACTGTACCCTGCCCAGTAATAGATGCCCACTAGCATTATTGGGGTTGGAGTGCATCTGAGCTTGCCCATAATAGAACCTACCCTGCCATGTTTGCCCTGGCCTAGGGGCTCACACAGACCCACATCCCCCACACAGGTAACACCATAACGTGCGAAAAGTCATGATTCTGAATCTGTACTCAACCCCTTGTGGCTGCTGTGATGCCTTCAAGTGCCATCTTCCTTGCCCAGCGGCGCGGGTCCTCCCACCGTTTGTGACAGTGGGTGCTCCACCTGTCAAAGACCCCCAGGGTCCCCACCTCCTTGGCAATGGCACGCCAAATACCCTTTTTCTGATGGGTGCTGACCTGCAGAAAAAGATACAGTAGAAAAGATATTATTCATACCGTCTGGACTGTTAAACTCATTGTCCACTATATCCCTCCCATCCCCTTATGCACAGACATTGCCCACCAAACATGCAGCACTCTGCTCAGGACCCCTCAGCCACCCCAGCCCACGAGGCTCACACACATCGCACTCCATACATTCATGCCCCATGTATCGTGCTCACTGTGTACTCACCTGTTTGTCTGGGGGACCATAAAGTAAAGAGTACTGGGGTAGTACCCCATCCACTAGTCTCTCCAACTCTTCTGAAGTGAAGGCAGGGGCCCTTTCCCCAGACACTCGAGCCATGGTCGCTTCCACACACAGGTCACAGCAGCATTTGCAGGGTAGGTCCTCTCCTGTTGAAGGTCAGGTAGCAAGTGAGTGAACAGACAGGCCGCGCCATTTCAGGGGGGCACAGGCCATGGCACCTAACTGCATCACAGAAGACATAGGCACATCAACGGACCTACATGTTCACATACTGTTTCTGTAAAAAAAGAAAGGAATATTGATCTGAGTATATATTTGATTATGACCATCTGCTCCCCGTTTTTCACCCTAGAGTTCAACCGCTGAGGATGAATAGGAGATGGAGACATACCCCCAAGTACAGACCCCTGGTGGACAATGGAGAACAGGCACATTATCCTAACCTACAGATTGATAGGGCCACAATCCAAGAGCTGTGTGCCCAATTGGAGCCAGACCTGATTTCAGCTATCCGCCACCCCACAGATATCCCCCCTCTAGTGCAGGTCCTGTCAGTGCTCCATTTCTTGGCAAGTGGTTCCTTCTAGGTGACAGTGACCATGGCATCAGGGATGTCACAGACTATGTTCTCAAACGTGCTGACCAGAGTGTTGTCTGCCCTGATGAAACACATGTGCAGCTACATCGTATTCCCCCAGGTGGATGACTTGGCCACAGTGAAGGCTAACATCTATGCAATGGGACATAGCCCCAACATCATTGGTGCCATTGATGGTACACATATTGCCTTTGTCCCACCCCGGAGAAATGAACAGGTATTCAGAAATTGAAAGAGCTTGCGCTCTCTGAATGTGCAAGTGGTGTGTTAGGCGGACCAGCACATCTCCCATGTCAATGCAAAGTATCCTGGCTCTGTGCATGATGCCTTTATCCTGAGGAATAGCAGCATCCCATATGTGATGTCTCAACTCCAGAGGCACAGGGTGTGGCTAATAGGTGAGCCCAGGGTGCCACCCGGTTGATGTAGGTATATGGGTGTGGGGTTGGTCCTCAGGGTGTGTGTCTGGCTAACGGGTATCCCTCGATATTTACAGGTGACTCTGATGACCCCAACCTCTCATAGCTACTGACCACAGTGAGGAATACCAGGACAAGGGCAGAGGAACGTTACAATGAGGCACAGGGGTGAACAAGGAGGATCATTGAGCGTACCTTTGGCCTCCTGAAGGCCAGATTCCGGTGCCTCCATCTGACAGGTGGATCACTGTACTACTCAAACAAGAAGGTCTGCCAGATCATCGTTGCATGTTGCACAACCTGGCCTTGAGACGTCAGGTGCCTTCAATCAATTGACAGACTCCATACTTGTATTAGTTCCAAGGGTATTTATTTCTGTGATAATAAGTGTGGGAGGTATTGCAATAGGCTGGATTGATGGCGGAGGAATGTCCAGGATAGAGTCCAGTCTATTGGTATCACAGATGCATTGTCCAAGGGGGCATAGGGAGTGGGGCAATGGCAGTTGAAGGTGAACAGGGTGAAAGAGTAGGACACAAGGGTGACGTTCAGGGGAGTCTTATTGCCCGGCGGGTGTCTTGGCAATGTTCTCCGGCTTCTGCCTGGATCCCAATGACCTTTTGCGTGGTGGTTCTCCTTCTGCAGGGGGAGGGGTGCTGGTGGCCTGCTGTTCCTGTGGCGGTGCCTCCTGTCCACTGGCGTCGGCGGAGGTGGAGTGCTGTTCTTCAGTGTGGCTAGTGTCAAGGGCCCGTTGGTGTGCCACTGCCTCCCTCATGGTGTTGGCCATGTCTGCCAGCACCCCTGCAATGGTGACCATGGTGATGTGGATGTCTCTCAGGTCCTCCCTGATCCCCAGGTACTGTTCCTCCTGCAGCCGCTGGGTCTTCTGCAGCTTGGCCAGTATCTGGCCCATGGTCTCCTGGGAATGGTGGTATGCTCCCAGGATGTTGGTGAGTGCCTCGTCAAGAGTCGGTTCCCTTGGCCTGTCCCCCCATTGCACAGCAGTCCTCCCAACTTCCCTGTTATCTTGTGCCTCTGTCCCCTGAACCGTGTGCCCACTGCCCGAGGTATGTGATCGTCCTGTGTTTGTTGGGTTGCCTGGGGTCCTTATAGTGGTGGACACACTGCTGATTGACGTGTGTCCTGGGGACAGAGGAATGGGCCCACTGAGTGGGTGCTGTGATGGTGTTTCCTGAGGGGGGAGGCTCTGTGGTGGTTTGGGACCGTGGCTGGGTCACCGACTGTCCGGAGGTCCCTGATGGGCTAAGTTGGTCATCCTGATCCAGGCATGCAGAGCTGCTGTCATCACTGTGGGCCTCTTCTGGGGGTGGACTGGATATTGCTGGCATCTCCTCTCCGGTGACGTTGTGTGGAGGTTCTGGGGGATGTAAATGCAGTTTTATTGTTTCTGCATGTGACATCTTGTGCATGGGTATGTTTCCCTTTATGGTTGTTATTACCAAGGCAGGTTTGGCTGGAGTGAGTTGTAATTTGGTTGGCTAAGTCATTGTCACCTGTGTGCATGCAGTGGTAATGGGTGTCCATACAGGTCTGTGATGGGTATCCATGCATTGGTGTTGTATGCAGGGCTTGGTATTGGGTTGGGTGTGTTGTGATAGTGGGGTATGGGTAGGGGTCGGAGTTTGTGATGGCATGCAGATAAGGGGGTGAAAGTAGTAAAGATTTGACTTACCAGAGTCCAGTCCTCCTGCTACTCCTGCCAGGCCCTCAGGATGCATGATCGCCAAGACTTGCTCCTCCCATGTTGTTAGTTGTGGTGGAGGAGGGGGGGTCCAACGCCAGTCCTCTGTACAGCTATCTGGTGTCTTGCAACCACAGAACATACCTTCCCCCGTAGGTCGTTCCACCTCTTCCTGATGTCATCCCTTGTTCTCGGGTGCTGTCCCACGGCGTTGACCATGTCCACGACTCTCCACCATAGCTCCATCTTCCCAGAAATGGACGTCTGCTGCACCTGTCATCCGAATAACTGTGGCTCTACTCGGATGATTTCCTCCACCATGACCCTTAGCTCCTCCTCAGAGAATCTGGGGTGTCTTTGTGGTGCCATGGGTGTAATGTGTGTGGGGTGATGTGTTGGGGTGTGTGCTGTGAGGTGGTGGATGGTGTATGGGTGATGGTGTTCTGTGGCTCTGATTCAGTGGGTGCTCCTGGCGTGTCTCTTTCTCAGTTGTCAATTATTTTTTTTTGTAAAGGGTTGTGGGTAGTGTGTGTGTGTGTTTTACATTGGTGTGGGTGTGGTGTGTGTATGTGTGTCAGGTGTGTGTAGTTCGAATTGTCAAAAGTGGTGCTGTTTTGTAGGTGTATGTGTATGTGTATTTTAAGTGCGGCGTCTGTACCGCCAATGGTTTACTGCGGTCAAATGTCTGTCGCGGTGATTCGTGGGTCATAATGCTGTGGGCATATTTCTGTTGGTGTAACAGTGTGGGTTTTGGTACCGTCATTTTATCACTGACCTTTGTTGTGGCAGATATGTGTGTGTGTCTGTATAGTGGCAGATTTCTATGTGTGGGTCATAATACGCATAGCGGTATACCACCGCGTCACGGTATGTTGGCGGCAGTCAGCATGGCGGTAAGAGGCACTTACCACCAATGTCATAATGAGGGCCTCAGTCCAGTATGACACAGTCATGCACTCAGAGACTCACCCTTATGTAGTGATATGCTTACTGAATCACCTATACTCACACCAACACAATCAGTCACCCAGCTATGCATGCACTCATGCACTTACTCAGTCACACAAACATCCACACAAACACTCTCTCCCTCATTCACTCATACATGCACTTAGACAATCACTCACACTCATACTCATACACTCACTACCTCAGTCATGCATGTACTCATTGTCTCACTAATTCATACATACACTCTTGCACTCACAAACACTTATTAATACATGCACTCACTAAATCATGAATGCACACAGTTATACACTCAGTTACTCACTCATGCATACACTCAATCAATTACTAACAGATACATTCATGCAGTTACTAACACACTCCTACATGCACTTATACACTCACACAGTCACACATCCATCAATCAGATGTTCATTTAATTATACATGCATTCATGCACTCAGTCAATCATTTACACAAACACTCATACAGTCACTCACTCATACACTCACTCACTTAATCATACAGTCACTTATACACTAACTCAGCACACATCCCACTCTGACAGTCACTGATTCAATCATACATGCACTTGTTCACTCACTCATTCACCAATACTTGCACTCATCCACTCGCTACGTAAATCATAGATACACTCACTCAATCACCCATACAGAACCCATACGCTCAGTCAGCCACTCATGCATGCAGAGATGTATTCACTCATTCAAACATCTACCAATAAGCCCCTCAGTCGCACATGACACAATCATGCACTCACAAACACGTATTAATACATGCACTCACTAAATCTCTAATGCACACAGTTATACACTCAGTTACTCACTAATGCATACACTTAATCAATCACTAGTAGATGCACTCATGCAATTACTAACACACTCATACATGTACCTATACATTTACAGAGTCACACATCCACCATCAGATGCTCACTCATTCAATAATACATGTACTCAGTCACTCATACATGCTCTCATGCACTCAGGTAATCACTTATACAGACACTCATAGTCACTCACTCATAAATGCACTACATTACACATACACTTATACCCTTACTCAGCACACATGCACCACTCAGACTGTCACTCATTCAATCATACATGCACTCATTGACTCACTCATTCACCAATATATGCACTTATGCAATAAAAAACACTTATTAATACATTGACTCGCTGAATCTCCGAAGCACACAGTTAAACACTCAGTTACTCATTCATGCATACACTCAATCAACTACTAATAGATGCTCTCATGCAGTAACTAACACACTCGTACATGCACTTATAACCTCACACATCCACCAATCAGATGGTCACTCATTCAATCATATATGTACTCATGCATTCACTTATTCACTCATATGTGCACTCATGGACTCAGTCAATCACTTATACAGACACTCATACACTCAGTCACTCACTCATAGATATACTCACTCACTCAATCATACATTCACTTATGCATTCACTCAGCCACACATGTACCACTCAGACACTCACTCATTCAACCATACATACACTCATGAACTCACTCATTCAGCAATACTTTCTCTCATGCACTCACTAACTAAATCATAGATACACTCACTCAATCACCCATACAGAACCCATTCACTCAGTCAATCATTCATGCATGCAACAACATATTCACACATTCACCCATGTACCAGTAAGCCACTCACTCACAATCATGCACTCAGTGACTTACCCATACATACATTGATATACTTACTGAATCACATATACTCATATGGATACAATCAGTCACCCATCCATGTATGCACTCATGCATTCACTTATTTACACAAACATCAAATCAAACACACCCTTACTCACTGATACATGCGCTTAGGCAATCCCTCACTCGAATAGTCATACACTCACTCCCTCAGTCATGCATACAGTCAATCATTTAGTAATGATTGTAATCATGCCGTTGCTAACACACTCATGCACATACTAATGTATTCACTGAGTCACACAAGCAGCATTCAGATATGTAGGAATTAATCATGCACTCACTTTTTCAACCATACTCAGTCTTGCACTGCACACATATAGTTGTTTGTCTATTATTAACTGTGAAAGGCGGTTCTTAAAAGAACCATTTTTTTCAAGAACTAGTTGTACATTTTTATTAACTTTATTAAAATTGTGTGATTTTTGGGGTATTTATTAAACAAAATAGCAACAAGGTACAAAATTATTGCAACCAGCAATCTGACTATACCCTTCACAAAAGTTTAAAAATGAAAAAAAACACTTATGTTCATCTGCAGATTGAATAATATTTTTCAAATCTTGTTCACCTGCTGTGAGACAGGTATTGCAATCTGGGCTGTATGTGCCAATGCCCTGAATTGGAGAATTATATGAGGCCAACACTTCCCGAAGTTTGATGGTATTTTTTTGCCAAGGACAGATAATGTTTCTTGAGTGGTTGAAGGCGTGTCACTTTCTCTTTCTCTCCTTACTCTTCACAAACTGTTCTCCTGATAGGTTTTAAGATGATAAAGCATACAAGTGGTACTACAAGAGTACTTTTTGTTGGTACCTCTTCACAATTTCCTCTCACGTAAGTTGCATTTAACAAAACGAGCAACAGTTTTTGATTCTCCAGACTGAATAGAAAAGAAAGCCATGCAATACTTTCATTTCTCTGTGCTGCCGGCTCCTGAACTTCAAGGCCTTCATTCACCTCATGATCATCCTCTGCATTATGCTATTCTTCATGATCTTGATTTGTTGAAAAAAAAAAGAAATTAAAGATACAGGACACTTCCCAAAAGCAGACCTAATTTCTCTGCAAGCCAAAATGAAATGGAAGATTCAGGAACTCAAATAAGGGGTGGAGACTTCCTGAATGATGATGTAATATGTGAGGTCATAAGCAGTGCATTATGGGGGGGCAAGTTATAGTTAGCTCAGGTAACTATAACTGCTAAATTTCACTGGTATTGTAGGTTTGAAGTGTTGACTATTACATCCTTGTAACCTTTGGCCAGCCAAACCAGGAGGTTGTTATTGGTCCAGAAAGAGTGCTTTATATTATTTCATGTACATCCATTCAGTAGTTTAGGAGAAAATAAAGAAACTCAAAATTTGTATATCTATCTTCACAAATACTCCCAATCTTGATCTGAGATTTGATTGGCTGCCAACATTTCAACAAGGAAGTGTTGGCAGCCATTTTGAGATTCGGTTTAAGCAAACTATCAAAAATAAACTTTAAAAAAAGAAAAGCGGGCAGGGTGCTCTTACCCAACCGGACTAGCATTGGTTCAGGGGTCCCCCAAAGACCCCTCCTGGGCTAAATAGCATTGTTTTTAAACAACTTGGCAAAAATCATGAGCACTCACAAATTTCACTGCATTTTAAAAAAAAGTAAAGCAAGTGCCTTCTCCTAGGTCCTAGGGGTATTATGGAAAAATTGGAATGGGGCAGATGGGACCCCCCCTTCTTCGGGTTTATTAAAGCCCCGGGGACCTCCAGTTCCCTGGGTCACTGTTTATTATCTATGTGGGGAGTGCACATGTGGCACCTCCCCGAGCCCTGGGGAACACCAACCCCCTTGGGCAAAGTTGTTTATGTGATGAAGAAGGCCTCCTGCCCACCCCCCCCCCAATAGCCCAAGGCACTGCCACCTCCCTGGGCACTACAAATTATTTATGTAGGGTGGCCTACTGTGCTCTCACAACCCATGGGACAACCATCTCCCGGGGGGGTGAAAGGTGCAAAGCTCCGGGGACCACCACTTCCCTGGGCAAAGTGCTATATAGTGTGGAGGGTCTACATGGCTACCCATGCCCTAGGGACAGCCAGCTCCCTGGGGAAACTCCAATAATGTGTGCTGGGGGCCATGCGGTCCTCAGGACTCAGAGACTGCAAGCTCCACAGGGCACTTGTAATTAACTATACGGGTGTGCTGGCAGAGCACCCCCATGCCCAGGGGACCGTACCTCCCTTGGACTAAAATGTGTAGGACACCACCTCCCAGGGGCAATACATTCACTATTATGGCAGTGGGACCCAATCAATCAATCAGGAATTTGTAAAGCGCACTTCTCACCCGTGAGGATCTCAAGGCGCCAAGGAGAGGAATGGGGAGAAAAGGGGGAGGTGCTGCTACTGCTCGGACAGCCAGGTCTTGAGCAGTTTCCTGAATGTAAGAAGGTATTTGGTCTGGCGCAGGTGGGTGGGAAGAGTGTTCCATGTTTTGGCAGTGAGGTGTGAGAATGATCTACCGCCAGTTGTTGTTCTGCGGACGCGTGGGACAGTTGCGAGGGCAAGGTCGGTGGAGCAGAGATGCTGGGTCGGGGTGTAGAAGAAGAGTCGTCTGTTGAGGTATTCTGGTCCAGTGTTGTGCAGTGCTTTGTGAGCGTGAGTGAGGAGTTTGAAGGTGATTCGATTGTTGACTGGGAGTCAGTGTAGGTTTTTCAGGTGGTCTGTGATGTGCAGTGGCAGGGGATGTCCAGGATGAGGCGTGCAGAGGTGTTTTGGATGTGTTGCATCCTCTTCTGGAGTTTGGCTGTGGTTCCTGCATAGAGGGCATTGCCATAGTCCAGCTTGCTGCTTACGAGGGCTTGGGCGACTGTTCTTCTGGTTTCAGTGGGTATCCATTTGTAGATCTTTCGGAGCATGTGGAGGATGTTGGATCAGAAAAAGGGGATGGTGTTGACTTGCTGGGTCATAGATAGTGAGGGGTCCAAAATGAATCCTAGGTTGCGTGCATGGTTGGTGGGAGTCGGAGTGGTTCCGAGAGTCATCCCATTCAGAGGGGGTGAAGCCGAAGAAGAGGACTTCCGTCTTGTCAGAATTGAGTTTGAGGCAGCTGCTCCTCATCCATTCGGCAATGGCCTTCATTCCTTTGTGGAGGTAGGTCTTGGTTGAGTCCTTGGTGAGAGAGAGGATCAGCTGGGTGTCGTCAACACATGAGATGATGTTGAGGTTGTGGGATTGGACGATATGAGCGAGCAGGGCCATGTAGAGGTTGAAGAGGGTTGGGCTGAGGGACGAACCCTGGGGTACGCCGCAAAAGATTTCGGTGGCCTCCGAGCGGAATGGGGGGAGGCAGACTCTCTGAGTTCTGCCGGTGAGAAAAGAGGTGACCCAGTCCAGGATTCCAGCATTGTTGAGGCATGAGCGTAGGGTGTGGTGGCAGATGGTGTTGAATGCGGCTGAGAGGTCCAGGAGGATGAGGACTGCAGTTTTGCCGTTGTCTAGTATGGTTCTGATGTCGTCGGTGGCGGTGATGAGGGTGGTTTCGGTGCTGTGGTTGCTGCAAAATCCGGATTTGGAAGGGTCCAGGGTGTGGTTCTTCTCAAGGAAGCAGGATAGTCGTCTGTGGACAGCGTACTCAATTACTTCTGCCGGTAAGGGGAGCAGGGAGATAGGCAGGAAGTTCTTGAGGTCCATTGGGTCCGCCTTTGGTTTTTAGAGGACGGTGTTGATCTTGACGTGTTTCGATGATGGAGCTTGCTTTGTTGAGGATGTGGTGAGGACAGGGGTCAGAAGGAGAGCCGGAGTGGATGGTGTTAATGATTTCGATGGTGTTGTTGTTGACGGGGGTCCAGGAGAGCAGGAGGTTGGTCGGAGGTGAATCTGTGGTGTTGGTGGTTACCGGGGGGGGCTGCTGAAGCTGTAGTGGATGTCTGCAATCTTGCAGTGGAAGTAGGAGGCTAGGGAGTCGCATAGGTCTTGGGATGGCGGGATGTCATTGGCATTAGAGCTGGGGTTGGAGAGTTCCTTCACGATGTTAAGGAACTCCTTGTGGCTGGGGCGTTGTTGTTTATTTGGTCTTTAAAGACGGTTCTCTTGGTGGCTTGGATGAGTTGGTGGTGTCTGCGGATGGCCTTTTTGAAGGCTGTGAGGTTGTCCGGAGTCTGATCTTGGAGCCATTTTCTTTCTCGTCTTCGCCAGCTTTGCTTAGATTCGTGGACGTCGGCGGTAGACCAGAAGGCCTTTCTGTCAGTGCGTCTGTTGGAGGGATTCTTGATTGGGGCGAGAGCATTGGCACAGGTGTTGACCCATTGGATGAGGTTGCGGGCAGCTGCATCAGTGTCAGTGGTGTCGATGGGTGGGTTCTAGGAAAGGGTTGCGATAAGTTGGTCTTCGGTGAGCTTGTTCTAACTGCGGTGGGAGATCGGTTGTGGGTGGTGGTGTGTTGTGGGTTTCTTGAAAGAGAAGTGGATGCAGCGGTGGTCTTTCTAGTGCAGTTCGGTGGTGTGGATGAAAGAGACGTGATTGCTGGTGGAGAAAATAGGGTCAAGTGTGTGTCCTGCGGAGTGTGTTGGTGTCGTGACAAGCTGTTTGAGGCCGAGGTTGGAGAGGTTGTCTAGCAGGGTTGCGATGTTGTTGTAGTTGGTGTTCTCGAGGTGGAAGTTTAAGTCTCCGTGGAGTATGTAGTCAGTGGATGCGAGAGTGTGCATGCTGATGATGTCAGTAATGGAGTTGCTGAACTGCTGTCATGGGCTGAGGGGCATGTAGACGAGGGTCCCTCAGAGGGTGGTGTTTGGGTCAGTGTGGATTTGGAAATTCACTAGCCACTCAAAAACCCATACCCACCCTAAATCCTAAAAATTACTTTTCCTATATATATATATATATATATATATATATACATATATATATATATATATATATATATATATATATATATATATATATATATATATATATATATATCATACTTGTCCTTTACAATGAAATTTGTTGTAAAGGCATGCGTGGTAATGGCATGCAGGGATCAGCCTTCTTTGTAAAGTGTGTTTCCGCTACAGCACTAACCATTATTTCAATGACAGAATGAACCCCCTCATTTTGTTCCTTCTTAAATTAAATGTTTTACGTTTTACCAGTTTGACTCAAACAAGATGGCTTCAGGTGTGCCACAATGTTGTCATAATTAAGACAGTTAGCACTCTTGTTGTTCTTTAGAACACTCTTGGAGGCTGCAATGGAACACAAGGGAATCAATTGACAGCCTGCTCCTGTTGGAAGTCATGTTTTACTGAGAATGTCAGCCTTCATTTTTGTATGGCTGAGAAATGTAGTTTGGATTCACAGAAAATATCTTCTGATTTTAGCTTCTGGAGCACCTTCCATCATCTCCATGGGAAAACCATGAGAAAATAGTCTCAAATATGATTCATGAAATCCCAGAAGGGTAAAGTCACCTTAGAACAAACTACACTTCCTAAAGTTAGTATGGTACCTTCAACAAGTCATTTCTATTGTAACTAAAATGTGTTATCACCTGTTATACGTTCTTCGTTTTGTAACCCTCAAAACCTTCCATTTACTGGAGTGCATTTCAATGCAGTGCTATCATGTATATTGGTCCCAAGATGGCTGCCAGCACTTTCTGGTTAAAGTGCTGACAGCCTATCAGATCTCACCATGAGGTCTATGCTTAGGCTCTGCCAGATATACAAATTTGAATGTTCTTAACTTTCTGCTAAACTACTGAATAGATTTACACCATATAAAAAAAGAACACTCTGCCGAACAAAATTGAGCTTTCTGCCACATTTGGTGTAATTCTGTCCAGCGGTTCAGGCTGTAGTCATGTTCTACACCCCTATGGGAACAAACATGGAAAACGCACATTTCTGACTCCTAAGTTTTCTCACCCCCGCTTGACAGATCAGACTGAAACTGTCCATATGCAACAAGAATTACCGACACATCTTTTTTGCAAAATTTTGTGAAGATTTATCAAATGATGCTAAAGATATAGGTATGTCACAAAATGCTTTTACTATGGAGACATGGTCCTAACTATAACTACCTACTGGCAACTGCCAGTAGGTAATATCTATATCTATAACTATATCTATAGCTACATCTAGAGTCACGTAAAAAACTAAAGTTTACTGGAACGTTATAGTTAGGATCACATTTTAAAGATACAAAATCATAGAAATTTACTAGTTATAGTTAGAGTTATCTCAAGCAATTATAACTTGTGCCCTAATGTAACTGTAACCTGTACCCTCCACATGCACTGCTAATTGCTTCACAAATTACAGCACTCATGACATATTTGAAGACATTATTGATAATATCAATGTAATATTTGCAAGTAAATTGTTTGATGCAGAAAAACTACAAGTGGAAAATAAGGAGGAGTCTGTTGTGGACCTCCACCTCTCCCGTGCAAATTTCAAAAGATGGAGGATGGCCCTGGGGACCACCACGTAAACAGGAACCTGCTATGTAAAGTAATTCTCTGCTTGCGTGAGCAATGCTGACACCTGGTGTAAGGGAGCCTGTGTAGGTGTTAGGCAGTCCATTGTGAAGCAGCACATGAGGAAATGACATAAATGCACTGTATGCCTTAAATATGGCATATTCCTGCCCTTTCCCAGTGATGCATTGCAGTGCAACAAGGTGACTTGCTGTGCTGAACTGTGCCACTTTTTCATAAATATGGCTCTAAGAATGGTAGTTTATGTTAAGACAGAAAACCCTACAAATTCACTGAAGCAACCAACCAAAGCTTTCAGATACTTCAGAAGTATGTGTTCCAATGACATAAAATCTAAATTTTGAAAAGCAAAATAGACAAAAAAAACACAGGAAGTCAGAGGTTAAAGTTTACTGAGTTAACAATACCTTGCTCTCTTGCCATTTACTGCATATGACCTCATATATAATATTCGTTCAACTACTGAAAACAATATAAATAACAATGCATTACATTTCAAATTCATTCATAAATAAAATAAATATTTAGTAATGTCAAACAAAAGCCACCAAAGCAAAGGAAATTAAAGTACTAAAATAAATGTATTAACTTCACTGGGGAAACTGCATTAACGGAGTTAAACTTCCTGTTGTAAATTTAGTCCCACACATAATGGGAAATGTATAACTGGGAGAACCAAGATTAATTATTTTAACTCTAATCTCATACGCATTTGGGAAATTACACACACCACAAATTTGAAGTTTACTATAATAATTGAAACAAAACTATCATTAGGAAATTGCACAAATGAATGTATTGAGTTTTACTAGACTTATTCCAATCCGAATAAAATTTAATAAAATACATAAAGGAAGAGCATAAGATTTTGTTTTCAAAATCCCATTATACAAATATTGAGACAGTACATACATTGGGGTGAAATGTACTATTCCGCACAATCCAAGTAAAATTGTATAACGTTGCATAAATAAAAGGGGTGACATTAACTTTTCTAATTCCAATCAATCAGTATTGGGAGAGAGTGCATACATACCTCTAACTTTATCTTCATCATCCAATAACTTTAAAATATATTTACTATTGTAACTCCACTCTCACAAAAACTGGGGAATATGCATAAAGGATATAGCGGTGAGGTTTACTTCACTAATCCTAGTCATTAAAATATGGTGAAAACAATATTTTTGGGGGTGCATATGGCTGGGTCCAAACTGGAATGGCATGGCAAGTAAAAAAACTGATGGATTCAACTCAGATCTGTGACTGGAGGTGAATGTTTGATTTTCTCTGTATTCCGTCCATCATCTGTTGTTTTTGCATTTGTCACCCCAAGTGGGAAGGGTATGCCCAGACATGGGTCCCGGGCTCACAGTGCCACTGTATTCAAGCTAGCCTGGCTCTTGAAGGGTGATACCCTGAAACAGGTCCCAGGATGCTTGTTTGTGGTTCAGGGAGAACCTGGCCTGGCAGTTTGGGCTGGACTGTTCCCATGGGGAACAAGGTCAAGGCTGATTTGTATATGGCTGGGTCCAAACTGGGTTGTCATGGTGAGAAAAATAATTAATGGATTAAACTCAGATCTGTGACTCGGGGTGAATGCTTGACTGGTTTTGCATTCAGTCCATCATTTGTGTGTTGTTTGCTTTTGTTGCCATAAGTGCACCGGGTATGCCCAGACGTTGGTCCCGGGCTCACTGTACCACTGGATTCAAGCTAGCCTGGCTGAAGAAGGGTGATACCCTGAAACTGGTCAAAGGATGCTTGTTTCCGGTCCAAGGAGGACCTGGCCTGGCACTTCGGGCTGGGGTGTTCGCACTGGATTGATTTGCATATGGCTAGGTCCAAACTGGGGTGGCATGGTGAGCAAAAGATATGATGGATTAAACTCCATCTGTGATTGGGAGTGAATGCTTGATTGGTTCCGCATTCCGTCCATCATTTGTGTTTGTTTGATATATATAAAAGGCAGTGCATGAGACTGTTCCACTCCTGGTGAGGGTATAGTCAAACTTGAGCATTTGGCATCACTCTGGGAGTCTGCAATGGCAGGGCTGTCACCCATACTTTGGGAGGGTCACACAGAGTGGCACAAACATGTGCTGCAGACCTGGGGACCCCTTTACTATCTACACCTGTGTTCCTTGGGTACCTCCTCCTATGGCCCTATAAGTGGGTGATGTCTTGTCTATCAGGTATTAGCCAATTTGACACAACAATTTCTGGAGAGAACACAGGCACTGGGGACTGGGTAGCAGGCATCCAGTGCACTTACAGAGTCATACACATCAGCGTTGAGGGCAAAAAGTGTGACGTTACCATATATAAAGGGGCACTCTCCTATAGTTTGCTTTGTTTCTTCATTAGCATTTTATGTACTTTAACCCCTTGGGTGCCATGGACTAGGTGGTTATGTCCACTGCCAAGGTCCTCAGATTCTAGGGATGTAACTACCTTGTCCAGCAATGGGCTTCCGGCGGAAGCGCTGGCGCTTCCCTAGAGGGCCTCGCACCCACACCCATGGGCAGGGAAGGAAGGGGAATTGCTTCCCCTTCCACCCCAGCCCCCCCAGTGATGTCTGATGATGTCAGCACGTGATTAGTTTCTCCTCGGTATGGGCGCAGGGGAGGTCAGAGAGGCATGAAAAAGGAAGGAAAGGCTTTTCCTTCCCTTTTCATGTCTCTCTGAGCATGCCTGCAGCACAATCGCATAGCGATCATGCTGCAGGAATGCCACTAGACACCTGGGATTTTTGTTTGTTTTGTTTATGTTTAGAAAGGGAGCAACGACTTGTTAGAAAATGGGATATTGGTAAGGGCAGGTAGGTACCTACACTTAGCAATAGGCCACTAACCTCCACTTAGGTCCAGTTAGATCTCAGTGAATTAAACCTAGCTCAACCCTTGGTAGCTTGGCAACGAGCGACAAGGCTTAACTTAGGAGACAGAGTGTAAAGCATTCAAATATCACAAAACAGTAATTAAATAAAACACAGGAGACAGTTTAAAAATCCAATGCCAATTTATAAAAATAGATTATATTTTTATCTTTAAAATGACACAAAAACGAATAAAATCGGATAAGGGGAACCGGAGATATGAATTTTTAAAGAATTATTGTTTTCTAGCACATAGAAACAAAAATCGCCAATCGGGTCATCTGGTTGCACCTGGACTGGGGCAAAGTCAAAGTTTAAGGCTGGCCTCTATGGAGCACGGCTCGGCTACAGCCCGTGGGAGGACCAGTCAAAAGTTTACCATCGGAGTCGTTTTTCTGAAGATTTTCTTCAGCGGGACGAACCTGCCAGTCCAATTCGACCTCCTGGAACCCTTCTCCAGATACGCGTCGTGGGAGCCCTTGGTGGAGATTTGTACCTCCGGACTTAGTTGTTTTTTGAGGTGAAAATCCTTGGACCGGGGCATACCTGGATCTTGATCCGACGTCCTTGGAGCCCTCCTCGGATACGCTGGCTGGGAGGTCCCGGTCAATTTCTTACGTTCTGACTTAGGGGGTCATTCTAACCCTGGCGGTCTGAGACCGCCAGGGCTAAAATGACGGAAGCACCGCCAACAGGCTGGCGGTGCTTCCTGGGCCATTCTGACCGCGGCGGTAAAGCCGCGGTCAGAAAACCGGGTCCGGCGGTTTCCCCCCGGATTTCCCCCGGTTGCCCAAATCCGTCATGGCCTGTTTCTGGCGGTTTTTACTGGCAGGAACAGGCTGGCGGGAACAGGTGTCCAGGGGCCCCCTAACAGGGCCCCAGTATGCTTTTCACTGTCTGCCTAGCAGACAGTGAAAAGCGCGACGGGTGCAACTGCACCAGTCGCACAGCTGCAACACCGCCGGCTCCATTCGGAGCCGGCGTCAGTGTTGCAGGCCCCTTTCCCGCTGGGCCGGCGGGCGCTATATTGGCTAGCGCCCGCCGGCCCAGCGGGAAAGTCAGAATGGCCCCAGCGGTCTTTCGACCGCGGAGCGGCCATATGGCGGTTCCCGCAAGGCGGGCGGCGGTAGAATGAGGGCCTTAGTCTCTTTTTTGGAGATTTTGTTCACCAGGACGAACCTGTAAGCCAGGCCGGGTCGCGGCTGAGGTAAGCCAGCTAGAGTTGCCTCGGCGGGTTGGGCCCTCTATGGAGCTTTTTTCCAAAAGTTCTCCAAACTTCTGGATTTTCTTCCAGATGTTCCTTTAAGGTTCTTTTGGGGTCCACAGCTCACCCCAAGGTTCCAGAAGCTCTGAGATGATCCTTGGGGGTGTGGACTACAACTCCAAGAATGCACCTGGCACAAACTCCTTTTTTTGGCCATTGGACAGTGGTCAGCTGGTCGGTTTCTTCAGGAGTTGGTGAGGAGACTCTGGTTAGCAATTTTTCACTTGTAGCAAACAGGAAGTCCCTCCTTGAACCAGTTGAAGCCAGGAAAAGTCCTTCTTGTGGTGAAGCACAAGTGTGCAGCTGGTGCAGTCCTTCAGAGTGCAGGGTCCAGGTGCAGGCCAGGGGTCCAGCAGGGCAGTCCTTCTTCTTCTGTAGTTCTTGCCGGTAGGGATCTGGTAGGGAACTGAGGTGTGGGTGCAGGTCTGCCAGTTTTATCCTTGCTCCTAGGTGAAAAACAGGGGGGTCCTGATTCTCCAATCAGGTGCAGGGTGCTTCCCCCTGTGATGACCACTTCCTGGGAAGTGTGGCAAAAATCAATCCCAGGAGGCAACATTCCTCAAAAATCCATCATGGCTGAAAGTGATTTTAGGAGGTTACATCTGGCGGACCCCACCGACTGGTGTGGCTAAAAAATCCTAAACACACCCTTCTCCTGCCCTCTCCTAATCTAATCAAGGGGGCACCTAGTTGTCTGGGGTTGCAGGATGTGGGGGTGTTGCTGGGTTGCTTCAAATGTTCTTCTCTGCCTTTGAAGACCCGTTTGGCAGCCCTCCCCCTTCCTGCCTCACCATGTGCTGAGGGGAGATCCCCTCCCACAGGCACATCTCTTTGTGTGAAGTCAGGCCACTTCACACCTCATCAAGCAGCCTGGCCAGGCTGCCAGAGGCTGGCCAATCAGAGCACAGCAGCAAAAACAATGCAGGGCTGAAATTGGCAACTTTTCAGGTAAAGTTTAAAACTCTTTACCTGAACAAGTTATAATAAATCCAACAACTGGAAGTTGATACCAAACTCTTTGTATCTGTCACTTAAGGGGACTTTTAAAATTAAAATAAAGTCTCCCCATTCTAGCCTATGAAGGCCATTCACTACAATGAGGGAAAAACAAAATTGGCTGTTATTACCTCACCAAGGCTTTTAACACTATTTTTATAAGGTCCCTGCTTATGGTTACATGGCACCCAGCCCTAGGGGCACATAGGGCACACCTCAGGGGTGACTTATATGTACAAATGAGGTAGTTTAAGACTTTGGAACTACTTTTAATTCCAAAGTCGAATTTGCATATAACTTTAATTTAAAAGCAGCCAGCAAGGCAGGTCTGCCTTTAAAATGACACTGGGTACCTCAGCAGTGCACCTAAGGGTGCACTACCTATGCTGGGGTCCCTAAACCTCCATGCCCTACCATATACTAGTGACTTATAGGTAGGTTGACTTAGCTAATTATAATTAGCCTAATTTGCATGCTGATTTTATACAGAGCACAGGCTGGTTAGCAGTACACAGGGCATCATTAGAGTCAGGAAAACACCAGCAAAAAGTGAAAAATGGGGGCAAAAAGTTAGGGGGCCTCTGCAATCAGCCCTGTTCTCTCACACAAGCCCCCCCAGCCCACACGCCCAGGAGACTCAGCCCAACCCTGGGAGAGTCTTCCTTGCTTTTCAGGCGAGGAAGACAGTGAAGAGAACAGGCTGTCCCTTTGCAGGACCTACTCTGCCTTACATCCTCCTGCCATGGTCACTCCCTCTGGGTAGTGAATCCATCCCAACAGTGAAAGGACTCATCTCAAACTGAAACTTCCCTCTAGGGGGTCTTCCTCCTCTCTCTCTGCCAACTTGGGTAGTGAGGTGCCCAACTCCCCTACTCCTAACTTTGCTAGGGCAACACCTAGCTTACCCAAAGAGGTCACCCAACACTTGAGCAACCCCACCATGACCAACAGGGTCAAGGGGCTTACTTTGCTTTTGGCCCTGGGGTCTGTCTCCCAGGCCAAGTAAAGTGCTGCCAGGAAGGCTAGCACCCAGCAGAGGCTACTGACAGCTGTCAGTACCCAGAACCACACCCTAAGCTCTCCACTGACAGGTGGCTGAGCTGCTTTAGGGGCAACTGTGGGGTCCTGACACCCATCTTGCTGTCTAGAGTGGGGGGCTACCACCTCCTATGGAAGACACCCTCCTTCCACTCTCCCTTCTGTCAGTGCAATGGTAACACCCTGCATCTGGATAGCTGCCTGACTACTCAGGAGATCCTTGGGGTCAGGTGTGGCCTCACCAGTGCCAACTCTGGGCTCTCCCCTACTGGGGCAGAAGGCCTTTGGCTCCCTGGAGCTCTCTTTCAGAGTGGCCCACCCTTCCTTTTCTTTTTTCCTTTTCTTGAGGACCCCTGTCTCCTAACTGTAGGGACTGACTCCCCAGGACTTTGGGTTGGAGGGGTGCCCTGGGTGACTGCCCCATCTGGGACCATACTCACCTCTGGGAGGTCATTGCCCAGGATACAATCTAGGGGGAGGTCAGCACTGACTACCACCCTAAACCAACCAAGGATACCCTCCCTCTCTAGGGGCACTATGGCTACAGGTTTGGAAGTGACCTCCCCTGGGGCTATCCTGACTTTCCTGGTCTCTCCTGGGACATACATGTCTGGGGTCACTAACCGGTCACGCACTATAGTGTGACTGGCACAGGCGTCTCTCAGGCCAGTGGTAGGGATCCCATTCACCTGAATGGGGTGGAAGTGCCTGCTCCCACCCTCAGGGATCACCAGCTTACCATCTGGTCCTGTCTCCCAGCCCAATGCCAGGAGGACTTCATCATCTGAGGAGTACTCCTCCATGCCTACACTGGACAGCCCAGTGCTAACCACCTTCTTTGGACAGGCTGCATCTCATCTGAAGTGACCTTTCTGCTGACAGTCAAAGCAAGCCTTACTGTCCAAGAGCATTTTTAACCCTGGGTATCCCTGTCTCTGCTGGTCAGAGTGGGAGTGGGATTTACTCTCCTCCTTCTTAGGGTTCTGGGGTACAGAGGGAGTCTCTGTGGTGGGCTTACCACTTCCCTCCTTAGGTTTTTGGGGACCTGACCCCCCCCCTTCTTGGAGTCTCCCCCCAGGACTTGACAACCACCCTGGTTCTCAACCACTCATCAGCTGCCTCCCCCAGCTCTCTAGGGTTGGTCAGCTTAGAGTCCACTAGATGCTGGTGTAACCTCTCTTGGATACAATTGGTCAAGATGTGCTCTCTCATGATCAGATTGTATAACCCCTCATAAGTATTTACTTTGTTACCATGAATCCAGCCCTCTAGTGCCTTAAGTGAGGTGTCCAAAAAGTCAACCCAAGACTGGGTATTGACCTTCTGGGTGTACCTGAACTTTATCCTATACTGACCAAACTTCTTGGTTAAGCACCTCTTCATACTAGGGTATGAATCTGCCTCCTCCCCACTTAAGGTCAGAAGCCTATCCCTCCCTGAGTTGGGGACCAACTCCCGTAAAAGTGAACCCCAGTATTGAGGCCTAACCCTTCTCATTTAGAGTGCCCTCTCAAAGGCCTCCAACCACTTGTCTATGTCATCCCCCTCTACATAGGCAGATTGGGTATTCTGGGGGAAAAAAAAACACCCATGGACACCTCAGCTTCTCTGTCGCTGCCATCATCTTTTTTCTCTTTCTTTGCCCAATTTTTCTGTTCTAGGGCCACCTTCTCTGCCTCCAAAGCTATAAATGCTAGCTGGGCCTCCAGCTCTCTTTCCCTGAGGGACAGGTTCTCTCCTCCTGAAGGGACCCCCTTCCCCGAACTAGATTTGGGTATTACCCTAGTGACTGTGTGTAGTGAGGACCTCCTCACGTAGGCTCAGATGACCTCTCTCCCCTGAGTGGTTGGAGCTAGCATCCTCCCCTACTTCTTCCATCTCTGGAGCTTCCTCTGGGACTACTTCTTGGGCCTCAGCCCATGCTGTCAGGGATTTAATCAGGACATGCTTCCTGAGGTCAGTGGTTGCAGGTGTTCAAGTAAGCCTCAGCAAGGCCTACTAGTGCAAGGGGTTCGCCCTTCTCTGCACAAAGTCCTAAGACCATATGGGAAGAAGTTGGCACAGAAACTGAAATAAAAGGCAAAGTTTATTAAACCTCATGAGGTGGTACTACAGTTCAAACAGCACCCTTCGGTACTGTTTGAAGTAGCACACTGAACTAAGAGAGCATGCTCCTTTTATAACCATGCAGGGGCTAAAAGAAGGTGGTACAATTATAGAAGCAAGACTTACATACATGTAAGGTCATATGGAAATGCACAGTCGACAGGTAGGAGGGACTAAAGGTTTCAAGTACTAGTTGACACACTACTGTCTGTTACTGATTACTAACAGCTGCAGATCTTACTTGGCATGTGCGAAAGTGGGAGACGCTAAATATAACTTGTCACTAGACAGATTTTCAAGAGTAGTTAACAGAAAGGTAGGACAGAGCACCTGGCGAGCACATGGCAGAGAAAATGGCTGCCATGAATACAAAATGGATTCCGCCAAATGTTCACAATAGTTGCTAAATACAAGATGTCTTCTGCTAATGCTTAATCTAATCACTATTAACCCCTTCTGTGACTTCGACGAGATGATCTCGTCCAAGGCTACAGTTCCCCTGTGCCTTGGACGAGATCATCTCGTCCTAGGCACAGGGGAACTTGGGGGCGCGCTAGCGCGCCCTCCGTGCAACCCCCTCCCCCCCAAGTCGGGGATGGAAGGGGAAGACCTTCCCCTTACACCCCCGACCCCCCCCCACCCCCCCCCCCTGTGACGTCAGCGCGCGCGCGTGCGCTGATGTGTCACAGGGGCCTCCCTAGTCGCGCTGGAAGCTCTGCTTCCAGCGCGATTGAAAAAGAAATGCAAAAGCATTTCTTTTTCAATCACTGGGAGGCCCGGAGGGGCTTCAAAGGGAAGGAAAAGTATTTCCTTCCCTTTGAAGTCCCTCCGAGGGTTTCAAAAGACGGATTGCTTGCAATCCGGCTTTTGAAACCCCACTAGACACCAGGGATTTTTTTTTTTTTATTGAAAGTGACAAAAGGAGCGACCCCTTGGGCAAGGGTCGCTCCCAGGGGGGGCATTTTTTTGAGAAGGCATTTTCTGCCCCCCCGGGGGCAGATCGGCCTACTATTAGGGGCAGAAACCTCTAGGCACCAGGGACCATTTATTTATTTATTATTATTATTTTTTTTCATATTTTTTTTTTTTTGGTGGGGAGCGACCCCTTAGGCAAGGGTCGCTCCCCTTGGGGGAAAATTATATTTTGGCCATTTCTGCCCCCCTTGGGGGCAGATTGGCCTATTTTGATGAGGCCAATCTGCCCCCAAGGGGGGTAGAAACCACTAGACACCAGGGATTTTTTTTTTTTTTATTGTTATTGACAAAATGGAGCGACCCCTTGGGCAAGGGTCGCTCCCAGGGGGGGCATATTTTCGGGAAGGCCTTTTCTGCCCCCCCGGGGGCAGATCGGCCTACTATTAGGCCGATCTGCCCCCAGGGGGGGCAGAAACCTCTAGGCACCAGGGACCTTTTTTTTTGTTTTTTGTTTTTTGTGTTATATATTTTTTTTTTTTGGTGGGGAGCGACCCCTTAGGCAAGGGTCGCTCCCCTTGGGGGAAAATTATATTTTGGCCATTTCTGCCCCCCTTGGGGGCAGATTGGCCTATTTTGATGAGGCCAATCTGCCCCCAAGGGGGGTAGAAACCACTAGACACCAGGGATTTTTATTTTTTTTATTGTTATTGACAAAAGGGAGCTACCCCTTGGGCAAGGGTCGCTCCCAGGGGGGGCATATTTTCGGGAAGGCCTTTTCTGCCCCCCCGGGGGCAGAAACCTCTAGGCACCAGGGACCTTTTTTTTTTGTTTTTGTTTTTTGTGTTATATATTTTTTTTTTTTGGTTGGGAGCGACCCCTTAGGCAAGGGTCGCTCCCCTTGGGGGAAAATTATATTTTGGCCATTTCTGCCCCCCTTAGGGGCAGATTGGCCTATTTTGATGAGGCCAATCTGCCCCCAAGGGGGGTAGAAACCACTAGACACCAGGGAGTTTTTTCTTTGTGTGGATTTCACGCAAAGGGAGCGACCCCTTAGGCAAGGGTCGCTCCCTGGGGGGAAGGGCAATTTATTTTAGGCCATTTCTGCCCCATCGGCCTATTATTAGGCCGATCTGGCCCCAGGGGGGGAAGAAACCTCTAGGCGCCAGGGCAATTTTTTTTTTTGTGTTTTTTTTTTTTTTGTTGTTTCTTTTTTTAGAGATGGGGAGCGACCCATCAGGCAAGGGTCGCTCCCCTGGGGGGCAGATTGACCAATTTTAGGTCAATCTGCCCCCAAGGGGGCAGAAACCACTAGGCACCGGGGATTTGTTTTTTGGCGCCAATGTCACGCAGGGGGAGCGACCCCGTAGGCAAGGGTCGCTCCCGGGGGGGGGGGTGGGGGTTGGGGGGGCAAATTTATTTTAGGCTATTTCTGCCCCCCCCGGGGGACAGATCGGCCTATTATTAGGCCGAACTGCCCCCAGGGGGGGGCAGAACCCTCTAGGCGCCAGGGCAATTTTTTTTTTTGTGTATTTTTTTTTGTTGTTTCTTTTTTTAGAGATGGGGAGCAATCCATCAGGCAAGGGTCGCTCCCCTGGGGGGGCAAATTGTATTTAGACCATTTCTGCCCCCCTGGGGGCAGATTGGCCAATTTTAGGTCAATCTGCCCCCAAAGGGGCAGAAACCACTAGGCACCGGGGATTTGTTTTTTGTCGCCAATGTCACGCAGGGGGAGCGACCCCGTAGGCAAGGGTCGCTCTCGGGGGGGGGGGGGTTGGGGGGCAAATTTATTTTAGGCCATTTCTGCCCCCCGTGGGACAGATCGGCCTATTATTAGGCCGAACTGCCCCCAGGGGGGGCAGAACCCTCTAGGCGCCAGGGCAATTTTTTTTTTGTGTTTTTTTTTTTGTTGTTTCTTTTTTTAGAGATGCGGAGCGACCCATCAGGCAAGGGTCGCTCCCCTGGGGGGGGGCAAATTGTATTTAGACCATTTCTGCCCCCCTGGGGGCAGATTGGCCAATTTTAGGTGAATCTGCCCCCAAGGGGGCAGAAACCACTAGGCACCGGGGACTTGTTTTTTGGCGCCAATGTCACGCAGGGGGAGCGACCCCGTAGGCAAGGGTCACTCCCGGCGGGGGGGGGTGGGGATTGGGGTGGCAAATTTATTTTAGGCCATTTCTGCCCCCCCCGTGGGACAGATCGGCCTATTATTAGGCCGAACTGCCCCCAGTGGGGGCAGAACCCTCTAGGCGCCAGGGCAATTTTTTTTTTGTGTTTTTTTTTTTTGTTGTTTCTTTTTTTAGAGATGCGGAGCGACCCATCAGGCAAGGGTCGCTCCCCTGGGGGGGGCAAATTGTATTTAGACCATTTCTGCCCCCCTGGGGGCAGATTGGCCAATTTTAGGTCAATCTCACTAGGCACCGGGGATTTGTTTTTTGGCGCCAATGTCACGCAGGGGGAGCGACCCCGTAGGCAAGGGTCGCTCCCGGGGGGGGGTGGGGGTTGGGGGGGCAAATTTATTTTAGGCCATTTGTGCCCCCCCCGGGGGACAGATCGGCCTATTATTAGGCCGAACTGCCCCCAGGGGGGGGCAGAACCCTCTAGGCGCCAGGGCAATTTTTTTTTGGTGTTTTTTTTTTTGTGTTGTTTCTTTTTTTAGAGATGGAGAGCGACCCATCAGGCAAGGGTCGTTCCCCTGGGGGGGCAAATTGTATTTAGACCATTTCTGCCCCCCTGGGGGCAGATTGGCCAATTTTAGGTCAATCTGCCCCCAAGTGGGCAGAAACCACTAGGCACCGGGGATTTGTTTTTTGGCGCCAATGTCACGCAGGGGGAGCGACCCCGTAGGCAAGGGTCGCGTCCGGGGGGGGGGGGGGTTGGGGGGGCAAATTTATTTTAGGCCATTTCTGCCCCCCCGGGGGACAGATCGGCCTATTATTAGGCCGAACTGCCCCCAGGGGGGGGCAGAACCCTCTAGGCGCCAGGGCAATTTTTTTTTTTGTGTTTTTTTTTTTTGTTGTTTCTTTTTTTAGAGATGGGGAGCGACCCATCAGGCAAGGGTCGCTCCCCTGGGGGGGGGCAAATTGTATTTAGACCATTTCTGCCCCCCCGGGGGCAGATTGGCCAATTTTAGGTCAATCTGCCCCCAAGGGGGCAGAAACCACTAGGCACCGGGGATTTGTTTTTTGGCGCCAATGTCACGCAGGGGGAGCGACCCCGTAGGCAAGGGTCGCTCCCGGAGGGGGGTGGGGGTTGGGGGGGGCAAATTTATTTTAGGCCATTTCTGCCCCCCCCGTGGGACAGATCGGCCTATTATTAGGCCGAACTGCCCCCAGGGGGGGGGCAGAACCCTCTAGGCGCCAGGGCAATTTTTTTTTGTGTGTTTTTTATTTTTGTTGTTTCTTTTTTTAGAGATGGGGAGCGACCCATCAGGCAAGGGTCGCTCCCCTGGGGGGGCAAATTGTATTTAGACCATTTCTGCCCCCCTGGGGGCAGATTGGCCAATTTTAGGTCAATCTGCCCCCAAGGGGGCAGAAACCACTAGGCACCGGGGATTTGTTTTTTGTCGCCAATGTCACGCAGGGGGAGCGACCCCGTAGGCAAGGGTCGCTCCCGGGGGGAGGGGGGGGTGGGGGTTGGGGGGGCAAATTTATTTTAGGCCATTTCTGCCCCCTGTGGGACAGATCGGCCTATTATTAGGCCGAACTGCCCCCAGGGGGGGCAGAACCCTCTAGGCGCCAGGGCAATTTTTTTTTTGTGTTTTTTTTTTTGTTGTTTCTTTTTTTAGAGATGCGGAGCGACCCATCAGGCAAGGGTCGCTCCCCTGGGGGGGCAAATTGTATTTAGACCATTTCTGCCCCCCTGGGGGCAGATTGGCCAATTTTAGGTCAATCTGCCCCCAAGGGGGCAGAAACCACTAGGCACCGGGGATTTGTTTTTTGGCGCCAATGTCACGCAGGGGGAGCGACCCCGTAGGCAAGGGTCGCTCCCGGGGGGGTGGTGGTTGGGGGGGCAAATTTATTTTAGGCCATTTCTGCCCCCCCCGTGGGACAGATCGTCCTATTATTAGGCCGAACTGCCCCCAGGGGGGGGCAGAACCATCTAGGCGCCAGGGCAATTTTTTTTTTGTGTTTTTTTTTTTTGTTGTTTCTTTTTTTAGAGATGGGGAGCGACCCATCAGGCAAGGGTCGCTCCCCTGGGGGGGCAAATTGTATTTAGACCATTTCTGCCCCCCTGGAGGCAGATTGGCCAATTTTAGGTCAATCTGCACCCAAGGGGGCAGAAACCACAAGGCACCGGGGATTTGTTTTTTGGCGCCAATGTCACGCAGGGGGAGCGACCCCGTAGGCAAGGGTCGCTCCGGGGGGGGTGGGGGTTGGGGGGGCAAATTTATTTTAGGCCATTTCTGCCCCCCCCGGGGGACAGATCGGCCTAATATTAGGCCGAACTGCCCCCAGGGGGGGGCAGAACCCTCTAGGCGCCAGGGCAATGTTTTTTTTGTGTTTTTTTTTTGGGTTGTTTCTTTTTTTAGAGATGGGGAGCGACCCATCAGGCAAGGGTCGCTCCCCTGGGGGGGGCAAATTGTATTTAGACCATTTCTGCCCCCCTGGGGGCAGATTGGCCAATTTTAGGTGAATCTGCCCCCAAGGGGGCAGAAACCACTAGGCACCAGGGATTTGTTTTTTGGCGGCAATGTCACGCAGGGGGAGCGACCCCGTAGGCAAGGGTCGCTCCCGGCGGGGGGGGTGGGGATTGGGGTGGCAAATTTATTTTAGGCCATTTCTGCCCCCCCCGTGGGACAGATCGGCCTATTATTAGGCCGAACTGCCCCCAGGGGGGGCAGAACCCTCTAGGCGCCAGGGCAATTTTTTTTTTTGTGTTTTTTTTTTTTGTTGTTTCTTTTTTTAGAGATGCGGAGCGACCCATCAGGCAAGGGTCGCTCCCCTGGGGGGCAAATTGTATCTAAACCATTTCTGCCCCCCTGGGGGCAGATTGGCCAATTTTAGGTCAATCTGCCCCCAAGGGGGCAGAAACCACTAGGCACCGGGGATTTGTTTTTTGGCGCCAATGTCACGCAGGGGGAGCGACCCCGTAGGCAAGGGTCGCTCCCGGGGGGGGGGGTGGGGGTTGGGGGGGCAAATTTATTTTAGGCCATTTCTGCCCCCCCGGGGGACAGATCGGCCTATTATTAGGCCGAACTGCCCCCAGGGGGGGGCAGAACCCTCTAGGCGCCAGGGCAATTTTTTTTTTATTTTTTTATTTTTTTGTTGTTTCTTTTTTTAGAGATGGGGAGCGACCCATCAGGCAAGGGTCGCTCCCCTGGGGGGGGGGGCAAATTGTATTTAGACCATTTCTGCCCCCCTGGGGGCAGATTGGCCAATTTTAGGTCAATCTGCCCCCAAGGGGGCAGAAACCACTAGGCACCGGGGATTTGTTTTTTGGCGCCAATGTCACGCAGGGGGAGCGACCCCGTAGGCAAGGGTCGCTCCCGGGGGGGGTGGGGGTTGGGGGGGCAAATTTATTTTAGGCCATTTCTGCACCCCCCGGGGGACAGATCGGCCTATTATTAGGCCGAACTGCCCCCAGGGGGGGGCAGAACCCTCTAGGCGCCAGGGCAATTTTTTTTTTGTGTTTTTTTTTTTGTGTTGTTTCTTTTTTTAGAGATGGAGAGCGACCCATCAGGCAAGGGTCGCTCCCCTGGGGGGGCAAATTGTATTTAGACCATTTCTGCCCCCCTGGGGGCAGATTGGCCAATTTTAGGTCAATCTGCCCCCAAGGGGGCAGAAACCACTAGGCACCGGGGATTTGTTTTTTGGCGCCAATGTCACGCAGGGGGAGCGACCCCGTAGGCAAGGGTCGCTCCCGGGGGGGGGATTGGGGGGCCAAATTTATTTTAGGCCATTTCTGCACCCCCCGGGGGACAGATCGGCCTATTATTAGGCCGAACTGCCCCCAGGGGGGGGCAGAACCCTCTAGGCGCCAGGGCAAATTTTTTTTGGGGGCGTTTTTTTTTTTTGTTGTTGTTTCTTTTTTTAGAGATGGGGAGCGACCCATCAGGCAAGGGTCGCTCCCCTGGGGGGGGCAAATTGTATTTAGACCACTTCTGCCCCCCTGGGGCAGATTGGCCAATTTTAGGTCAATCTGCCCCCAAGGGGGCAGAAACCACCAGGCACCGGGGATTTGTTTTTTGGCGCCAATGTCACGCAGGGGGAGCGACCCCGTAGGCAAGGGTCGCTCCCGGGGGGCGGTGGGGGTTGGGGGGGCAAATTTATTTTAGGCCATTTCTGCCCCCCCGGGGGACAGATCGGCCTATTATTAGGCCGAACTGCCCCCAGGGGGGGGCAGAACCCTCTAGGCGCCAGGGCAATTTTTTTATTTTTTTTTAATTTTTTTGTTGTTTCTTTTTTTAGAGATGGGGAGCGACCCATCAGGCAAGGGTCGCTCCCCTGGGGGGGGGCAAATTGTATTTAGACCATTTCTGCCCCCCTGGGGGCAGATTGGCCAATTTTAGGTCAATCTGCCCCCAAGGGGGCAGAAACCACTAGGCACCGGGGATTTGTTTTTTGGCGCCAATGTCACGCAGGGGGAGCGACCCCGTAGGCAAGGGTCGCTCCCGGGGGGGGGTGGGGGTTGGGGGGGCAAATTTATTTTAGGACATTTCTGCACCCCCCGGGGGACAGATCGGCCTATTATTAGGCCGAACTGCCCCCAGGGGGGGGCAGAACCCTCTAGGCGCCAGGGCAATTTTTTTTTTGTGTTTTTTTTTTTTGTGTTGTTTCTTTTTTTAGAGATGGAGAGCGACCCATCAGGCAAGGGTCGCTCCCCTGGGGGGGCAAATTGTATTTAGACCATTTCTGCCCCCCTGGGGGCAGATTGGCCAATTTTAGGTCAATCTGCCCCCAAGGGGGCAGAAACCACTAGGCACCGGGGATTTGTTTTTTGGCGCCAATGTCACGCAGGGGGAGCGACCCCGTAGGCAAGGGTCGCTCCCGGGGGTGGGGTTGGGGGGGCAAATTTATTTTAGGCCATTTCTGCACCCCCCGGGGGACAGATCGGCCTATTATTAGGCCGAACTGCCCCCAGGGGGGGGCAGAACCCTCTAGGCGCCAGGGCAATTTTTTTTTGTGGGCGTTTTTTTTTTTTTTTTCTTCTTTTTTTAGAGATGGGGAGCGACCCATCAGGCAAGGGTCGCTCCCCTGGGGGGGGCAAATTGTATTTAGACCACTTCTGCCCCCCTGGGGCAGATTGGCCAATTTTAGGTCAATCTGCCCCCAAGGGGGCAGAAACCACTAGGCACCGGGGATTTGTTTTTTGGCGCCAATGTCACGCAGGGGGAGCGACCCAGTAGGCAAGGGTCGCTCCCGGGGGGGGGTGGGGATTGGGGGGGCAAATTTATTGTAGGCCATTTCTGCCCCCCGTGGGACAGATCGGCCTATAATTAGGCCGAACTGCCCCCAGGGGGGGGGCAGAACCCTCTAGGCGCCAGGGCAATTTTTTTTTTTGTGTTTTTTTTTTTTGTTGTTTCTTTTTTTAGAGATGGGGAGCGACCCATCAGGCAAGGGTCGCTCCCCTGGGGGGGCAAATTGTATTTAGACCATTTCTGCCCCCCTGGGGGCAGATTGGCCAATTTTAGGTTAATCTGCCCCCAAGGGGGCAGAAACCACTAGGCACCGGGAATTTGTTTTTTGGCGCCAATGTCACGCAGGGGGAGTGACCCCGTAGGCAAGGGTCGCTCCCGGGGGGGGGGGTGGGTGTTGGGGGGGCAAATTTATTTTAGGCCATTTCTGCCCCCCCGGGGGGCAGATCGGCCTATTATTAGGCCGATCTGCCCCCGGGGTGAGGGGGGGCAGAAACCTCTAGGCGCCAGGGGAATTTTTTTTTTTCTTTTTTTTTTTCTTGTTTTTTTTCTTAGAGATGGGGAGCGACCCATCAGGCAAAAGTCGCTCCCCTGGGGGACAAATTGTATTTAGGCCATTTCTGCCCCCCTTGGGGGCAGATTGGCTGAGTTTAGGTCAACCTGCCCCCAAGGGGGCAGAAACCACTAGGCACCGGGGATTTGTTTTTTGGCGCCAATGTCACGCAAGGGGAGCGACCCCGTAGGCAAGTGTCGCTCCCTGGGGGGGGTGGGGGTTGGGGGGAAAGACATTTATTTTAGGCCATTTCTGCCCCCCCTGGGGGCAGATCGGCCTATTATTAGGGCGATCTGCCCCCGGGGGTGTAGAAACCTCTAGGCGCCAGGGCAAATTTTGTTTTGTGTTTTTTTTTGTTTTTTTTTTTTGTTTTTTTAGAGATGGGGAGTGACCCATCAGGCAAGGGTCGCTCCCCAGGAGGGCAAATTGTATTTAGACCATTTCTGCCCCCCTGGGGACAGATTGGCAGAGTTTAGGTCAATCTGCCCCCAAGGGGGCAGAAACTACTAGGCACTGGGGATTTGTTTTTTGGTGCCAATGTCACGCAGGGGAGCGACCCCGTAGGCAAGGGTCGCTCCCGGGGAGGGTGGGGGTTGGGGGGGCAAATTTATTTTAGGGCATTTCTGCCCCCCCCCCTGGGGCCGGCTGAGCTACAGGCCAAACACCACAGGTAGGCACCTTGCAAAAAACACCTCTGTTTTCTGTGAAAAAATATGTTGTGTCCACGTTGTGTTTTGGGCCATTTCCTTTTGTGGGCGCTAGGCCTACCCACAGAAGTGAGGTACCATTTTTATCGAGAGACTTAGGGGAACGCTGGGTGGAAGGAAATTTGTGGCTCCTCTCAGATTCCACAACTTTCTGTCACCGAAATGAGAGGAAAAATTGTTTTTTGGGCCAAATTTTGATGTTTGCAAAGGATTCTGGGTAACATAACCTGGTCAGAGCCCCGCAAGTCACCCCATCTTGGATTCCCCTGGGTTTCTAGTTTTCAAAAATGCACTGGTTTGCTAAGTTTCCTCAGGTGTCGGCTGAGCTACAGGCCAAAATCCACAGGTAGGCACTGCTTTTTATAAAAAAATGTGATGTGTCCACGTTGTCTTTTGGGCCCTTTCCTTTCGTGGGCGCTAGTCCTACCCACACAAGTGAGGTATCATTTTTATCGGGAGACTTGGGGGAACGCTGGGTAGAAGGAAATTTGTGGCTCCTCTCAGATTCCAGAACTTTCTGCCACAGAAATGTGAGTAACATGTGTATTTTTAGCCAAATTTTGAGGTTTGCAAAGGATTCTGGGTAACAGAACCTGGTCCGAGCCCCGCAAGTCACCCCTCCTTGGATTCCCCTAGGTCTCTAGTTTTCAGAAATGCACAGGTTTGGTAGGTTTCCCCAGGTGCCGGCTGAGCTAGGGGCCAAAATCTACAGGTAGGCACTTTGCAAAAAACACCTCTGTTTTTTTCCAAAATTTAGGATGTGTCCACGTTGCGCTTTGGGGTGTTTCCTGTCGCCGGCGCTAGGCCTACCCACGCAAGTGAGGTATCATTTTTATCGGGAGACTTGGGGGAACGCTGGGTGGAAGAAAATTTGTAGCTCCTCTCAGATTCCAGAACTTTCTGCCACAGAAATGTGAGGGACATGGGTTTTTGTTAGCCAAATTTTGAGGTTTGCAAAGGATTCTGGGTAACAGAACCTGGTCCGAGCCCCGCAAGTCACCCCTCCTTGGATTCCGCTAGGTCTCTTGTTTTCAGAAATGCACAGGTTTGGTAGGTTTCCCTAGGTGCCGGCTGAGCTAGAGGCCAAAATCTACAGGTAGGCACTTCGCAAAAAACACCTCTGTTTTTTTCCAAAATTTAGGATGTGTCCACGTTGCGCTTTGGGGTGTTTCCTGTCGCCGGCGCTAGGCCTACCCACGCAAGTGAGGTATCATTTTTATCGGGAGACTTGGGGGACGCTGGGTGGAAGGAAATTCGTGGCTCCTCTCAGATTCCAGAACTTTCTGCCACAGAAATGTGAGGGACATGTGTTTTTTTAGCCAAATTTTGAGGTTTGCAAAGGATTCTGGGTAACAGAACCTGGTCAGAGCCCCGCAAGTCACCCCTCCTTGGATTCCCCTAGGTCTCTAGTTTTCAGAAATGCACAGGTTTGGTAGGTTTCCCTAGGTGCCGGCTGAGCTAGAGGCCAAAATCTACAGGTAGGCACTTCGCAAAAAACACCTCTGTTTTTTTCCAAAATTTAGGATGTGTCCACGTTGCGCTTTGGGGTGTTTCCTGTCGCCGGCGCTAGGCCTACCCACGCAAGTGAGGTATCATTTTTATCGGGAGACTTGGGGGAACGCTGGGTGGAAGGAAACTTGTAGCTCCTCTCAGATTCCAGAACTTTCTGCCACAGAAATGTGAGGGACATGTGTTTTTTTAGCTAAATTTTGAGGTTTGCAAAGGATTCTGGATAACAGAACCTGGTCCGAGCCCCACAAGTCACCCCTCCTTGGATTCCCCTTGGTCTCTAGTTTTCAGAAATGCACAGGTTTGGTAGGTTTCCCTAGGTGCCGGCTGAGCTAGAGGCCAAAATCTACAGGTAGGCACTTCGCAAAAAACACCTCTGTTTTTTTCCAAAATTTAGGATGTGTCCACGTTGCGCTTTGGGGTGTTTCCTGTCGCCGGCGCTAGGCCTACCCACGCAAGTGAGGTATCATTTTTATCGGGAGACTTGGGGGAACGCTGGGTGGAAGGAAATTTGTAGCTCCTCTCAGATTCCAGAACTTTCTGCCACAGAAATGTGAGGGACATGTGTTTTTTTAGCTAAATTTTGAGGTTTGCAAAGGATTCTGGGTAACAGAACCTGGTCCGAGCCCCACAAGTCACCCCTCCTTGGATTCCCCTTGGTCTCTAGTTTTCAGAAATGCACAGGTTTGGTAGGTTTCCCTAGGTGCCGGCTGAGCTAGAGGCCAAAATCTACAGGTAGGCACTTCGCAAAAAACACCTCTGTTTTTTTCCAAAATTTAGGATGTGTCCACGTTGCGCTTTGGGGTGTTTCCTGTCGCCGGCGCTAGGCCTACCCACGCAAGTGAGGTATCATTTTTATCGGGAGACTTGGGGGAACGCTGGGTGGAAGGAAATTTGTAGCTCCTCTCAGATTCCAGAACTTTCTGCCACAGAAATGTGAGGGACATGTGTTTTTTTAGCTATATTTTGAGGTTTGCAAAGGATTCTGGGTAACAGAACCTGGTCCGAGCCCCGCAAGTCACCCCTCCTTGGATTCCCCTAGGTCTCTAGTTTTCCGAAATGCACAGGTTTGGTAGGTTTCCATAGGTGCCGGCTGAGCTACAGGCCAAAATCTACAGGTAGGCACTTCGCAAAAAACACCTCTGTTTTTTTCCAAAATTTAGGATGTGTCCACGTTGCGCTTTGGGGTGTTTCCTGTCGCCGCCGCTAGGCCTACCCACGCAAGTGAGGTATCATCTTTATCGGGAGACTTGGGGGAACGCTGGGTGGAAGGAAATTTGTAGCTCCTCTCAGATTCCAGAACTTTCTGCCACAGAAATGTGAGGGACATGTGTTTTTTTAGCCAAATTTTGAGGTTTGCAAAGGATCCTGGGTAACAGAACCTGGTCCGAGCCCCGCAAGTCACCCCTCCTTGGATTCCCCTAGGTCTCTAGTTTTCAGAAATGCACAGGTTTGGTAGATTTCCCTAGGTGCCGGTTGAGCTAGAGGCCACAATCTACAGGTAGGCACTTCGCAAAAAACACCTCTGTTTTTTTCCAAAATTTAGGATGTGTCCACGTTGCGCTTTGGGGTGTTTCCTGTCGCCGGCGCTAGGCCTACCCACGCAAGTGAGGTATCATTTTTATCAGGAGACTTGGGGGAACGCTGGGTGGAAGGAAATTTGTAGCTCCTCTCAGATTCCAGAACTTTCTGCCACAGAAATGTGAGGGACATGTGTTTTTTTAGCTAAATTTTGAGGTTTGCAAAGGATTCTGGGTAACAGAACCTGGTCCGAGCCCCGCAAGTCACCCCTCCTTGGATTCCCCTAGGTCTCTAGTTTTCCGAAATGCACAGGTTTGGTAGGTTTCCATAGGTGCCGGCTGAGCTACAGGCCAAAATCTACAGGTAGGCACTTCGCAAAAAACACCTCTGTTTTTTTCCAAAATTTAGGATGTGTCCACGTTGCGCTTTGGGGTGTTTCCTGTCGCCGCCGCTAGGCCTACCCACGCAAGTGAGGTATCATTTTTATCGGGAGACTTGGGGGAACGCTGGGTGGAAGGAAATTTGTAGCTCCTCTCAGATTCCAGAACTTTCTGCCACAGAAATGTGAGGGACATGTGTTTTTTTAGCCAAATTTTGAGGTTTGCAAAGGATCCTGGGTAACAGAACCTGGTCCGAGCCCCGCAAGTCACCCCTCCTTGGATTCCCCTAGGTCTCTAGTTTTCAGAAATGCACAGGTTTGGTAGATTTCCCTAGGTGCCGGTTGAGCTAGAGGCCACAATCTACAGGTAGGCACTTCGCAAAAAACACCTCTGTTTTTTTCCAAAATTTAGGATGTGTCCACGTTGCGCTTTGGGGTGTTTCCTGTCGCCGGCGCTAGGCCTACCCACGCAAGTGAGGTATCATTTTTATCGGGAGACTTGGGGGAACGCTGGGTGGAAGGAAATTTGTTGCTCCTCTCAGATTCCAGAACTTTCTGCCACAGAAATGTGAGGGACATGTGTTTTTTTAGCCAAATTTTGAGGTTTGCAAAGGATTCTGGGAAAGAGAACCTGGTCCGAGCCCTGCAAGTCACCCCTCCTTGGATTCCCCGAGGTCTCTAGTTTTCAGAAATGCACAGGTTTGGTAGGTTTCCCTAGGTGCCGGCTGAGCTACAGGCCAAAATCTACAGGTAGGCACTTCGCAAAAAACACCTCTGTTTTTTTCCAAAATTTAGGATGTGTCCACGTTGCGCTTTGGGGTGTTTCCTGTCGCCGCCGCTAGGCCTACCCACGCAAGTGAGGTATCATTTTTATCGGGAGACTTGGGGGAACGCTGGGTGGAAGGAAATTTGTAGCTCCTCTCAGATTCCAGAACTTTCTGCCACAGAAATGTGAGGGACATGTGTTTTTTTAGCCAAATTTTGAGGTTTGCAAAGGATCCTGGGTAACAGAACCTGGTCCGAGCCCCGCAAGTCACCCCTCCTTGGATTCCCCTAGGTCTCTAGTTTTCAGAAATGCACAGGTTTGGTAGGTTTCCCTAGGTGCCGGTTGAGCTAGAGGCCAAAATCTACAGGTAGGCACTTCGCAAAAAACACCTCTGTTTTTTTCCAAAATTTAGGATGTGTCCACGTTGCGCTTTGGGGTGTTTCCTGTCGCCGGCGCTAGGCCTACCCACGCAAGTGAGGTATCATTTTTATCGGGAGACTTGGGGGAACACTGGGTGGAAGGAAATTTGTTGCTCCTCTCAGATTCCAGAACTTTCTGCCACAGAAATGTGAGGGACATGTGTTTTTTTAGCCAAATTTTGAGGTTTGCAAAGGATTCTGGGAAAGAGAACCTGGTCCGAGCCCCGCAAGTCACCCCTCCTTGGATTCCCCTAGGTCTCTAGTTTTCAGAAATGCACAGGTTTGGTAGGTTTCCCTAGGTGCCGGCTGAGCTACAGGCCAAAATCTACAGGTAGGCACTTCGCAAAAAACACCTCTGTTTTTTTCCAAAATTTAGGATGTGTCCACGTTGCGCTTTGGGGTGTTTCCTGTCGCCGGCGCTAGGCCTACCCACGCAAGTGAGGTATCATTTTTATCGGGAGACTTGGGGGAACGCTGGGTGGAAGGAAATTTGTAGCTCCTCTCAGATTACAGAACTTTCTGCCACAGAAATGTGAGGGACATGTGTTTTTTTAGCCAAATTTTGAGGTTTGCAAAGGATTCTGGGTAACAGAACCTGGTCCGAGCCCCGCAAGTCACCCCTCCTTGGATTCCCCTAGGTCTCTAGTTTTCAGAAATGCACAGGTTTGGTAGGTTTCCCTAGGTGCCGGCTGAGCTAGAGGCCAAAATCTACAGGTAGGCAGTTCGCAAAAAACACCTCTGTTTTTTTCCAAAATTTAGGATGTGTCCACGTTGCGCTTTGGGGTGTTTCCTGTCGCCGGCGCTAGGCCTACCCACGCAAGTGAGGTATCATTTTTATCGGGAGACTTGGGGGAACGCTGGGTGGAAGGAAATTTGTAGCTCCTCTCAGATTCCAGAACTTTCTGCCACAGAAATGTGAGGGACATGTGTTTTTTTAGCCAAATTTTGAGGTTTGCAAAGGATTCTGGGTAACAGAACCTGGTCCGAGCCCCGCAAGTCACCCCTCCTTGGATTCCCCTAGGTCTCTAGTTTTCAGAAATGCACAGGTTTGGTAGGTTTCCCTAGGTGCCGGCTGAGCTAGAGGCCAAAATCTACAGGTAGGCACTTCGCAAAAAACACCTCTGTTTTTTTCCAAAATTTAGGATGTGTCCACGTTGCGCTTTGGGGTGTTTCCTGTCGCCGGCGCTAGGCCTACCCATGCAAGTGAGGTATCATTTTTATCGGGAGACTTGGGGGAACGCTGGGTGGAAGGAAATTTGTAGCTCCTCTCAGATTCCAGAACTTTCTGCCACAGAAATGGGAGGGACATGTGTTTTTTTAGCCAAATTTTGAGGTTTGCAAAGGATTCTGGGTAACAGAACCTGGTCCGAGCCCCGCAAGTCACCCCTCCTTGGATTCCCCTAGGTCTCTAGTTTTCAGAAATGCACAGGTTTGGTAGGTTTCCCTAGGTGCCGGCTGAGCTAGAGGCCAAAATCTACAGGTAGGCACTTCGCAAAAAACACCTCTGTTTTTTTCCAAAATTTAGGATGTGTCCACGTTGCGCTTTGGTGTGTTTCCTGTCGCCGGCGCTAGGCCTACCCACGCAAGTGAGGTATCATTTTTATCGGGAGACTTGGGAGAACGCTGGGTGGAAGGAAATTTATAACTCCTCTCAGATTCCAGAACTTTCTGCCACAGAAATGTGAGGGACATGTGTTTTTTTAGCCAAATTTTGAGGTTTGCAAAGGATTCTGGGTAACAGAACCTGGTCCGAGCCCCGCAAGTCACCCCTCCTTGGATTCCCCTAGGTCTCTAGTTTTCAGAAATGCACAGGTTTGGTAGGTTTCCCTAGGTGCCGGCTGAGCTAGAGGCCAAAATCTACAGGTAGGCACTTCGCAAAAAACACCTCTGTTTTCTCCCAAAATTTTGGATGTGTCCACGTTGCACTTTGGGGCGTTTCCTGTCGCGGGCGCTAGGCCTACCCACGCAAGTGAGGTATCATTTTTATCGGGAGATTAGGGGGAACATAGATTAGCAAAACAAGTGCTATTGCCCCTTGTCTTTCTCTACATTTTGTCCTTCCAAATATAGGAGAGTGTGTAAAAAAGACATCTATTTGAGAAATTCCCTATAATTCACATGCTTGTATGGTCACCCCGGAATTCAGAGATGTGCAAATAACCACTGCTCCTCAGCACCTTATCTTGTGCCCTTTTTGGAAATGCAAAGGTTTTCTTGATAGCAATTTTTTACTCTTTATATTTCAGCAAATGAATTGCTGTATACCCGGTATAGAATGAAAACGCACTGCAGGGTGCAGCTCATTTATTGGCTCTGGGTTCCTCGGGTTCTTGATGAACCTACAAGCCCTATATATCCCCGCAACCAGAGGAGTCCAGCAGACGTAACGGTATATTGCTTTCCATAATCTGACATTGCAGGGAAAAGTTACAGAGTAAAACGTAGAGAAAAATTTATGTTTTTTTCACCTCAATTTCAATATTTTTCTTTTTCAGCTGTTATTTTCTGTAGGAAACCCTTGTAGGATCTACACAAATGACCCCTTGCTGAATTCAGAATTTTGTCTACTTTTCAGAAATGGTTAGGTTTCTGGGATCCAGCATTGGTTTCATGCCCATTCCTGTCACTGACTGGAAGGAGGCTGAAAGCACAAAAAATTGCAAAAATGGGGTATGCCCCAGTAAAATGCCAAAATTGTGTTGAAAAATTGGTTTTTCTGATTCAAGTCTGCCTGTTCCTGAAAGCTAGGAAGCTGCTGAGTTTAGCACTACAAACCCTTTGTTGATGCCATTTTCAGGGGGAAATCCACAAGCCTTCTTCTGCAGCCACTTTTTCCATTTTTTTTAAAAAAAACGAAATTTTCACTGTATTTTGGCCAATTTCTTGGCCTCCTTCAAGGGAACCCACAAAGTCTGGGTACCTCTAGAATCCCTAGGATGTTGGAAAAAAAGGACGCAAATTTGGCTTGGTTAGCTTATGTGGACAAAAAGTTATGAGGGCCTAAGCGCGAACTGCCCCAAATAGGCAAAAAAAGGCCTGGCACAGGAGGGGGAAAAGGCCTGGCAGCGAAGGGGTTAAGTTACAACAATCAATCAACAATTTATATAGCGCGCTACTCACCCGCAAGGGTCTCAAGGCGCTGGGTAGGAGGGGGTGGGGGTCCATTACTGCTCGAAAAGCCAGGTCTTGAGTTGCTTCCTGAAGGAGAGATGGTCCTGGGTCTGTCGTAGGTGGATGGGGAGGGAGTTCCATGTCTTAGCCGCCAGGTAGGAAAAGGATCTTCCTCCGGCGGTGGTTCTGCGAATGCGTGGTACGGCGGCGAGGGCGAGGCTGGTCGATCGCAGCTGGCGGGTGGGCGTGTAGAAGGTGAGGCGGTTGTTGAGGTACTTGGGGCCCAGGTCGTGGAGAGCCTTGTGTGCGTGGGTGAGGAGTCTGAACGTGATTCTCTTGTTGACGGGGAGCCAGTGCAGGTCTCTCAGGTGGGCGGAGATGTGGGCGTGGCGGGGGATGTCCAAGACGAGTCGTGCGGAGGCGTTCTGTATGCGCTGGAGTCCTTTCTGAAGCTTGGCTGTGGTTCCTGCGTAGAGGGCGTTCCCGTAGTCCAGTCGGCTGGTGACGAGCGCCTGGGTGACCGTTTTCCTGGTTTCGGCGGGGATCCAACGAAAGATCTTTCGGAGCATGCGCAGGGTGTTGAAACAGGATGGCGAGACGGCGTTGACTTGTTTGGTCATCGAGAGGGAGGAGTCCAGGATGAAGCCCAGGTTTCGTGCGTGGTCCGTTGGCTTGGGGGTGGTGCCCAGGGCAGGGGGCCACCAGGAGTCGTCCCAGGCGGAGGGAGATGATCCCAGGATGAGGACTTCTGTCTTGTCTGAGTTCAGTTTCAGACGGCTGTTCTTCATCCACTCGGCGACGTCTTTCATTCCTTCGTGTAGGCTGGCTCTGGCGGTGGCGGGGTCGTTGGTGAGGGAGAGGATCAGCTGGGTGTCGTCGGTGTAGGAAATGATGTTGAGGTTGTGTTGGCGTGCGATGGCCGCGAGGGGGCTCATGTAGCCGTTGAAGAGGGTGGGGCTGAGCGAGGATCCTTGAGGTACGCCGCAGATGACTTCAGTGGCTGCGGACCGGAACGGGGGGAGACGGACTCTCTGGGTTCTTCCGTCGAGGAACGAGATGATCCATTCCAATGCCTTTTCTTGGATTCCGGTGTTGCTGAGGCGCTGTATCAGTGTGCGGTGGCAGACTGTGTCGAACGCTGCAGAGAGGTCCAGGAGGATGAGGGTAGCTGTTTCCCCGTTGTCGAGCAGGGATCTGATGTCGTCGGTGGCTGCGATGAGGGCTGTCTCGGTGCTGTGGTTGGCTCGGAAACCGGACTGTGAGGGGTCGAGGGATCCGTTGGTCTCGAGGAAGGCGGCGAGCTGTTTGTTGACGGTCTTCTCGAGGACTTTGGCAGGAAAAGGGAGGAGCTAGATGGGGCTGAAGTTCTTGAGGTCGGTGGGGTTCGCTGTCGGTTTCTTCAGGAGGGCGTTGAGCTCGGCGTGCTTCCAGCTCTCCGGGAAGGTGGCGGTGGTGAAGGAGATGTTGATGATGTCTCGGAGTTGGGGTGCGATGATGGAGTCGGCCTTGTTGAAGACGTGGTGGGGGCAGGGGTCGGCAGGGGATCCGGAGTGGATGGTGTTCATCGTGCGGGTGGTGTCTTCGGTGCTGACTGGGGTCCAGTTGCAGAGGGTGGTGGTGGGGGGCATTGGTTCGGTGGTTGGGTGCGCGGTCTGTGCGCCGAAGCTGCTGTGTATGTCAGCGATCTTGCGGTGGAAGAATGAGGCGAGTGAATCGCAGAGGTCTTGCGACGGTGTGATGTCGTTGTTTCCGGCACTGGGGTTGGAGAGCTCTTTGACAATGCAGAAGAGTTCCTTGCTGTTGTGGGTGTTGTTGTCCAGTCGTTCTTTGAATGATGCTCTTTTGGTGGTGCGGATCAGCTGGTGGTGTATGCGGATGGCGTTCTTGAGGGCTGTCATGTTTTCTGTAGTCTGGTCGTGGCGCCAGGCTTTCTGGAGGGTGCAGCAGTTTTTCTTGGATGTTTTGATTTCGTTGGTGAAACACGAGGCTTTCTTGCTGCCGGGTCTGCTGGGTGGGTTCTTCAGAGGTGCAAGATCGTCGGCGCAGTTGGTGAGCCACTTTGTGAAGTTGCGGGCTGCTTCGTTGGGGTCCGTTGCGGTAGCGGGAGGGTTTTGGCTGAGGGAGGTGGTGAGCTGGTCGGCAGTGATCTTGCTCCAGCTCCTGCGGGGAGAATGTTGCGGGTGGTGGTTGGTCGTGGTTCTCTTGAAGTTGAAGTGGACGCAGCTGTGATCAGTCCAATGAAGTCCGGTGGAGTGGCTGAAGGAGATGTGCTTGCTGGAGGAGAAGACGGAGTCGAGCGTATGGCCGGCATAGTGTTCACCAGTTGCTTGAGTCCGAGGTTGGTGAGGTTGTCCAGCAGGGTGGTGGTGTTGCTGTCAGTGTTGTTCTCCAGGTGGAAGTTGAGGTCCCCTAGGAGGATGTAGTCAGGAGAGGCGAGGGCGTGCAGGCTGATGAAGTCTGCGATGGCTTAGGTGAATTGTGTGCGTGGTCCCGGGGGTCTGTAGATGAGAATGCCTCTGAGGGTGGTCTTGGGGTCGGTGTGTATCTGGTGAAGGTGCTCGGCGGCGGTGAGGGTGTCGTCGGAGTTGGTCGTGATGCGGATGGTGTTCCTGTGGACGATGGCGATGCCTCCTCCGGTCTTGTTGACGCGGTCCCTCCGGGTGATCTTGTATCCGTCAGGGATGGCTATGGCGATGTTGGGGGCTGAGGAGGCGTTCATCCAGGTTTCCGTGAGGAAGGCGACGTCTGGTGATGTTGTGTCGAGCAAATTCCAGAGTTCGACGGCGTGTCTGTGGACGGAGCGGGTGTTGAGCAGGATGCACTTGAGGTGGTTGTTGCTGGTGCTTGGCCTTTCAGGTGCGGTGCAGGTCCGGAGGCAGGTGAAATTGCAGGCTTGGCAGGTGAAGGGTCCGTGGGTGCGCCTCGGGGTGGCTCGGTAGCAGGCGGGGTTCACGTCGGGTTTGAGTGCATTGAGGGTGGCGGCGTCGTAAGTCCGTCATGTGGGCCGTCAACGTCGGGGCCAGGGGTCCTGGCGCTGGGCGTGGTCCAGGCGCGGACGGGCGCAGACGGGCTTGCCTCTGGCGCGCCGGCAGCACGGCCGCACAGCGGCCTGTATTAAGAAGGGTGGAGGGAGGGAGGAGCAGCAGCTGGGACAGACAGACAGACAGACAGACTGACAGACAGCATTAGCTGAAGACATTCGTCTTTCTGGGATAATCTAAATATTCATATTGTATATTTATGCTCATCATTTCAGCTATTTCCTTATCTAAAATATGTTGTGCTTTAATTTCTGTAATATTTCTTTTGGTAGGCATACAAGCAGTAACACACATGGAGCAGAACATTGGACCACACTGAATACAGATACAGCATGTGAAAAATATTGCAATCATTACACACAGGATAGTCAGTAGGTTCCAGCCCCAAGCGGAAACAAGAGCCCAAAACTATCCAGAAAAAGTCCAAGTACCAGTCTCTGTGTGGATTTCTGCAGCAATTTTATGCAATTTAGATATTGCATCATATACTGGAGGTGAGTGATCTGGAATAAAAACACAGCAACTACTACCGATGATGCGACATGCACCACTTCGATCAGCTAATATCACATCTAGTACCATACGATTTTGGAGCGCTACAATCCTCACAATTTGGAGCTCCTCTGTAATATTCCCAAGTGCCAGAGCTGCCTGATTGGTAACAGCTTCCACAACCCTAGTCAATCGTCTCACTTTCCTACTGTTTAACGCAGCACCCACAAAGGAGAACAACCCTAAATTAAAATCAACATATTGTTGCAGGCTAGTATCCATTTGGTCTACCTCATTTGTACTTATTGTTCTTTTATATCTATTTTTAATGATGTCATTGAACAGTTTAAAATCTTGGTGATATGATGCAGGGGCCAAAAACACAGGGGGTAATAGAAAAGATACATAACACACACCTGACCACCCAACAGGTAGTTGGTAATATCCATAGTTACCACAAACAAAATATGTATTATGTGAAGCTGTAAAACTAGTATTATTTACACCCTCAATAGTTACACTCAAGTTACAATCGCTTATCCCTACTGGAATTCGCCCAATTCTACGTATACATAAATCTGCTTTAGTTTTTGTAACAAAAATCACAAATTGTTCTTTCTTGTCAGAGTCTCTTATATTTGTGCAGACATATGGTATTGAAACATTGTCTGGTTGATACTCTTCCCATTCCCATTTAGTTCCTTTGGCATGGGGATACCCATTTTTGTCTTGGTAGCTTACTTTATTAAGGCGAAAAGGAAGTCTGCCCTTTGTACGTTTTCCAGATGCAAACAAAAGCGTATACCAAGCTTGACAAGAACCATTGTGTGAAAAAGGAAGAGGAATGAAAGGTGTTCCTCCTTTCTTTTGATGGGCAGGTATCTTTCCACATACCCAACAGTTAGTAGTATTTGTAGCATTATGAGTATGATGCAAAATCTGAATGAAAGTATTATTGAAGTACGATTGACGGTGCTTCTGCTCCTGATAGGGAAGCGTAAAGTAATAGTGATCCTCTGGTACTGGAGTAGTGGCAACAAAAAACTCACGAGCAGGAGCCTTCTTTTCAACAAACCAGGTGATTATTGCTTTAACCACCAAAACAACAACAAACCCCATAGTACTAATGATCAGTTTGTTTTTCATTTTAGCAACGGTGATAATCGACCCTTTCAGAAATTAATTAAAAACAATCGTTGGAGCTCTTATCCCTGGGCAGCCGCTGATTTCTTCACCACGGGCCAAGATGGGTGTCACTACTCTAATGCATGGCTGAACCCCCCCCTTGCCACATTGGCTATCCGTTTCACTAACCCAGGGCGGTAGCTCAACCAGTTTTCTCCAGCACTACAGGGTCTTTCCTCAGTCTCAAATTATATTGCAATACTCCAGAAATCGTATGGTCCGGGAAGGACTCCGCAGATTCATCTGGTGATATAGCACGGCCTTTCTACATAGTCAAAATCTCTCAATGATCGGTCAGCACAGCAGGTTCCACCAAAGTAGGTAGCACTCTCTTGCAGTGAGTACTATGGACCCAATTCTTTCGGTTCGTCACTCAAACTGCTGTCCTTGTCGCAAGGAGCACCTGTTCTGGGCCTCGCCACCTTGGTTCCAAGCTGCTTGATCTTTCAAAGGACTTTATCATCACCTGGTCACCAGGTCGGAGTTCATCACCTTCACCTGTAGATCTGTCAGGAAGTGCTTCTCGAACCTGTTGATGAATAGAAACCAAATTGTCGGTTAACTGTGCCAAATAATCATTCATCAGGACACAAGGTACATCATATACAGAATTTGGCTTAGGAACTCCCCAAATGTTCATTGGCCTTCCAAACACCACTTCGTAAGGAGTAAGGCCGATTCGAGAGTGTGGCACTGACCTAATAGACAATAATGCCAACGGTAATGCATCGAGCCAAGTTAAGGATGTGGAAGCCTGTATCTTCGCTAACTTCAGCTTCAAAGTAGCATTATACCTTTCCACCAACCCTGCTGATTGTGGGTGGAAAACCGCATGGAACTTCTGTTCGATCCCTAATCCTTTCAGGACATACTTAATAACTTCCCCAACAAAATGAGGTCCGTTATCATTCCATAAAAGTCTGCAAACACCAAACCTAGGGAAAAATTCTTTCAAAAGCACCTTCGCTGTGGTAATGCCAGTACTATCCTTTGTGGGGTACGCCTCTATCCATTTACTGAAGGCACATACCACCACCAAGACATACTTTAAATTGTTGCAGTGTTCATGCTGAATATAATCCATTTGTAGAACTTCAAAAGGTGCAGTTGGTGTAGCAAACCCTCCCGCAGGAGTACGTGTCCCTTTTCCAGGATTGTATTGTAAACAGATCAAACAAGACTGTACTACTCTCTTAGCTGTACTGGAAATTTCTGGATGCTCCCAAACTTGCGTAAGCAACTTTGTTATTGTTGAAGCTCCAACATGTGCCAGCCCATGTGCCATCTGAACCATAGGTTGTACAAAAGCTATAGGCAATTTCCATTTATCCATCTGCTTATTACGCCAACAGCCCTCATCATCCAATTCTCCTTCTTCAGACCATTGCTCATGTTCTTTCACAGAAGCAGATTTCTGTATATCTAATACGTCTTGTCTAGCATTATGCTAACGTTCAGCTTGTGACTTCACTGCATACATAGAAGTAGTACTTCGCTGCATCGCAGTCTCACGTGCTACACGGCCCGCAAGGACATTACCTTGCCCTATCTTATCGGTCACTTTCTTGTGTACACTACATTTCACAATAGCTAGTTTCTTTGGATTTGTCAATGCAGTCAAGAGGTTATGCACTAATTCTCTGTGCATTATCTGCATCCCGTGGGATGTGAGAAAGCCTCTCTCCTTCCAAAGCAAACCAAAACCATGAGCCACTCCAAAAGCATAGCGGCTGTCTGTATAAATGTTCACACATAAGTCGGTACTAAGCTCACATGCTCGTGTCAAAGCTATTAGTTCAGCTGCTTGAGCTGACTTCTGTGGTATACGAGCTGTCTCCACTACCGTGTGTATTGTGGTGATTGCATATGCAGCTGAGGTCGTACCGTCTGGCAACTTCAAACAAGACCCATCAACCCACAATTCCCCGTCTACATCTGGAAGGAGCGTATCTTGTAAATCAATACGACCCTTTGTCTGTTCTTCGGTAAGGAATATACAATCATGTGTTTCTTGTGACTGAGGCTGAGTCACCGGATATGGCAACAAAGTGGCTGGATTTAGTGTTGCACATCTCTTCAGTGTAATGTGAGGAGCCAGCAATGTCAATTCATATCCTGTCAGGCGAGCGCTAGTTGAATGTTGTGTCTTTGTTTGATTTAAAAGAGCATCAACCGCATGGGGTACTAACACCAACAGCTTATGTGACAAAACTATCCCTTCACTCTGTTGTATTGACACAGCTGTTGTGGCAACTGAACGAAAACACACAGGCAACGCTCGAGCGACAGGATCAAGTACTGCTGAAAAATATGCACAGGGACACTGCTTATCGCCATGTGTCTGTACTAAAACTGACAATGCACATCCATCTTTCTTATGTACGTAAAGTGCAAAAGGCTTCATGTAATCTGGAGTACCTAACACTGGTGCTGAACAAAGGGCTTGTCGTAGCTGCCGGAAAGCAGTCTCACATTCATCTGTCCATGGGAGGGGCATTGGAGTATCTTTAGTCAAAAGTGCTAGCAAAGGTTTGACAATGTGTGAAAACCCTAATATCCATTGCATACAAAAAGAAGTAAGACCAAGGAATGCATCTTTCTGAGTAGAGGGTACTGGTGTGTCTAAAATTGCTTGACTACGATCTGATGTAAGTGCACAGCCCTCCTTAGACAAAAGGTGATCTAAATAGGTTACCTTTGGTCTACAATATTGCAATTTCTTTCGTGACACTTTATGATGGTCTGAAGCAAGAAAAGAAAGTAAGGACAAAGTGCACTTTTCACATTGCTCAGTGGTATCAGCTGCCAACAAAATATCATTGACATATTGTATGAGAGCCTTACCTTCAGACAAAACAAAAGAATCAATTTGTCGTTTTAACGCTTGACTATAAATACTAGGACTCTAGCCTTGAGGAACTCTGCAAAATATACATGATCGTTTATTCAAAGTAAAACCAAACAAATATCGGCTGTCAGGATGAATAGGGATCGAAAAAAAAGCATTCTTCAAGTCTATCACAGAGAACGTAGTTGCTGTCAGGGGAACCAAAGTTAGAAGTGTTGTGATGTCAGATACCACAGGATATTGTGGTATCACAATCTTATTGACTTCTCGTAAATCAATATTGAATCGGTAAATCCTAGTATCAGTATCCTTTTTCAGAATAGGAAGAATCGGGCTGTTACAAACATTATTCGGAACTTCCTCAACAACTCCAACTGCAATAAGATCATGCACAATTCATGTGAGGTGCTTCTTCGCCCTCCTGTGAAATTTTGTATTGAGGCAAACGTGGCAATACAGCTCCCTCCTTGACACTAATATGTACTGGTGGAATAATCATTTGTCCCACATCAGTATCTGAACTAGCCCACAAAGTACTAGGGAGTGAAGCTAATGCAATATCCTCTTTAACAAGACAAACTCTTTCCATCACAGGATGATTATCATTTAAAATAACACACACCCCTTCAGGAGAGCATCGTATTGTAGCCCTGAAATACCTGAGCATATCAAGACCCACAATATTGTCTGGTGTATTTGGAGAAAGCAAAAATGGACATGGAGCAGTAAATTTATCAACACGGAATGCAAATGGCTGTGACAATGGGCTAGGGGAAGGTGTTCCATCGAAACCTATCGATGTAATGGTTAAGCCAGACAGGGGAGCCCTTGGAATGAATTGTTTAGACAAGGCGCTACAAGTAGCTACTGTATCAACCAGAAACTGATCAGTAGAACCCAAAGCATGTGTTGTAAAATAGGGACCCCTCTGATCTACTGGAACTTCAACTGATTCCTTACCCCATCCTAGTCAATCCTATGCATAAGCAGAATCTTGGAAATCAGGCTGCACATAGTTAGACATCTGGTATTGGTTCCGTCTATCAAAAGTGTTAAACCCATCCTGCCCTCGTACATTAGCATCAACCCTAGCATGATCATTTGTGCTTCTTCTAGGCCCTGAATATCCTGAGCGATTTCTCATTTGTCCCCGACCACGTGAACACTGCTGAACACGTAGTGCTGGACAATCGGCAGCCCATTGCCCACATTTCTTACAATACGCACACTGATCAACAGCCAAATTTGAACGAGTGTAAGAAGAACCATAAGATCCACGTCCACCTCTATCACTACCTCTAAAAGGCGGACCATAAGCTTGAGCCAACATAACCTTCGTCTTTAATTCTTTAATCTTTTTATCCTCGCTACCTTTTGCTTCTAATTCCTGACGTTCATAATACTGAGCCATAGTCAAAAGAGAAACTGGAGTAGAGGTAGTCCATGAATTTTCACTAGCTTTTAGACGACTAGCTATTCCTGGTAACAGACTTGCGACATATTTATCGACAAACAAATGTCTGCTCGTATCATCTGACAATAACTGGCCGCTAAAATCATGAAATGCTTCTTCAAAGAGTGTAAAGAAATCAGAGACCGATTCATCTGCCTTTTGCTTACAAGACGCTAAAACAGTCCAATCTCTCTTTTTAGGGGGAAATAATTGTTTTTAACTTAACTAATATGGCTGCGGGAAGATCTAGAATCAACTGATATGGCTTTTTCGCAGGCTCCCTATCCCCGTCCATCTGTTCTAATTCTTTCCATGACGCCCCAAAAACTACACCATCATCAATTTTACGAACAGTTCTCCAGATATCTGGCGGTAATATCAATCCGAAAAAGAAATCAATGTCAGCCAAAGTCATAGTACAAGAACTAATTGCTCCCTCAACTTCCTCATGAAAGGCGGCTGGATTTTTCCGCGGGTCAGGTAATGCTGTTTTAAGTGCCATTACATCTGCCCTATTCCAAGGAGTATACACCCAATTATAAATAAAATAACCCTTAGCATCAGCAGAAGTTTTAAGAGCAATAGATCTAATCTCAGACGCACGGTCAGCAGGCAACATAGAGCGACTGTCTCGTATCTTCTGTTGCTCCGAACCGGAGACCTTAGCTAACTCATGAGGGGCAGAAGGAACGACATATAGAGGTGGAGGGCGATCTAGTAACAAAAAATCTTCATGTGGTTTATTAAGGGTAGGATAGAGAGGTTGCCTAACGGTGTATTGGCCAGTTACCTGTAATTTACGTTCTTTCTCTTCTAGCTCCTTTAAGTCATTTATTTCTTTCTTTCCCATTTCCAATGCTTTCACATATACATACTTCCACTGCTCTTTCTCAAGCAAGGCTTGCTCATGCTTCACTCGTCCATGCACTTCTTTCTCCCACATTCGTACACAGTCAAACATATCTTGCCTAGACCTTCGCTTACACATACATTGTTCCACATACTCAATCTTTTGCAAATCAAATGACCCATGCATAGGCCAACGTAACTCAGGATCCGCACAAGTGTATTTATTCCATAATGTGCTGTACATTATAGAAGAAAGGCCATGTTTAACATACATATCTCTATTGGGCGTCCCCTCTGGGGGTGCCGGTTGCGATTCTTCAGTCTCAAATTGGTACCATTACAAAAGCAACACATCCTACGAAGTGCGCTAAAAACAGACATGCCAAAAATAGTGCAGAATATGCAATATTATAATCAAAGTAGCACTTAAGGTGCCGTTCAAATCAAAATTAAATTGGAGAAAATTCTCCTCATTACCTGCCTATATAAATTGCAATTTATATATCAATTCAAAGGACACAAATTGACTAGTCACCCAAAACACGAGAGCCACAGTAAGTGCTAAACTTCATTACCAAACAAAGGCATCAAAACCCACAGCAAGTGCTGTAAAACGGCTCTTACCAATCACAGAGTGTCCAGGTTCCAACTGCCAAGTTCTAAAATCGACCGAATGGTCACTGCATGACGAATGAACAAAAAGGATCTCAGTCGAGGACCGGCGCCAAGTGGATGGTCAAATCAGAAAGAAGGGAAAAAAGCCGTGTTTGCCAAGACTCGGGTCTCCTCAGGCATTGATCGTCCGCAGCGAGATCCCAATCCTTCGTCGCGACCAATCCGTTGGGCGTCCGAGTCGCCGATGAGTATCTGTTCAGGAGCCAATTTGTTGAAGTAAGCCTCAGCAAGGCCTACTAGTGCAAGGGGTTTGCCCTTCTCTGCACAAAGTCCTCAGACCATATGGGAAGAAGTTGGCACAGAAACTGAAATAAAAGACAAAGTTTATTAAACCTCATGAGGTGGTACTACAGTTCAAACAGCACCCTTTGGTAATGTTTGAAGTAGCACACTAAACTAAGAGAGCATGCTCCTTTTATACCCACGCAGGGGCTAAAAGAAGGTGGTACAATTATAGAAGCAAGACTTACATACATGTAAGGTCATATGGAAATGCACAGTCGACAGGTAGGAGGGGCTAACAGTTTCAAGGACTAGTTGACACATTACTGTCTGTTACTAATTACTAACAGCTGCAGATCTTACTGGGCATGTGCAAAAGTGGGAGATGCTAAATATAACTTGTCACTAGACAGATTTTCAAGAGTAGTTAACAGAAAGGTAGGACAGAGCACATGGCGAGCACATGGCAGAGAAAATGGCTGCCATGAATACCGAATGTTTTCCGCCAAATGTTCACAATAGTTGCTAAATACAAGATGATCTTCTGCTAATGCTTAATCTAATCGCTATTAAGTTACAACACAGGCAACCCCCTTGCAGTACACAACCCCCTAAGCTGGACTACTGTCAGTGTCGGTAGGCTAGCCAGATCAAGCTCCATGGTTTCCTAGTTTTGTGTCAACAAAAACGTTTTGCAGAAATTGGAAACAAGAATTTTGAAAAATCACAAAAATTCAACAATTGAAATTAATCCAAATTAAAAATTAAAAACAATTTTTGCACTAGGACAATTTAGAGGATTTTTAATTTATTTTACTTAAAACTGTAATGTGACACTGAACACAAGTACAGGATCCCACCACTGCACACCAAAAATGTTGGAAAATGGGTTATTGGTAAGGGCAGGTAGGTACCTACACTTAGCAATAGGCCACTAACCTCCACTTAGGTCCAGTTAGGTCTCAGTAAATTAAACCTAGCTCAACCCTTGGTAGCTTGGCAACGAGCGACAAGGCTTAACTTAGGAGACAGAGTGTAAAGCATTCAAATATCACAAAACAGTAATTAAATATAACACAGGAGACAGTTTAAAAATCCAAAACCAATTAATAAAAATAGATTATATTTTTATCTTTTAAATGACACAAAAATGAATAAAATCGGATAAGGGGAACCGGAGATATGAATTTTTAAAGAAATATTGTTTTCTAGCACCTAGAAACAAAAAGTGCCAATCGGTTGCACCTCGACCAGGGCAAAGTCAAAGTTTAAGGCCGACCGCAATGGAGCCCGGCTCGGCTACAGCCCGCGGGATGCCCCAGTCAAAGTTTACCTTCGGACTTAGTTGTTTTTCTGAAGATTTTCTTCAGCGGGACGAACCTGCCAGTCCAATCTGACCTCCTGGAACCCTTCTCCGGATACGCGTCGCAGGAGCCCTGGGTGGAGATTTTTACCTTTGGACTTAGTCGTTTTTTCGAGGTGAAAATCCTTCGACCGGGGCAAACCTGGATCTTGATCCGACGTCCTTGGAGGACTTCTCGGATACGCTGGCTGGGAGGTCTCGGTCAACTTCTTACTTTCGGACTTAGGCCCATATTTATACTTTTTGACGCTAAACTGCGCTAACGCAGTTTAGCGTCAAAAAATTTAGCGCCGTCTAACGCCATTCTGAAGCGCCATGCGGGCGCCGTATTTATGGAATGCCGTTAGCCGGCGCAAGCAGACCGGCGCTGCCTGGTTTGCGTGGAAAAAAAACACGTACACCAGACAGCGCCGGCGTAGGGGGAAAATGGCGTATGGGCGTCTTAAAATGGGGCAAGTCAGGTTACGTCGAAAAAATCGTCGTAACCCGACTTGCGCCATTTTTTTTCGACGCCCATCCCCCATCAACATGACTCCTATCATTGTAAAGATAGGAGTCATGCCCCCTTGCCCAATGGCCATGCCCAGGGGACTTATGTCCCCTGGGCATGGTCATTGGGCATAGTGGCATGTAGGGGGGCACAAATCAGGCCCCCCTATGCCACAAAAAAAAAAAAAAAAAAATATTACCTGAACTTACCTTAATGTCCATGGGATGGGTCCCTCCGTCCTTGGGTGTCCTCCTGGGGTGGGCAAGGGTGGCAGGGGGGGTCCCTGGGGGCAGGGGAGGGCACTCTGGGCTCATTTTGAGCCCACTTGTCCCTTAACGCCATGCCTGACCCAGGCGTTAAAAAGCGGCGCAAATGCGCCGTTTTTGGCCACGCCCACTGCCCAGGAGTATAAATACCACGTAAAGGCCTGGGAGTCATTTTTTAAGACGGGAACGCCTCCCTTGCATATCATTAACGCAAGGAAGGGGTTCACGCTAAAAAATGACGCACACTCCGGGCACTTTGGCGCCCGAAGCGTCTAACGCCATAGTATAAATATGGCGTTAGTTGGCGTTAGTTTAGCGTCGAATTTGCGTCGAAAAAAACGACGCAAATTCGGCGCAACCAGAGTATAAATACGGCCCTTAGTCTCTTTTTTGGAGAGAGGCTGGCCAATCAGAGCAAAGCAGAAAAACACTTCAGGGCTGAAATTAGCAACTTTTCAGGAAAAGTTTAGAACTCTTTACCTGAACAAGGTTTAGTAAATCCAACAATTGTAAGTTGTGAGATTTATTATAATAATTAATTTGATAACAAACTTGTGGTATCTGTCACTTTTAAAGGGACTTCATAAATTAAAATAAAGCCTCCTCATTCTAGCCTATGGAGGACATTCACTACAATGAGGGAAAAACGAATTTGGCTGTCTTACCTCAACAGGACTTATAAAACTATTTTTATAAGGTCCCTGCTAATAGTTACATGACACCCACCCTAGGGGCACATAGGGCACACCTTAGGGGTGTCTTATATGTAAAAATAAGGTAGTTTAAGACTTTGGAACTACTTTTGATTCCAAAGTAGAATTTGCATGTAACTTTAATTTGAAAGCAGCCAGCAAGGCAGGTCTCCCTTTAAAATGACACTGGGCACCTATGGGGACACCACCTATGCTGGAGTCCCTAAACCTACATGCCCTGCAAAATACTAGTGACTTATAGGTAGGTTGACCTAGCCAATTATACGTAGCCTAATTTGCATACTCATTTTATACAGAGCAGAGGCTCTGGGACTGGTTAGCAGTACCCATGGCACCATCAGAGTCAGGAAAACACCAGCAAAAAGTGAAACCTTAAAAGAACCTTAAAGGAACATCTGGAAGAAGATCCAGAGGTTTGGAGAAGTTTTGGAAAAAAACTCTATTAAGAGACCGAACCTCCGCAGCAAATCTAGCCGGCTTGCCTCAACCACGACCCGGCCTGACCTGCAGTTTTGTCCCAAAAGAAGAAAATCTCCCAAAAAGTCTGAACGTAGGAAGTTGACTAGGTCCTCCAAGACAGTGTATCCAAAGAGGGCTCCAAGGACGTCGGATCAAGATTCAGGTATGCACCGGTCGAAGGATTTTCACCTCGAAAACATGACAAGTCCGAAGGTAAAAATCTCTACTGAGGGCTCCCGCAACGCATATCCGAGAAAGAGTTCCAGGAGGTTGGATTGGACTGGCGACTTGGTCTCGCTGAAGAAAATCTTCAAGAAAACGACTGTGTCTGAAGCTTTTGACTGAGGCCTCCCGCTAGCTGTATCCGAGCAGGGCTCCATCGCGGTCGGCCTCAAACTTTGACTTTGCCGCGGTCGAGGTCCGACCAGATGACCAGATTGGCGCTATTCATTTCTAAGCGCTAAAAAGCATACATTTATTAGAAATTCATATCACTGGCTCCCCTTATCCAATTTTAATTGTTTTGGTGTCATTTTAAAGATAAAAAAATACAATCTATTTTAAAAAATTGGTGTTGGAGTTTTAACACAAATGTTTTACTTATTTACTGTTTTGTGATTTTTAAATGTTTTACGCTTTGTCTCCTAAGTTAAGCCTGGACCTAAGTGGAGGTTAGTGGCCTTTTGCTAAGTGTAGGTACTTACCTGCCCTTACCAATAACCCATTTTCCAACAATACTCATCAATCAATCAGAGTTTATAGAGCACAGCTACTCACCCATTAGGGTCTCAAGGCACTGGGAGTGGCAGCGTAGCGTGTACCAGAGGTGGATTAGAAAAGTCATGTCTTTAGTTCCTTCTTGAAGTTGGGGAGGGAGGTGGTTTGTCTGATGTGGATGGGTAGGGTGTTCCAGGTGGTGGGGGGGAGGTAGGAGAAGGAGTGTACTCCTGTCCTGGTTTTCCTGATGCAGGGTACTTCTGCGAGAGAGAGCTGGGCTGAGCGTAGAGTCCTGTGGGATACGTGGAAGTTGAGCCACTGGTTAGGTTAGGCAGGTCTGGTGTTATGGAGGGCTTTGTGTGCGTAGGTGAGGATTTTGAAAGTGATTCTTTTTTCAATAGGGAGCCAGTGCAGTGTGCGTAGGTGTTGTGAGATGTGGCAGTGTTGGAGTAGGTCAAGGATCAATCTAGTGGCGGAATTCTGGATGTTTTGCAATTTGCAGCTGAGTTTTTTGTTGATTCCGGTATAAAGTGTGTTGCCGTAGTCCAGTCTGCTGGTGATGAGGGCGTGTGTGATGGTCTTTCTATGCTTGAGGGGGATCCATTTGAAGGTCTTGCGTAGGAGGAAGAGGGTGCGGAAGCAGGTGGAAGTGACTGCGTTGATCTGATGGTTCATGCTGATGTCAGGGTCCTGGATGATTCCGAGGTTGTGGTCATGGTTGGCAGGGTGGGTGGGTTTCTGAGGGTGGGTGGCTACCAGGAGTCTCTCCATGCATTGGGTTGGGGGCCCAGGATGAGTACCTTGGTCTTAATAGTGTTGAGTTGAAGGCAGATATGTCTCATCCATTTGGCGACTGTTTTCGTGCCCTTGTGGAAGTTGTGTCTGGCCTTGTCTGGTTTATTGGAGAGGGAAAGGATGAGTTGGGAGTCGTCGGCGTAGGAGATGATGTTTATTCCGTAGCTTCTGACGATGGTGGCTAGCTGTGCCATGTAGATGTTGAACAGCATGGGGCTGAGGGAGGATCTGTGAGGCACTCCGCAGGTGGTGGGTGTGAGTTCTGTGAGGAAGGGGGTGAGTTTCACTCATTGCATTCTGCCGGAGAAGAAGGATTGGATCCAGTTGAGGGCCTTGTCTCTAATGCCGGCTTCATGGAGTCTTCTTATCACAGTGTGATGGAAGACTGTGTCGAACGCTGCCGAGAGGTCAAGTAGGATGAGTGCTGCCATCTCTCCCTTCTCCAGTAGGGAGCGGATATTATATGTTGCTGACAGGAGTGCTGTTTCGGTGCTGTGGTTTGACCTGAATCCAGATTGGGAGATATTGAGTATGTTGTTGCTTTCTAAAAACGTGGTGAGTTGGCTGTTGACTGCTTTTTTTATGACTTTCACAGGAAATGGAAGTAGGGAGATGGGCCTGAGGTTTTTGAGGTCGGTGGGGTCAGATGATGGTTTCTTGAGGAGGGGGTTGATCTTGGCATGTTTCCAGTCATCGGGGAAGGTGTCGGCAGCTAGTAAGCAGTTGATGGTGAGGCAGAGCTTGAGGGCGATGGTGTCTGCAGTTCTGTTGAAGACGTGATGAGGGCATAGGACCATGTGGGCCACGGAGTGAATGGACTTCATGGTATCAATGTATCTTCAGTGGACAGGGTTGTCCAGGTGGAGATTGTGGGTCTGTTGGTGTCGGTTGTTGGACGGGGGTTCGGCGCATGGATTGTCTTTGTTGAAACTGTCATAGATGGTTTTGATTTTGTGGTGGAAGGAGGTGTTGAGTCTGTCGCATAGGTTCTGTGAAGGTGAGATGTCTGTTTTCTCGCTTTTGGGTTGGGCAAACTCCTTGATGTTGAAGAGTTCCTTGCTGTTGTTGAGCGACCCCTTAGGCAAGGGTCGCACCCCGGGAAGCAAGAAGTTCATTAGGCATTTTCTGCCCCCCCCCCCCGGAGAGGCAGAAGCCACAGAACGCAGGGGATTTTTTTTTTTTTTACACACATAAGGGGAGCTGCCCATTACGCAAGGGTCACTCTCCGGGGATAATTCTTTTTTAAGGTATTTTCTGCCCCCCAGGGGCATATCGGCCTATATTAATTATGCCGATTAGAAGCCACTAGACACAAGGGACTTTTTTCATTTTTTTTACATTGATAAGGGGAGCGACCCCTTAGGCAAGCGTCGCTCCCCTGGGATGGAACATTTATTTAAGGCCATTTCTGCCTCCCTTGGGGGCAGATTGGCCTATTTTAATTAGTCTAATCTGCCCCCAAGGGGGGCAGAAACACCTAGGCACCAGGGATTTTATTTTTAGATGGGGAGCGACCCCTTAGGCAAGGGTCACTACCCTGAGGAGAAAATTTGTTTTAGGCTATTTTTGCCCACCTTGGGGGCAGATCGGCCTATTTGATCAGAAACCACTAGACACCAGGTATTTTCTTCTTTGTGCCAATTTCATGCAAGAGGAGCGACCCCTAAAGCAAGGGTCGCTCCCCTGGGAGGGAAATTTATTTTAGGCTATTTCTGCCCCCTTTGGGCATATTGGCCTATTTTCATAAGGTTCATCTACCACCAGGGAAGATTTTTTTGTAATGAAGAGGGTAGAGGTATGGACATACCCCAACCCCAAATAAATCGGGACAAAGTTGTTTTGCCCATCGGAGGACAGATGGGGCAATTACCCCCGATCCACTCCCCGGAGGGGGCAGAGAGCCTACTAGATGCCAGGGAATTAAAAAAAATAGTGGGGTGGTGGCTACCCACCAGTATGGGCGTGGTTATGCCCCCACCCCATCTGAAGGTGGTAACAGTCTTTCAGCTCCCCCACACACTAAAACATCTTATCCCATGGCAAGCAAGAGGACATTAGATTATTTTGAGTTTTGGTTTGACATTTGGGCCATGAGAGCTTGTCTAACTCTCAAAATTGTCCCACTTGGAATGGTGATGGCTGCACTTTTTGGACTTTGGGACGCTGCCATGTACAAAAATCTATGAGACCTAGGCTCATTTGGAAACTAAACATCTGGGTGAGTCCAGGGTGGTGTGCTTCACATGCATCCGCACCATTTTCTTACCCACAATGCCCTGCAAACTTCCAACTTTGCTGGAAATCACACATTTTTCCCACATTTTTGTGATGGAACCTTTTGGAATATATAGGAATCCACAATATTCCTATCACCCAGCATTGTCACATCTATTCCAATTAAAATTATGCCCACTTTTCAGCCTAAAAACGATTTTTTTAAAACTGCCCTTTTGGACCTGCTTTGGTCCCTCTTCATTTTCGACATGTTTTTGGCTCTTCCCTGTCACAGGTACTTGACAACCTACACAAGTGAGGTATAATTTTTACCGGGAGACTGAGAGGAACATTGGGTTGTAGGAAATTTGTGCTGGCGCAGTGATCCCACACAGAAATGTGGGACAAATGTGATTTTTAGCTAAATTTGAGGTTTGCTGAGGATTCTGGGTAAGAAAACACTGGGGGATCCATGCAAATCACACCTCCCTGGACTCCCTTGAGTGTCTAGTATTCAGAAATGTTTGGGATTGGTTGGTTTCCCTATATGGCTGCCAAGCCCAGGACCGAAAATGCAGGTGCTCCCCTCCACAAAAACAGGTAGTTTTGTATTTAATTATTTTGATATGCCCACATAGTATTTTGGGACATTTCCCTTTGTGGGCACTAGGCCTACCCACACAAGTGACGAACCATTTTTATCAGGAGACTTAGAGGAATGCTGGATGGAAGGAAATTTGTGGGTCCTCTCCGATTCTAGAACTTTCTATCACAGAAATGCGGGGAAAAAGTATTTTTTTTGCCACATTTTGAGGTTTGCAAAGGATTCTGGGTAACAGAACCTAGTGCGAGCCCCACAATTCACCCCATCTTGGATTCCCCTATGTGTCTAGTTTTAAAAAATGCATAGGTTTGATAAGTTGTCCTAGGTGCCGGTTGAGCTAGAGGCCAAAATCCACAGCTAGGCTCCTTGAAAAAAACAGGTCTGTTTTCTTTGGGAAAATGTGATGTGTTCACGTTGTGTTTTGGGGCATTTCCTGTTGTGGACACCAGGCCTACCCAGACAAGTGAGGCACCATTTTTTATCAGGAGACTTGGAGGAATGCTGGGTGGAAGGAAATTTGTGGTTCCTCTCAGATTCCAGAACATTCTATCACCGAAAAGTGTTGAAAAAGAGTTTTCTTTGCCAAATTTTGAGGTTTGTAAAGGATTCTGGGTAACAGAACCTGATGAGAGCCCCACAAGTCACCCCATCTTGGATTTCCTGAGGTGTCCAGTTCTAAAAAATGCACAGGTTTGATAGGTTTCCCAAGGTGCTGGCTGAGTTAGAGGCCAAAATCCACAGCTAGGCTCTTTGGAAAAAACAGGTCTGTTTTCTTTGGGTAAATTTGAATGTGTTCATGTTGTGTTTTGGGGCATTTCCTATCATGGGCACAAGGCCTGCCCACACAAGTGAGGTACCATTTTTATCGAGTGACTTGGAAGAACACTGGATGGAAGGACATTTTTGGCTCTTCTCAGAATCCAGAACTTCTGTTACCGAAATGTGAGGAAAAAGTGTTTTTTGGCCAGATTTTGAGGTTTCCACAGGATTCTGGGAAACAGAGCCTGGTGGGAGCCCCACAAGTCACCCCATCCTGGATTCCCCTGGGGTCTAGTTTTAAAAAATGCACAGGTTTGGTAGGTTTTTCTAGATGCCGGCTGAGCTAGGAGCCAAAATCCACAGCTAGGCACTTTGCAAAAAACACATCAGATATCAATGTAAAAATGTGATGTGTCCATGTTGCATTTCCCATTGCGGGCATTAGGCCTACCCACACAAGTGAGGTAATATTTGCATCAGGAGACTTGGGGGAACACAGAATACAGAACAAGTGCTACTGCCCCTTGTCTTTCTCTAAATGTTTTCCTTCCAAATATAAGTGTGTAAAAATGACGTCTATTGATGAAATGCCCTGTAATTCACATGCTAGTATGGGCACGCCGGAATTCAGAGATGTGCAAATAACTACTGCTTCTCAACTCCTTATCTTGTGCCCATTGTGGAAACACAAAGGTTTCCTTGATACTTATTTTTCACTCTTCATCTTTCACTATATGAATTGCTGTATACCCGGTATACGATGAAAACCCATTGCAAGGTGCAGCTCATTTATTGGCTCTGGGTACCTAGGGTTCTTGAGGAACCTACAAGCCCAACTAGAAGTGTCCAGCAGACGTAACGGTATATTATTTTTGAAAATGTGACATTGCAGGGAAAAGTTACAGAGTAAAATGTGGAGAAAAATGGCTTTTTGTTCCCTCAATTTCAATATTTCTTTTATTTCAGCTCTTATTTTCTGTAGGAAAACCTTGAAGGATCTACACAAATGACATCTTGCAGAATTCAGAATGTTCCCTAGTTTTCAGAAATGTTTAGCTGTCCAGGATCCAGCATTGGTTTCACACCCATTTCTGTCACTAACGGGAAGGCGGCTCAAAGCAAAACAAATGGTAAAAATGGGGTATGCCCCAGTAAAATGCCAATGTTGTGTTGAAAAATGTGATTTTCTGATTCAAGTCTGCCTGTTCCTGAAATCTAGGAAGATGGTGATTTTAGCACCACAAACCCTTTGTTGATGTCATTTTCAGGGAAAAAATCACAAGCCTTCTTCTGCATCCCTTTTCCCCATTCAAAAAAAACAAAAAAACATTTTTGCTCTATTTTGACTAATTTCTTGGTCTCCTCCAGGGGAACCCACAAACTCTGGGTCCCTATTGAGTCCCTAGGATGTTGGAAAAAAAGACGCAAATTTGGAGTGAGTAGATTATGTGGACAAAACATTATGAGGGACTAAGGGAAAACTGCCCCAAAAAGCCAAAAAACAGGCCTGGCAGTAAAGGGGAAAAGGCCTGGCAGTAAAGGGGTTAAACAAGAGTTTCAAAATGCATTGATTGGTGTCATAAAAACATTTTTGCACAAATAAAATCAAGGACACAAACTATTCCTCTGCCCTTGTTTCTTCTGTTGCTAGTCAGTCATCATCCTGATGAGATATCTTTAAACTGCGTACAGGGAGTTGAAAGGCATCGGTTAGTCATTGTCCTGAAGCACGTTGCCAGCTTATCAGGTGGGAAACACAGATTAAAAATCACAAGGAGAGAGACAATATTTGACCACGTGTTTACCCAAATAATTTTTGGAATGCTTTATCATTTCCTTGGTGCTTCATGAAACAGACTGACTGCCTCAAAATGATTGGACTGTAATGATTTGATGACTAAATTAATTTAATGTGTAATAATATGTAATGAAACATTAAGTTCAGGTCAAACTCATGGGCGGTGGTTATCTTTTACATTGCACAGTATAATTACATCTATGTTTGCTTTTAGTTTATGAAAGACTGAATGAATTATCTGTATGTTTCATATGTCAATTATCTTGCATTTGTTTGATCGTTTTAAAATTGATCAAATGTTAAGGAACCTTGATGTTCTCATAATAAACATATGAGTTCTGTTTGTATTGTTTACTCACATACAATAGACCCTTGGGATATCTCTTTATTTTCTATACATGTTGATGTGGGCCAAATCACACAGGTCTTTATACAAGCCTAATACCCCTTTCTTGATATACATACTATTTTTGCACCAAGTATTTAGGTACTTGTTATGTCCTTACTATTGCTTTATTTCACATTGCATCCTTCATTCCTCAATTTTCTACTCATTATCATTTAATAGCATATAGGGCATTTCTTCCAAAATGTCTAGTGATCGTCTGTTTCACATATAAAGTGAATAACTCAAAGAATGCAGCACATTTGGCTTATGAGTCACATGTGCATACCTGTTGTCACAGTGTCCTTTCCTCAGGATCTGCACATTGCTGAACAAAAGGCCCACCTTCTGGCGTCATCAACTCAGAAAGCTATTATAGCACAGAGTTATGATGAAGCCAGTTGGGGGGGAGGGAATTAGGGTAGGGAACAGCAGGGAGATAGATCTGAAAAGTAAAGGTTAGAACAAATATGCACTTATTCATTCATAGAAATATAACTCATCAATAGACTCTTGATTAAATGTGTCTCTGATATCAGATGGAGACCCCTTTTGAAATGAGGGCAAAGCCCCTTCTTTGAATCATGGAACAAGAATAAACTAGGACCTCAGAAGCAAGAGATGGCAAGAGCTTTGGACTATGATCATCATGGAACATGAATAAACTACGACCGCAGAACTAAGAGATGGCAAGAGCTTTGGACTATGATCATCCTCAGAATATCAATCCTGTAACATCTATGCATTCATAACATAAACCTTTGATCATGACCTAGAAAATCTCAAAGAATTAAATATGCTTTTCACATATTATGCATTCCAAAAAACAATGAAAACTATGATTTACTTATCTCCAAAAATACTTTCACATTCACAACTATAAAGTCCAGAACGTTTTTACTCATTGAACTTGAAGCGCTTTACTTATAATACCAGGAAGAGCTTTTACTTGTCTTGCCTGGAGTGCTACGCTCATTATGCTAAGGGGGCGCTTTACTCATGTGGCCTGAATCACTTTGATTGTTGTGCCAAGAGGCTTTTACTCCTGTGGATTAAAGCGCTTTGATTGCCGTGCCAAGAGCGTTTTTCATCTGTGGACTGAAGCACTTGAATTGGCGTGCCAAGAGTGCGTTTCATCTGTGGACTGAAGCGATTGAATTGCCGTGACAAGAGCGCTTTACATCTGTGGACTGAAGCCCTTGAATTGTCGTGCCAAGAGCGCTTTACACCTGTGGACTGAAGCGCTTGAATTGCTGTGCCAAGAGCGCTTTACACCTGTGGACTGAAGCTCTTGAATTGCCGTGCCTAGAGCACTTTACATCTGTGAACTGAAGCACTTGAATTGTCGTGCAAAGAGTGCTTTACATCTGTGCTCTGAAACGCCTTTGATTTTCGCGCCAAGGCTGCTGTACTCCGGAAACTGAAAACGCTTAGCTTGTTGTGCTAAGGGGCGCTTTACTTCTGGAAGTACTGACTTCCTCCAAAATTGGATTCATCAAGGCCTTACCACTATGAGTACGACCTACTAGTTTTTGAATTCACCATGGAAACAAGGATACTTCGATTGGATGTCACTCTGCCATGCAGGAACTCTGCTCTTCTTCAGAGAACCCCCAACGAGGTCTGACTGCATGGAAGTCTTCAAAATAGTTAGCAACATGCTTGGGTGTAGCGGGGCTTTATAGGCCTGCCACACCCCAAGATGGCTGCTGCCTCTAAAAACATGGGAATTGTAGTCCCTTCATGGAGTAGCACTGATAAGTGCATCTTGTCCACCAATTTCCTGAACCTGCAGCTCTATGAGCTTTGCCACAGGGCAGACGACGCTGATGGCCATCTTTGGAACAAGAGGGGATGACAAGTGGTGCTCATAAAGCGCCGCAGAGCCGCGCAGCAGAGTTTCGGGCAGGACCTGGACCGCGCATGGCCTTATTCCTGACAACTGTTAATAGATTTTCCAGAAGGTACAACTGGGGACTCTGCAATCTTTGAATGGTTTTGAAATCATGCTCCGAGCACTGAAGAACAATCAATTTCTAATATTAAGTAAAGTTTGCAATACGTGATGTGAACTCCTGAATTTAAGTTGCGTTCTTAATAATGTTTGATTCCTAGGTTTAACATGATTTATAATCCATGCAAAGGAGGGAATATTCGATTGGCCGGGAGGATGCTCCTATAGGCTGTATACACCTGGTAGATACAGTTCACTAATACAGCATAGAATTTGGGGCCTGATTTGGAGTTTGGTTGAGGGGTGACTCCGTCACTAACATGACAAATATCCTATCCGCTGTCTTACGATCTCATTATAGCCTATGGACTTCATAATATGGCAGACAGGATATCTGTCACATTTGTGGTGGAGTAACCCATCTGTCAAACTCTAAATCAGGCCCTTAGTCCACTTATGAGACCATGTACATTGTCAAATACTATATCAGTAGGAATTAGGAGGGTCAAGCAATGGCATCTATATCTGCATGAGATACTGTCAAGCACCTTCTCTTTTTTGTGAGTGGAGCCTCATTTAGCACTGGCGGATTGATGTCGCACTACACAAAGTTGAACCATTAGGGAAGGCACAATCCATATGTGGACCTCCAGTCCCAGCAATGATCAGAGGGATCCATACATACCCTCATAGAGAAACTGGTAAAAGCATCACACTGTCACTGCAGACATTTCTTTCATTCCCAGGCTAAAACAGGGTGTGGCTGTGTAGCACATCATAGTCTGTATTAGGGTGTTCAGTGCTGGTCCTTGAAAATGCTGTAAGCAAACACATGGTAAGCAATTAACTTAAACCTAGTTACAAAAGTTTATTAATGTGCCTTTTTGGAAGAGATATTAGTTTTTTTGATAATCAGTTAAATGGGTCATGTAATAAAATTTCCTGGGATATTTGAATACCATTTTAGATACTATATTATGTATCTAAACTAATCTTTGACATAAATGTGGACATTTTAGTTATATATTTTGAAGCATTCCACCTATCACTTTATTTTTAGTGACACATCATAAGCAGGACGATTATGGCCTATCATCAGTCACCTACATGCTGTGGCTGAGGACTCAAGCTGCACCTCCCAGATGAGGCTCAACAAAATTAAACTGATCTGGTCTTTCTTTTGTCCTATGGCGTGGGGTCATGACCAGTGATGTTGTGCTGTACTGCTCCCATTGGAGAAGGACCAAGGATGATATGCAAAACATGCTTCCCTGTATTGAGTGACACATTGAGCAAACCAACAATGGACTGGGATGCAGCCAAACATAATAAACAGTGGATGATATTATTTTGAGTCTTCCATCCAATACTGTTTTATGTATTTCTTTTAAACTCTATTAAGTATGACAGGTATGTCCAGATATGGGGCCTATGCTTACTGTGTTATATAGGTACAAGCTTCACATTGAGAGAGGATGTGGACAAGCAGTAAGAGCAGGACTATTTCTATTGGCGCCGATTTCCTTAAGTGGCACAACTAAAGAAAACAACGTGGGCTGAAATATGGGTTACAGTAAGCACAATTCCTGCAGCCTGGGTCCTGAGATAATTTGCACCCATATATGACCATGCACACATTGTCAGTTTGACAGGTCAGATATGTACTATTTATACTTTTCTAGCACCTCATTTGCGTCATTTTTTGATGCAAAAGCAGCGCAAACTTACAAAATTAAATGATCTGCTAAAATAAGTATAAATATGGGCCTACGTTTGCCAGGGCACATGTGCCACAGGTAAATGTACAGAACTGATTTCAATGTCAGTAAAGTTAACAGTAAAAAAAGCACAATTGTGTGCACTGCTTATCATGTCTCGCGCGCCTTGTGTAATATGGCACACTTTCAGGACTCAGAACAACGTTTGCTTGGCAGATTTTCTTCAAAAACGAAGCTGCTGTAAAAAACATTTCAATTAGCCTTCCGGCAATGGATTTGGAGGTTGTGACTTTAGTAAATGATGCCACTCTGAAGAAATAGAAGAAAGATGTCTGCGCGTGTATTCTGTTGGAATTTGAAATCGTTTTGTCACTGCCTAAGAAGTTTGTAGAATTCCTAGATATTTTTATGGGAATTGTTGGACAGACAATTTCCTTTTGACTTTTCTACAATAGAGCGCACAACGACTCCGTTTTTTGCTCTGTTTCTAGAAGATAAGGTTCAAAGGAGGTTTATATTTAGTACATGTTAAGGGGATCAAAGGCGCTTACAAATTGTTCCCTTCCAAAATAGTATCTTGGATGTGTTACATGTACTACACCGGTCATACCCAAGCAATATGAAATTTAGCTGTGTGTTTACGTGCGCTGAAATCATATTTCTCATCCTAATAACGAAGAGATGATGGTATATCTAAAAAGCACCCAAACTAGGACGGATTAGAAAAACAAGAGCCATGCGAAAAGACGCACCTTACTAGAATCCAAAAGTTGCGTGGATGTTATACTTGAATAAAAACACCAATGCATTTTCCCGAAACTTGCATAGCCACCAGCCCACACGCCAAAAGAAAACGTGTAAAATCACATTGATTTGCAAGTGCAATGTGAATTTATGCTAAATATTTAACCTATGATTCTTTTTCCACAGTCATGGCAGTGAGAGCTCAGAAGGTGAGAGAAAATTAAAGCAAGAATAAACGAAGAAATGTTCTAATAATACAGGCTCATGAGGTGAAGTACTGTAAATGATCTCACTTACCCAACTTCATGTCCTAGCACTTTTACTTCGAGCTGTTAATTGTTGTCACATCCTAAAGGGCGACAGCGCATCGCATTGCAGTAGATTATGCATTCGAAATTTCTTCCTGACAGTGAAGTGTCACAGCTTGATTTCAAGATATTGAAGAAGCTGAATCATGTGCCTCCTGTATGTACGATCACAATACGACAATTTGAATGCAAGAGGTGATCAATGATGTACCATCATAGCTTCCCATAGTATAACCATGGATCCTAACGTTATCTAGGCCCTGACATGGGTAAGCGGCTGATCCCAGCACACGTTTGTAATTGCGCTGTGAACAGCCTCGCATTTGCATTGCGAGATACGTACAAAACACTCCTATCATAAAGGGATAGGTTGCGAAACTGTGGATATCTCTTGCCTCATTATTGTTAATTGAACAGAAATCAGCTTGCCACTCACTCCTTGTGACTTGCGGCTAATGATTATGATAATGATGGGCCTCATTTGCAAGAAATTATGTTTCGCTGCCTTGGAGTAACAATACGGTAAAATAACCTGTGCATTGCTGCGTCAGTATTAAACACCATGGATGTGTCGTATTTTATGGTATGGCACACCATGGCATAAGGTCTGAGAAGCATAAAAAAGATGATGCATCCGTGGGTGTGATGTCACTGCAAAAACTGACGCTTCAAGAGCAAAAGTGATTTAAGTCTGGGTTGACACATGTAAGACGACGAAACCACCTTAGCGTCACTTTTCAATGCGTGATGAGTCAAAATAAGTAAAAAATGTCGCTTCTGGAAAAAAAGGACACACTTCAGATAAGGTAGCCATGGAGCAGAGAGCAGAAGCCAGGACAACAACCATGAGGAGGAGAATGACATCTTGGCCACTGAGGTGACAGGGAACAAACATCAGCTCTTTGACACCATTAAATTGCTATTAGGGAAGGAAGAGGCCATTTGGCAGTCAATAGTGGACAAGATAACACCATAGGACAAGCAAAGAGGACAGTAACTGACTGGCATGACTATAAGCGCTGGGCAAAGGAGAAACTGGGCTCTGTGATAACTTGACTGATTGCAGAAGCCCCCTCAATTTTTACTGCTATTTTTACCTGATACTGATTTTTTCCGACTCTGAATGGTCTTTACAAATTAGGCCTAATCATAATTTGCTCTAAACTTTGTTAGACTTGGCATCTTTAGAATGGTCTCCCCTAACTTTTTGCCTCTACTTCCCAGGTTGTATCTGTGTGCTGGACTCTGTTTTTGCTGTTTTTGTTGCTCTGGAAACTTTACCACTGCTGACCAGTGATAAAGTGTAAGGCCCTCATTATGACATTGGCAGTAAATCCCACTTACTGCCACGCTGACTGCTGCCAATTTACTGCCACCGCCGCAGATATCCTTTCACCATATTATGACACACATACACCAATCCAACACTATTCAGTCACATACACAAATCCGCCAGCCCAAAGGTCAGTGATTAACTGGCGGTATCAAAACCCACACCATTACCCCAACAGAACAAGCACCACCGCATTATGACCCATGAATCACCACAGCGGACATTCAACAGCAAACCATTGGCAGTACATACTGCCGTGCTCAAAATCGACACACACAAACAAAACAACTCCACATTGGACAATTCAAACAACATACACCTGACACCCATACACACACCACACCCACCCACTCACAACACCTTTAAAACACACACCCACATTACCCACAACCCTTTACCATTACAAACCATTGCCACCAGAGAGACAGCAAGACCGCACACACAACCAGAGCCACACACTACTCACACTAATACACCACTCACACACCCCACATCACACACCCCAACACATTACCCAACACACTCTCACCTACACACCTCACACAACACCCATGGCACCACAAAGACACCCCCGCTTCACAGAGGAGGAGCAAAGGGTCATGATGGAGGAAATCATCAGGGTAGAGCCACGGCTATTTGGAGCACAGGTACATCAGATATTGATAGCGAGGAAGATGGAGCTATGGCGGAGAATCGTGGACAGGGTCAGTGTCGTGGGACAGCACCCAAGAACTAGGGATGACATCAGGAAGAGTTGGAACGACCTACGGGGAAGCTATGTTCCATTGCAGCAAGACACCAACTCGCTGCACAGAAGTCTGGCGGTGGACCACTACCTCCTCCCTCACAACTAACAGCATGGGAGGAGCAAGTCTTGGCAATCCTGAGGGCCTGGCCAAAGTAGGAGGAGGACTGGACTCTGGTAAGTCAACTATCTACTACTATCACCCCCCTACCTGGATGCCATCTCCTACCCCTGCCCTCACTCCATCACTCAACCACTACCCACACACCCCACCATCACATCTCACTCATCCCACTGCCAAGCCCTGCATGCTCTACCAATGCATGGAAACCACTCACAGCCCTGCAGGGACACTCATCACTAAAGCATGCACACTATAGAGAACTAATCATCCCACCATACACCAACATACACAAGTGAAAGCTGCCAGGGCAAATCCAACCAAAGAGGGCAGGCCACAGATGCACAATATGTCAGACACAGAAACCATAACACATCATTTACATTTCCACAGGTACCTCACTAATGTCACCGGAGAGGAGGTGCCAGCAATATCAAGTCCCCCAACAGAAAAGGCCCACAGTGGTGACAGCAACTGTGGTCTTCAGGATCTGGATGAGCAACCTGACTCATAAGGGACATCTAAACAGCAGGTTACCCAGGCCCAGTCACACACCACCACAGAGCCTCCCCCATCAGGAAACACCACCACAGCACCCACGCAATGTACCCATACCTCTTTCCCCAGGGCACGTCAATCAGACGTGTGTCCTCCTCTACAGGGACACCATGCCACACCTCATACCCATAACATTTAAAAACACATCTCTTAGTGAAGATGGTTTTTAGACTGTGTGTTTGAAAATGCCACTTTTAGAAAGTAGGCATTTTCTTGCTTGAACCATTCTGTCAAATCAAATCAAATCATTAACATTTATAAAGCGCACTACTCACCCGTGCGGGTCTCAAGGCGCTAGGGGGAAGGGGGGGGGGGTTACTGCTGCTCGAAAAGCCAGGTTTTGACGAGTCTCCGGAATGCGGAGTGGTCCTGGGTGGTCCTGAGGCTGGCGGGGAGGGTGTTCCAAGTCTTGGCTGCCAGGAAGGAGAAGGACCTCCCACCCGCCGTGGAGCAGCGGATGCGAGGGACGGCAGCGAGCGCGAGGCCAGAGGAACGGAGGAGACGGGTGGGGACGTAGAAGCTGAGGCGACGGTTGAGGTATTCCGGTCCCTTGTTGTGGAGGGCTTTGTGTGCGTGGGTGAGAAGTCGGAAGGTGATCCTTTTGCTGACTGGGAGCCAATGCAGGTGTCTCAGGTGTGCGGAGATGTGGCTGTTGCGGGGTACGTCGAGGATGAGGCGGGCCGAGACGTTTTGAATACGTTGCAGTGTTTTTGGAGTTTGGCGGTGGTCCCAGCATAGAGGGTGTTGCCGTAGTCCAGGTGGCTCGTGACAAGGGTGTGGGTCACGGTTTTTCTAGTGTCGGCGGGGATCCAGCGGAAGATCTTGCGGAGCATGCGGAGGGTGAGGAAGCAGGCGGAGGACACGGCGTTGACTTGCTTGGTCATGGTGAGAAGAGGGTCCAAGATGAAACTGAGGTTGCGGGCGTGGTCTGTGGGGGTCGGTGCGGTGCGAGGGCCGTCGGCCACCAGGGGTCATCCCAAGCGGACGGGGGGTTGCCGAAGATGAGGACTTCCGTTTTGTCAGAGTTCAGCTTTAGGCGGCTGAGCCTCATCCAATCTGCGACGTCCTTCATGCCCTCTTGTAGGTTGGTCTTGGCGCTGGCGGGGTCCTTGGTGAGGGAGAGTATAAGTTGGGTGTCGTCGGCGTAGGAGGTGATGATGATGTCGTGCTTGCGTACGATGTCGGCGAGGGGGCTCATGTAGACATTGAAGAGTGTCGGGCTGAGCGATGAGCCTTGAGGTACGCCGCAGATGATCTCGGTGGGGTCTGAGCAAAATGGTGGGAGGTAAACTCTTTGAGATCGGTTTGAGAGGAAGGAGACGATCCAGTCCAGGGCCTGGCCTTGGATCCCGGTGGAGTGGAGGCGGGTAATTAGGGTGCAGTGACAGACGGTGTTGAAGGCAGCCGAGAGATCGAGGAGGATGAGGGCGACTGTTTCACCGTTGTCCATCAGGGTTCTGATGTCATCTGTGACTGAGATGAGGGCGGTTTCAGTGCTGTGGTTGGTTCGGAATCCGGTTTGTGAAGGGTCGAGCAGGTTGTTGTCTTCCAGGAAGGTGGTCAGCTGTTTGTTGACGGTCTTCTCTATTACCTTGGCTGGGAAGGGGAGGAGCGAGATGGGGCGGAAGTCTGTGACTCTGCGACTGTGACTCTGCTTGTCAGTGGATTCCCTGTCTGGGTCAGTTTGTCAGTTGGGCTGTTTGTACTTCTCTTCTAGACAGTGACACAAAGGGAGCTTGGGTGTAGTCTGCATATCCTGTTGGGCCATCTGGGCTGAGGGGAGGAGTGGGCACTTACACCTGAAAGTGCTGTGGCTGCCCTCACATAATGCAGTCTCCAACCCCTGGTGTGTGTCTGGGGCCTGGCCTGGACAAGGCAGGATCTTGAAAACAACAGAGACTTCTCTTTGAAGTAGGTCTACTTCAAAGGCAGAAAGGGGTAAAAGAAGAGCACCCAAAACCCCGCAAAATCTGAATACTTCTGGAACTAAGCGGAACCTCTGCCAAGGAGAAGAGTTGGAGAAGCTGGAGGAGGAGTACTGCCCCTTTGCCTGTGACTGGGCTTTGCTGAGTTAGCCTGCAGTAGCTGCTTCTACCTGAGAGAGGACAAAGACTGACTTTTGTGTGACTTCCCACTGGTGAAGAATCTCCAAGGGCTTGAAACTGAGTTTGCCTCCTGTTGTTGAAGTCTCAGGGACATCAAAAACTTTTGTCTGCCAGCATTTGGGCTTTCTGTTGAGAGTCCTGCCTGCCAACTGGTGTCCTAACATGTCTCTGGGCCCTTGAATGGTGAAGCTGGTGGAAAAGGAAAGAAATCCACAAAAAGACCACCGTGCAGGAAAACTTTTGACGCACCGCCTGCCTCACAGCTGAAAAACAAAGCGCCGCCAGCCTCGGCTCTTAAATCAATGCTCCACCTGCATTGCAGCTGGGAAATCGATGCAACACGGCTGGAGAAACGTCTCACAACAACAGCAGCGGCTGATGGTAACGATGCAAGCCCCTACGCCAGTGGTCTCCAAACTTTTTAATGCCGCGCCCCCCCAGTTAAAAAATAAAAATCACTGGGCCCCCATCAGAAATTTCACAATTGTTTTATAAAAATGGCAATGTTTAAATATGTCTAAACCTATTTAAATATTGCAGTTAAGTACTGTTACCTTTTTTAAAATGCAAGATCAAGCTTCTGCTTAAAACAAAGGCATGTTATCTGTATAATACTTCTTTTGGCCAGTGTCTGGCGCCCCCCTGGGGTCACTTGACTCCCCCCTAGGGGGCCCGCCCCCCAGTTTGAAGACCTCTGCTCTACGCAGTGCGGTTTCTTGACACCGTACCACCGGATTTCAACGCAACATTGATGGGTGCATAAAATCAATGCAAAGCCTACGTGGACCCGAGGTGCCTGTCCCGGTTGACGCATTGCTCTCTTGCGGAAGACAAGAATCGACGAATGCCAGCCCGACCGGAGGAGGACCAACGCATGGTCTCGCTTTCGAGTGAGAAATCAAAGCATCGCTGGCCTTTATCGATGCACCCATGCAGCTTAATTTTGTGACGCTACCCAGGTACTTTTGTTTGCTAACAGCGTTCTCTCTGTTTTCTAAATGATTAAGGGGGTTATTACAACTTTGGAGGAGGTGTTAATCCGTCCCAAATGTGACGGATATACCACCAGCCGTATTACCAGTTCCATAGGATAGTATGGACTCGTAATACGGCTGGTGGTATATCCGTCACTTTACCGTCACTTTTGGGACGGATTAACACCTCCTCCAAAGTTGTAATAACCCCCTAAGACTCTTATTCTTTTAAAAATTCACATCATGACTTGTGTATGTTGGAGTTTTGTCGCTTTGGTCTTGTTTTGTCTAGATAAATATTATCTATTTTTCTAAACCTGTGTTGTGTCATTTTGTAGTGTTTCCACTGAGTTACTGTGTGTGTTGATACAAATACTTTACACCTTGCTTCTGAAGTTAAGCCTGCCTGCTCGTGCCAAACTACCAAGGGGGCAAGTGGGGGTTAACTGAGGGTGATTCTCCTTTAACCTGACTAGAGTGAGGGTCCTTGCTTGGGCAGAGGGTAACCTGACTGCCAACCAAAGACCCCATTTCTAACATTGGTGGCAGTGGTGGGATTGGACTTGTATTTGTACTTGACATGCAGTGATTAACGTGTACACTACTGTTTTCTGTGCAGACCATTACGTGACCACATTACTTGTCTTTGTGATTTTTGCGATTTTCTCTTTTTTTTCTTTTCCATACTTCCATTTTGTGGTAATCCTTGACTGATTTCTGAACTTCATTGGGAATTTGTTTTTTTGTGCCTTTAGAACTTTGAACTTTTAACCCTTCATCATGTCTCAATCTGGAGAAGCATCAGCTGGAGCTGCTTTTGATTTAGGGAAACTGGAGAGCTATACAGTTGTGGAGAGCTATACAGTTGCCCAGTTGAGGCAGTTCTGTAGAATCCTTGTTTGTCCCATTAAGTGCTCCACCAGGAAGGACGAGCTTCAAAAAACACTGAGGGCCTGGGTAACAGCCAAGGAAGCTGAGGGGCACACAGAGGAGGAGGAGGATAAGGATGAGGAGGAGGAAGAGCAATGCATCTACAATGGTGTAGTGGGTGGGCCTGTTATGTCCAGGGAGAAGGTCTCCAGGGCATGTAGCAGTGTGTCATCCAATGGTCTGACTCCTGAAGAGCTGCAGGACAGACAGGCAGAGAGGACTCACCAATTGGATTTGGAGAAAATGAGGATGGCCATGGAGGAGAAAAAGTTATTGTTGGCTCATGAGCTCAGCTTGAGGGAGCTGGATCAGAGGAGCTAGTCTAGTAGGGATGTTGGCAGCAGTGACACAGTGCAGCCTGAGAGGAGGGTGCACATTCCAAAGTACCTTGTGAAGGATTACAAAAGGGACGATGACATACTGTTGTGGTTCAAGCGGTACGAGTCTGCTCTCTGTATGAATCTGGCCCCTGAAGCTCATAGGGGGGCGGGTCTGTGGAAGCACTTCGAGGTAGAGGGTTGGGATACTCTGACATACTTAGGGGATCCCCAGGGGCTCACCTATCCTATCATGAAAGATGCCCTCATCAGAAAGTATGGTCTCCCCCCTGATCAGTATAAGGACAAGATTAGGTCCTATAAGAAGAAGGAATCCCAAACAAGGTTGTAATGTGTTGATTCTTTCTGCAAGTCGCTGGATGGTTGGGTGAAGGGCAGTAAGGTAACAACGTATGAGGGGCTTTACAGTTTGATTGCTTGGGAACACTTGTACAGTTTATGTTTTCCAGAGTTGCGCCAGCACCTACTTGACAGCAAGCTGACTGACACCAGGAAGCTTGCACAGGAAGAAGACCATTGGGAGAGCACCAGGGTCCAAAAGAGGTATGGGGGAGACCATGTCAATGGTGGGAGGGTCCCCATTAGAAGAAGTGGGGGGGCATGGGGAAACAGGGGGAGTTCTCTAAAGGGCCCAACCTAATTCACAGGGTAATAAATTCAAGCTCCCAGTAGAAAAGAAACCATGGGTCTCTATAGACCTGCTGAGAAGGGTCCTCACAAGTGTTTTGCATGTGATCAGGATGGTCACAGGAGGGGGGACCCCAAATGTCCCAAGTGGACACCAACACCCACTGGTGCTCAGTGACAGGGTTTGGCCAGTGTAGCGCTTGGGGAGGAGTTGGTTCCAGGTGGGTGGGAGCCAGCTGAGATGACCTTTGTCTCACTAGGGGACAGTGAGATGGTCCAAAGGACCTCGTGCCTGATAACACTAAGAAGTACAGGCTGTTGGTGACCATCAATGGACAGAAGGGGGAGGCTCTGAGAGACACCGGAGCCAGTGTGACTACAGTGAGGAGTCAACTAGAGTCTGAAGAGCAGGTAGATCCCCGTTTACTTCACCAAGTAGTTGCAGTGGAACACTCAGAGTGCCAGTGCTGAGTGGCACAGGTTCCCTTTGAAGGTAGCTGTGAGGTTCTTTGAAGGTAGCTGTGAGTCCAACCATGCCTGTAGATTGTTTGCTTGGCAGGAGGTGGAATGCAGGTCACACTTGGAAATGTTGGCTCTGCCTGGGTGGGCCTGTGTGTCTATCCGGTCTATGGCAGCCTGTCAGGGTGATCAGGGGAACCTGGAGCCTGAAAGAGTGGCCCAGGTGTCTGCCAGAAGGAGGAAGGTCAAAGGGCATGGGAAACCGGCCCCAGAAGTTCCCATGGTTAAGGAGGAGGCTGAACTTTGTGTGGGTATGCCTAGTGCCTGCAACAGGAAATGCAACATGGACTCATCACATTTTTTACAATGATATCTGACATGTTTTTTGCAAAGTCCCTAGCTGTGGATTTTGGCCCTTTAGCTCAGCCGGCATCTAGAGAAACCTACCAAACCTGTGCAAACTAGACATGTGGGGGAATCCAGGATGGGGTGACATGTGGGGCTCTCACCAGGTTCTGTTTGACAGAATCCTGTGGAAACATCATAATTTTGCCAAAAATCACTTTTTCCTCAGATTTCGGTGACAGAAAGTTTTGGAATCTGAGAGGAGCCACAAATTTCCTTCCACCCAGCATTTCCCCAAGTCTCCCTATAAAAATGTTACCTCACTTGTGTGAGTAGACCTAGTGCCCACAACAGGAAATGCCCCAAAACACAACATGGACACATCACATTTTCCCTAAGAAAACAGAGCTGTTTTTTGCAAAGTGCTTAGCTGTGAATTTTGGGCTCTAAATCAGTCGGCACCTAGGGAAACCAACCAAACCTATGCATTTTTGAAAACTAGACACCTAGGGGAATCCAAGATGAGGTGACTTGTGGGACTCTCACCAGGTTCTGTTACCCAGAATCGTTTGCAAACCTCAATATTTGGCAAAAATAGCACTTTTTCCGCAAATTTCGGTGACAGAAGTTCTGGAATCTGAGAGGAGCCACAAATTTCCTTCTATCAAGTGTTCCCCCAAGTCTCCCAATAAAAATGGTACCTCGCTTGTGTGGGTAGGTCTAGTGCCTGTGACAGGAAATGCCCAAAAACACGACATCGACACATCACATTTTCCCAAAGGAAACAGAGCAGTTTTTTTCCAAAGTGCCTAGCTGTGGATTTTGGCCTTTAGATCAGCCGGCACCTAGAGGAAACCCTTCAAACCTATGTATTTTCGAAAACTAGACACCTCGGGGAATCCAGAATGGGGTAACTTGTGGGGCTCTCACCAGGTTCTGTTACCCATAATCCTTTGCAAACCTCAAAATTTGGTAAAACAAAACACCTTTACCTCACATTTGGGTGACAGAATGCTCTGGAATCTGAGAGGAGCCACAAATATCCTTCCACCCAGCATTGCCCTAAGTCTCCCAATAAAAATGGTACCTTACTTGTGTGGGTAGGCCTACTGTCTGTGACAGGAAATGCCCAAAAAACACAATTTGGACACATCACATTTTCCCAAAGAAAATAGAGCTGTTTTTTGCAAAGTGCCTAGCTGTGGATTTTGGCCTTTAGCTCAGCCGGCACCTAGGGAAACCTACTAAACCTGTGCATTTTTTAAAACTAGACATCTAGGGGAATCTAGGATGGGATGACTTGTGGGGCTCTCACCAGGTCCTGTTACCCAGAATCCTTTGCAAACCTCACAATTTGGCAAAAAAAACACTTTTTCCTCACATTTCGGTGACGGAAAGTTCTAGAATATGAGAGGAGCCACAAATTGCCTTCCACGCAGTGTTCCCCCTAGCCCCCCAGTAAAAATGGTACCTCATTTGTGCTGGTAGGTCTAGTGCCCGCAACAGGAAATGCCCCAAAACACATCTTGGACACATCACATTTTCCCAAAGAAAACAGAGCAGTTTTTTTCCAAAGTGCCTAGCTGTGGATTTTGGCCTTTAGATCAGCCGGCACCTAGAGGAAACCCTTCAAACCTATGTATTTTCGAAAACTAGACACCTGGGGGAATCCAGAATGGGGTAACTTGTGGGGCTCTCACCAGGTTCTGTTACCCATAATCCTTTGCAAACCTCAAAATTTGGTAAAACAAAACACCTTTACCTCACATTTGGGTGACAGAATGCTCTGGAATCTGAGAGGAGCCACAAATATCCTTCCACCCAGCATTGCCCTAAGTCTCCCAATAAAAATGGTACCTTACTTGTGTGGGTAGGCCTACTGTCTGTGACAGGAAATGCCCAAAAAACACAATTTGGACACATCACATTTTCCCAAAGAAAATAGAGCTGTTTTTTGCAAAGTGCCTAGCTGTGGATTTTGGACTTTAGCTCAGCCGGCACCTAGGGAAACCTACTAAACCTGTGCATTTTTTAAAACTAGACATCTAGGGGAATCTAGGATGGGATGACTTGTGGGGCTCTCACCAGGTCCTGTTACCCAGAATCCTTTGCAAACCTCACAATTTGGCAAAAAAAACACTTTTTCCTCACATTTCGGTGACGGAAAGTTCTAGAATATGAGAGGAGCCACAAATTGCCTTCCACGCAGTGTTCCCCCTAGCCCCCCAGTAAAAATGGTACCTCATTTGTGCTGGTAGGTCTAGTGCCCGCAACAGGAAATGCCCCAAAACACATCTTGGACACATCACATTTTCCCAAAGAAAACAGAGCTGTTTTTTGCAAAGTGCCTAGCAGTGGATTTTGGCCTCTAGCTTAGCTGCCACCCAGGTAAACCCACCAAATGTGTGCATTTTTTAAAACTAGACACGTAGGGGAATCCAGGATGGGGTGACTTGTGGGGCTCTCACCAGGTTCTGTTACCCAGAATCCTTTGCAAACCTCACAATTTGGCAAATAAAACAATTTTTCCTCCCATTTTGGTGACAGAAAGTTCTGGAATGTGAGTGGAGCCACATATTTCCTTCCACCCAGCGTTCTCTCAAGTCTCCCAATAAAAATGGTGCCTTACTTATGTGGGTAGGCCTAGCGCCCATGACAGAAATGCTCCAAAACATAATGTAGAAACATCACATTTCCCAAAGAAAACAGAGCTGGTTTTTGCAAAGTCCCTAGCCTTGGATTTTAGCCCCTAGCTCAGCCAGCACCTAGGAAAACCTACCAAACCTGTGCATTTTGTAAAACTAAACACCTAGGGGAATCCAAAATCGGGTGACTTGTGGGGCTCTTGCCAGGTTCTGTTACCCAGAATCCTTTGCAAACCTCAAAACGTGGCAAAAAAACACTTATTCCTTGCATTTCAATGAAAGAGAGTTCTGAAATCTGAGAGAAGCCACAAATTTCCTTCCAACCAGTGTTCCTCCAAGTCTCCCAATAAAAATGGTACCTCACTGGTGTGGGTAGGCCTAGTGCCTGCGACAGGAAATGCTAAAAAACACAACGAGGACACATCAAAATTATTAAATGCAAAACTTCCTGTTTTTGCGGGGGACACCTGCGTTTTTGGTCCTGGACTCAGCAGCCATATAGGGAAACCTGCCAAACCCAAACATTTCTGAAAACTAGACACCCAAGGTAGTCCAGGGAGGTATGACTTGCATGGATCCCCCAGTGTTTTCTTACCCAAAATCCTCAGCAAATCTCAAATTTAACAGAAAAATCAAATTTTTCCCATATGTCTGTGTGGGATCACCGCACTGGGACCAATTTCCTTCGACCCAACGTTCTCCTCAGTCTCTCAGTAAAAATTATACCTCACTTGTGTAGGTGGGCCATGTGCCTGTGACAGGGAAAAGCCAAAAATATGTTGAAATTAAGGGGGGAACCAAAGTGGGTCCAAAAGGGCAGTTTGAAAAAAAAAGATTTCGGCTGACAAATGGGCAGACTTTTTATCCGTATAGATACAACAATGCTGGGTGGTAGGTGTGAGAAAGTAGCCTCTTTCTAGCATGGTTACCCCCATTTTTGGCCTGTTTGTGAGTGTTTGGTAGCCAGGACCCCAGTGCTCATAGTTAAAACCCTATTTGTGAGTGTGTTTTGCCTGTCTCACTGGGATCCTGCTGGCCTGGACCCCAGTGCTCATAGTTTGTGGCCTATGTGTGTTGTCAGTATGCTTGACTGTGTCACTGAAGTTCTGCTAACCAGAACTCCAGTGCTTATGCTCTCTCTACTTACAAGATTGTTGCTACTTTAGTGACTTCATATTCCAATTATGATTGGCACACTGGACCCCCCTTATAAGTCCCTAGTATATGGTACCTAGGTACCCAGGGCATTGGGGTTCCAGGAGATCCTTATGGGCTGCAGCATTTCTTTTGCCACCCATAAGGAGCTCATAAAAACCTTTCATCAGGACTGTCACTGCAGCCTGAGTGAAATGGTCCACACACTATTTCACAGCCATTTTACACTGCACTAAGTAACTCATAAGTCACCTATATGTCTAACCTTCATTTACCGAAGGCTGTGTGCAAAGTTACTGTGTGTGAGGACACCCTTGCACAAGAAAAGGTGCCCCCCCACGTTGTCCAGGGCCAATTCCCCAGACTTTGTGAGTGCAGGGGTACCATTATAAGCGTGTACTACATATATGTCAATACGTATATGTGGCTTCACAATGGTAACTCCGATTATGGCCATATGAGGTGTCTAAGATCATGGAACTGATCCCCCAATCCAAAACTGGTACTGGGGGGCTAATCCCATTCACCATAGAGGCTCTACCATGGACCTGCAGTACTGCCAAACCAGCTCTCTGAGGTTTTGACTGCAGCCCAAGCTGCTGCCACCTCACAGACAGGTTTATGCACACCTGGGATTGAGCAGCTCAATCTCAGGAAGGCAGAACAATGCATTTCATTTAGGAGAGGGGAGTCACATCCTCTCCCATTGGAAATAGGTGTTACAGGCATGGGAGGGGTAGCCTCCCAGAGCCTCTGGAAATGCTTTGAAGAGCACAAACAGTGCCCTCCTTGCATAATCCAATCTACACTGGTTCAGGAACCCCCAGTCCCTGCTCTAGCATGAAACAGGACAAAAGAAAGGGGAGTGACCACTCCCCTGTCCATCACCACCCCAGTGGTAGTGCCCAGAGCTCCTCCACGGTGTCCCTGGCATTGGCCATCTTGGTTGGGCAACTCCTGGGGACCTCTGAGTGGCCAGTGCCAGTAGGTAACGTCTGAGACCCCTCCTGATAGGTGCATACCTTACTAGGTAGCCAATCCCTCTCTCAGGGCTATTTAGGGTCTTTGTTCTGGGTGTTTCCTCACATTCGGTTTTCAAGATTCCTCCAGTACTCCCTTGCATCCTCTGCTTCAACTTCTGACCATTGGACCAACCACAGACTACTCCAGGAACCGCTGTAACAGCAACAAAGTATCCAGGATGACTTCTGTGACCAGCAACTTCAGCTCCTGCCAGCATTTGCAACAGTTTCCAAGGTGTGCACACTCTGAGGACTGCCTGTCTTAACCCTGCACCAGAAGAACCGAAGGAGTCTCCTGTGGAGTGACGGAGTCACTTCCCTGCTTCTGCAGGCACCCTTCTGCGATGACAACCGGTACTCTGGGACTCCTCTCCTGATGATGACCATGCTCCCTGGAACACAGGTGGTGGACCGAAGTGACCCAGACTGTCCAAAGGTCCAGCTGTCCAAATTTGCTGGAGGTAAGAGCTTGCCTCCCTGTGCTGCAACAGTACCCCTGTGTACCACATCTTCTGCAGCTCCTTGGGCTTCCGTGCACTTCTTCCAAAAGTTCTTCATGCACAGCATAGCCCGGAGGACCTTCCAGTGTAGTGCTGTGATGACTGCACTTTGCATATTCTTTGTCCCTGTGTTCTGGAACTCCTGGGTGCTGCCTGGTCTTCTGAGGGCTCTCTAAAATGCTGAGAGCCCCCTCCGTCTCCTCAGTCCAAGTTGAGACTCCCAGGTCCCTCCTGGGTCCAGGCAGCTCCTTTTTGACGCAAACCGCATACTTGCTTGAACCAAAGTTTGTTGGCAGAATTCAGCGATGCAAACAGCCTGCTTCCAACAACTCAACGTGGGACATCTCCTGCTCCATACAGGAACCCACAGCCATCTTCTTTGGTGCACTTCTGTACTTTTTTTCTGACCGTAAAATCCACTTTTGCACCTTCTAGGTTGTAGAGCCTCCTATCCTTCCTGGACTCTTCTTCGACTTCTTGTCTTGGTCTTCTCTCTCCACAGGTCCTCAGGTCCAAGAATCTACTGTTTGTTGCTTGCAGTCTTGCTTGGTTCTTGCAAAATCCTTTATCACGACTTGTTGAGTGTCCTGAGGAAACTTGCTGTACTTTAGTCGTACTTTCCTGGGTTCTGGGGTGGGGAACTTTACTTACTTTTGGTGTTTTCCTATACTCCCAGCGCCCCTCTAAACACCACACTTGCCTACGGGGGAATTCGACATTCGCATTCCACTATTTTAGTATATGGTTTGTATTGCCCTTATGGCCCATGAAATCTATTGTATTTTCTACTGTTTGCACTATTCTATGACTGTTTACTTACCTGATTTTGGTTACTAGTGTATATATTGTGTATAATACTTACCTCCAGAAGGAGTATTGCTTCTAAGATATTTTTGTCCTTGTGTCACTAAAATAAAGTACCTTTATTTTTGATAACACTGAGTATTGTATTTTATTGTGTATAAGTATTATGTAACTATAGTGGTATTGCAGGAGCTTTGCATGTCTCCTAGTTCAGCCTAAGCTGCTCTGCTACAGCCACGTCTAGACAGGATAAGCTGCTAGAAAACCGCCTACATTTCACTAATAAGGGATAACTGGACCTGGTATAAGGTGTAAGTACCTTAGGTACCCACTACAAACCAGGCCAGCCTCCTATAGTAGGAATATTGTGGATTCCTACAGATTCTAGAAGGTTCCATCACAAAACTGTGGGAAAAATGTGTGATTTCCAGCAAGGTTGGAGGTTTGCAGGGCATTGTGGGTAATAAAATGGTGTGGGGTGCATGTGAAGCACACCACCCTGGACTCACCCAGATGTTTAGTTTTCAGATGTGTCTAGGTCTTGTGGATTTTTCTACATGGCAGGGTCCCAAAATCTAAAAAGTGCAGCCCTCAGCATTCCAAGTGGAACGATTTTGAGAGCTGGACAAGCTCTCATGGCCCAAATGTAAAACCAAAACCCCAGAAGAATCAAATGTCCTCTTGCTTGCAGTGGGAGTAGATGTTTTAGTGTGCAGGGGAGAGCTGAATGACTGCTACACCCTTCAGTTGGGGTGGGGACATAACCATCACCATCCCATTATTTTTTTATAATTCCCTGGCATTTAGTAGGCTTTCTGCCCCCCTGGGAGTGGATTGGGGGGAATTGCCCCATCTGACCACTGGTGGGCAGAACAACTTTTGCCCCATTTATTTGGGGTGGGGGTATGGCCATACCCCACCTTCTTTTAAAAAAAAAAAACAATCTTCCCTGGTCTCTGGTGGGCTTTCTGTCCCCCTTGAGGGCAGAAGGGCCTTCCAAAGATATGTCGATCTGCCCTCATGGGGGGCAGTTATGGCCAACAGCAGTGTGCCCCCATAGGGAATGACCCTTGCCCAAAGGGCTGACCCTAATAAAACACACACACCAATCCCTGGTGCCTAAGTGGTTTCTGTCTCCCCCGGGGGGAGATCGACCTAATAGAAATAGGCCGATCTTCCCCAAGGGGGGAAGAAATGGCCTAAAATAAATTTGCCCCCTCAGGGGAGCGACCCTTGCCTAAGGGGCCGCTCTCCTAGCGGGACTTTTGCACAAAAACAAATCCCTGGTGCCTAGTGGGTTCTGCCTACTGGGGGCAGATCGACTTAGAAGAAATAGGCTGATCTGCCCCCAAGTGGGGCAGAAATGGCCTAAAATAAACTTTCCTCCCTCCTGTTGCCTAAGGGGGTTGCTCTCTTTGTGTGAAATAGATGCAAAGAAATAAAAATCCCTGGTGTCTAGTGGTTTCTTCCCCCCTGGGGGCAGATTGGCCTAATAAAAATAGGCCGATCTGCCATCAAGGGGGGCAGAAATGGCCTAAAGATAATTTTGCTCCCAGGGGAGTGACCCTTGACTAAAGGGCCGCTCCCCACATAATAAAAAAAATAATCCCTGGTGTCTAGCAGTTTCTGCCCACCTTGGGGCAGATCGGCCTAATTATAATAGGCTGATCTGCCCCTGGGGGGGGCAGAACTGGCCTTAAAATATATTGCCCCTGGGGAGCGGCCCTTGCCCAAGGGGCCGCTCCCCTTATGAGGGCCCATAGCAGGACGATGTGGTTACATCCCTGGTGCCTGAGTGCCACGGCAGCAAACATAACCACCTCGTCCAAGGCACCCGAGGGGTTAATAAAAAAATGTATTGCTTACCTATATTTACCCTACTTAGCTGGGATGGGGTCCTCCGGTGTCTTTCTGATGTGGGTGGGGTGTTCCTGGAGCTTGAGGAGGCCACCTGTGGACCCATTCTATGGTGTTTAACCATGGAAATGGATCCACAGGTCCCATAACACCCGGTCTGACCTACGCGTTAAATAATGGTGCAAAGCAAGCTTGGCACCATTATTTAGCCCCTCCTGCCACCCATGCGTCATTATAGCACGGGAATAAATATGGGGCTAATTTTGCAAACTCCAATATTTTGATGTTAGATGTGTATAACGTCAAAATATAAATATGGAGTTAGTTTTGCACTTAATTTGCATAAAAAAATGGATGCAAATTCAGCAAATGGGGTCTAAATAATCTTCAAAGTTTACAGAGTGACTGACAGGGTAAGGGCTAACACTAAAGAGGAAGTCTCTAAAATGTTAGCGTTGGAGGTTAATGAGGTTTCCAGCAGCCCTTGGGCCAGCCCCTTGGTTTTGATCCCAAAGCCTGCTGCTCCTGGTGCCACTCCAGAACTCAGGTTCTGTGTGGATTACCAGGGACTCAATGCAGTCATCAAGACTGATGCGCACCCCATCCCCCAAACTGATGAGCTTATTGACTGGTTGGGAGCTGCCAAATACCTAAGTACGTTTGATCTTACCTCTCGGGACTGGCAGATCGCCCTGACTGAGGGGGCTAAGGAGAGGTCTTCATTCTCCACACAAGATGGGCACTACCAGTTTAGGGTGATGCCCTTGGGGATGAAGAATACCCCTGCCACCTTTCAGAGGTTGGTCAACCAGGTATTGGCTGGACTGGATGATTTCAGTGCTGCCTACCTGGACGGCATTGCTTTCTTTAGTTCCACATGGGAGAGACACTTGCAACACCTCTGTAAAGTGTTGCAGACCTTGCAGAAGGCAGGCCTCACTATTAAGGTAAGCAAGTGCAAAATAGGGCAGGGTTCTGTGATGTACTTGGGACACCAGGTGGGGAGTGGCCAGGTGCAACCCCTACAGCCAACAATTGAAACCATTCTGGCTTGGGAGCCCCCAAGACTCAGACTGAGGTGAGAGCCTTTTTAGGTCTCACTGGAAACAATAGAAGGTTGGTCAAGGGGTATGGCACAATTGTTGCTCCCTTGACTGACTTAACTTCGAAAAAGTAGCTCAGAAATGTGATCTGGACTGAGTCTTGACAGATAGCTTTTGATGCCCCGAAGGCTGCCATGTGCACAGCATCTGTGCTGAAGGCACCTGACTATTCCAAGGACTTTTTTTTGCAAACAGACGTCTCAGAGCATGGTATTGGAGCAGTAATCTCACATCTTAATGAAGAGGGCCTAGATCAACCTGTAGCCTTCATTAGCAAGAGGTAACTTCCCAGGGAACGTAGGTGGAGTGCAACTGAGTGTGCAGCTTTTGCTGTGGTCTGGGCACTGAAGAAGCTAAGACCCTACTTGCTTGGTACTCATTTCCGGGTTCAGACAGACCACAGGCCCCTCAGATGGTTAATGCAGAGGAGGGGTGAAAATCCCAAATTGTTAAGGTGGTCCATCTCCCTACAGGGAATGGACTTTACAGTGGAACACAGCCCTGGCACTGACCACACCAATGCTGATAGTCTGTCCAGATTCTTCTGTCTCAGTAATGAGAACTCTTGTGAGGTTGGGTAGTTGCTCCCTACTTTCAGCTGGGGGGGGGGGACGTGTTAGACTTGGCATCATTGGCATGATCTCCTCTAACATTTTGCCTCTACTTCCCAGGTTGTTTCTGTGTGCTGGACTCTGTTTTTGCTGTTTTTTTTTTAGCTCTGGACACCTTACCACTGCTGACCAGTACTAAAGTGCAAGTGTTCCTGGTATAAATTATATGTGTACATTGGCTTGTAAATCAAATTCTATTAGTGGGCTTGCAGCACTGGTTGTGTCACCCACATTAGTAGCCCTGTAAACATGGCTCAGACCTGCCATTGCAGTGTCTCAAGTGCAGTTTTAAACTGCCAGTTCAACTTGGCAAGTGTACCCACTTGTCAGGCCTAAACCTTCCGTTTTTATACCTGAATGGCACCCCTAAGTTAGGCCCTAGGTATTCCCAGTGGCATGGCACAGTGGATGTTAAAGGTGGGGCATGTACTTATGTGTTTTACATGTCCTGACAGTGAAATACTGCCAAATATGTTTTTCACTGTTGCACGACCTATCTCTTGCATAGTTTAACATGGGGCCTGCCTTTAAATATTATTAAAGCGCAGATTCACTTTGGGAGCCGATAGACATGTGGAGTTTGGGGTCTCTGAACTCACAATTTAAAAATACATCTTTTAGTAAAGTTGGTTTTTAGACTGTGTGTTTGAAAATGCCACTTTTAGAAAGTAGGCATTTTCTTGCATAAACAATTCTGTGACTCTGCTTGTTTGTGGATTCCCTGTCTGGGTCAGTTTGACAGCTGGGCTGTTTGCACCTCTCCTCTAGACAGTGACACAAAGCAAGCTGGGGTGTAGCCTGCATATCCTGATTTACCATCTGGGCTGAGGGGAGGGATGGTCACTTACGCCTGAAAGGGCTGTGCCTGCTCTCACACAATGCAGTCTCCAACCCCCTGGTGAATGTCTGGGCCTGGCCTGGCCTGAGAAAGGCATGATCTTGAAAACAACACAGATTTCTCTTTGAAGTAGGCCTTCTTCAAAGGCAGAAAGGAGTATAAGAAGAGCACCAAAAACCCCTGAAAATCAAATTACTTCTGGAACCAAGAGCAACCTCTGCCAAGGAGAAGAGCTGGAGAAGCTGGAGGAGGAGTACTACCCCTTTGCCTGTGACCGGGCTTTGCTGGGCTGGCCTGCAGTAGCTGCTTCTACCTGAAAGAGGACAAAGACTGACTTTTGTGTGACTTCCCACTGGTGAAGAATCTCCAAGGGCTTGAAACTGAGCTTGTCTCCTGTTGTTGAAGTATCAGGGACATCAAAGAATTCTCTCTGTCAGCACTTGGGATTTCCGCTGAGAGTCCTGCCTACCAAGAGGTGCCCTAACCTGTCTTTGGGTGTTTGAAATGTGAAGCTGGTGGAAAAGGACAGAAATCCACACAAAGACCGCCGTGTAGGGCAACTTCCGACGCACCACCCGCCTTGCAGCTGAAAAATTACACGCTGCCGGCCTTGCGGATAAAATAACTGCTTCACCTGCATCACGGCTGGGAGATCGACACAACGCGGCTGGAGAAACGATGAACAATACTCGCAGCAGCCAATGTTCTTGGCTCAAGCTCCCACGCAGCACGTTTTCTTGACACCATGCGTCCGTATTTCAATGCAACATCGATGGGTGTGGAAAATCAACGCAAAGCCTGGCCGGACCGAGGTGCCTGTCTGGATCGATGCATCACTCTCTTGTTGGAGGAAAGAACTGACGCACTCCAAGCCGACCGGAGGAGAAACAATGCTCATCTCTGGCCTTTTTCAATGCACACTCGCTAGTGTGGCTTTATTTTTACGCTAGACAGGTACTTTTGTGCGCTAACAGCGTTCTCACTGTTTTCTATATCATTAAGACTCTTATTATTTTTAAAATTCATGTCTTGACTTGTGTATGTTGGATTTTTGTTGTTTCGGTCTTGTTTTGTCTAGATAAACATTATCTATTTTTCAAAACCTGTGTTGTGTCTTTTTATAGTGTTTCCACTGAGTTACTGTGTGTGTTGGTACAAATACGTTACCCCTTGCATCTGAAGTTAAGCTTGCCTGCTCATGCTAAAGTACCAAGGTGAGTGGGGGTTAACTGAGGGTGATTCCCCTTTACCCTGACTAGCGTGAGGGTCCGTGCTTGGAGAGGGGGCAACCTGACTGCCATTCAAAGATCACATTTCTGACAACCTCCTACCTATATGCCCCTATTAGATGATAGGGCATGTGGGTCTAGGGACCCCAGTATAGTTAGTGCGCCCATAGGTGCACTGCTGTGATGTCCAATGTAATTGTGCATGCAGACTTGCCATGCTGGCTACTTTTAAGATAATATTAACCCCAAATGTGACTTTGGAATCACAAGTACTTCTGAAGTTTCAAACTACCGTAGTTTTGCATATATGTCACCCCTAAGGTCTGCCCTAGGTGCCCCAGGGGTTGTATGAAGTGTAAATATAAGCAGGGACTTTAGAAGAGATTCTTTATAAGCCCTGGTGAGGGTAAAACAGCCCTCTTTGTTTTCCCCATTGTAGTCCATGGGCTCCATAGAGGAGCTAAATATATCAAATCAAATATCAAATTCAATGTTATAATAAATCCAACAACTTGCAAAGTTAGAATTTATTATAACTAGCACAGAGAAAGAGATTTAGAACTGTTTCTAAAAATTACCAAATTTAGCCTTGTACTGCCGTTTTCTGATTGGCCAACATCTGGCAGCCTGAGCCAAACTAGCTTAATGAGGTGTGAAGTGGCCTGGGCTGATACAAAGGAAGCATCTGGTGGGAGGGGAACTGCTGCAGCAGATTTCAGGGCAGGATGAGGGAAGAGTAGCAAATTGGTCTTCAAAGGAGGGAAAGCCACTTGGGAGAGAAATTGGACATTTCCTGCTCCCCCAGACAGATAGGAGTCCCAATGATTAGATTAGGAGGGGGGGCTGAAAGGGGTGTGTTAGAGAGACTTAGCCACACTAGTAGGTGGGCTTGGCCAGATCTAACCTCCAAGGAGGAGTTTTCCCCATGTTAGATTTTCAGAGAGTGTTTCTTTCTGGGATTGATTTTTGCCACACTTCACAGGAAGTGGTCACCCCAGTGGGTGGTGGCCTGCACCCCATTGGACAGGAGCCCCCCATGCTTCCTCACCCAGGAGCAAGGATGAATATGGCAGAGCTGCCTCATAATTCAGATGCCTGCTGGAAAAAGGCAGTGGAGAAGAAGGACTGTCCTGCTTAACTCCTGGTTTCCATTCGAAGAACTACACTTACAAGGACTGCACCAGCTGCACCCTTTGGGCTTCACCAAGAAAATGACTTTGCCTTGCTTCTGCAACTCCAAGAGTAGACTCCCTGTAAGCTACAGGCACAAAAGAGTTGACTATAGTCTCCTGCAAAAAGTCCTGCAAGAAGAACCCAGCTGACCAGCATGAAGTGGCCATTTGAGGATTCTGACCAGGTGCATTCTGGGAATTCTAGTCCCAATTCCAAAGAGCAACTCAGAGCTTCTGGAACCTTGGATCAAGTTTGGGGACACTTCACAGACCCAGAAGGACATCTGAAGAAGATTCAGAAGTTTGGAGAAGTTTGGACCAACTGTTGTAAAAAGCTCTATACGTTGAAGAGGTGCATTGTGGGAGTTGTAGTCCCAGACCCCAAGAGGCAAATCAGAGCCTGTGAACCCTAGGCTGGTGCTGTGAACCACATTCCTGAATCAAGAAACACTTCTGAAAGTAAGTGTAACAGTTTTACATTTTTTGTGGCCTGAAATCTGGACTTTGTTTCTGTCCAGTGCAACCTTTTTTTTTAAACTCTTTGTACGCTATTTGCTTCTCAGCACTAATTTTACTTTTAATCTTAAAAAAAATCATATCTCTGGTTCCCTACATTGGATTTTTTCATTTAACGTCCTTTTAAAGAGAAAAATATTTCCTATTGTTATAAATTGATGTTGGATTTTTATTGTGTGCTGTGTTTGACTCATTTGCTGTTTTGTTGGTATTAACTGCTTCACACACCTGTTTCCTAAGTTAAGCCTAACTACTCGTGGGCCAAGCTACCAAGGATTCAGCAAGGATTAATTTACTTAGACCTTGACTGGACCTAGTGTTGGTTTGTGTCCTATTGCTAAGTGTAGGTGCCTACCTGCCCTTACCAATAATCCACTTTCCAACATGGAAAACTACCTGAAGTCAGCCATGCAGACCAGAGGTGGAGGCACAGTGCACCAGGAGGAGCTAGATGCCTAGGAGGAGTGGGTGTCAGCTGTCATCTCAGAGGAGAGTTTATTGCCAGGAGTACTGGGACAGGACAGTGGTGGCCATGAGGAACAATCATACCTACATGGTAATTCCCAACATGGGACAATGCGGGCAAACAGGGCATGTTGTGCAGTGCAGCTAGCTAAGTCCCAGTGCTTCACTGCGCTTTGTGCAGGGCAAAAATCAGGAATCTGGTTCATGTTCTGTTAAACATCACATAAATGTGTCACACTTCCCAGTTACATGTTGCAAAGCTTAGTTCAGCTCTGTCACGTTTCTCCCTACCGAAGTGCAGAACCAGTCCAGGCCCACATTTTTATCCTAGCATGTGCACTAAAATGTAAAACATGAGTGACCTGAATCACAAGTTACACAATACAAAGTAAAAAAGCATGGACTAGAACAACACATCATGCATGGACACTTGAACCCTGCCCAACCTGACGGTGACAATGCAGGCTACCTTGCACCATAAGGCCACTGTGTCTTACTTGGGCACATGCAAGCAAATCTGGACTGTACTGCTGCACGTGAATGGAATGGACTTGTCAGAGACAAAACAGCTCACCTGAGAGGGTGGTCAGATGTGGGGCATGTGACATATCAACACATAGGAAAATGCCAAGAGCCACATGTCTATTAATCTGCATGAAACTACATAGAACACAGCTGTATCGACCTCTGGGGTAAGGGCACACAGATGTCAGCTGCCATGGTAGGAACTACTCAAACTCATGCCATGCACTAAATCAGACTGGGTGTGGGGGTGAATGCAAGTGATGTACATCTGAGGTCCATGTGTGTGGATGCCAAAGATTGTGTGTGGCTGTGTTGGGCAACTAGTAGGGCAGTGGATTGTATGGACTGGCTGAATAAATTGAACTGCCACTGTGTCTGAATGGGGAGACATTGCGAAGCAAGGATGTTGTGTTGCTGCTGGGAAGGGGTGACAGAGAAGAGCTGATTGGGATACACCATCCTACTTATGACATGGACCTGGCTGAAGATGTAGCAAATGGCAGGAGGGAGTCTGAAGGAAAATTGTATGACCATGCCATATATGTCTATGTTTAAGGATATGAAATAGGGATCTGTCAAGGTACAGGAAGAATTAGTTTGGAGGCTGAAGTTAATGGGCCCAGTTATGTGGCAAACATGGTGCATATCACCAATTCCAGCACTGCTACCATGTGGGGTATAGCTTGAAGCATAGCCCTCAATAACAGCCACCCCTGTCAGTCCATTGTATATAGTCATGCATATTGTTGGTGCTGTAGGCACATGAGGGTCAATGAGTGATCTGGGTTCTATCACTGTGTGGCAGTAAGTTGAGACCCTGTCCAAAAATGAGGAGCTGCAGAGGAGGCATGCACACTTAGAAGTGAGCGGGCCTGAGTCAAACAATGTGTGATACTCTGCAACTAACCTACTCTGGAAATTATTACATGGGGTGAGCATCAGTGCTATCAATCTACCTAGTTTGAAGGGTCCATCCCCTCAGAGTTTACACACAGTGCCCACTGTCCACAAATAAGGAGCCAGCTGTGTGTGCAATTAAATCATATGAATATACACAAGAAGGTAACACATGGTAAGTGCATGCCTTCACATTTTCCTGTAGTGTAGCAAGGTTGGTAGCTGTGTAGAGGTGTGCAGGATATGTGTGAACAACTCAACCCTTTGCCACATTAATGCAAAGTGTGCACACAAGACATCATAACAAGGCAGAGTGCTGTGGTGTACTGTGTGAAAGGCAAACTGCAAGATCATAACCAGGGGCCTGATTTAGAGTTTGGTGGATCAGTTACTCCATCACAAATGTGACGGATATCCCGTCTGTCATATTATAATTCTCATAGGATATAATGTGATTGTAATATGGCAGATGGGATATCTGTCCCATTTGGGACTAAGTAAACCCCTATGCCAAACTCTAAATCAGACCCCTAGATTTTGGCAGAGCAGATAATACAAAAGTGACAGATATCCTGTCTGCCGTATTACAATCCCCTGATATCCTATGGAGAACATAATAAAGCAGACGGAATATCTGACATGTTTGTGATAGAGTATTCCCTCCACCCAGTTCTACATCGTACCCTAAATCAAGACCAAACCCACATCACTTGCACAGGGGCTCCTGGCTGAATACTGGTCATAGGGAATGCAGGCACCCCGGGGACTAGGTGCACTGTGCACAGTAGAGGTGTCAATACATTAAAACACAGTCAGTATAGGTATCATGAGAAATATTGCAAATCACTAAGCCAGATGTGGACCTTACCTCTTATACACACAGGAATGGTAGGAGCACCAGGTTTATGTGCACGAAGGGAAGCCTTCCTGCACGTAAACAATCAATCCCCTCAACACAGGCTAGGGGGGAAACACAGGGGTGTGCCGTATTTTAGTAAACAAAGCACATCCCTTTGTTTCTAAAGTGACGCAATGTGGTGTTGCAAATTGTGGCTTAGAACTGTGTTGCTCCACTTTTTTGTAAATCTGGCCCAAACTATCTGAACATTAAAATCTATACAAATATATATTTTTTTGTCTTTTTTATAGATTTATTTTATGCATATTCTAAACATTGACCCTCCCATCCAATTAATAACCTACCCACCCATATCCCAAATCTCACCTAACATAACCCTAATCAAAAACTATCTTAAACTACGCTAAAATTATAATCACTAATAAAAACAAATATGAAGTAGGGAGGGGCAGCAAGTTGGAGGGAGCCCTCCATTTGTTCTGCAATACGGTCCACAGACTGCTGGAATGCCTGGACTATTCCCATCAGTGTGTCCACTTGCAGTTCTAGCCCAGCCAGCCTTAACTTCATTTCAGCACTGTCCTTCAGGGCCTGCTTCTCGACTCTGATTGTTGCTCTGGTGTAGTTGTGACAGTCTGTAGTGCCACTGGCGGCTGTGCTGTTGAGGGTCTTGGAAATGCCCCTAGATCGCCAACATGGTACATCTCAAAATCTGGCCTGGTGCTTGCCCTGACCAGCACTTTCTGTCCCAGAGGTGGTGACTTTCAGGTCCCTGCTGCCTTCCATTCCTCATGCTTTCTCCTATGCTACTGAAGCCCTTGCCAACATGCGTGATGTGGCAGAATCTTTCTTAGTGGATCTTATATGTCTTCTCCTGTTCTGGGGTTATGTTGTCCACTGGAGAAGAAGGACATATGTGTCACACCAAGCTGAAGTTATCATCAATCACATACATTAATTAGTATTAGCAGTACTAGTGGCAAGACCAGTCAAAAATAGACATCTATGGAACAAATCATGACAAACCATCAAAAGATTCATGTACTTCCTCTAAAGTTATATTGCAAAAGTGCCCGTGTCAATGCCTTGTAGATACATGAAATGGCTGTGTCTGGCCTAATAAAAATAAACACATGTGAATATTAAGACAGATTCGGAAGAATGATGTTGTGTACACATGGAATGGTACACATGGCCCATCTAGGTACTCCCTGGGGATTGTCATGCAGCATCCAAGAAGATATAATCTATGGCCAATCACCTATTTAAAATGAGTAATGTGTGGGAAGTACACGTATTGTGCCTTAGCAATGCTTCACTATTATGGCAAATACACAAGTCCATACACATTGCAGCATAAAATGACTCAGTGACAGGTAGTTGTAACATAGACGGAGTGTAGCTAGCTTCCTCCAAATCAACAGAACCTGTTGGACATTTCTCCAATATTGGCTCATAATCATACCTGTGACACTTTTAAATGGATCACATAATGAAATTCAAGCAGTAGCATGGGATCCTTTACATATCCAAGTGTTTGCCTATAGATTTCTGTATGGATTGTTACCTAGATGCACATCAACTCATACTAAATCCATGTAAAGAGTGTCTGCATGCATGCTCTAGATCTTATATGTATGAATATATTGTGCTGTAGATTGCAGGTCATTGCCTGAAAAGGTTCAATGGTGACAATTCCTGGGGGAGAAAGTATGGGTAAATACAGCAGTAGGTGGAATGTGAAATAGCCTGTTTGCTGACAACACAGTGCATACATGCCTGTCGTACATAACACATTGGTCTTATTCCTCACAAAACACAACAAAGATATGAACATATGTCTTTTATCAGGCATTGGGTATATGAGGCATGTAACTGCATTGGCATGTGTGGACTGGTGACATGTTCCACATCTACTCACACCTATTCTGCCTGAAGTGAGATAGGAATCATGATAGCCCGAGTGGACTTGCCACACAAAATTGACCATACATTGCCATGTGGGCACCTACGCTAGCAATGTGCATTCCTCCAATTGGATGTTCACATCCAGTTTCATGACAACATCCTTCATACCACCATGTCATTTTTGCAATTGCTCCTCTGTTACCTCATCTCACATGTCATCAATATGCAGTATCTAAAGGATTTGCAAATAACCATGAGGCAGGTTGACTGTTGCCACGTATCATCATAAATACGGGCTAAGGAGTGAACCCAAGTTAGCCATTAGTATGGTCAATAGACTTACACACGCACTGCAACAAATTGAGATATGTAACTTGCCCATTGGTTTTGCTGTCATGAATGATACATTTTAGCTACGCTACCACACAAACACATATGCAGCATCTAGACTAGAAATGAGTCATTATGCTGAGCCTGCTCACATGGTCACCCAAGTCCATTGTAATAAAAAGGTTGGCTAGATGCTCAATTATCAGCACATGTATGGATCCCAGAAATTTTTTCTGTTTGAGTGGCATGATTGTCTGACATACCTTCAACCATTTAGACTGTACCTGTTTTGGTAGGTGGAGAAACGTATTCAGCAGGCATGGACATGGTATGATGTGCACACACATGATAGGAGGACAAATATTAATGAAAAGATGTTCATTGTGCAACTGGCAATATAAAATGTGCAGTTAACAATCGGTAGTACTGTCTGGGATATGTGTTACACTCCAACCACACCTGTGACCTGTTCAAATTCGGACTTCGGCAAACATACTGTGTCAGGAAAATCACAGCCTATCCCTTGCAACATTTTTGAAACATATTGTGGGTTATATATAGTCACTTTCTGACCATTATATGGGTGAGAGATATTTTAACTAATTTTAACTAATGGCCATCCATTGGTTTTGGGCCAGTTGATGGTACATGTGCCATACACATTGACACTACAGCTGGCACAACATTAACACATCAGATTCAGAGCCATCCATCATGTGGGTCTGCACAAATTGGAAATTAATTACCATTGCTATTTGGCCCTATCAATTGCACGTGCAACTTTGTCCTACTAATGGTGTGTGTGTTCATGTCAGGTAAAGCTTGTTTCCGCTGCCTCATGATACACTTTATGTAGGAAGGTGGAGTGTTATGTGGTGTGGGGGTTGGTCCTCACCATGTAATAATTTTGCAATACCCCAGAGATGGTCCTTGGATTCACATTAGTAAATCCCTAGCTCCTGGTAGAGTGACAAAGAACATTCACAATAGTAAATCCTTAGCTCCTGGTAGAGTGGCAAAAAGCAGTCAGGCTTTACTCAGAGGAAAATGTGTTAAGCATTTTACTGCACAAACATGGATGATAAGTAATTGACACGACTCAAAAGAAATTCAACATCATGGATTAATTTAGACATCAGTACTAACAGAATTGGATAAGTATAACCAGAGTTATAGATTTCAGAAGCAATATTAAATTACAGCAGGACAGGCATTTAAACAGTGCATTGAAGTCAATGGAAGAAATATCACTGGTTGCAAAAATGAACTTTGAAAACGAGTTGCGTTTGACCCTTCTGGAGTTAATGTTGTGCAGTCCCTAGGACCGTTTCAGGATAGTCAGTGCAGTTTTCACATGGCCCGTGGCTTCCAAGTGCAGAGTTGTCCTGGCTGTCTGTGGTGCTTAACGGGACTCAAGCTGAAGTCAATGGCTGGAAGCCACCGGTGACGAACACTTGGAGGTCGTCCTGCGGGGAACCCTTGCAGGGTTAGGGTTGTGCAGGTCCTAGGACTAAGCCACAGCAGTCAGATCACTTCTACCTGGTCATTAGTGTCTGGTGGTTGTGTTGTTCTAGCTTTCCTTGGTGGTGAATGGGACTTAGCTGGACTTGCTCGGTTACAGATGTCAGATGCAGGTTGCTTGCTGTGCCTTCCACCTGCATTGTCGAGTGTGGGGGTTAGTTACTGCACTGTATCATGTATCAGATACACAAAATGCAGACAAGGTACAAGGCCAGCCTAGGTTGCTACATGGTGCAAGGGTGCCTTGCTTTTATGGTTATGTGAACAGTCCAATTTGACTGACCACACTCCTCATAGTATACTAATGCTGTGGCCTTTTCAAGTCTTTGTCTGTCCTTAACAATGATAAACACATCAGCCAGTACCCATGCTTGTTTGTCTTCTTTACATGTGACCAGTGCACTGCAAATGAATAATATTAATTCAAGCCTTGTGCGGGCTCAGAAAGTAATTATGACCATTTCTTGCAGTATACATTTATGTGTGATATCTTTGTGGGCAAACTAAACACTCTATCCAACTTATGGCCTGATGACATGTGGGTGCACTCCCCTGCAACACACATGGTTGCTGGCCCCACAGTTTGGAGTCAGTAATGACCTTGCAGGTCGGGTGATAGTACTAATAACACAGTGCTTAATTGGTCACACAGCACTTATGGGCCTACCCTGCACAGAAAGGCCTGTTTTGGCAATTGTAATGCCACTGTGAACAGGCCCTTGTCACATATTCTGTGTATTTAACTTAGTTAGCCTGCATCAGGCCATACTAACCCAAATACAAATCTGAGCCTTCCTGAATGAAAAACATTTAAACATGTGTGCAAAATCCAGATTGCTAGAACCTCATGCAATATAGGGTCTTACCAATAGGCTCACAAACATCAATCCCCAGGTCATAGAGGAGATCTGTCTCCTGAGTGGCAACATCTGCCCATCTGTGCTTAAGTTGGTGGACGCTACTGTGGACATTGAAGATCTGTCTAGTATGGAAGTGCACCTTCTGCCAAAGCTCCTGCCTCTCTCGTGTAGGGTAGCCTGGGCTCACCCTAGTTCCACTGCTGATCATGTTTGGCTGTTATTACACAACAGCCACATCAGGCCACCAAACTCCTCTTCCAACAGGTTCTTGGCTCTGCCCCTGTCCAACATCTCCCTACACAAACTAGCCACCAAACAACCAAAAATCACAAAAACCAACCCTTCCCCTACCACTAAGACTACAAACCCCTAAATGGACAAACAGCAAACAATGAACACAACTATAAAAAAACAATTATAATGCACAAATGACAGGTTACTTACCCATCAGGGACAGCTGAGATACCAACAAGACAAAAAATCAGACCTATTATTAAGAGCACAACAAAACACTTCCAACAGCCAGCACAGACAAAAAGAATGTTAGTGAAAGTGAAAGGAACTTCACACTTCATGTTTATAGCATGGCTGAGCCATTGCATCATTTTCTGTGTGGATGGGTGTAGGAAAGTAGCCTCTTTCTAGCTTGTTTACCCCCACTTTTGGCCTGTTTGTCAGTGTGTTTGACTGTGTTCACTGAGATCCTTCTAACTAGTACCCCAGTGATTTTGCTCTCTCCTTTGAATATGGTTACTGGTAACATTCCATCCCACAATTGGCATACTGATGCCCCCATGTATGCCCTAGTATATGGTACCTATGTACCCAGGGCATTGGGGTTCCAGGGGATCCTTATGGGATGCAGCAGTTATTCTGCCACCGATAGGGAACCCATGCAAAGGATTCAGCAGGCCTCCATTGCAGTCTGTGTGAATCGGGGACCATGCACCCGTTTTTACTATAGGTCACTGCACAAGGTAACTTTAAGTCACCCCTATGGTAGGCCCTCTCAGCCTAGAGGGCAGGGTGCATGTACCTGTGTGTGAGAGCACCCCTGCACTAGCAGAGGTACCCCCACAAACTCCAGACCCACCTTCCTGGACTTTGTGAGTGTGGGGACGCCATTTTACATGTGTACTTGACATAGATCACTACCTATGTCCTGCTACAAAATAGTAACTCCAAACCTAGGCATGTTTGGTATGAAACATGTTGGAATCATACCACAATACTTATTCAAGTATTGGTTGTGTGACTCCATGCACTCTCGGGGCTCCTTAGAGAACGCCCAGCTTTACTTCCACAACCTTCTGAGGTTTTCCAGGCAGCCCCAGCTGCTGCCACCTCACAGACAGGTTTCTGTCCTCTTGTTGCTTGAGCAGCTCAAGCCCAGGAAGGCAGAACAAAGGATTTCTTTGGGGAGAGGGGTGTTACTCCCTCTCCCTTTGGAAATAGGTGTTACATAGCTGGGGAGGGGTAGCCTCTCCAAGCCACTGGTATGCCTTGAAGGGCACATTTGGTGCCCTCCATGCACAAACAAGTCTACAACGGTTCAGAGACCTCCAGTCCCTGCTCTGGCGCAAAACTAGGCAATGGAAAGGGGAGTGACCACTCACCTGGCCATCACCACCCCAGAGGTGGTGCCCAGTGCTCCTCCAGATGTACCCTGTGTTCTACCATCTTGAATCTAAGGTTGGCAGGGAGCTATGGGAGCATCTGAATGGCCAGGCCTGGTAGGTGATATCAGAGCCCCCTGCTGATAGGTGGTCACCCAGCTAGGTGACAATTCCCCCTTTCAGGGCTATTTATGGTCCATCCTTTAGGTGGTTCCTCAGATTCAGCTTGCAAGATTCCAGTAGGATTCCTCTGCATTCCTTACTTCAACCTCAGACCAAAGAAACTGCATCTGACTCTCTAGGACCCCACAATCTGCAACAAAAAAGGCTTTGCCTGCAACATTGTTTCTCCGGCTCCTTCCAGCTTTTACAACATTTCATCAGTCATGCATCCTCCGAGGAAAGCCCGTCTTCAGTCTGCACAGGCAGAAGAAGGAATCTCCCTTGGAGTGAAGGAGTCACTCCATTGCATCTGCAGGCACCAACAGCAATGACAACCGGCTGCGTGGATCCCCTCTCCTGCTGAGCCACTTGGATCCTGCAACATGGGTAGTGGTCGGAAGTGGTCCAGATAGTCCTCTGTACCAGCTGTCCAACGTGGGTGGAGGTAAGCCCTTGCCTCCCCACGCAGGACAGTAACCCGGTGCACTGCATCATTTGGAGCTGCCAAGACTTGTTGGCACTTCTTCCAAGGTGTTGTCAGTCTTCGTATAGCTCCAGCCCCCAGCACTCCGTCCTGTGATGCACAGCTCCCTGAGTGACTCTCCTGCAGCGTGGGACTTCTTTTGTTGTGCTCTATGGGCTTCATTTGCACCTTCTGTGTCCCTATCCTGTGGGACTCCTGTGTGTGCAGCCTATGCTTCTGCGGGCTCTCTGCAACACTGAGGGTCCTGACTCCCCATCCTGTGTTGAGTCCTCCTGGGCCAACAGCGAGTTTTGCCTGTGCCAATGCTTGTTGGTGGAATCCGGACATGCAAACCCCGAATGCAATCTTCCTTCCAGAGTGGACATCACCTGCATCCTCCAGCAACTCAACTCTGACTCCAGGCCTGCAGTACTGACTTTCCATCAGCACTATCAACCAACTCCTGCAATCCTCAGCTTGGCGGGTAGAGGCTCCTGCCCCCACTGGACTCTGCACTGTCTTCTGGACTTGGTCCCCTCTTTCCACAGGTCTTCCTCTATAGGAATCCTCCTGATCACGCTGCCAGAGGCTGGCAAATCAGAATAGGGCACTACACAGCTGAAGTTGGTAACTTTCAGGTATGGTTTTAAAACTCTTTACCTGAGCTAGTTATATTAAAGCAAACAATTGCAAGTTGTGGGATTCATTATAAAAATTAATTTTATACCATACTCAAGGTATCTGGAACTTAAGGGGACTTAGTTAATTAAAATAAAGTCTCCCCATTTTAGCCTAATGAGGCCATTCACTACAGTAATAGAAAACAAATTTGGCTATTTTTCCTCACCTCGGCTTATAAAAAAAAATGTATAAGGTCCCTGCTTATAGTTACATAGCACCCAACCCAAGGGGCACATAGGGCACAACTTAGGGGTGACTTATATGTAAAAATAAGGTAGTTTGAGACTTTGGAAGTACTTTTAATTCCAACTTCGAATTTGTATATAACTTTAGTTCGAAAGCAGCCAGCAAGGCTCGTCTGCCTTTAAAGTGACACTGGGCAGCTCAGCAGTGCACCTATGCTGTGGTCCCTAAACCTACATGCCCTACCATATACTAGGGGCTTATAGGTAGGTTGAAATAGCCAATTATAATTAGCCTAATTTGCATACTCATTTTACACAGAGCACAGGCCCTGGGCCTGGTTGGCAGTACACAGGGCACCATCTGAGTCAGAAAAACACCAGCAAAAAGTGAAAAAAGGGTGCAAAAAGTTAGGGGACCTCTGCAATCAGCCCTGTTTTCTCACACCTCCTAAGGGAGTATTGTCTCTGTAGTAATTTTGGTGTTGTGTTACCATAATAAAGTACCTTTATTTGTGTAACAGTGAGTGTGTTATTTCAAGTGTGTAAATGTTGTGTGACTACAGTGGTATTGCATAAGCTTTGCATGTCTCCTAGAAAAGCCTAGGCTGCTTATCCTCAGCTACCTCTAGAGAGTCTGGCTTCTAGACACTGCCTACATTTCACTAATAGGGGAATACCTGGATCTGGTATGAGGTTTAAGTACCTTGGGCACCCACCACACACCAGGTCAGCTTCCTACAGTGTCACGTTTCCTATGTAAGCATCACAGTTCCTACTAAAATATTGGGGCATATTTAAATTTGTTTTGCGCCGCATTTGCGTCATTTTTTAATGCAAATTCTGTGCTAAACTAACTCCATATTTATACTTTGGCTCTAGACCCTTCTAGCTCCAAATTTATGTAGTTAAAGTAATTTTTTAGACGTGGAAACCTACTTTGCGTCAATGAGATGGAAAGTAGACATTCCCATGCAAAAAATTACTCTATGGCCTTAGCGACATATTTATCCCCATCCTCAAATCACGCAAGGGGCAGGAGGGGTCAAAAAATGGTGCAAAGCTTGCTTTGCATAATTTTTCAACACCTGGGTCAGGGCAGGCGTTCAGGGAACTGTGGGCCTGATTCCATGGTGTTGCACCATGGAATAAGACCACAGGTGCCCTCCACAGGCCCCAGGGACGCCCCCACCCACACCAGAGGGACAGCGGAGGATGGGGGAGAATGCACAATGCATTGATTTTGATGCTGTGACGTTGATGTGTGGCTTCCAACCGACCTTCTTGCTATTAAAACAGCATGTTTTTTACTAAAGCATTGCATTTCCTACTAAAGCATCATATTCTACAAAAACTTCACATTACCTAGTAAAAAATCCATTTTTTCAGACTCATCGCTAGTGAAATAGACAATGCATGAGTTACACACAACACATGACAATGTACAGTGCAATATTCTTTACACTTTGATGTTCATGCGTGGCTTTTGACCCATGGTCTGTGAACAATCTGTTTTGCTATGGGCGAATGGTAGTGTTTTCCTTTATGCAACTAGCCCATTTTGTGTGGTAAAGTGTATTGATCAGTGCAATGAAGGAAAAGCTCCCAGGAATCACTTTTTTCCTCAAATTCTCTTTGCTGACATGCTTGTAGACTTGGGATTTGTTAAATGGGTATGTAAATAATGTACTATGAGTGACTTCTTGAGTTCATGGTACGAACACTAGGACAGGTAATATATTGCTGGGACATACACAGACTTATTATCAATTGTGCATATACTGGCATTATCAATCTGAATTACAGTTTGTATTATATTGGCCTTGATGTAGGTATCTGCATAGTAGGTGTTTGTTGTTCACAGAAGATGCACTATATGCAAATTATATCAACATTATCATACATGATTGTGACCATACTTCAAGATCGTACTATCTGTCTGCAATACTGACAAAGGATGAGTTACTGGAGCAAAACACACTTGGGAAATGACATACACTGGCTTACTTCAGTGCGCAGCGTCAATCCGGTAGGCGATGCAGCAATTTTTCTGCCGCTAGGGAGGTGCTGCATCAGTTTCTGCAGGTGTTGCTTTGGATTTCCAACACTTGGGGATTTTCTTCTCTTCTGTGAAGTCTTTGTGGCCATGGGACTTCAGAACAGGAGGCATGCTCAATCCAAGCCCTTGGAGAGTGCTTATGGAGAAAGCAGTTTCCTTTCAGCAGAGTCAGTGGCCAGCAGGCAGCAGTGAAAGAGAGAGCTCCTCAACCCTTCCTGCCAGGGGAAACCCTCTGTATGAAGATGAATGCAGCTGAGTGTTCTGTGTTTATGGCTGTCTGGGTGGAATGCACAAGGGGATCTGTCAACCAGCAGACCAGACATGGATTGGAGACAGGCTTTGAGGCACAGATGATGATTAATTGTAACATACGTTCAATAGGATATGTTGGTGTGCGGGATCATTTTAGGGTAAATTGTGAAAGTTTTATTTCAACAAAAAGAAGGATGTGCTGGGCGACCTCCACATCCATCTGCACCCAAGGAGTTCTATGTGGATAGCAGTGACATTAAAAAGAAAGAGCGGCATTAGTGTGGCCTTGGCCAGTTTGTTTGTAAATCATCCATGGTGCATGTGTGTCTGACTTGTCAATAGGCAACACATTGTGCGTCAGTGCTGAGAAATGTGCTGAACAAGGTTCAATACAACACATTCCTGGCTTTCGTTATCGTGCAGCTCAGCACAGCAAGGCAACTTGATGATGAAGATAAATATATCCATCAGCGCTCACAACTTCTTGGGTGCAAGTGAATTCTTTGTAGTCAGAGCTAAATAAGTACAGTAGATTGATCCTATTGATTGTAACAGTCTCTTTCTGACCTTTTATTGGTGAGGAGACCCTCTCAATGTCCAGGATCCACTATAATTTCTCCAGCTATTTCTGCTCCCAGACTTGTGATCATTGCCCTCCGAGCTCTAAGATCAACTATTTGGCTGTTAATAACAGATAGGCGATAAAGTGCCCTCTATATCCATACGGTTGGAAGATGTGTGGTTCTGGGCACCCCACTAATATTACTTCAGGACATTTAGCAACACCATAGTGTTAAGGTTTGTCATTCTGGGACAAGACGAGGCATGTGAGTCAGCAATCCCTCCCCTCAACAACCTCTCCAGCATGACAGGTGTCTTCCAACCCCAATCTTCACAAAGCGCATTCGGGTTGTAAAGCCGTCTATAGAGAAACTCCAAGAGGTTTTCTCTGTCCCTTGCATGACGGATCAAATTATCAGCTCATTCTATTATTATCCACATTGCTCCCTGTCCATCATTATGCCCAGTTCTTTTTCTCCAGCACACTGGAATGAGAATTTGCATCCACTATTCATGATAGTGTACACTTCAGATGCAGCACATATATCCACACATGCAGTATAGGAGGTATTTTTCAAAGGGATAAGGGTTTTAATAGTGCCTCCTTTGAATTTGGGAGTGAGCAGCAGGGGCGCTCCTCCATTAGGATGGAGGAGTGTCACCGCCCACCTGCCACCAGCAGCAGCAGCTGCAACACCTTTACAAGGAAACAATAATAAACTGAGTTTATTATTGTATTATTGTAAAGCAGCAGGGCCAAGGGGGTGACGAGCAGTGAGGGTGAGTGCACAGCACTCCCCTCAGAGCACATGTGTGTTTGGCCATCCGCCTCAGGCAGACCAAACACACATGCGCAGTAGGCTCTCTCCAGCCCAGCAATAAAGTTACAGGCTGGAGAGAGCCTGCACAGGCTCTCAGTTTACCTGGGAGCATGCTTTGAGCAGCGTCAGGATGGGCCGCAGGGCAGGATGGGAGCCTATGTCTGCATTCGAGGACGGAGGAGCAGATGAAGGGTTGCGGTGGCAGCAAACAAGGTAAGTGTTTATTGATTATTTTTTTAATTTAATTTTTATTTCCCCCTGTCCCACTGCGTGCCGCCCGCACCTTTCGGGCTCTTCAAGCCTCAACTGGTGAGCATTCAGTGTCGCAACTGCAAATAACAAAAGCGTTCTGACTCAGTGAATGCATCTTCCTCATTTGTTCAAATGTTTTGATAGAGCCACGATTGTACATGCCTCTAAGGATATTGCACTACCAACCAGCCACCTCTGAGTCCTGGTACGCCGTGGTGCAAACTCTGGGATATGAGGGTAGAGGGGGTGGAAATGAGGTAAGAACCTTTTTGAACAGTGTTTTGGTTCGGTTCACTTTTGGTTGAATGTATGAATGAATACATCCTTACTCGTTTTAGTTAAAACCTTTACAAGAGAAATAAAAAAGAAATAATAAATAGGATGCTAAAAACAGAAGACAAGGGTAAGAATGTATCTCATTTCCGCATGTAAGATCTAGTAAGCAGAAATTTTAGTGCCAAACACCTTAGCCAAAGAAAAGCAGATAACATAAGGCTCTGTTTTAGAACACCAGTATCTCTAAAATTACTAAGTGCATGAACAAATTACACAGTTCCATTAGAATAATAAATTAGAAAGTGTTCTTTTATGCTTGGCTCGATGGTAAAGTTCTTCCTTCATTTCAAAACATTAGCCGGAGGTTATTGCAGTCAAATGGAAAAGCTTGTTTGTAGCTGAATGTTCCAGTACCTGTACCTAAAACGGAATAAATATAATTAAAATTTAAAAATACTAGTCATTCTAAAATATAGTGTACAGTCACTAACAAGACAGTAATGTCGTCATTAATTGATCTTTCATTAGTACTCACATCCTGAGTCTTCAGCTGGGCACTTCTGCTTACAGGTTTTTGTCATTCATGTACTTAACTGATAGACGCATACTTTCAAATAGCGGGCTGACAATTTGTATCCGTGCCCCTCTAATGCCACATAGAAGATACTGACTGTGGCCAGTCATCTTGCAACTGAAAGATCTAGTAAAGATGTAGTTACTGCTTCCCAATCTGGGAAATACCAGCAATTATGCGCTTTAGAGACTCCGACTGCACTTCACAAAGTCAACATGACCGTTCCATTGTACCTTTAATTCACCGAAAGCAATATTCTTTCAATGGAATCAACCCAAACCTTAGGCGTAATAAACACTGCTCTATTAACATTTTCAAGGGCAAGTCCAGAAACCCATAGACTCCAGATTCATTGTACTCATAGAGTAGCATTCCTGGTCTCTTCATAGCAAAGACTGCTTCAATGTCCATTGATCTAGAAATTAGTCTGAATTGCTTAGGCAAACCCTGGGCATATGTTTTGGAGTACGTTACTGCACCAACTTTCTTCTGCTGCTAAGGCGTTTACTGCCAATACAAGATAATGATGCCACTTCAAATCCTTGCTTGAAATCGACTGCCAAATCAAGGGGCATATTTATACTCTGTTTGCGCCGGATTTGCGTCGTTTTTTCTTACGCAAATCCGACGCAAAACTAACTCCATATTTATACTTTGGCGTTAGACCCGTCTAGCACCAAAGATCTTGGAGTTTGCGTCATTGTTTAGCGTGGACACCTTCCTTGCGTTAATGATATGCAAGGTAGGCGTTCCCGTCTAAAAAATTACTCCGAGGCATGTGCGCCGTATTTACACTCCCGGGCAAAAATGACGCCCGGGAGTGGGCGGGTCAATAAAAATGACATCCAGCCGCTTTAGCGTCATTTTTTAGCGCCTGGTCAGGGCAGGCGTTAAGGGACCTGTGGGCTAGGAAGGAGCCCAGAGGTGCCCTACCATGCCCCCAGGGACACCCCCTGCCACCCTTGCCCACCCCAGGAGGACGCCCAAGGATGGAGGGACCCATCCCAGGGAACTTAAGGTAAGTTCAGGTAAGTATTTTTGTTTGTTGTTGTTGTGGCATAGGGGGGCCTGATTTGTGCCCCCCTACATGCCACTATGCCCAATGACCATGCCCAGGGGACAGAAGTCCCCTGGGCATGGCCATTGGGCAAGGGGGCATGACTCCTGTCTTTGCTAAGACAGGAGTCATTTCAATGGGGGTTGGGAGTAAAAAAAAATGGCGCTAATCGGGTTGAGCCGAAAATTTTGCCTCAGCCTGACTTGCCCCATTTTTTGGCGCCCAAGCTCCATTTTCCCCTACGCCGGCGCTGCCTAGTGTAAGTCATTTTTTTTTACGCACACCAGGCAGCTCCGCCGGCTAACGTCATTCCATAAATAAGGCGCCCGCATGGCGCTTTGGAATGGCGTTAGCCGGCGTTAAATTTTTTGACGCACAACTGCGTTGGCGCAGTTGTGCGCCAAAAAGTATAAATACGGCCCCAAATGTCTCAATATGCCATTTTCAGCACGACTTGCCTTCGCACAATAGACAATAAAGTGAGATTTTAATATTAGGCTCAAGACGCTGGCATGCTGCAGGTGCAAACTTGGCCAGTGAGAAGATTGCACAATAGCATTGGTTCTGGACACGGTCTAGCCAAACCTCTAAGTGGTCTTCGAAGGTAAAGGCTCTACACATTACAAGTGACATTAGTTTAAAGTTTATCCCTCAATACAGCACTATTAGTTGTGGCTCATTCAGCATGGACATTAATTTGCAAAACAAGAACCTTAATGCAAAGGCAACTTGCTTCCAAGAGGCTAGGTGGTCTTTATGGATCTCTTGACAGTTGAAATATGCTCCCAATTAATTAATAATTGGGATTGTCTCCAATATTTTAGTGCCCAAGTGTATTGATCCTTTTTTGATGTTGTTCCTACAAATCACTAAAATTGTAGTTTTCCCACAGTTGAGTCGAGTATTATTTATCTGACTATGCTCATGCAGAGCATTCAAAGAATGTGCTCAGCCTATTTGGGTTTGATTATAAATAATAGTATCATCAGCACATAGGAGAAGGTGGATCTTAGCCCCTGCTAGTTTTAGTGGAAATGCTTCCATGGCAGCTAGATGATTGTTGATATATGTACAATCTGTACAAGTTAAAAAGAAGCTTTGCCAGGATGCACTTGTTTCACCCCTCTCGAGGTTGGAATTTTGTCTAATGTTAACCAATTGGCCATAATTTGCGCTTTTGCCCATGTGTCTGAATCAAGACTAATAATGGCATTTAGAAGTGAGGATGGTACCCCCACCTAAAGAGATAGTGCCACGGCCTTCCCCTGTTCATGCAATCAAAAGCTGTGGTAAAATCAATAAATGCCATAAATGGGGGGGGGGGAGATATCTTCTTCATGGCCATGTCAGATCGACAGGCCAGTAAAATGTAGTTATCTTCTATCCCACATCCACTACGGAAGTCCGTCTGGGTCGCTAGTATTATCCTCTTTTCCTTAACCAATTGTTCCAAATCTTGAAGCAGGATTTTGGCATATGCCTTACTTTCTACATCCATTAAAGCAATTAACTTGCTGTTGGCAGGGTTAACACAGGATTCCTTTTTATGTGTAGAAAGCAGGACACTTTTGGATGCCAGGGTACCCCCAGGGGGGCCCTTTTGTCATTCTGTGATTGATCATGCACCATCCCTGCTCTTTCATGTAAAGGTGTGAGTAATATCCATGGAAAGAATCAGCTTTCACCAAATCGTGGGTGTGCACTTGCCCATCTTGGAATTTGACTTCAGCAATTAGGGTTTTGGTAGACCGGGCAAATTTGTGGATTTTTACTCTGTAGCATTCTCTAGAGTTACAAGAACACTGCACAGTTCAATGTAATTCCCGCAGAAATGGCAGAAAATTGCTCATCTGGCCATTTGCTCTGCTTTTTTAGACCAGTAGCACTCTATAAAATCTGCATGAATAGCACCATATTGTGCACAAGGGTGCAGTCATTTTGTTTGGTCTGCTTCTATTCCTCTCTCCTTGCTGGCTGCCTTTTTCCTTCATCAAACCAAATCAAACCCCTTCTTCCTTATTCCCAGTGTCAATGTTTTTGCACCTATTTTGTTACTGTCTCACTTTCCCTGTGTCTATTTTACATTTCAATGACTTTTTAGTACTTTTCTTTTTGTTTTCCTTTCCTGACATGTCCTCTGTCTGTCCTTCTGTTTCTCACTTTCCCTCCTGACTTCTGACTCCAGTCCCACTTCTGAGGTCTTGATGGCAAAATCAAATCAACGCAAGTGCAACCTGCACCCCATTCGGGTGATGCAGATGGTCGGAGTGCGTCCCCACCCCATCGTCAGCGAGGTGATGGTGGTGGCACTCATTTCCTGGGTGTAGGGCCTCCTCCCCTGCATGCTGGCTGCAGGGCTGGCAAGGGCTATGCACTGGGAGAGTATTGGGTGCTCTGAGGTGAGTGCATTGGTGTGTGCATTGCTACACTGGGATCACATGCACCCAGTCGCAGCTGACGCACTGCTGAACAAAGGTCTTTGACAGGAGGAGGACCTACTCTACCTGTGAGGCTGCAGGGATCGGTGAGTAAATACTACTTTTGTTTTCTAACATTCCAATTTATTTTTCAAGCAGAATGATCACAGGAAAGGTACATTTATTCTATCTATCACCAGTAGGTAGTTCTAGTTAGGACCATGTTTCATAGAAAAATAGCTTTTTGACTTGCCTATATCTTCTGCCCAGTTTGTCGATTCTTCACAAAATGTTTAAAAAAAGTGTTCCAGAGAATCTTGTATATGGGAAGTTTGGGGTGATCCGTAAAGAGGGGTCCAAGACAAAGGGGGATCAAAAAAAGTGCATTACCCATAATAATGCGCATTGGGATATTTTTGACACAACTACAGCCCGAACTGCTGGATGGAATAACACAAAGTTTGGCTTAATTGCAGCTTTTGCTCCAGAAAGAAGCCTTTTTGTTGTTTGGTGTAAATCCATTCAGTAGTTTTTAAGCTATTAAAATAAAACTAAATATAGATATTTGAAGGTGCGAACATTTTGTGAATTTACTCGTGGCGTATTCATTAATATTAGTACCACAGAAGGGCATTGATTGGCTGGCCACAAACTGACTTGAAAGTTGCGGCCACCATTTTCTATAACAAGGAATTATCTCTGCGGCTAAAATGTGGTAGTTAAAGAAGCATAAAGTGGCGTCACGGTGGAGGTGCTCTCACCGCAAGAATTGTTTAGGTGAGTAGGTATTATGACAGACTATGAGCTTTAAAATCGTGAAGATGTTTTTTTAACGCAATGTAGGTAGTCGTGAATCCATTGCAATGCTCAGCACAGGCTTCTGTGTAATGTCATGAGGGATTCCCAAATGTAAAAAAAAAACACTCAAAAAACATTGGCACACTCACCCACCCACTTAGTCATTATGCAGCCAATCACAGACCTACTGAGACACTCACACAGCCACTCACAGACCCACTCAGACACTCACAGACCACTGCATCACTAATGTACTCACTCACAGACCCGTTGGACACTCATGTACCCACTCATTCACTCACACATCCACTCACAGTGCCACTTAGGCACTGACGCACCGAGTGACAAATCCATTCAGTCAGTGGTGCACCAACTCAGAGACCCACTCAGCAACTCATGCACACACTCACAGACTCAGACAGACACTTATGCATTCACTCACAGACTCACTCAGACACTCACACACCCACTTACAGACCCACTTAGACACTCACACATTTACTCACAGACCCACTCAGACACTCACACACCCACTCACACCCTTATGAACCCATTCGCAGGCCCACTCAGACACTCATGCACACAATAATAGACACACTCAGACAATCACATACCTACTCAGAGACCCACTCAGACAGTCATGCATCCACTCACAGACCTATTCTAAGAGCCATGCATTCACTCACACATCCACTCAGAGAATCATGCACACACTTAGAAAACCAACGATTAAAGAAACAATATAGTTAGGTGAATTTCTAAGTGAGAACGTTCACATTTTGAACTAAAATAAACACAAGACTTCAGCAGTTATAGTGCACAGCACTAAGTATACCTTACATCCCCGCCATGCACGGCTTATGAACTGCCATCTGACATCCCTCATGACATGTTCTGTGACATCATTTATGTCATCACTGATGACATCTCAAATTATCCAATGAGTGTGCATGTTTGTTTTACCATTTACGTAGTGGTGAGTAACTGCAATACATGCAACTTACATTTCACCTGAATTCATTATATTCCACACAACTTTTTAGTTTTACAGAAAAAGTTTCCAACAGGAGAAATATTCTGCGTAATAGATACTAACATTTGAAAGCAGCCTTGACTTATTAGAGAGAATTATTTCAATATGATAATTAATACTTAACACAGAAGATTGCATGCACTGGTTACTAACCTGTGTGTGATTGTTTTGCTTCAGAAGATGAGCTAATTGTAAAGTTCTCACTACAGTTTGAATGGCACAGGTATTCTGATCTTTATCCCCTTCACATCTTGGTTATTTGTTTAGCAAATATTGTTTTTTTTACAACTGCGGCATGGAATGTTCACTGTTTTGACTTCTTAGTAGATTCTTTTGAATACTCTGTGTTGTATTTTTCCAGAGAGCTTCACTATTTGCAAACAGAGTCATATAGGTTTATCTCTCTCCATAGAGTAAACACTGTTTACAGTACTCAGTGCAATACTCAGTTCTCTATTGATATCAACTTAATTTCTTAATGTAGGTTTGGTATGTGTCAGGGGCTCAATAAAGATAAAAACTGTCCATAGCAGGGCATTTGCTTTGGAACTGGCACACACTATTTTGGCTTTCTCTGAACAGTTGTATATCGATTGAACACTGTATTCAATTGAACACTATACTCAATGAGGGTTCCCCATATATCTATACATCTGTGGTTATTTGTTAATGTGAACTATGCTATGTGTAAAGCCATAGCAATGTATACAGCAATGTGCAGGAAAATGAAGGTTGGATTATGTCATTGGTGATGTCATCAACAATGTCATTTGAGATGTCATCAGTGATGTCTTAATGGTGCTAAAGAACATGTCATGAGTGATGTCATTTGCAAGGTCATAAGCTGTGTATGGTGGGCATGAAAATTATGGTTAGGTTGATTTGTTCTCCTTCCTGTTTGACATTAAAGAGAAAGATGTTTTCAATCAATCAATCAATCAATCACTGCATTTGTAAAGCGCGCTACATACCCGCAAGGGTCTCAAGGCGCTGGGGAGGGGGGGTGCTACTGGTCGAAGAGCCAGTTCTTGAGGAGACTTCTGAAGACCAGCAGGTCCTGGGTCTGTTATAGGATGGTGGGGAGAGTGTTCCAGGTCTTGGCGCCGAGGTAGGAGAAGGATCTGCCGCCGCCGGTAGTTTTTCGGATGCGGGGGACTGTGGCGAGGGCGAGGTTGGCTGAGCGGAGGCTTCGGGTGGGGGTGTGGAAGCTGAGTCGGTTGTTGAGGTAGGTGGGTCCGGTGTTGTGCAGTGCTTTGTGTGCGTGGATCAGGAGCTTGAAGGTGATCCTTTTGTTGACGGGGAGCCAGTGCAGGCCTCTCAGGTGGAGTGTGATGTTGCTGCGGCGGGGGACATCGAGGAAGAGTCGAGCCGAGGCGTTCTGGATGCGTTGGAGTCATCTCAGGAGCTTGTTTGTAGTTCCTGAGTAGAGGGCGTTCCCGTAGTCGAGTCTGTTGGTGATGAGGGCCTGGGTAACGATTTTTCTCGTGTCGAGGGGGATCCATTTGAAGATCCTGCAGAGCATACGGAGGGTGTTGAAGCAGGACACGGAGACGGCGTTGACTTGCCTGGTCATGGAGACAGTGGAGTTGAGGATGACCCCCAGGTTGCATGCGTGGTCCGTGGGTTCCGTGGCTGTGCCTAGTGACGTGGGCCACCAAGAGTCGTCCCAGGCTGATGGGGTGGGTCTGACAATGAGGACCTCCGTCTTGTCTGAGTTCAGCTTCAGTCCGCTGTCCTTCATCCAGTCGGCTATGGCCTTCATTCCTCGGTGGAGGTTAGCTTTGGCGGTGTGGGGATCTTCGTGAGGGATATGATCAGCTGGGTGTCGTCGGCGTAGATTCAAATGAACAGGCAGGCCCTTCTACACTACCTCAACCACCTCAGCCACCCAATGAGTCCTTGGTGTCAACATGCGTTCAAGTGAGATCAGGTGCTAAAAAGATTTGTGCAAAGAACTTCACCTGTAAACTTTGCAGGAAAGAGCTTAGCTGGGGTGGGGGCTAAAAAAAATATATATAGCATGGGGACCACAGGCATGTGTAGCTATCTCAAGTCTATGCGTTCCCAAAGGCTTCAACAGGTAGAGGTGACTTGTACTTAAGAGCTAAACAACTATACAGGGACTTTAAAATCACTTGCTCCAGGAGACCCTGTGTCTGTGCAGGTTCTAAGTGCACAGGCGAAGAGTAACTCTACTTGTTTAATGTAGCACTATTTTGCCTCTCTGTTTATTCTGTGACAAGCAGGTCTGACCAGGACAAGCATAAGCGCCCCCCACAAGCAGTATTTTTTTTTTAAACAGTTTTTTTTGTAAACATTTCTCCTTTTTGTTTTTAGGGACATGCTGTTTTTACATATATTAGGTCTGCTTTAATAATAGATGGAGTTTTTTTTGGTTTGCTAATAACTTTGGCCCCATTTGACTAACTTTCACAAAACTTTCCCCCCCAAAAAAAAAAATCATCCACCCCAGCTCCTTCCTGGAAATGTTTGGGGTGATCCATTACGTGGGAGCTGAGAAAAAAAGGTGGTCCCAAAAAGTGAAATCCCCATGCATTTTCCATCAACTTTATTTGTGGCTATAGCAAAAAGTTGTGGAACGGAACAACACAACATTTGGTAAGACTTAGATATTGGTCCACAGATTGTGCTTTTTGATTTGGTGCAAATCTGATCAGTACATTTTGAGAAACTATGGGTAAAAATTAATTGAATATTTGGAAGGTTGGGTTCTCAGGAGTCCCGCCAGTGTCCCATGTGAGCTAAAATTTGAAAATGGAGGCCTGTGATTGGTCAAGATGTCTGTGTTTTTCCATAAGCCTTCACCCTCTTACAGTAGCAAGATACTCCTGTGTGGCTTGTGAGATTGAGTGCTCTGATTGGCTTGCTGTTGAAATTTTAGAAATGAAATGGTAGCCTTTGCTGTTCACTGTATAAAATTCAAGGTGTTGTGGAAATGAAGTAAAAAAGCTATGTAAGAGGGCAGCAAAAAGGCATGTTGTCCTCCTAAATTTAAAAGGAGGTGTCTAAGGCATAACAACAGTGATAATTGTTACAATCTTGTGTGACTCTCTCTGGATCATGAATAGTTAAAATGGGTAGATTAGTTCTCAATACACTCTGTGAATAGGAATGTATATTGTGGACATTGTTTTTGAAAGGAAGTGTATAAGAGATAAGTACATGGTTAATTCTTATTTTCAAAAAGAGTTATGATCTCGTGGGATCATGAACAGTAGAAAGGAGTAATTGACCATTGAATATACTGTAGTATGCACACTTGCTACTGTATGAAGGAGTATCTCTGAATATGGTGTTTGTCAAAGTATACTATTTATGTACATTGAGTTTGTAGGATTTGTGAGTAGAGTATAGTCTCTTCCCACACCAACCTATGCACTCCCATTATCGGAGAGAGGGGTGTTAGCAGGGAGAACAGTTTATGTACAGAGCATACTATGCACACCTGTCATCGAAGAGAGAGGTCTCAGCAAAGAGACCAGTATCTCTTCACATACCCTACCACGCACTCCCATCATCCAATAGAGGGCTTTCAGTGGAGAGGCCTCTCCTTGTATACACTATACTACGTACACTTGTCATCTGAGACATAGATCTGTGTGGAGAGGTCAGTTTCTTCTCACACCCTACTACACACACCTGTCATGTAAGAGTTAGATCTCAGTGGAGAGAATATTCTGCCCACATACTACTATTTCCCTACAATTTTATTGTGATTCCGTAAGGCTATCACAAGAGTAGCTCACAAGCTTCAGAGAGTGAAGCTTGCTGAATGGATACATGCAAATTTGTGAGCGGCTCGCAAGCCCTGATGGAAAATGACTAAGCCTGCCACAGGGTGCTTTAGGATCCCAAGAGTCTCTAGTTAGACTGGAATGGAAAATTACTGGGCCTGCTATGAAGTGTTTTATGATCACATGAGAGTCTTTTGTGAGCATTTGAGGGGAAGTGTCCAAACAAATACCAAGGCTCAACAAATTGTTATTACATTGTTGTAGAAATGCTGTGATGTGTTGGGTGCAGAAGCAGAGGTAGTTCCCAATGTTCTTGGTGATTTAGAGGAGAAAAAAGCATTTTGGTTGTTCTCACCAGAAGTGAAATAATTTGGAACAGAGACAGACTTGTGTGTTCAGCTGCATATAAAAAACTGCTCTCAGATGAGGAAATTACAAATATTCTTTATGACTTTATGAACTTTGTTGAGAAGTGTCAGTAAGTGCACTGCTGTTGGTAAACTCATTCTATACAATGTTTAGTAGTTTACAGGCCGTTTGTAGAGCTGAATGATTTTAGTATAGGTTTGGAGAGGTGGAGGCTATAATGTTAAGAGATATTTCCAAGTATTGGACATTCTGTTAAAAATGAAATGTTTGAGCTTTATGTGGTTGTAGGTAAAAGAGGCAGTGTTTCTGAAATGATAAAACAAAAAATCTGCAATCTGTTAATGCTAGGCCTAGTGTTTTATGTACCTTACTGTACACATGTGTTATCCTTTTGAGATGTTTCAGTAGACGTGTTACATTTTGTAGAGTAAATCACTGTGCTCATTGTTAGGAAAAGAATGTGTTACTTCATAAACTGTTATAGAATCAAAATAGGTGGCATGGTATAGTTTAATTGTGAAACAAATTGAGGTTGGTTGAGGGTGTTGAATTCTTCAAACGAAATTAATATGAAGTTCATGGTACAGTACAAATAACTATGTGATAGTGGGTGAAAAACATAAGAAAAAACTTTATGGTATATAGTGATGTATCACTGCTATGAATTATTGATCACTATATAACTTTACATTGTTTGGTTTTCTTTTGTTATTTGGTGGAAAATAGAAAACAAACAGTTTGAAAAATAGAAGTATCATGTCACAGAATATATATATGGAGGAGGATTGCTCACTTTGGAAGAAAGAGGGAACAGTAACTGTGTGGAAAGTCATGAAAACAATGAGTCGCACAACTGATGTTGCTACTGCCTTCAGCGACATTTGTACTTTAAATAAGCTTGTTCTGTGTCACTCTACGTGCTTTTGATAACAAAATGATCTGCTTACTTAAGCAAAATAAATCCTTTACTTAGAAAAGTCTGGTTGTTATCTGCCTGATCAGGTGTAGATTCCTGTAATGGAGTACCACTCTGGTTGTTTCTAATGTTGCTTCTTAACTCCATTTTGCAAATTCTATTTTATTTACAGTGACTGTTTTGCCTGAAAAATGTTGTAAAAGTAGAAATTATTTGGAAGCCTAAGGTGGCTGACAAATAGGAAAAGAAGATCTATGTAGATCAAAATCTATTAGGTAATGAAGCAAAAGGGGAGGAAATGCTGGTGTCTGGTTATCAGAAAGAACAAAAAATTTGAAGCATTGATAGTTTGTTGTTTTGGTTTTTAAAGTTGTTGTTGTAGTTTGTTAATGTAGTTGTTGTCCATAATGTTTTTAAAATGTTTTTTTTAAATAAAATGTTTAAAGTTACCACTGATTTCATTCCTAGTTAGCTTTTCAAGATTTAAATATTATTATAGTTCTGCAATGTTGACTTAAAGTGGCAGTTTTATCTTAACCCCTTCGCTGCCAGGTGTTTCCCCCTCCTGTGTTGAGCCTTTTTTTGGCTATTTGGGGCAGTTCGTGCTTCGGCCCTCATAACTTTTTGTTCACATAAGCTACCCACGCCAAATTTGCGTCCTTCTTTTCCAACATCCTAGGGATTCTAGAGGTACCCAGACTTTGTGGGTTCCCCGGAAGGAGGCCAAGAAATTAGCGAAATACAGTGAATTTTTTTTTTTTTTTTTTTAAATGGGAAAAAGGGGCTGCAGAAGAAGGCTTGTGGTTTTTTCCCTAAAAATGGCATCAACAAAGGGTTTGCGGTGTTAAAATCACCAGCTTCCCAGCTTTCAGGAACAGGTAGACTTGAATCAGAAAACCCAATTTTTCAACACAATTTTGGCATTTTATTGGGACATACCCATTTTTATGATTTTTTGTGCTTTCAGCCTCTTTCCGGTTAGTGACCACAATCGGTGAGAAACCAATGCTGGATCCCAGAAAGCTACACATTTCTGAAAAGTAGACAAAATTCTGAATTCAGCAAGGGGTCATTTGTGTACATCCTACAAGTGTTTCCTACAGAAAATAGCTGAAATAAAACAAAATTGAAATTGAGGTGTAGAAAACAGCTATTTTTCTCCACGTTTTACTCAGTAACTTTTTGCTGCAATGTCAGATTTTTGAAAGCAATATATCGTTATGTCAGCTGGACTCTTCTGGTTGCGGGGATATATAGGGCTTGTAGGTTCATCAAGAACTCTAGGTCAGTAAATGTGCTGCACCTTGCAATGGGTTTTTATTCTATACCGTGTATACAGCAATTCATTTGCTGAAATATAAAAATTGAAAAATAGGTATCAAGAAAACCTTTGTATTTCCAAAATGGCCACAAGATAAGGTGTTGAGAAGCAGTAGTTATTTGCACATCTCTGAATTCCGGGGTGCCCATACTAGCATGTGAATTACAGGGCATTTCTCAAATAGACGTCTTTTTTACACAGTGCCTTACATTTGGAAGGAAAAAATGTAGATAAAGACAAGGGGCAATAACGCTTGTTTTGCTATTCTGTATTCCCCCAAGTCTCCCGATAAAAATGGCACCTCACTTGTGTGGGTAGGCCTAGTGCACACAAAAGGAAATGGCTCAAAACACACCGTGGACACGTCACATTTTTTCACAGAAAACAGAGGTGTTTTTTACAAAGTGTCTACCTGTGGATTTTGGCCTATAGCTCAGCCGGCACCTAGGGAAACCTACAAAACCAGCACATTTTTGAAAACTAGACACCTAGGGGAATCCAAGATGGGGTGACTTGTGGGGCTCTGACCAGGTTCTGTTGCACAGAATCCTTTGCAAACCTCAAACTTTGGCTAAAAAAACACGTTTTCCTCACATTTCGGTGACAAAAAGTTCTGGAATCTGAGAGGTGCCACAAATGTCCTTCCACCCAGCATTTCCCCAAGTCTCCCGATAAAAATGATACCTCACTTGTGTGGGTAGCCTTAGCGCCTGCGACAGGAAATGCCCCAAAACACAACGTGGACACATCCCATTTTTTGACAGAAAACAGAGGTGTTTTTTTGCAAAGTGCCTCCCTGTAGATTTTGGCCTCTAGCTCAGCCGGCACCTAAGGAAACCTACCAAACCTGTGAATTTTTGAAAACTAGAGACCTAGGGGAATCCAAGATGAGGTGACTTGTGGGGCTCTGACCAGGTTCTGTTACCCAGAATCCTTTGCAAACCTCAATTTATGGCTAAAAAAACACATTTTCCTCACATTTCGGTGACAGAAAGTTCTGGAATCTGAGAGGAGCCACAAATTTCCACCCAGCGTTCCCCCAAGTCTCCCGATAAAAATGATACCTCACTTGTTTGGGTAGGCCTAGCGCCCACGAAAGGAAATGGCCCAAAACACAACGTGGACACATCACAATTTTTCACAGAAAACAGAGGTGTTTTTTTTTACAAAGTGCCTATCTGTGGATTTTGGCCTCTAGCTCAGCAGGCCCCAGGGAGGGCAGAAATGGCCTAAAATAAATATGCCCCCCAACCTCCCCGGGGAGCGACCCTTGCCTACGGGGTCGGCCCTGCGTGACATTGGCGCAAAAAAAAAGATCCCCAGTGCCTAGTTGTTTATGCCCCCGGATTGGGGGCAGATTGACCTAAAATCTGCCGATATGCCCCAAAAGGGGCCAGAAATGCTCTAAATATAATTCCCCCCCCAGGGGAGTGACCCTTGCCTAATGGGTCGCTCCCCATCTCTAAAAAAAAAAGAAAAAATATATATATATATATATATTTTTGCCCAGGTGCCTAGAGATTTCTGCCCACCCGGGGTCAGACCAGCCTAAAATTGCCTAAAATAAATTTGCCCCCCACCACCCCACCCCTCCGGGGCGCAACCCTTGCCTATGGGGTTGCTCCCCTTGCGTGACTTTGGCGGAAAAAAAAAGATACCCTGTGGCTAGTGGTTTCTGCCCCCCTTGGGGGCAGATTGACCCAAAATCTGCCGATCTGCCCCCAAAGGGGGCAGAAACGGTCTAAATACCATTTCCGCCCAGGGGAGTGACCCTTGCCTAATGGGTCGCTACCCATCTCTTAAAAATCAAACAAACAAAGAAAAAAAACACAAAACAAAATTTGTCCTGGCGCCTAGAGGTTTCTGCCTAATAACAATAGGTCGATCTGCCCCCAGGGGGGGGCAGAAATGGCCTAAAATAAATTTGCCCCCGCCACTCCAACCCCCGGGGAGCGACCCTTGCCTATGGGGTCCCCCGGTGCCTAGTGGTTTCTGCCCCCCTTGGGGGCAGATTGACCTAAAATCGGTCGATCTGCCCCCAAAGGGGGCAGAAATGGCCTAAATACAATTTGCCCCTCCAGGGGAGCGAGCCTTGCCTAAGGGGTCGCTCCCCATCTGTAAAACAACAACAAAAACTCCCCGGTGCCTAGTGGTTTCTGTCTCCAGGGGGGGCAGAAATGGCCTAAAATAAATTTGCACCCCCCCCCGGAGCGACACTTGCCTACGGGGTCGCTCACCCTGCGTGACATTGGCACAAAAAAAAATCCCTAGTGCTTAGTGGTTTCTGCCCCCTTTGGGGGCAGATTGACCCAAAATCCGACGATCTGCCCCCAACGGGGGCTGAAATGGTCTAAATACAATTTCCCCTCCAGGGAAGCGACCCTTGCCTAATGGGTCGCTCCCCATCTCAAAAAAAAAAAACACAAAAAAAAGTTTGCCCTGGCGCTTAGAGGTTTCTGCCCCCCCGGGGGCAGACCGGCCTAAAATGGCCTAAAATAAATTTGCCCCCGCCACCCCACCCCCCCAGGGGGGGCAGAAATATCCTAAAATAAATTTGCACCCCGCCACCCCACCCCCCCGGGGAGCGACCCTTGCCTATGTGGTCACTCCCCTTGCGTGACGTTGGCGCAAAAAAAAAGATCCCCGGTGCCTAGTGGTTTCTGCCCCCCTTGGGGGCAGATTGACCTAAAATCAGCCGATCTGCCCCCAAAGGGGGCAGAAATGGCCTAAATACAATTTGCCCCTCCAGGGGAGCGACCCTTGCCATATTACATGTCGAACCATGGTTACATTTTCTACGCAATTAGCCATGCACAGTTATGTAAACCAATTTAAGACCGCACAACTGTTATGTAGCTAAGCAAGGACATCATCGTTGGAAAAAGGGCACATGTATGTATGAGTGTCAAACTTGTTTCCACTGTCACTACCTACATAACTCAAAATGTATGCAAGATAATCTGATCCTAAATTGGATACATTGCATAGGTATTGTGTGTAATTCTTGTATAGCTGATACAAATATTATAACATATTAATCTTCTGGCTAAACATGAAACTTAACATGTTGATGTGCTGAAGGAATTACACTATGCACAAAATGTGCAATAACTCATGCATATTGAACATACATGTGGAAAGCAATGATCAACAGTACCTAAAACAGATTATTTTAAATTAAAAGAAATGTGAATGATCTTGCTGCATACATAATCCAGTCATGGTGGATATCCTGTCTGCCGTATTACAATCCCCACAGGAAGTATTGAGATCGTAATATGACAGACGGAATACAAATCACATTTGTGACGGACTATTTCCCTCACAAAAACATAAATCAGGCCCATAGTTAGGTATTTTCAAATAACAATGAGCCAATTCATTGAATATTGTTTTTTTTCCTTTTTTCAGTTGACCAAGGATATGGTTCGCAGCCAGGGATCATGAACCCAGATCCAAAATCCCAAATGGATGGACACAAAAACATATAATCCAGCTCTGAGCAAAACGTGAAGTGTTGTTTAGTGAATGTTTGGGGTCCTGAAGTCCTGTTTTCGATGCCTCTGCAAATCAGGCAGTAGAATGCTGTACTCAACTCCAATGGTCTGAAAAAATATTTTAGTATGTGCAATAGTGCAGAACATCTGTCTTAAAACAAATGTGGCATGGTACTATGAGACTTCAAACCCACCTCAACATAAAGAGTACAATGAATCTGATGCAGATATGGAGCACACAATGGCACTTTGTGTGAGACGGGACCAAATTGTTGCCAATTTTTTTCAAAACCTTTGTAAAAACATTAGTCATGCAGCCATTCTTTGTGAACAGTAAAAATAAATCAATTTTCTCACATCAAAATGTCTTCATGTTTGCATCATTTAATTTTGTTTGAAAATGTTGAATAAGGGCCTTGTGTAGATCCTAGTGATCACACCATCAAGCTGGGTCAGCGGTGGACCGGAGAAGACTGCCAAGACACAGGTCTTCCACCCGCAGTATGTAGATGTATTTCAGCTTAGCTGAAGACATCACAACGGAGTGCGCTTACTTGCCATCAGGAAGGCTGCTTCCCCGTAGCTGTATTTAGATGTTACCGTTGGGAAGGGGTTGTACTGGCAGCGGTTTGCTGATGGACGGGGGATATTGATGGACTCAATTTACATCGGATAATGCCAGTGTCTGTGGAAATGAGATAAGTCACAAACACACACACCACCCTTCATATATGTGTCCTCCTTCATCACACATGACACAACAACCAACACATTCATCTACACAAACATATGCACACACAGGTACAACTACACACATGATGATTAGGCCTGGGTGGAGTTCACAGAGTTCTGAGTAAAAGCTACGCGGAGTTCCACAAGTGCAAATCGCTCCCTGCACAGCACAAGATGGCGCTGCTTCTTTTCTGCCACTTGAGTAGAATTTCTACCCGAGCGGCAGCTTCCTCAATGTGAATGAAAGGTTTGTCAATGCCAGTGGTCACATTCATCCATGCTCACCAACTCAACTTTGGTGAGCGGGAGCAAGGAAAAAACTCTGCTCCACTACGTGAGCAGAGTGGAGTGCACCGCCCGCCCCTAATCATGACAGTGACCGACACAACAAAAACGCATCTGAGTTCTGCTTGCAGCAACACAACACAACATATACACCAGTATCCTCACAGTATTCAAGTGCCACACATACTGACACAACCACATCACCCACTACACCTCCCTCCACCTCGCCTAGCCAATTGCATTGCACATAGCTATACACGTTCTGACTCACACACACACAACTCAAGCACAACATGCACAGGTTCCCTTGCAATGTGCACACATCGGCACAGTTGACAAGTGTGAATGTACTATTGTTCTGGTGCCAGCATTGATTTGGCAATAACTACTGGCATCATAACAACAGTAGAGTATGTGTTCGATTTATGCTGTGTACCCATGTGTCTCCACTCATGTCTGTTCCACCCATGTCCCCAACATATGCATGTCACAGTAATGTAATTTTTTTTGTGCAAAATGTATATATCTGCAGCTGTCCCGTGCCCATGTACAGTGACTCCCCCTATAAAGAGCCAATGTGAGTTCTCTACCTTTGTGTCTAGCAACGTGGGTCCTGTTTCCTCGAGGGCCCTGTGGCAGCAGTGATGGAGGGTCATGTCCAGCCAGAAACAAAAGGATAATTGGAAGAAATGGTGAGTTTTCACCCTCTCTCCCTCCCAATCTGCCAAGTAAGAAGTGGAGGTTGGACCACCACTTTTTGCTTGGCACTATGGCTCATCCAAATCTGCTTGGCGGTTATTATGGCTGATGTCCCACCAATAGCCACTCTTTCCTATAGCGCCGTGGAGGCGGATGGGATTCTTTGGCGGAGTGGGCGGGATTCCAGTGGTCTAAAGTCTGTGAGACTGTCAACATCTACGGCAGGTGGACCGTCATGGGTTTCAGTTGAAAAAACGATGGCGGGACTGCTACAGTCAACATCTAAAACAGGCCCTAAGTCACTGTCACAGTCATCAAAAAGATTTGAAGACATATCCGACAGCAATGTGACATGCCATTTTATTTTGTAAGTCAACATTTTCAACTCATGAATTAGTTATATGTGACAACAGATCCACTGCCAAAAAATACTGATTGGAATGGCTATATATATCAGCCAACATAAATCTATGACTCTGTATGGATCTTCAAAAAATATAGTCCTATCACATCACTATGACTGTTCAGCTGTCAAAGCTTCAACACACAACTGCTATTTGCATCATTTAAGTCCACAATGTGAATTCACTATGAAATTAATGACTGGAACTTTGTCAAAGGAGGACATGTCTCTAAAATAAGACCCCATATGGCCCATCAAACATACAAATCTCATAGAAAATCATGTCTGACTCAGACTGATATATGGAACAATCAGCTGTGTACTGTTCAGATTGTCAAAAAGATGCAAGATGAGAAGGACTATTACCTACTGAGTAACAAAGGTGTGTTTATGTTAAAAAAGTGTGGTTCTGGTTGCCAGAGGTATGCACCCTGTCCAAGTAGGAACTGAAACCCCAGTCAGGGTAAGTCAGATACACACTAAAAGTTAACCTCTGCTCACCGTCTGGTAACTTAGCACAGAGTAGTCAGGCTTAACTTAAGAGGCAATGTGTAAAGTATTTGTGCAATGTCTCAAACAGTAACACATTGAAAACACCACAAAAGACTCTACATCTGGTCTAAAGGGAGAACAAGAAAACTGTAAATAACCTGGTTGTTCAGTGGCAAGGTTCTCCTCAGAATGGTGGTCAGCAGTGGAATGGTAAAGGATTATGGTCTGAAATGGAGTGTGCTTTTTACAGGTGTTCACAGTTGTCCAATATATATCAGGTGTGGGCTGCTAGCATCCATCCAATAACTACATTCATAGTCAAAAGCTGAATGGGTTTCGCAATGGACTCCCTCTCTCATGGGACCACTGCTGGTACACTGCCAGCTTGACTATGTTATGTAAATATGATCAGCCGTATGCCGCAGCCCCAACATCGACAGTGTGCTACTCACCAGCTTTGGAATCCACCAAGACAGCTAGCTCGATGGAGTACACTCCGTCGATGCAGATAGTGGTTTAACAGCCATAGATCTAAATGTGGCAATCAGAACACCGTCAGCTTGATGGAGTACTTGGGACTGCCCCCACCATGCGTAATACCATCGAGATCTAAATCAGGCCCTTAGTCATGATGGCCCAGTAAAGTGGACAGAGGAGACCGCCTGCTTTTCAGAGCTCTAGGTATCATTGGTGCTGCAGAGCCAGTGGCTTTAGGGCCTAGTTATAAGTGGGGTCAACTAGATCCCAATTATTGCCATTTTTGCTTGCATTGGGGACCAGTGCCCACTTTCTGTGCCAGTGCTGCTTTGGACCTTGGAGCAATGACCCAAGTGAGGGGAAAGTTGAATCAGAGGATTCCTGGGAGTGGGAAGGGGTGAAATGACAGCCTATGTTTTTAATAAAGGGCTCAGGTGAAAGCCTGCTTTGCAGGGCAGTAGTTGTCATTGGTGAAGAAGGGGCAGGGGAATTGGGACACTAGGTCAGAGGGGCCCATTGCATCACAATTATGACTGTCCTACTCTAAAAAAGGGACACAGAGACTCGTTTTCCCTTCTAGCATTAGGAAAGAGTGCAACCTTGCTGCACGAATGGGTAGAGGGGCAACACGTGGGAGCTCATTTGCTTTCTGAAAGGGACAGAAAGATTGTTTCCAGTTTTGGATGATGGTCAGCCATGGTGGGGAAGCAGTGAAAGAGGTAAAAGAGGTAATTTGTTACTCAGGGCACCAACTATTATTAGGGGTCTCAACTTCAAAATGTTGCAGTAGGAGGGTTCTAAGCAAAATGTTTGGTGACCTCTGGGGTAGGTGGAGGAGAATATCCCATCCAATCAGCACCACAAACTTTTTGAAGAAGAGATCACGGAAACATCTATGTTGAAGCTGCTGGATTTGTCCAGGAACAAGCTTTGGCAAATTTGATCATTCAACACTGTCAACTGTATTTAAGATAATAAGCAATGGTGTAACCATGCAAAGAAAGCTAAACCGGGCCTTTGCATTCCAAAACAAGAAGGCACGTGAAAGCCACCCAGTGCTTAATTTGAGCTATTTTCTGCAGGTTGAACCCACTACTACGTGCTATGAAGAACCAGCTCTTAAATTTCCTTATCAGACTTTGACTCCGTACAAGAGAGAGAAAAACACAAAATAGGAGAAAAAAGGAGGAAGACAAAGACTAGAAAACAGTGACAAAAGTAAAACTTAGTGATGAAAAAGAGTGAGCTAAAGGAGTAAAGTATGTCATGTTTGGTGGTGAGAGAAATAGCTAAGAGAATGATTCAGTAGTACACAATACCTGCCATTAGGCACCCGAACATTCAAAAGTGTCCCAAGCAAAAACTTTGGGCCATGGTTCTTACTTTTTCCAAACACTAGAATTCCTTTATTCTACAAGTCATTTACATAAGACTGGGCTGTGTAGCTTTCTTTCTCCTCTTTATTTATCTGCCCTCTGTTTACTTTGTTTGTTCATTTCCTAGGATCAAATCCCTCTTCCACATTATTGTTATGCTGTGGTGTTACCTATGCAGAAGCTATGCTTGTGTATAATCTCTTAAAGTACTAAACTTTTGTTATACTCTATCAATGTGCAATATAGTGGCATACTAGGCATGGTACAGTGTCTAAGGACGTAAGATTTTCTTTAAGCAATGCATCCCTTTTGCTTTATTTTGATGCATAATAAAAAGTTCTGAACACAAAAGTAATGTTAAATAAATATATTTATATTACAAAGTAATACACACCAGCTAATACCTACTGCTAAAAGAGAGTTGATATAAACTGGTATCAATAGATACATTGATGTTACAAAGCATAATGAAAAGTGAGTGTTGATCCAAAACGTAAAGCATGAACTGACAGCACACTAAGGGTGTGCCAAACCAGTCCAAATGAGAGAGGTTATAAGTAATGAGCAAAGTGGGCAATTGCCCAGAGACCTAAATTCCAAGCACCCACTGGAAAGTGAAGTTTTTCTCTATTTGATCTGTCTATTCTATTTCTCTATCTAAATCTCGCTCCCGCTTTGGCTCCCTCTTCCTCCAACTTTGTCTTTCTATTCAGCATCATTTTAAGGATGTTTGCTGCACCAGGCAAAGCTTATTTCAAAAAGGCAAGTGTAACTGTCTGACCTGGCCCTTGTGAGAGGTTCACCCCCTGAATTTTGCCTAATTCCTCCTATTTTTTCTGACCTCTCGCTGTTGGCTCTATGACCCTGAGCACTTTATCACTGTTGATCAGTGCTAAAGTGCAGGTGCTCTCCCATCTAAAGTTGGTATGATTGGCTTATACGTAATTGGCATATTTAATTTACCTATAAGACCCTAGTAGAGTGGTATCTCTATACCCAGGGCCAGTAAATTAAATGCTACTAGTGGGCCTGCAGTGCTGCTTGCGCCATCCACTGAAGTAGCCATTCAAACCTGTCTCAGGCCTGCTAGTGCAGGGCCTGTGTGCGCATCTGCCACAGAGACCTGGCATCTACATTTATTTGCCAGGCCCAGAAGTTCCCTTTTTCTACATATAGGTACCCCTACAGTAGGCCCTAGCTAGCCCTATGAACAGAGTGCTATGTATGTAGAAGGCAGGACATGTGCCAGGTTGCATGGTCTGTCCTGGTAGTAACAAATAGCCTAACTTTGTGTCTCACTGCTGTGAGTGCTGCCTTCTCATAGGATTGCATTAGAAATGTCCTGCTTTATCTATAGGGGGTATTGTCTGATTTATGAGGGGTAGCGTAGGCATGTTTGGTATGGTTGTAATGGTGGTAAGAAATGCTGCTTACTTGTGTAGGTGTATTTTTTATTGCTATTACAGAAATGCCACTTCTAGAAAGTGAGCATTTATCTGTGCTTATTACTCTGGTGTTTTGCAGCTTGACTCCAATCCCCGTCTGGGCAGAGTAACAGGTGGGCTTTGTGTATACTTTTCAGACAGCCTGAACAAAGGGAGGGTGGAGGTGTCACAGAGGTGCATCTGCATGCTGAATAGTCTTCCTGGGCTGAGAGAAGGGAGAGGTGGGACACACCTGCATTTTTAAAGGCTGTGCACTGGCCTCACACAATAGGGTCGTTTACCCCCAACTGATGTTTGGAGCCTGTGCTTGAGGAGAAAGGGGGCAGAACCAGTTGTAACTGGTTGGAACCTTCTTTCCCCTCCTTTGTGGACACACTGTAAAACTGAGTATAAGTACAGGGGAATTTTCCCCACAACCTTGAAGTGGACACTGAATGGTGGAGGAACTCATCAGGAACCGCCATGGACTGCAGCTGCTGTGCTGACCTGTGACCTGCTTGGTCACCTGAAGGAACTGCTACTTGCCTGCATGCCCCTTGTGCTGGCCTGCTGCTGTGCCCAGCCACCTGTGCACCTTTTGTTTCTTTTATTGCTGTCCCCCAGGCGCTGGGTGCCGTGGCCCTAGACCTCTGCAACAAGCCCATAATGCCTGGAGAGCACTTTGCCAGCTGTTCCTGAGGCGATGAGAAAGCGCCTTCTGTGTGGTGCATTTTGTGCACTGGAAAGCGATTGCCGTGTCGCAGTGTGCTTCGAGGGGAGCGTCATTTGTGGGCAAGGATTCACTGCCGCGACCCAGGCCCTCTGAGAATGCCCCCTCTCGCTCATAAGCGCTATGTCGATGTCCAAAATCAGTGCCGCGTCCCGGCTTCTTTTTTCTTGAGAAGTGCCGGAGTTGCACTGTGGCTGGCACCTGCAGGGCACTATCGAGTAAAGAAAAGGGATGAGCGCGCTCCTACCATGCCCCCAGGGCAAAACATGCTCTGAGGAGCACCCCCGGGGCACAGGCAGGCACCCACTCTGGTGCTTGCCGTCTTCTGCATCCCAGATGGGCCGCAGCATGCAGATTGAAGCTGGGCAGGGGGAAGGAAGCCTCATCAGAGACTCCCCCCACCCCAACGAAGCCTGGATATTGCCTAGAGGGACAGCAGGCGGGGCGGAAGCCTCGCTGGAGGCCCCCCGTGCCACAGGTCTCCCTTGGGGGCCCCGCGAGTTGGGTGAGGCCTCCCTTCGGCAGCCCCACTTGGTGTTTTTTGGTTTTGCCCCCCCCCTTCTGGAGTGCCAGGTGAGGCCTGGGGTGGGCCCCCAGAGATTGTGGACCCGTAACTAAACCGGAAGGGGTGCGTGGTGCCCCCTCCTTTTCCAATTGTAGGCATTGTTTGGCTGACTTTGGCCCCCCCTTGTGAGGGCCGGTTGAGGCCTGGGGGGCCCCCAGAGATGGCAGACCCCAGGAAGGGTCCATCATACATCCAGACGGGGTGCATGTCATCCTCCTCTTCCCCCCAAATCACTGGAGGGCCCCCATTTTGCACAGTGGAGCCCCGGCCCCCCGTTTGATCTTTTCCTTGCACTGGAGGTGCCTTCATCACAAACAGGTGCTTTGGACAGACATACAGTGTATAATGTTCCTGATATGCACATAATATATTTTAATAAATAACCTGATTGTTTTATGATGTGTTACATATATGCATGTTAATGTTCCTTTTATGGGCATGACCTGCTAATATGTTTTCCTGACTTGCCATAAGTTTTATAATGTTCCTAATATGGGCGTTAATGATATTCCTATGACAAGTGCATTGGTGTATTAACGTGATTCCTGACGACTGCTTATGTTGCAGAATACTAAGAAACCTGTGTGTTATATGTGACTACTGCTAGTTTTGTAGAGTAACTAATGTGTAACCTGTCTGACAACTGTTAAGGTAGCAGGATATTGCGGATATGTTGTGTTTGTTCTAATAATTGTGTTGTGTACAATACAGTATATTTTCATACAACTTGGTGTTGTGTTTCCATTGTGGTGGGGATAGTGAGTCACGTGTGTTGTGTCTGTTGTGCAAACGCTTTACACATTATCTCTGGGATAGGCCTGACTGCTCGTGCCAATCTACCAAGAGGGGGTGGGGAAGGGGTTATCTTGGACGTGTAACTCCCTTGCCCTGACTAGAGTGGGTGGGTTCTGCCTGGCTTAGGTGCATACCCTAGCCAACTAGAAACCCCATTTCTAACAGTAACATATTATTTAATATTGTTTGTCATCAAGCAGGCTTGAATTAGCAGGAAATGGGTAATAAAGTTTAAATGTGTTCCTTCCTGGAAGGTGCCCAAAAATATGCTTTGTCTGGACCACACCAAAATCTTTAAGATGGCACTGTCCCCATCACAGAGTAAGATCGCTTCCAAACACATGCTAACAACAATCAAACCATTTCTGTTCAATTGCAAACTATTGCGCCGTATTTTAACAAAAATCGAACGTAATTGCTGGGCGCAAAGATTAGTGCACTTCGTAAAATGACTTTGAGTTTACACTGTTTACTAGTTAGAATATCATTGTAGAAATTTTAAGGCAATTTTATATCTGGACAAAGAACATAATTTAATTTTGTTTTGGCAACAATAAACATTGGCTAGATGGATGGCGTTGTTATACAGCATTATCTAACTTGATGAACTGGATACGTGCAACATCTGGAGGTTGTTTGACGATGTGCCAACGCAGAGTCGCTGCTTGAGAATATGGGTGTACACAGGGCCAGAGCCTTATATTGATGCCAAGTGACAGAGAGTAGCCTTTTTACATTAATTTCATCACGAAAACTTGTGCTTCCAAATCACAGCAGTGTTTCTTAATGACTAAGTGACTGGTAAAATGTCACAAAAGTTCACAGACGTGGTTTTGAAGGCAGAAGCAGTCAGATGGCAATTAGGGCCATTAGACATCACAGTTGTCACCGTGCATTTCTTTCTTATTTTTGCAAGACAGTATTTGTCATATTTAATCTTGCCAACGTTCTATTCCGTACTTCTTTAAAGTAATGTGCAGAGAGAGATTTTGCAAACAGTAATTAATTGTGTGTATTTGTTGCTTTCTAAGTTATATTAATGACACCAATTGCAAGAGTTACTAATGATGAATTTTGACATCACCGCTACTATCGTCTCTAATGAAAGTTAACTCGAATTAATTTGGATTTGAGAGTTCTCTTCCAAGCATACCCTGCACTCCCAAATGTATCCCAAAGGAATGAGATATCCGAAAAGAGTCCCATTCTTCATTTTGAAAAATATGTTGTCCTACATCTAAAATGGAGGATCACGATGTTTGATGGTGTTAGCTACCAGTGGAAGGAGCCGTACATGTGCACTTGAACTTTAACCAGGAGACCCTTAGTAAGGCCCTACCTTTAGCCACCGTTTTTCTGGACAACAATATCAAGGATGTATCTACTGAATTCTGTCATCAAATTGCAATTTGGAAAAAAATACTAGGTCCAAAATGTTACCTTTCATTATGTGAGATTTTGTAGTTTTCTGTATTACTGCTTAAATATCCAAGGCTTGACAGTAATGTCTATATTATATTGAGACATTGATGGTCTGCAGCATATCATTCAGTGATATTTTGGTCCCTCTTCCCAGTCTACAGTTAGATTTGCATCTATGGAGTATGTGTTGTGTTAGAGGTTTAATTGTTGTTTATTTTTTAGGTGGTCTCAATTCTAAACAGCTTACTAATTTAAGGTATTTTGTGTATAGATTTGTATTTAGCTAGGTAGTTTGTATTCGTTTGGAAAAGTATGTAAGCAGTTTCACTGGTGCTGAGGTTGAGATATGTAGGGATGCCTCTTGCGGTAAAAGGGGGCTGATTCACATAAACTTTTTTGAGCAGGGGAAGGAGTGCTAAAAGAGTACACTTGAACCTACTCTTCTACGCCCCTGTGAATTGTCATCAAAACCAAATTTTAATAATAGAGTAAACATAGCACAGTCCTTTCAATTTTTATTAAATGTACACAAAAATTCACAGAGTATTCAGATTTGATTCCAAATTAGATTTCTTGAAGCCAATTTGCAAAGGCAGCTAAAAGTAAAAATGGGTTAGAGAAGTAATGATTTGTGTACTCCAAAATGTCTTTGTGATTAACCCCTATATGTCTGGAATTCCTATATTTTCATGGTGGTTTGAAATGGGGTGTGGGAGCTGGGCAAAGTTGGGCTATAAGAAATTTCGGTCTGGAAAGCATGATATTATAGCAAAGGAACCAGTGTGCTACTTGTATTTAGCACATAATCTATTTTTTGATGTGTGTGTTGTAGTTTTTCAATTCCGTATGTCACATAGGTGGCAGAATTATCACTCCACAGTGTGGCATGCTTCATAATAGCAATGAGGAGCATCCTGTGTGCTTTTTAGATCTCAGCACTAGACAACGCGCTTGCGCTTTCTTAAACTGAGACCTGCTCTTTCTCCTTTGTGGGCTTCCGCCCACCCATAGGCTTCCCATTTACTGGCTCTATTGTGGCTCTCCCAGTCTTACAACCCACTTGTCCATTACATGCATTTGTCATGCCTCTTCTTGCATTTCCAACTCCCTGAGTGCAGCAACAAGTACTGTATCCCTCAACTATCCCTCAATTTATGATTAATTAAGAATTCATTTAGGAGCCCTCCTCAGAAGTGCTAGTGTTCTCATTAGCGCTGTGTGCCATTTATTTTTACATATCCTTCGCCTATGCATCTACTCCCTCCTTATTTCAAGTTGCAGAGGCCTCCTCCCCTTCCATTCTCGCCTTGAATGCTCTGCTGCCACTCCATGAGAAAAGCTGCTTTTCTACAGTGCAGAGCACCCACTGCCCTATCTGTCACTTTCCTGTGCCACTCTTCCCCCACACCAGATTCAGTGCAGCTGCTAGCTTGGCCACTATGGGGCAGATTTAACAAAAGTGGTGCTGCACCTAGTACACCACCACTTTCCTTGTGCCAACATATGTGTGCTGTATTTAGAATGTGGTGCACCATGGCACAGGATGGGGGCAATAGCATCAAAAATGCAGAAATAAAATGGCACAAGGAAATCTCCTTGTGCCATTTGTATGGACCCCCCTCACTGGGGAATGTCCCCCTTGCATACATTATGTCTGGTGCAGGCATACTGTGGCACAAGGGTTTACAAAGTGGTGCAATGCATGCAGTGCACCACTTTGTAAATATGGCATGCAAAAATTGGCAATTTAGTGCCACCTTAGCAGCAAAAAAATGACGCTATGACAGTGCGACAATCGGCCCCTACATGCTTACATTGGGCTTCTCTCTGGTTCCTGCTCTTGACTTTAGCAGAATGCTTACAGCTTCCTTTTTAAAATGAAAGGTGACCATTAAAGGTAACCTGGTTTAAATGCCTCAGACCCTGGGATCATAAAACCTTTGTGATTCTTCCAGACAGTTGCTCAGGAAACAGGTGTTGAGTGAATAACTGGATACAGATGAGCCAAATGAGACAGCCTTGTTAGCTTGGTATGTATAAGAAAATAAATACCTATCCAGTGAAGCACTGACAAAAAAGTAGTTGTAAGGATCAACTGGTGAGCAGCACTTCAGAGCGCTGTGAGCAGAGCTACTCAGTGGGGACCACTGCTTTAACATGCAAACCAAGTCATGCAAAATGGTTTTTGCTTGTGTTGTCACATTAAATCCAGAGCTAGTGGCTGTCCCAGTGTTGCATGTCCTGAGAGTGACAAGGATTATTTACTGTCCCACACTCAATTGTATTTTACTGGTTAGTTGCCCCACTTCTGCTGGTACCAAGACCATTTTAGGCAATTTGTTGCAATTTCCATTTGTGATGGCTCTGGGATGCAGCTGCCTACATTGCACTGCACATAGCAACATCCCCAGCTGGGATGTGTGAGTGAAGTTAAAGAACTGTTCGACCTAAAGGAAAAACTCCTCAAATAATTATCCACCATTGACGCTTTCGGGATTCATAGAGAGTGACACACATGCCCGCTTGCTGGCTGTTCCATGTCCTTTTACTTTTTCAATAATGTAGTATTCTGATAAAAGCTTCCATTGCTTTGCGTGTGTAGGTGTGCACCATGCCACATTGTATAGCTCTTGGAAGTCCTCAACTGCTTTTTTGTTGTATCATACCTGGAGTCACTAGGGTGGCGAGCATCGTATTCAAATGCTATGCTTTCACTCCATGAGAAAAGCTGCTTTGCCACATTGTAGAACACCCCTCCCCCGCCCGCTACCTTCCCACACCACCCTTCCCTCACACCAGACTAAGGTGGTAATTATAAATATGGCGAGATACCCCGCTGACAACCATGCTGACGGGTGATGGAAGACCGCCAGTGGTGGTGGCAGGCACCCGCCATAAAATGACACCTGGAGCCTCACCACCATTAATGGCGGTGAGGGCTGCCATACGCCATGCTGGCGGTCAGTGGCAGGGGTGGATGGTGCTCCACTCTCCCCGCCACATCAGTCCAGACACTGCTATGCCTATTATGATGCAGTCATAAGCCTGGCGGTGTATGGAGGCGCATCGAATCCAGCAGAGCAGCATCCTAGGAGCACGTTCCCTCCTGGAGCAGTGCCACGGAACAGGTAAGTGCTGCCCAAGAGGGGACGGGGGATGGGGGTGGGACGGGCTATTGAGTGAGAGAGTGCGTGCATGGGGGGGTGCCTGTGTGTTTGTGAAGGGGGGATGTGTGTCTGCGTGTATCAATGCGTGTGTGTATGTCTATGCATGCATGCATGTGTATTAGGGGGTTAGGGGGGCTTAAATGGAGGTGGACGATGGTGAGTGGGGTTGGGGAGGGCCTACAGGGTGATCGGTGAGGAGGGGTAGGTGGAGGATTTCAGGATTCAGGGAGTGGGGGGAGCATCCAGGGGTTTAGGGGGGTATTTGGAGGTTGTGGCAGTGGGGAGGCCTAGCGTGTCACATACTGGTGACAGGAATGAGTATTCCTGTCACCAGCATGCTTTCTGCCAGGTATTACCTGGTGGGGTATCTCGCCAGGAAATCCCTTGTGGAAGTGGGATCATTATCCCACTGGCGAGCTAGGCTCAACCCCCGGGTTGAAAGTGGCTACCGTCGACCTGGTGGTCGATTCAGGCCTGGCAGTGGGTAGTAGTGAACTTGCTGAACCGCCATCCATTTCACAACTGTAATCTGTATATGGGGGTGTGCACCTCCATGCCGTCGGTGGTTATTACCGCCACCGCCGGCGATGCAATCATTACCGCCATGTTCAAAATAACTGCCTAAGTGCAAGCCTGCTGGCTCGGGTCACTACACGTTTACATTGGGCCCTTCACTGGCTTAGCTGTTTTTTGTTGTAACATACCTTGAGTCTCAGGTGTGGCGAGCATCTTGTTACAGCCACTGCACCCTCTCCAGATATGTTCCTGTCCCTGGGGTGAGGCAAGAAAGGGCCTTCTTTCTTTGTTGGTAGTATCGTGTGACAAAATTGATACGATTTTTTTACATTTTGTTTACAAAAAAGCAATGTTCCACCCAGTGCAATAAAATTATGAATGTTTTCCAAACAATTGATATTAGTCAGCATGTTTTGAAAATGCAACTTCAGATGTTTGTGCCTGCAGCCATAGTAAGTAAATATCTCTTGCATAATTGCAAAACAAACAAAAAAAAAATTACAGAATTAATTGTTCACATCCATGCAGCTGAATGATCATTACATACAACCTGGACATAAGGCATTGATTTCATGCAAAAAAAACTAAATATCACTGCACAAATGTTATTGTTTCCAAGTGAAATTAAAAAATGCATTTATTAGATACCAACTTCCTACATAAGTGCATGGGCGTCTGCAGAAATGTTTTTTGGAGGGGGGCATCATTTTAATGTCATCCATCCTCTGACCCTTTTTGACAAAAGGGGTAGGGGCATAGTCCTTTTCACATAATGCGCAGGCTTGCAAAGGATTGAGAAACCTGATGCAAAAGATTAATAGAAGGATCTAGCTGCCATTGTCTAATTAGCAATTTCTAATCTGTTTTTATGTTAACACTATTGACTGCACCACATTATATATACGCACATGATCAAGGCACTATAACTGAATTATAAAAAAAATGTAGACTCTGCATTTGGTGTTAACTTGCACGAACAAATGACAATTAAAATATAGGACAAATGTATTTATTTTGAAAATGTATTCACTTAAATATATTAAAATAAAATTTAATATATAAACTTAAATGAAATAACAACTGACCTCATCCAAATTGGAAAATAATACATGTAAACTTAAACTGGATTACTGTTGCAGGTTAGGAACTGCAAACATCTACACTCTTGCTCAAATTTAACAATAATTGTTTTCAATGAGTAGTTTTATACAGTTATTGTTCACTGGTTAGTGATCTCGAAAAAGGAACTGTAAACTCGTTCAGTCTTGTGCAAATTTATCAATTACTTTTTCAATCAGCTGTTGTTTGTTTTCATAAATTTTTACTCAATGAATACTCATCATGCACAAACCCAATAAGCAATCATCTGCCATTGTAGACCTTAACCAGATGTTTGCCCTTCTCGTCGTGCTGAAAGACCTTTCCACTGTACTGGTAATGTGAGAGAAATGAAAATTGCTTGTGGAAATCTGTGTGGTTTAGCAAATCCAGAAATCCATTGTCAAACTGCTCATCCTTTCTTGACCAGATCTCAAACTATGTGACTGCTGCAGCTTCCAGGTTTTCAATGTTGTAAATTTCTCTGATGTTTGCAATCCGTCATTTGTGTTGCTCAAGTGCCATTTTTGCCATGTGTTTTGGGTTAAGTGAGAACCAATTGAAATCTTTCTTGTTTTCATTGCCAAACCAGTCTAATGATGTGATGATAGAACATATGCATGGCACAGAGATAGACTGAAAACAGAATAGGAATCAAAATTAGAACAAAATACTGTCTGGGAACGCAAAATTCGATGTTAAATTTTTCTGCCATTGTTTAAACATTTGAAAAAATTTCCCTAAATTGTATTTCTTTTTGTCTGTGATCACGGAACACAGTCAGAAGATCTTGCATGTGATTACACTCCTTGAGGATATCAAGCTCAGTAGCTTGGAGAGCCTGGCTTACATCTTGATAACTAATTAGGAATTACAGACATGCAAAAGAGAAAGCCCATCAGCAGTGCACATTCTCCCAAAGTGCTTGCCTGTTGTTGGCCTTCTAGCTCTGAAGAGGAACTAATGTCAGTAAACTGGTCCATTTTCACTCTAGTCCATAATTTTATAGAGCCAGCCAATTAATGTGCCATGCGTCTCTATAATGTATGAAAAAGATGTGGCACTCTGGTAAGAGAAAGACCAAATTTAAATATTTTTATTGTCTCGGTTATACAATGAGCATCAAAAGGTTTGAATTTTCAGAATTCTAATTTCTTTAATCACAGGTCAGCAACTGATGTGCCACAAGCAACTTCCCTTTGCACTCTGTCCCTTTTTTCGAGCCACTTTGAAAACACTGTGAGTTATTGCTTTGCCAGTCTACTAAAGCCCATTGACGTTCTTTTGAGCAAAAGACAAACATAATCGCATGCAGTCAGAACTAAAAAAAATAGCATTGGCAAAGCCATTAGATTTCTGGCAATCTGAGAGCTAAAGGCATTGGCAATGTTAATGCATTTGCGTATACCAATAAAAACAGCCCCAGAGCCGTACACTGGTGCATTTACATTGCCAACGCCATATAGCACTCAGATTGCTGAGACCTATTGGCTTTGACAATGCTTGTTCAATCCTACCATAACAGTCATCTGCATGCTGTATTTCATGGTGTACTTTAATTTAGTAAGTAGTTTATCTCTCCTATTGCTCCTCCTGGTGGTTGACTAGGAACATCCTATCCTCCTTTATGGCACCCAAAAGGCACGGAATGAAAATAATGCTAATGGTTCAGCTCCAAAAATTTAACTGGGCTTCATGTTACACAATTAACACATGACAGTGTCTCATGACCCTTTCATGCCTGCGTTGTCAACCTGTGTCTGTGCTCTCATTCAATTTATGCAAGGGGCCAGACACAATTATAGGAACCTATTCCAGAAGGGGCCACAGGATGTGTACATATAGGACAGAAAATGATGCACATTGTGTGTGTCCATCCTGTGTCACAATAATATTTTTCTTCTAGTACTGGAATTGCCCGGGCTGTGCCTGTTTGGAAGCATGTTTGTACTAGCCCAATGTGTAGTTTTGCACCTGACACAGTTCCTGTTCAGTAAGACCCAATTTCTCAGCAGCCTTCAGCAGCACTTCACTCTAGCTTTGAGGTTTCAGGTAACTACCAAAGTTGACTATAAACAGAATGACCATCCCTCTCCAGGTCAGCATGGACACTTTCTCCAGTACTCACATTTTCACTTTCAAATCCAACAACCAGAATGTATTAGGCACTCACACTGCACCAAAATTCCAGATTATAAATGGTGTCCATAATGACCTGGAAAAAGGTGGACACCCTAACTGTTAGTACTTTGATGAATCAAAACTGCAATGAAAGCTTCCAACTTTATCCATCATGAAGACATTGGGGATGGAGGTTAGATTGCTATCTGTCTATGCATCTTCTCGCTCAAATACACTGACTCAACAATTGAGGGCCACAGAGGATGATTCTGTCTATTAAGTATGAAATTAAAGACATTATATAAAGGGTTTGAAAACATATATACATATTTATTCACATAATGTTCCAAAGATATGCCACAAAATTCTATTCGAAAATTAGAATGAGATATTTGTGAATGAATACTGTCCATGCAGTCACATGATGTAACACCATATTCATATCAGCCAACAATATCATCTCAACTCTCCAAGGCAGAAAATTTCTGGCACAGAGCTCTTCAGGAACATAGCACAGGTTACCTAGAAATGTTGTTATCATGCTTTTTGTGATATATTTAGAACAGTAGAGCCACTATACTTTGTTGTATCATATTCCAACCACCAGCATCAAAGTAACTCATTCTTGACTTCCTATCTATTTCAGAACAGGCTTGCCTAATTGCAGAAACTGAATTATTCTCAATCTAAAGAGCAAAAACGACGTCTGGCAATGGATCCCATGGAGAACAAGATTGGATGCTAAATGCATCACAGTGGTGTAAATAACTAATAATAGTTAGTTTATAGACTATGTAAATTCAGTCACCTATCCTAGAACACATTTAACAAGAAGAGATAGTGCCACCTTCCTAATTGGGCAGCAGCCTATTCTATATTACAAATAGAGCCATTTTATTGAAATGATAGAAAATTGATTGAAAATACAGTGGTGTTTTGCCAAACCTCCACCACAAGGTGTACTGTAATTTTTTAGTTGTTCATCATTATTCATAAAAAAACATGGCATTTTGTCTTGCTTGAGCCACCCTTGGAGTTGTAAATTCAATAAAGAAGCAATGCCCATAACCCATTCCAAGAACCACAGAAAGGCATAGTTCTAAACGACTAACCTCATAAGGAATAGAAGACATAACCTAAGATCACACTCCCATAATGAGCCCTGAAATTGATCAAACTCATGCAATCTTTCCCTAAAACAGACCACACTCCATATGTAACAATGTTTTGCCTTTTCAGAACATGCCTTTATGAATACATGTACTAAATATTAGTTATACTCCTGGTTAATCCTAGTAGGCTTATCAGTCACAAGACCAATGGTACGATTCCTTGCCTCAAACACGGAATTAGTCAACAGTGTTTTCGCAATTCAAATGCTGAGGTGGTGATAAGAAGAGAACATCAATTTGTCAATGTCCAACTTAAATCAATATATACCTCTAATCAGCTAAGGTGCAAGGTATTTGCTTTCATCAAATTGACAGGAGACATCAGTTAGATTTGAGGGGGCCTAAAATCGCACCCCACTGAGGATTCACCTGGGTTCAGTTATTCATCTGAAAAGAGAAGAGAATGAATGTGTTCACTACCCAGTATGTAAAGGAATGTCCCATCAACCAGTGAATTGGACAACTTACTTATATTCATATTAAAAAGGGGAGCAAACAAGCAATCCAGATTTACTCTAAATTTGCTATATAGGGGCTCAAAGAATTCCTTGATGGCTGGAATCAGTCAATGAGGACTGCCACAGAAGGAGTACCTTCTCCTAACATTTATCCCAAGATACTTTATTAGAGGCTAAAAAATCACAGTGGAGAAACCAACATCCAGCCTGCAAGGATAATCTTTAGGGGTCAGAGCCACAGCATTGTGGAATGTGGGCAACACTTTGCACCTATTAGACCTATCAGTTTTAGGGTGGTCTTTCCCCAAACGTTCTGTCTTTACCTCTCCTATTTTTGCTGATCTTGTTTTTGCTGGCCTTAGGACCCTGTGAACTTTACCACTGCTAACAAGTGTTAAAGTACATGTGCTCCCTCCTTTAACCATGGTAACAGTTTCATAACCCCAGTTGGCCTATTTAATTTACTTGTAAGTCCCTAGTAATGTGGTACTATGTGTACCCAGGGCCTGTACATTAAATACTATTGGTGGGACTGCAGCACTTATCAAGCCACCCACCTAAGTATACTTTTAGTTATGTCTCAGGTCTGCCTTTGCAACCTTTCTCTGGGCAGTTTTAAACTACCATTTAACCCTCACAAACAAATCCTTTTGCCAGGTCCAAACCTTCCTTTTTCATACATGTCACCTCTAGGAGGCCCTGGATAGCCTAGAGGGCAGATTGTAATGTATTTAAGAAAGTAGCATATGCACTTTTAAGTTTTGCATTGTCCGAATAGTGAAAAACGTTGAAATTGTTTTTTCACTTTTACAAGGCCTACTTCCCCCGTAGGATAACATTGGAGTTACCATATTACATTTAATAGGCTGTGTTTGCAAAATTGGAACAGGTAACCAGTTCATGGTTGGTGTCATTGGAGATGCATTGAAAAATCCTCTCCTATGGTCATGACTGTAGGCAATGGTCGATTCTACAGGGTCATCCCCAAACTTTTTGCCTTCCTTCTCCCCCTTTTTGCTGAATTTGATTTTGGCTTTAGGACTCTGGGCACTTTATCACTCCTAACTTGTGCCAACGTGCATGTGCCCTCTCCTTAAAACATAACATTGACTTAAAACTAATTGGCATATTTAATTTACTTGTACATTCCTTGTAAAGTGGCACTACCTGTGCCCAGGTCTTTTAAATTAAATGCTCTTAGTGGATTTCTAGCACTGATTGTGCCACTCACTTAAGTAGCCCTTTAAACCTATTCCAGGCCTGCCACTGCAGAACCTATGTGTGCAGTTTTAAACTGTCGGGTGGATCTGGCAAAATAAACTTATTGCCAGGCTCAAACCTTTCTTTTTAATACATATAAGGCACTTCTAGTGTAGGCCCTTGACTATCCAGAGAGAGCAGGGTGCAATCAATTTAAAAAGTAGAACATCTACTTTAAGGTTTTACATGTCCTTGTGGTAAAAATGTTCTTAAATTAATTTTGTCACCACTACAAGGCCATCTCTCCCATAGGTTAACATTGTAATTACCTAATTACAATTTATAAGCATAATTTCCTAATGAGAAGAGATAACCCCTTCAAGGTTGGTGTCTCTGGAATCCTAATTTAAAATCCTGATGTCAGATTTGAAGTTACAGTTCTAAAAATGCCACTCTAGAAACGTGGCATTTTCTTGCCTTAGCCATTTGTTGATTGCAGCCTGCCAAGTCACATGACTGAATGTAGGTGGCAGTTGGGCTTTGTGCCTTCCAGCTAGACAACCAGACACATTAGGACATTAAGTGCGACTTAATGAGCCATTACTGGCAGAATGGGAGGGAGGACCTGGGCACAGCTTCACTTACACCTGGATAGACTGGATAGCCACACAAAGGGCTGCATACCCAATGTAGTTAATCTGGAGCCAAGGCAGGGAGGGCAGGACACCTGTACACTTCAAAGGCATGTCTCCCCCACATCAAAGGCACCACTGGGTATAAGAACTGGACCTTAAATACCACCACTACTCTACAATACACTTCTGGACCTTTGGATACTCTGCCAGAAAGAAAGAAGGCTGTGCTGCTGAAGGACTGCCATTTTGCTGGCCTGCACTCTGGCGGACTCGTGGTTTGCTGTGTTGAGCTGTTGCCTGCTGCTCTCTTGCCTGGAAGTGAGGAGGACTGGACCTGTATCTCTCCCAGAGTGACTCCAAAGGCCAGTTGGCTAGCCTCCTAATCTTAACTCTCAGGGGCACAAAGACTTCTAATCTAGACACAGCCATCTGTGACTCTACCCTGCCACTGTGCCACTCCAGTCCTAGATCATTGGAAGTGGGCATAAGGTGCCTCCCAGTGGAATCAACATATCCTCTCTACTTGAGTGGTGCACCCTCGAGTAGGCCCGATGCATCACCATTGCTGTGTGGACTGAACCTGGCACGAAAGACTCACCTTGAAACCACATCCCGCATTTTGGGTTCGATGTAGCGCCTTCGGAATCGCTGCTGCACAATGCTTCCTCGGAGCAGATCCTCGAATAGCTTGTTGATGGTAGCCTTGACGATGGTGCAAAAGCTCCACATCACAGCTTCACTGGTCATCGGAACTGATTCATCACTCTGGCTGCACTTCGCATCCCAACACCAGCCTACGCATTGGAAGCCAGGCGATGAAATCCCCGGTGTCGAAGCAACAGGCCTTGCCTCACCTTGGAACCAATGCATCACATCTGCTATACACTGCATCTTGGACTTGGATCCACGCAACGCTCCACAACAGGTTTAAGATACTTTGTTCAGTAGGCCAATCTGGGTCCCTAGAGCTGACCCACTCTCTATAGCAGTTGGCCTTAACTTGTGACATTGACCCGATTTGGTGCAATCAGATATCGACAGTTGTACGAAGGACTGAAAATGTGTGAGTGAGTGTAACATTGAGAGCAAAAAACTGAGAATGAATGGGTGCAAGTGAGAGAGAATGCTTACAAAAAGAGTGATTAGGTGAGAATGAGTGAGTTATTGAAGGTAAATTACCATGAGGTAGAATGTAATGTGATGCTTGCAAGTCTGCTTTTCGGCCTAGCAAGAAGTGTTGGTATACTGGAGGCAATTATTAACATAAAGGGACCTGACATACTACAGATAGTACTTGATGTATGGGACATCCACAGCAAAACAACGGTGTAGGCATACTGAGGGGAATGATTGGTATGGGATACCCATGACAAAATGCTGGTGCTTGCACATTGGAGGTGACTCTTGGCATTAAGGAGGGGGTCTGTGGTATATAGAAGGGGGACAGACATTACAAATGCTGACTCTATCATATTAGAGGTAAAGTTTGACATCTGGGTCACCCACGGTATTTCAATACCATTAACAGTAAAGTTCTGGGACTGGCAAATTATATGCAACAATTGGTATATGGGGCACCCATGGCATTTAGAGGGCACCCATGACAAAATGCTGTCCCTGGCACAGTGGAGGGGTTATTTGTGGTATATATGGACCATGTGGTACAACAACATCAGGTTTCATTGGCTTGACACCTCATGAATGGACTTACATATTTAACAAGTGCCCTTTCATGGCCCATGGATTTTTAGGAGGGTTATGCGAGAAGTTTGCTTTAAAATGCACTTTTCAACCGGTTTTTCAAAATTTTACGTGTGAGGGGAACTCCTCACCCCAGTAGTCATTCAAAAGAGCTCTAGTTCATTTGCTTTCCTGAGTAAAATGTAGGACAATTAGTGTATAACAACCCACCACTTTTAAAGATTACGTCAGCGCCCGAAAGTGGGTTTTATAATATTGACATGGTTATAATGTAACTTCAGTGATGTCAATTTTTGTGATATTATCTGGGGTAGGGTCAAGGACATCACTTCCTGGGATGATTCAGAGTCAAAGGTCATATTATGCCACTTACTTTGACGCAAATAAAGTCAAAGGGTGTGTGATGTCACTTCCTCCACCCCTAGCATTATGGCGATTGTCCATGACTTCTTGGCTCGACGATGATAAACAATAAAAATACAATGAGGACCCTGAGACTGCTGCTCCCGACAGGTAACTCTCTCCCTGGAACTAGCTGGCACCAGTGGCTGGCCCCAACCCTTTGTGGCCTGTGCAAGAATAGTTTAGTAGTTGTCAAAAACAGTACACTACTTGCAATGATTTATTTCATTCTAAAGAGTGAAATACAGTGACTTATTTTACATTGAAAAAAATCATAATTTCGGTTTCGCTCAATAGGTTTTTGTCATTTCAGTGTCTTTTTAAATATACAAATGTACCCTATTTTTTTAAGTTGGTGTTGAAGTTTTATCGTGTCATATTTCTTATTTATTCACTGTTTTGGTGCATCTAAATGTTTTGTACTTGTTCCTTTGATTAAGACTGGTTGCTATGTGCTACAATACCCAGGACTGAGCTGAAGGTTTTATTAAAGAATATAGGTGCACATGATAGAAATTTTGACATCACTACATAGTGAAGGCTCACAACCGTGTAGGAGGAAGGTCAGATCCTATACTCAGTCTCTTCTCTAGTCTGTGTGGCCAGTCTGCATCACACTTCTGGAAGTACAAAAGCAGTGGATATGGTGGCAGGTAGCTAGAAGGCCCACAACACAGTTCCTACAATGATGATATAAATAGACTATAGGAGAATTGAAGTGTGGATTGGTTTGTTTGGCAATAGCAATTAGGAAATAATCCTGTGGCAGTTATCTTTAGTTTGTAGGTTGAACTGCCATTGCCGTCACTCCAATCTGGCTGCGTGAGGGGAGTGCTAGTTGAACTAGTCTTGATTATGCCCTTGCCACATGAAAGGCCCCACCAACACACATGAGCACATGAGGGCTGAGAAGAATAAAATATATGATTTTTCTAAATGTGTTCTTTTTGTGTAGATATGTGGATTATTAGTCATTTGTTTTTGTGGTGTCTGTGTGGCACTTGACCCTTTGTGTGTCATGAACAAACATGATGGTTGTGCGTATATTAACTTGTGGTGTGCTTGGGTTGACATATCTTGATACCTGGACTATTGTGTGGTCTTACCTGGTCTGACCTTTGTAGTCTCCAGACCTGGGAGGTCATGCAGTTTAAAGCACTTGAGAAGGTATTCTGCTGCAAGGGGATGAGTCAGATGCTTTGTCTGGTTCTGCTGCAAGGAAAAGTAACCTTTTAGTTCCTGGAAAACATATCCTTCACATCCCTACTCTCATGTTGCCACTTTTTTTTTATTCCTGCACACTGAGCATACCACAACCTCTAATCTATTTACCATATTTATAATGCCTTACTACTTGCCTGCTTCTGAGATCCATTCAGGATGCATAAAACAAAACTCTGTTGCTTACTTTGGTGTTCATCTAGAAAGTTGACCACAATGTATTACTCCTCTTCATTGGAGTTCCTCTTTCTCTTGAGAACGAAGGTGTGCATCTTCTATGGTATGGAGGCAGTCTGGTGCCAAAATAGCTGATAGCATAAGGGCTACCTCTATGCACAGCTTTTCGGCCCAGCTGTAGCAATTTCCGAATTTGCGATTCGGAAATTGCGAGTCGGTGCGGCTCGCAATTTCCGAATCGCAAATTCGGATGCAGAACGGTGTCTCAGACACCGTCAGCGAATCGCTATGGGGTCGCAAGGACCCACCTCATTAATATTAATGAGGTGGGTCGTATTTTGCGACCCCATAGCGATTCCCTGCACTCACAGGGATGGTGGCCTGCTGGAGACAGCAGACCTCCATGTCTGTGACTGCTTTTTAAATAAAGCATTTTATTTTTGTATTGCAGCCCGTTTTCCTGAAAGGAAAACGAGTTGCAATACAAAAAAATTACGAAACCATTTGGTTTCGTTTTTTCAGAGTAGGCAGTGGTCCATTGGACCACTGCCTGCTCTGAAAAAACATTTTTGGCAACTTTCACAAAGGGGAAGGGGTCCCATAGGGACCCCTTCCCTTTTGCGAATGGGTTACCACCAGTGTGACACTGGTGGTAACTGCGAATTGCTTTGCGACCGCTTTCGCAGTCACAAAGCAATTTAGCATTGGGGTGCGAGTCGCAAATAGGAAGGGAACACCCCTTCCTATTTGCAACTCGCATTCCCATTTTGCGAGTCGGTACCGACTCGCAAAATGGGAATGAGCATAGCGATTTTCACAGTTTGCACCATGCAAAATGCTACCTACATCTGGCCCTTATTTATGTATTTTAGAGTGTTATTGCTGCCTGCTCTAGTTTTGGCAAATGACATATTCCACCATTAGTAGTGGTGCACAGTGTTTGCGTACAATGCATACTGTTCCAGCTACATGAGGTACCTGGGAGTATGTGGAAACCATCAAAGTACTATTACGTGTAGTAACACTATGGGGCATATTTAAGAGCCCGTAGCACCCCTTTGCACCACATTAGCGTAATTGTTTTATGCTAATGTGGTCCAGCGAGGCCAAAATTGCTGCTGCATGCATTGCCCCACTTTGTAACCCCTTGCACCACATTATGCTGCACCAAGCACAATGTATGCAAGGTGGCATTCCCCTAATAGGGGCTCCAAAGAAATGGCGCAAAGAAATCTAAAAGATTAATTTGTGTCATTCTTTTCAGGATTTTTACCACCTGCTCAGAGCAGGCTGTTTTCAATGGACCCCTACATACTGCTCAGTGTTAGCGCCAACATTTTGACTCTATTGCCTATTAGCGTGCGCCGTATTTTAAATATGGTGCACACATAGTGGCAGTAGGGGGGCGCAAGGGGGCGCTAAAAAAGTGGCGTAATGTAGCACCACTTTTCTTAAGTCTGTTCCTATGTTTCTAGTTTCAGATATACATCTACACTCTTCGGATTGCATATATGAACTGAAATCTATGCTTCTTATTTCAAAATACTGTATAGTGGGAAACTTACACAAGGTATCAAATATAGTTCTAGTGTGTGTACAGTTCGGGAAGTAGATTTCTCAATGTGAATCGAGTCCAAGGAATATACAGTGACTATTATACTATTATAAACTTTATTTCCAGGACAATATATATATATATATATATATATATATATATATATACAGATATATATATATATATATATATATATATATATATATTCTGTGATAGTGTAATGGGCATGCTTTTAATGCACTGTCGAAATATATCAAAGTGCTGCATAGTACATTTATGTTGACAGTGAGTATTTATTCTTGATAAGAACTGGTAAAAGAAGTATGTAGCGTTCACTTTTGGGCAATTTAATAATGCAATAATAGTTTGGTACAAACTAACCAGTATTTGGTAGTCTGTGGCAATATACTATGTAGGAGCACGCATTGTGCTTTCTGTTAGCAAAATAGGCAAAGATACATTAAGCTACAATCTTAATGAAAGTCTTATAGGTAGTTTGTCTAGCTTTATAGCCTTCTTTGACACTATTGTTTTAGTGATCGAAAAATAGGCACTTAAGGGAGAAACAAATCAGGAACACGCTAGTCCAAGGCTCAGCATTCTAAGACTTTTAGCTTTGGTGCATTGATTTTCTGGCTGTCTACTGTGAGCTTTAGCACAAACTAAGGATTTACAATCAGATTTCAGAGTGCTCCAGAAATTCTTCACTGCTGGTATGAGGTTATACTCTCTACTTTAAGAACCCGACTGTTGGTAATAACTAATTGATTTAATACTATTTATAATCATTGTGATTCAATGTCCATGGGGTGTCTTTTCTGGACTAAAATACTGTTGGTCGTCACTGCCACACTGCACACAAAGAAATGTGTTCTTAGTTTGCATTGCCGTAACCTGGTATGGATAAAGCGTGCTTGGGTCACTGAGTAAATGCTCAAATTAAAGTAATAATATTTTGTCTCTGATTTTGATTTTATCTCGCCATACATTCAGCTCATAATGAGGAAGCATGTTTAGATTTACATAATCAACTGCAAAAGCTGTGCAACAAAATAAGCGACACACTAGCATGGATAGAAATGGGAATTTGAAAGGGTTTTCTCCACACAGTCAGATTAATAAAAAGCAAATTGTGGTGTTTTTCTTTATGTGTACCCACGGTCGCTGTACAAGTACTGCAGTTACTGTAGTCCTAAATTGTGGGCATGAAAGATGGACTTCAAAAAGAATGGATTATATGACATCATGTGTTTAGGGGAAAGCACACCAGTCAGAAAACCGTTCAGTGAATCCATGCACAGATTTGCAAAGCTGATCAATCAATCAAAATTTGTAAAGCTCAGAAACCACCTGTAGGGTCTCAAGGCATTAAAGGGGTTTGTCCTCTGAGCTTCAGTCAAAGAGCCAGGTTTTAAGGTCCTTCCTGAATTGGCGTAGTGATGGTGACTGTCTGAGGTGCAGGGGCAGGGATTTCCAGTTCTTTGTGAGGTAGGCGAAGGATCTCCCACCAGCCGAAGTATTCTGTATGCGGAGTACGGTGGCTAATGCTTGTTGAGAGGAGTGGAGAGGTCTGGTGGGGCAGGAGAAGGGGATGTGGTGGTCAGGTAGGTGGGTCCTAGGTCGTGGAGGGCCTTGTAAGCATGGACGAGGAGATTGAAGTTAATTCTCTTCTCGATAGGGAGCCAGTGGAGGTATCTTAGTGATTGGAGATGTGTTTGTGGCGGTGAATGTCCAGGATGAGTCTGGCAGCAGTGTTTTGGATGTGCTGTAATTTCTTGAGGTTCTTCTGGATGGTACTGGCATAGAGGACGTTACAATAGTCAAGTCTGCTGGTAACCAGGGCATGGGTCACGGTTTTGCGGCAGTCTTTTGGGATCCATCCCAAAGTACATCCATCCAAAACTTATCAACACATCATCAACCTATACCATTTTTCCAAAGTAGTACATAAACGGTCCTCTACAGAAAAGTGTAACAAAATGCACAGATTAGCTCACTAACACAAGTAATGCTGGAACAACGTCACTAATTAGCTTTGCACAGAACTGATATTATCTAGACTGTCATACTTTATTTCAGACATTTCTAGGCTCTGTAAATATTAACCTGTATCAATAACATCCAATTGAATTGTGCTTAATTTTCCAAACTTGGAAGGATGGACTTTTTTTTTTATTCTTGGGATTCAAATCAAATCAAATCAAATCAAATCATTAACATTTATAAAGCGCGCTACTCACCCGTGCGGGTCTCAAGGCGCTAGGGGAAAAAAGGGGGGTTATCGCTGCTCGAACAGCCAGGTCTTTAGGAGTCTCCGGAAAGCAGAGTGGTCCTGGGTGGTCCTGAGGCTGGTGGGGAGGGAGTTCCAGGTCTTGGCCGCCAGGAAGGAGAAAGATCTCCCACCCGCTGTGGAGCGGCGGATGCGAGGGACAGCAGCGAGTGCGAGGCCAGAGGAGCGGAGGAGGCGGGTGGGGACGTAGAAGCTGAGGCGTCTGTTGAGGTATTCCGGTCCCTTGTCGTGGAGGGCTTTGTGTGCGTGGGTGAGAAGTCGGAAGGTGATCCTTTTGCTGACTGGGAGCCAATGCAGGTGTCTCAGGTGTGCGGAGATGTGGCTGCTGCGGGGTATGTCGAGGATGAGGCGGGCCGAGGCGTTTTGGATGCGTTGCAGGCGATTTTGGAGTTTGGCTGTGGTCCCGTGTGTGACCAGCATTTCTCCCCGTGTGTGATTAACCCTTCCTCCAGAAGAACGTACAATTTCTCAATACCATGAATTTTCCATGACAGCTCTAGAGGGATAAATCCAGTTTGTGATTCATAACTTGAAGAGTTATATCTCACAAGATCATTTTGTATAGATTGGATAAGGAACGGGTCATTTCCAAAGTTATAATTAAACATGATGTAGTGCAGTCATAATTAACTGCCATAAAGTCCCCATATTCTTTTCATTCCATTTCATCTGCTTGCATTACTATTTTCTGCGATATGTGATTTTCCTTGCTATCTCAGTAGCAAAAATATACAAGATGTCCTAAGGCAAAAGACAAGCATATTTTCTTACAATGATATTTCTGTCTTAGAACAGTTGAACAGTGTTGCTAATCAATGGCTCTTACAGTTGACTGCATGTTATTTAAATACTGTACGCCATCAGAAAGGACTGAAAAGTGTAGAGAAGGGAACCAAAAGAAAATGTAAAGCACAAAACAACCCAGGATGACTCAAGAGAAAGGATTAATGCAGATTCTTTGGAGTGGGAAACCTGCTGTGCTGATTGGCCAGCATTCAAAATCTGTCTGGGTTGGGAACCCTGAGGATATGAAGGTTCAGTGGGAGCTAGATGAAATGGGCAGTAATGGAGTGCTTTCTGTTGAATGAGGATATCCAGCAGGTTTTGTTGGCTGGCAGACATTAGAGTCTAGCTGACCACGACATGGTGGTTGGGAGGGTGTTGAGATGGTTGGGAGGTTGGGTGGTCAGAAGGTATCAAAAGCAATCAATAAGCCTGCTTGAAGACCCTAATTATGAGGTTTGCCCTCTATGACTATAGTGTAGTCGAGGGTGATGGTGCAGGTGGAGGGAGAAAAGGATTGGGCATTTTATGGGTGATCTGTGTGGAATGTGTGTAGTAGGTGTAGCATCTTGTTAGGTGTCTTGTACATTAGAGGTGAAGTGGCCTGTATGTAATGAGACCTGCAGCTAGAACTGTTAGACACATTCAAACATGTAATTTGTCAGAGATTGAATGCATCAGTTTTTGCATGCATGTGAATATTGAAATATGCCTTTTTTCCAGGTTAGGGAAGGTTATGAAAATTGTTTGTACTGTAATTAGCAAATATATTCCTACAAATCTTCGTGAACCACAAGCTGTAAAATGTTGTGAAATTCCATGAATATTACATGAAATTACCCATTTCTAGTGAAACGTGCTTCGCTAATATCTTGCATGATTTATTTTCCTGAATGCACACATTGGGCTACAAAATGTAATGCAATAACATTAGCAGACTGCTTTGAATAGAAAATGTTTATTGGCAAGACAGTTTTGGGGTGTTATTTCATATTTAATTAGAAATATGTATAATTTGAATACTATAATATTGATCATTGTTTAATTTAACACCTTTAGGCCTTCAACAAAGTTTGAATCAGAATAATTTTAGCTTTCTAGGGTACTAACCATTATTTGTATGACAAAATAAGCCCACTCATTCTGTTAATTTCTAAAGCAAATACTATCAGTCTTACAGCTTTGATTTCACCCAAGATGGAGTTCAGGTATGCTACACTTTTATCATAATTACAGAATGCTTGCACTCTAGTTGTTAATTGGAACAATGTAGTGAAGCTACTCTGGAATGCTGGAGAATCAACTGACAGGTACTGCTGCTGTTAGAGGTACATGTGTATCAGACTTAGGAAGAGTATAAACTTAAAGAAAGTGCGCTCTCACTTTAGCTTCTGGAGCACCTATCATAACCTCTATGAGGAAATCATCAGATAAAACATTTTTCTCTCAAACATGGTTAATCAATTCCAAACAACACTACAGTGTTTTTCACAGGACCAAATCACCTAAAATCTCACTAGATTTTATAAAATGGGTATTGTAGCATCCTCCTCTGCCTGGTACCCACTGAATGACTAGGCCACAAATTGATCTGTAAATCACAGGTCTTTATTCCTCTGCATATACCTGTGAACTACAACATTCTAAACCAAGCTTTCATTTATACAGTTCCAGCAATTACGTCACACTGAGACAGAGTCCTCGGGGAGCCAGAAAGGTTCCGTTCTAAATCATGCAAGACACTACAAGTATAATACCACCTAAAATGTATATAAATGATTTATATTGTGATGAAAATCCATTATTAGCCCGTGCATGTGCTCCTTGTTGTGACCCTCAAAACTAGGCATTGACTTCAATGCATTTCTATGAGGACCATGTCCCTGAGTCTTGTAATGGCTGACACAATATGTCCGTGTTGTGGCCAGCCAATCAAGGACTATCAGATTTTACATCAATTCTGGTACAAATCGAGAACAATCACAGCTTGCTGGTGCGCAGATTTATTCATCTACCAACGTGTTATAACAATAATGCATTTCAGCTAACACCCAGCAGCCTAAGCTGCCACCCTTGAAAGTTCTGAGTGCAGATTTACATGAACATAGATATGAGACAAATCATTCTTTCTCTAACATCACCCCTATTTTGGAACAGTAATTTACAGTACAGAATGTATTGTTGCATCATCATGTTGTTCATACAGGAGTCATTAAACCTGCTAACATCATTGCATTCATCAAAGTACGTTACAATATGCTGTACATCCTTCCTTAAGCTGCTATGATATATGTTCATGTGTGATGCATTCACATGTATGATACACAAGTACAGAAAGCTATCAAGAGGTGGATTGGTGAAGGGACACTATCTATTCACAGTCCTCCTGTGATGCCCCCTCTCCTTATGGAATATGGTCCTGGGCTTGAGGGGGGGCACATGTCCACTCACTTTAAATCAAGGTGAGGGGGCAACAAAAAATGTGGTCCTGGGAGATGTGGTTCTTGGGGACCAAAATGTGCTTAGGGAGGGGACCTACTCACTCCCCTTTCCTCATATATATCATAAAGAAAATGGCATCCTCCATTTTTTTTATTGTTTCATTTGTTTTTTTCCACTATTCACAGGAGTCCCACAGGATTGTGGAATAAAAACCACAGATTTTCTTTTTTTTTTACTTTGGCCTGGGGTGGTCTATTTCGGCCCCTCCCACAGGACCTAGGATTGCAGGGTATCCCCACCCTGCACCTTATTTGATTCTGTTTTTAAAACATCAGGCAAGTGGACTGAGTCCCAAAGTCCTGCAATGGCTGCCAGTCCCATTATCCTCATGTTGCTGGCAGCCAATCAGAGTGCTTGCTCCTGCAGGAGTCTTACTCCTGTGGAAGCAAACTGGCCCAGGGGAAAAAGTGCCCTGGGTGAATCAGAATGTGCCTTTTTTTATAATTGGGGTTGAGGGACTCTCAAGTGAGTCCCTTGAATCCAACCGTTCCGATCTACAAATAACTTTGAACATTAATATCTCAAAAATTACTGCACTGATTTACACCAAATCACAAAAAGCACACTTCCTCTATGAAGATCTGGCTTCATCAACTGTCCCCTTACTCCTTTACATGTATCCTCCCCTTTCTCCTTGCTTTAATTATTGTTTTCCTAACTCTAGCCTTTCCTCATTATTAAACCTTTTATAGAGTTCAAATTTGACTCTTTGATTTTTAAAATGTAGAAATAAACCTTTCAAAATAATTCTTTGACTAGCAATAGATTCAGATTTGTTAGGTATTTTACATCAAAACTGCTGTTGATATTGATATTACTAAATAAGGGCCTCAATTAGATATTGGGGGATGAGTTACTCTGTCACAACGGTGACGGATATACCGCCTGCCAATATCTAAATCCCATTATATCCTATGGGATTTATATATATGCGGATGAGATATCCATCACCGGTGTGACAGAGTAACTCATCTGCCAACATCTAAATCAGGTTGTATCTGCCTTTGTTCTCTAGGTAAATACTAGAGAGAAAATCAAAGAGGAGGAACATAGCAAGAACGTATAGATATTGGCAATCATTTTATTTTGTAAAGGTATTTGTTTCCTTACTTGCTACTTCCAAAGCCCAGTCACCAGTCTTTTTTAAGTGATCCACCAAATTTGAGATTTGTTGATGGTGGAAACAAATAACAGCACAATCTGTCTTCTTCCCAAGAACTGGGAGGAGGGAAGAAGAGGGTTATAGATTGATGATTGTCTGGGTAGAAGTAATTAGGGTATGCTTTAGAGAAACAAATACAGCCTTCCAATCAGATAGTCCATGAGTCTGGCACGGCTGCTATGGAAGGAAGATGGCAGTTAAGTTAACTCACTCAGGGGCCTATACATAAAGGCCATTATTACATGATTAAATCTAGTTATGTAAAACAAATGTACATTTCCTATTAACATTACTACTTTGGCTAATTAGCATTTCTGAGTGTAAAATTATTACAAAGTGTTGAAATACATGTTTCTACACCCTGAATTTATGGGGGAAAGCTTAATTTACTAGGGTAAAGTTGCTATTAGGAAGTTTTCAAACATAAGTAGAGAACCGTGAGGTGAATATCCCACTGTGATAAAGTATAGGGAACCTTTAGAAAGTTTATTAAACTAAAAAAATGTTTTATGGTTATGTTTAATGTTAATTAATGTGGTAGGTTCATTTTAAATGTAGAACACATTTATTTAAAAATGTTACAACACTATTACCTTAATTTTGAATTAAACACTTAATAAAATGAAAATAAAAAAATATATATATATATTTCTTTAAGCTACAATACCTAGCTAATTTAAAATAGTTGTATGTCTTTATTATGCTTTTAAAATACTGAACATTATGTATAAAAATTATTTATCTTAATATTGTTCTGTTAAATTACATTCACTTTAAAATGTCAAAATGATTTTAAATATAGTTTTATTATATAAATAGTTTACCTTGTATTAAATGAAAGTAAACTTTAAAAAAAGTAGAAATAAAATAATTTATTTTAGTATTATTTCCTATAGAGTTTTTCTTCCCTGCCTCCATTATTTTTTGTGGGAGGGTGTTGCATTACCAGTGGTTAACAATGTCTTTTGTTGGACTTAATTCAGATCTAAGCAGCAGTGGTTGTTTCTTTTTTCTGTCCTTTTTGGCTGTATTAACTTTTGAAGTGCAGTTTGTGAAAAGGAATGGACTTACTCTTTTGTGGCTAGGTACATGTCCCTTCCTTAAGCCATTCTAACCCCTCATAAACCCCTCAAAGTTTTTGTGAAGTATTTCCCAATTTCCAGCTACTCTGCTGTCCCTCCAACATTCACTACTAAAACATATATCTACTAGTGCTGAGATCTCCGCAATTGAGGTTGAGATTTCTGCACACAAAATGTAGAAGAAGTGTAGGCAGAGACCTCCTCTCAGAGATTAGTGAATACCATTTTTTCAAGCATGTAGCAAGTCACCTTGCTGCACTGCGTTGTGTGAAAGGGCAGAAATGCACCATATTTAACATTACACAGTGCATTCCTGTTTTTTCCTTGCGCTGATGCACAATGTGCTGCCTTGCACCAATGCAGGCACCCTTGCACTATGTAATACTATTGTAAGACTACTAAACACATTACAAAATGTAAATATCTGCAGTACCAGCCAATAGACTGCCAAGTTAGTTATAGTTATTTAGTCTGGAGTCCAAGGTGACAATAATGCACAGTGTTAAAAAATATCTACAATTAAAGTTAAGAAAAGTGATAATGTATACAAAAGGCTCAACTGCATTCTTCTTGCATTATCTGACTTTGGAGCAGTAGTAAACCACAGAGCAGGAGCCCTTTGGAGGTTCAGTTTATTTGAAGAAAAGAAGGTCTGTTGAATGAGAAAACAAAATTACAATATTTGAGAGTCAAAGTTACCATGGTGCGGAGGATATACTATAGTACAAATAATTCGTTTTCAATCGTGTATCACGTATCACTTATCTTGTGCAACTAGCAGCCAGCAAGTACTCTGAATTATTGATTGTCCAAATAATAAAAAAGTTGTGATACCCATCATCATGTCCTCAACAACCACTTCAAGCCTCTAGCCTGTACTCACTCCTTTCTAGTCCACAAGGGTAGCCATTTTGGAGCCATCTTGTTTCCCAATGAAGTAATCAGGATTGGGACTTCTTCTGTATGATGTTGTTGAGAGTTGGAGACTATACTTCTTCCAAAAGGATACAGGCCTGTTGAGCAAGGAAATAAAAGGAAATTAAGTCCGCTTCCTTGAGGAGAACAACACTCTGGGCCTGTTTCATTCCGGATACCGCAGCAACCACAGCACCGAAACCGCCCTCATCGCCGCCACCGACTGCATCAGGACCCTACTTGACATCAGCAAAACCGCGGTCCTCATCCTCCTGGACCTCTTGGCTGCCTTTGACATGGTTTGCCACCACATCCTATGCACACGCTTCAACGACGCAGGGATCCGTGACAGAGCCCTAGACTGGACCACCTCCTTCCTCACCAGCAGAACCCAGTCTGCCTCCCTCCATTCTGCTCTGAAGCCCCCAAGGTCAGCTGCGTCATACCCCAGGGGTCGTCCCTCAGCTTGACCCTCTTCAGCGTTTATATGGCTCCGCTCGCAAATATCATCCAATCACACAACTTCAACATCGTCTCATATGCCGATGACGCCCAGTTGATCCTCTCCCTCACCAAGGACCCCGCCACTGCCACTGCCAAAACCAACCTCCACGAAGGAATGAAGGCCATCGCCTAATGGATGAAGAACATCTGCCCGAAAATGAATTCTGACAAAACTGAGGTCCTCATCCTCAGCTCCACCACCTCCACCTGGGACGATTCCTGGTGGCCTGCCACACTGGGAACCGCACCGATACCCACCAACCTCGTACGCAACCTGGGGTTCATCCTGGACTCAACTATATCATTGACCCAGCAAGTCAACGCCGTCTCTTCCACGCCTCATCCTGGACATCCCCCACAACAGCCACATCACAGCCCACCTAAGAGACCTGCACTGGCTCCCCGTCAACAAGAAAATCATGTTCAAACTCCTCACCCACACTCACAAAGTACTGCACAACACCGGACCAGAATACCTCAACAGACGCCTCTCCTTCTACACCCAGACCCAACAGCTTCGCTCTGGTCACCTTGACCTCACCACCATCCCACACATCCACAGAACGACCGCCGATGTCAGATCGTTCTCCCACCTCGCTGCTAAGACGTGGAATACTCTTCCTATCCACCTGCGATAGACAAAGGACCTACTAACCTTCAGGAGACACCTCAAGGCGTGGCTGTTCGAGTAGTAGCAGCACCCCCCAACCACCTCTCGGCACCTATAGACCCTCAAGGGTAAGTAGTGCACTTTACGAAAGCCTTGATTGATTGATTAGGTAAACTGAGAGGTTTCAGAAGAATCAAGAAATGCAATTGCCAAAATACTTATCAAGAAATACTCCCAGCATTCAACCTCAATTAAATGATCACCAAAGCATAAAACACCAAGGGGGTGATTCTGACCCCGGCGGTTCACTACCGAAGGGGCCAGGGTCGGCGGGAGCACCGCCAACAGGCTGGCGGTGCCCCGCAGGGCATTCTGACCGTGGCGGTTTGGCCGCGGTCAGAAAGGGAAAACCGGCGGTCTCCCGCCGGTTTTCCGCTGCCCTGGGAATCCCCAGCTGCGCCGCCATGGGGGATTCTGACAGCCCATACCGCCATCCTGTTCCTGGCGGTTCTCCCGCCAGGAACAGGATGGCGGTATCGGTTGTCGTGGGGCCCCTGGGGGCCCCTGCAGTGCCCATGCCAATGGCATGGGCACTGCAGGGGCCCCCGTAAGAGGGCCCCACATTGTATTTCAGTGTCTGTATTGCAGACACTGAAATAAGCGACGGGTGCCACTGCACCCGTCGCACCTTCCCACTCCGCCGGCTCAATTCTGAGCCGGCGTCCTAGTGGGAAGGGTTTTTGCACTGGGCTGACGGGCGGCCTTTTGGCGATCGCCCGCCAGCCCAGTGCAAAAGCCAAAATACCCTCAGCGGTCTTGCGACTGCGGAGCGGGCCGCCCGCCAGACTTAGAATGACCCCCCAAGTTTTGCCAATCTGAGCCCATCACATCCATTGCACGAATTATCATTTGTTATTCATTGATGTAAGTTCCAAGGAGGTGACGTACATAGAACATTGTCATTGTCATTGTCATGCCTTTTCATTTTCACTTTCAGCTGAGCATGGAGACCATGTTAGGTATGGGAGGCAGGCATCTTGTTGTTTTCAGGAAACAGTCTTGAGGCATCCATTGATATAACAAATATCATTGATTGCTCACTATAAAGTTGATCTTGACCCTAAGGTTGATTTACTTTTTTGTTCTTTGTTATCACCCACAATTATCTCACCAGGCCAAAAAGGCTGCATCCTCCTTAATTGTTCACCTGTGCTGTGCACACTGGTCAATTTCATTTTATTTCATTTTATTTACATCAGCTACATGCCAAATATAAAAATACACGTTTTCCAGTTTGTTTAAAGCAGACATGTCTGCTGTGTTATTGTTTTCTTTTTTTAACCTTGAAATTATAGCTCAGCCCCAAATGCCATACTTGTTTTGTTCAACAAATTGACCTGATCCACACTTGAGTCTCATAGAGCCCTTTAACCTCTGGGTATGAAATGTTTACTCATTTTATTCACCATCAGTCTCACCACATTTAGAGGAAAGAGACTATTCATTCTAACTGATACAATTGCCCCAGCTACACTAGACACCCATTCTGACTTACACGGGCAGCAAGACACGCAAGAGAATGCATTGCCAATTCTGACTATTGTCCCTTTTTCCCACCTCTTGATCCAAGTAGACTTCTGTTCAGTTATCCAAGTAGTCTTGAACCTTTTTTCTTCTTTGTCATAGATGTGGGCATTTTCTGTTTTAGAGATGCCTACGCCTGTGCATTTGATTTAAACCCTGGAATAGCCACAAAGCAAACCATTGCAGATGTTGGAACTTAAAGTGATGTTGTGTGTATTGTAGGATTAGTAGCTGGCAGCAGTTTCACCACTGGCCGGTGCTGATTCTGTTGTTGTGACATACTTCCGGACTCAGAGCCACAACCATACTCTTCAGAGTTTAAAGGCAGTACTTCAGACCTGCTATGTCCTTGAAGTTGTAATTGACATTCCCTTTCTCAATGATCCAATGCTTTTCAATGGAGGAATCTATTTATGAAAAAGGAATGAAAGTGAACTCTTCAGAGAAAACACTCTTTTAATTGTGCACACACAAAGGGTTAAGCTGTTTACCAAACCAGCTGTTTCTTCATTAATATTTGTGCATGTTTGTTCTACCTTTTGGTTCTGCACAGCATGCCATAATGGAATGGTAAGGTTCATTGCACAAACCTCCTTCCTGATTTCTCCTGTCAAAATCTCAAAAGGCAGCAGCATTTGGGTCAGGCACTCCAGTAGCCTCCGTTTGTCTGCCTTCATTGTCATGCCTTTTTGCAATTGCATCCACTTTCCTTTGTATCATGTAATCATTGATTGATCTGTACTACTCAGACAGGTGTTTCAGCATGTATTATGTGACAATCCAAAATGCTGGAATCTCCTGTATGAGGGCTTTTATAGGCACTCTATTAGCATGCTGAATGAGCCTCAGCTGTTTCCAGGCTTTGAAATAATGACTCAAATTAGTGCAATCCAGTGACAGGCACCTAGTATGATACTGACTATGGTGGTCATTACAACCCTGGCGGACGGTGTTAAAGCGGCGGTAAGACCACCAACAGGCCGGCAGACAAAAAAAGAGAATTATGACCCTGGCGGGAGCCGCCAACAAAGACAGCCACTTTAACACACCGCCCGCCACGGCACAGACAAGCAGCGAGGCGGTCACCGCCAACAGACAGGCGCAACACAATGTACCGCCCATAGTATCACAACCCGCCAATCCGCCACCTTTTCCGGGGCGGATTCACCGTGGATAAAAACACGGCGGAAACAGCTTTGGCAATGGGAAAACGCTCACCTGAACACATCCCACGAGGAACGAGGACTCCATGGACCCGGAACTCCAAATACTCCCTGCCCTTGTGTTTCTGCTCCTCTACGACCATCATCTACGTAGGCGCCGAAGACAACGGTGAGTACTGCACCTACGACATGGGGGAGGCAAAAGTTAGGGGGACACCCACCAAACACCCCCACCCCCAACCTCGTATTACACAACATACACACCAATGCATCCACAAAAATCACAGTAACAACCTACAATCCCCAAGGAAGAATGAAAAGACAAAGCGAAATTCGGTCAAACATTGTAATGTGGCAATATACATGTCATACAAAAATATACAGATATATATGAAAATCAGTCATAATTATATACAGTACGAGAAGTAGTGCAGATATGTACACAACAATGTCCATGCACCAACAGTCCAAAAATGCATGGGCGAGGCCCACAAAGGATACCTGACCACAATCGGAGAGTACACTGCCGGGGCATCAGATAAAATATTACAGGCACCTCAGGGGGAACGGAAGGGGGGGCACCTCAGCCGGATGACTGCAAAGCCAGATCCATGACGGGGCTCCATGCCCATTTATGTATCCTGGGGAGTGCAAAGCCACATTCTTTCAAGTCTCTACAGTTGGTGGCTTGCCCACTGTGCCATCCTGGGGGGTGCAAAGCCACAGTCTCTCAAGTCTCTACAGTGGGTGGCTTGCCCACTGTACCATCCTGGGAGTGCAAAGCCACAGTCTCTCAAGTCTCTACAGTGGGTGGCTTTCCCACTGTGCCATCCTGGGGAGTGCAAAGCCACAGTCTCTCAAGTCTCTACAGTGGGTGGCTTGCCCACTGTGCCATCCTGGGGAGTGCAAAGCCACAGTCTTTCAAGTCTCTACAGTGGGTGGCTTGCCCACTGTCCCATCCTGGGGAGTGCAAAGCCACAGTCTCTCAAGTAGATGCAGGTCTCCACTGGTTCTGGAGGGGGACTGGTGCCCAGACTGGATGAGTCTCCCCGTGAAAGTTCCTGTCCTGTCACTGTCCCAGCTGCACATGGGATAAGGATGCCTGATGTGGCGGTCTATTCATTCCTACCCGGTGCTTGCCCTGTTCAGCGGTGCTTCGACATGGCGGTTCAGGACTGTTCAGCGGTGCTTTGCCATGCCGGTCTTTGCCCTGTTCAGCGGTGCGTTGCCATGGCGGTCTTTGCCCTGTTCAGCAGTGCTTCGACATGGCGGTTCAGGACTGTTCAGCAGTGCTTTGCCATGGCGGTCTTTGCCCTGTTCAGCGGTGCTTTGACATGGTGGTTCAGGACTGTTCAGCAGTGCTTTGCCATGGCGGTCTTTGCCCTGTTCAGCGGTGCTTTACCATGGCGGTCTTTGCCCTGTTCAGCGGTGCTTTGACATGGCGGTTCAGGACTGTTCAGCGGTGCTTTGCCATGGCGGTCTTTGCCCTGTTCAGCGGTGCTTTGCCATGGCGGTTCTGGTACGGACATTGGTGTGTGGCATGAAGTTCCCTACACTGGGCATTGGTGTGTGGGATGACGTTCTATCATAGCCCACCTAGGCTGTGGCAGCCGGGGCCCTCCTGGGCTGTGACTCCGGCGGTGGCGGTGGTCTCCTGACCAGTGACGATACTTGGGCCCTCCTGGGCAATGACTCTGGCGGTTGTCTCCTGACCAGTGACAATACTTGGGCCCTCCTGGGCAGTGACTCTGGCGGTGGTCTCCTGACCAGTGACGATACTTGTGCCCTCCTGTGCTGTGACTCTGGCGGTGGTCTCCTGACCAGTGACGATACTTGTGCACTCCTGGGCTGTGACTCCGGCGGTGGTCTCTGGACCACTGATGATACTTGGGCCCTCCTGGGCTGTGACTCCGGCGGTGGTCTCTGGACCACTGACGATACTTGGGCCCTCCTGGGCAATGACTCTGCCGGTGGTCTCTGGACCATTGATGATGGTGCTGGCGGTTGTGTCTCGACCGCCGGAAATGATGGCGCACTTCTCTGCCGTGACACTCACAACAGGCTGGGCAGACTTCCTCTGGCCCTTCCCCACCTTTGGTGGAGTCACAGCTGACTCTCCAATCCCCTTGGAACCCATGTGAGTTGTTTTCCCACCAGGAGTCTTCACACGGTCCCGTCGTCCACTCTCCAATTTTAGAGCCTTTAAAGGGGGTGGGCTGCCAGTGCCTTGGCTCCGGGTCATACTGCCTGCCCTGGTGGCCGGTGCACTCCACAAACCTTGAACAGGCACCACTGGTATTGGAGGCTATTTGGCTGAGGCGCTACGACGGGACTGATGAATTGGAGGGGGGGGGCAAAAAGGTCAACGTTACAGAGGGACAGTTTCTGATGAACACTGGAATGGGTAGTTGGAGGGGGCCTGGGAGTGGAGGAAGAGGAGGTGGTTGTCGGAGGTGTCACTTTAGGTGTTTTGGGTGCAGGTGCAGGTACTGGAGGCTGTCGTGAGGTGGATGGATGTTGGGTGAGTGATTGCCGGCATTTGGGTACTTTGGGAGGGGGCGTCACAGACACACTGGGAGAGGATACAGGGGACGTGTAAATGGGAGTGGAGGAGGTGAGTGCAGGTGAGCGGCTTGTGGTGCTGGGTCTCCTTGTGCGATTCATGGTGCCTGTAGATGTGGTGCATGCAGGTGTGTGTGTAGACGAGACTGGGCGGGAGGAGGGAGAAGAGGAGGGGGACACAGTGGAGGCAGTGGATGTTGCTGTGTCTGTACGTGGGTGAGGCTTGCGTGAGTGCCTGTGGGTTGTGTGGTGCCTATGTTTTCTTGAGCTACCTGTGTGTGCTGACTTGTGTGCATGCTGGTCTGTAGGTGTGCTTGGGATGGGCTGGGATACAGGAGATTGGGTCTGGGTGGAGGAGGTTGGCTGGGGGAGGCTAGACACAGGGACAATGGCTGCCATCAGTGCTGAGGCCAGAGTTTGCAGGGTTCGCTGAAGTACAGCCTGACCAGAATGAATGCCCTCCAGGAATGCATTACCGTGTTGCAACTCTCGTTCTACACCCTGGATGGCATTCACAGTGGTAGACTGTCCAACAGTGAGTGACCTGAGGAGATCAATGGCCTCTTCACTGAGGGCAGCAGGGGTGACTGGGGCAGGGCCTGAGGTGCCTGGGGCGAAGGTGATGCCCACCCTCCTGGGTGAGCAGGCACTGGGCGAACGCTGAGGGGCTGCTGGGAGGGCGGTACTGGTAGGGGAGGTGGCGGCTGTACCTGTAGAAGTGGGGCGCACAGATGGTGCCGCCACCACAAGTGAGCCCCCATCGCCGGACAAGTCCGTGTCGCTGCTTGGTGATCCGGTGGCCGACGTGAAGCTCCCCTCGCCCTCCGTCCCACTGGTGCATTCAGAGTCCGTGGTGTGGCCCTTCATGGCCATGTGGGATGCAGCTCCCTCGTGCTCCGGTGCCACTGTACCTCCGCCTAATGATGCTGATGTACAAAAGGACAGGGAGAGCAGAAAATACCGCTACCGTTGGCGGACAAGACAGACACAGCAGCCCCCTGCATTACGCCGTGCTCCTGCCCTCTGCACATGCCACAGGGGCAACTATACCTCGACTTGGCACTCTGCTGAGGTAGGGTAGAGTGCCACATGGCCTACATTACGGAGGGGCCTTGCCTACCGAACTCGCCCTGGCCTAGGGACACCCACAGCCCACCTCCCCCACCCAGACACCTCCACTGTGCGCAAAGTCTGCAGAATGATGTTGTACTCACCCCCTTGTGTCTACTGATGCCCTCAAGCGCCCATCCAACTCCGGGTAGGCCACCGCCAGGATCCGGAACATCAGGGGGGTCATGGTGCGACGTGCACCCCTCCCACGTTGGGAGGCCATCCCCAGCTGAGCCTCCGCCGTCTTCTTGCTGCAGCGGCAAATGTCCTCCCATCTCTTACGGCAGTGGGTGCCCCGTCTCTGGTGGGCCCTCCTTGGCGATGGCACGCCAAATGTCCATCTTCTGGTGGGCGCTGACCTACATGACATGCACAAGGAACAGTCATTAACAACTACACCGTCGTTGTGAGTGGCCCCCTCCCTACTCTGGCCATGTGGCCCATTCATTCCCATGCATTAATGTACTATGAACTCTGCCCCCTTTCCTCTTCCATCCAGCCCTCTCCACCCAGGCCTAGCCAATACCACGTGCTCCCTGTGTACTAACCTGTTGGTCTGGAGGACCGTAGAGTAGCGTGTACTGGGGGAGGACCCCGTCTACCAGTTTCTCCAACTCCTGTGCAGTGAAGGCAGGGGCCCTTTCCCCAGACGCAGCAGCCACCGTCGCTTCCAGATCGAGGTCACAGAAGCACTTGCAGTGTAGGTCCTCTCCTGTCGAAGGTCAGGTATCTAGTGGTTGAACAGATAGAAAATGGCGGTGACGTCCGCAGTGGTGACTTCCGCAGCGGTGCGCATCATCACCGCCGGCGCACCTGTTCATTGGCTCCTGGGACCCATAAGGTCCAAAGTTAACCAATGCAGCATTGCGCCACGGTCTACGACTGCCTACCGCGACGGTGTGCAACGCCAGCGCAGTTACCCCACAATCCCATTGTCCCAGTTTAGAGGTCAGGCAGCCGCCATTTCAGGGGCCCACATGGCTTAATTTACCTCTGCGTCACACATATCTAGGCCTACACTCAACACACATACAGGAAGGGTTCTGTGAGTGGTGTAGTCTTGTGTGTAACTGTGGGTACATACCTGGAGGAATAATGACTGATTCTTCGCTGTTGTCCTTCGTAGGCACCTTCAGATGGGACAGTTGAGAAGATGGCGGAATCCTCCGGTGTACCGACCGCTGGTGGACCTGTTGACAAGAGAAGAGCGACATGTCATCGTCACCTACCAGTTTGACCATGCCACAATCCAGGAACTATGTACCCAGTTGGAGCCAGACCTGATGTCACCAATCCGCCATCCGACTGGAATCCCCCCTGACGTGTAGGTGCTGTCAGTGCTCCATTTCCTTGCAAGTGGGTCTTTTCAGACAACAGTGGCCATGGCATCAGGGATGTCCCAGCCTATGTTTTCCAACGTGTTGTCCAGAGTGCTGTCTGCCCTGCTGAAACACGTACGGAGATATATCATTTTCCCTGAGGTGGCAGATTTGCCTACAGTGAAAGGTGACTTCTATGCCCTTGGACATATCCCCAACTTCACAGGTGCCTTTGATGGGACCCATGTAGCTCTGGTCCCCCCCCCACAGGAGTGAACAGGAGTATAGGAACAGGAAGAGTTATCATTCAATGAATGTCCAGATGGTATGTTTGGCAGACCAGTACATCTCGCAGGTAAATGCAATGTTCCCTGGCTCAGTGCATGACGCCTACATCCTGCGAAATAGCAGCATCCCTGATATGATGGGTCAACTTCAGAGGCACCGTGTATGGCTATTGGGGGACTCTGGTTACCCCAACCTTTCCTGGCTATTGACCCCAGTGAGGAATCCCAGGACCAGGGCAGAGGAACGCTACAATGAGGCCCATGGGCGGACTAGGAGGGTGATCGAACGCACCTTCGGCCTCCTGAAGGACACGTTCAGGTGCCTCCATATGACAGGTGGATCCTTATTCTACTCACCGAAGAAGGTGTGCGAGATCATCATCGCCTGCTCCATGCTCCATAATTTGGCTTTGCAACGCCAGGTGCCTTTTCTGCAGGAGGATGATCCAGATGACGGTGTTGTTGCAAATGTGGAGTCTGTGGAGCCTGTGGACAGTGATGAGGAGGAAGCTGTGGAAGAAAACAATGACAACAGGGAGTCAGTCATACAGCAATATTTCCAGTGACACACAGGTGAGAACATTTTCATGTTTAACATTACATTAACTTTCACACGTCCACCTCTATCCGGTTTGTCGATTTCAAACACTATTTGGTAACTGAGTTGTACCTTTCCATTACGGTTTCACAGGTGTGGTTACCAACGTGTCATCTGCTTGCATCCTTCAAGGACTTGTGATGTGTGACATAGGTATGGTAGCCTTACAATGGGAAACGCATTATGACACTGTCATTGATAATACATAATTAGTAAATCACAGACTGACTCAAGATTGTTTTGTGTTTCAAGGGTGTTTATTGAAGTGCTCAGAAATGTGAGGGGGTTGTAAAAGAGGATGGGTGATGGCGTAGGAATGTCCATGGCAGAGTCCAGTCTATTAGTCTCACAGATGCACTGCCCATCTGGGCATAGGAAGTGGAGCTGGGGCAGTTTAAGTATGGACAGGGTAACAAGGTGGTACAGTGGGAGGACAAACAGGGTGGTCTCATTTCCTGGCGGGGGTCTTGCCATCTTGCTCTGTCCTGTTCCTGGATCTCAGGGACCGCTTGCGTGGTGGTTGTCTGTCTGCAGGGGGTGGGGTGCTGGTGTGTTGGTCCTGTGGCGGGGCGTCCTGTCCACTAGCGCCGGCGGAGGTGGTGGGCAGTTCATCGTCCATGCTAGTGTCAGGGGCCCCTTGGAGTGCCACGGTGTCCCTCATGGTGTTTTGTATGTCCTTCAGCACCCCTACGATGGTGCCCAAGGCGGAGCTGATGGTCCTGAGCTCCTCCCTGAACCCCAAATACTGTTCCTCCTGCAGGCGCAGGGTCTCCTGAAACTTGGCCAGGACTGTCGCCATCGTCTCCTGGGAGTGGTGGTAGGCTCCCATGATGGAGGATAGGGCCTCGTGGAGAGTGGGTTCCCTTGGCCTGTCCGCCCCCTGTCGCACAGCAGCCCTCCCAGTTCCCCTGTGTTCCTGTGCCTCCGTCCCCTGGACCGTGTGCCCACTACCACTGCCCCCAGGTCCCTGTTGTTGTTGGGGTGGTGGGTTATCCCGGGTTCCCTGTAGTGGTGGACACACCGCTGATTGACCTGTCCTGGGTAGGGAGGTTTGGGCCCACTGGGTGGGTGCTGTGCTGGTGTTACCAGAGGGTGGAAGGTCAGTGTTGGGCTGTGCCTGTGCAAGGGGAACCGACTGTCCCGAGGCCCACGATGGTCCGGGCTGGTCATCAGGATCCAGTAGGGCAGAGCTGCTATCGTCACTGTGGGCCTCTTCTCGGGGTGGAGTGGTGTTGTCTGGACCCTCTGGTGTGGTGATGGTCCTTTGGGTTCCTGCAGGGGCATAAGCGCATGATTATTGCATGTGTGTGTGATGGTGTGCAATGGGTGGGTGTCTGTGTACCCCAGTGCAAGCATTCCTGTGTGGGGGCTTGTGTGATGATGGTTAGGGGGTTGTTCTGGGTATGTGCAGTGAGCATGCTTTAGTGAGGGGTGACCATGCTTAGTTGTGTCATGCAGGGCTTGGTGTTGGGATGTGTGGTTTGTGTTATTAGTACATTAGTGAGGAGTTGGAGTGATAGGGGAGGGGGTGAGGGTGGGGGTGTGTGAGAGCATGCAGGTAGGATGGGGGATATGATAGTTAAGATTTGACTTACCAGTGTCCCATCCTACACCGACTCCTCCGAGGCCCTCTGGATGCATGATGGTCAAGACTTGCTCCTCCCATGTTGTTAGTTGGGGGGGAGGAGGTGGGGGTCCGCCGCTAGTCCGCTGCACCGCGATGTTGTGCCTGGAGACCGTTGAACGCACCTTCCCCCGTAGGTCGTTCCACCTCTACCTGATGTCCTCCCTATTTCTTGGGTGCTGTCCCACGGCGTTGACCCTGTCCACTATTCTGCACCATAGCTCCATCTTCCTGGCTATTGATGTGTGCTGTACCTGTGAGCCAAATAGCTGTGGCTCTACCCAGATGATTTCCTCCACCATGACCCTGAGCTCCTCCTCGGAGAAGTGGGGGTGTCTTTGGCGTGACATGGGGTGTGTGTGTGATGTGTGGGGTGGTGTATGTGGTGATGAGTGTGGTGATGTGTAGTGGTGTGTGGTGTTTGGTGCGTGGATGTTGTGTGGGTGATGGTGTTGTGTGCCTCTGTGTGATGGGGTTGTCTTTTCTGTGCTCTCTCTCTGGCCTTCGTTCGTGATTTTTCAGTCATAGGGGTTTGCGGGTGATGTGGGTGTGTGTTTTATATAGTATTGGGTGTGTGGGAGTGGTGTTTGTATGTGTATCAGGTGTGTGTATTTAGAATTGTCCAATGTGGCGGTGTTTTGGAGATGTGTGTGTATTTTGAGCGCGGCGGTGTGTACCGCCAATGGAATACCGTGGTTGAAGGACCACCGCGTGGATTCGTGGGTCGTAATAGCATGGGCGTGTTTCTGTTGGCGTGGAGGTGGAGGTTTTGTTTTCGCCAGTTTACCACTGACCTTTGGTGTGGCGGAGTTGTGTGGGTGTGTGAGTTGTGTGTCATAATAGCTGTAGCGGAATACCGCGGCCGCTGCGGTGTATTGGCGATCTTCTGCACGGCGGTAAGCGCCTTTTACCGCCAATGTTGTAATGACCCCCTATGTCTTCTTTTTCAAGAAAGTTCTGCATAATTATATGGATGTATTGAGCTGAATATCGGACTCTGAAGTATCCTCCATCATCCATGGCTTTGACAGTATTACTCCCATTGTCAGTGGAGACAATTGCAATGCTGAGACCTCTGGGTTGAAGCTATTCATAGACTTTGGTATTAAATCTTCTTCGATGCAGGCAGCTGTATGTGATATCTCCAAGACGAACACTGCAAAAATGACATGCCACTGAATGCCTTGAAAAGTATCATTAACAGAGAGACCAGCATATTGAATTTGATTAACCCTGTTGAAGGAGACCCAGTAGGAAGTGATACACATGCAGCCTGTAGTTAAAAATTATAGCACAGGTCTGTCTTGAGGTGGATTAACTGAATAGTGCTCTCCTTATTTGCATTGTTAAACAATTCCAGCACTTGATGGTACATTGCAGGCACAGCAAAGGTTGAAAAACATGTCTGTCTGGAAACTGTCCCTTTCAGACAGAGAGTCTCCACAAATTAATCAGAAGGTATAGTCATCATTGTGCTTCCCCTTGAGTGGACCATTGTTTAATTATTACTGCCTGCTCTTATGAAACTTTTGCAACTGGATGCTAAATTCAGGATTTGTAAAGAGTGGCATATCACCTCTGAGGGTTTCACGGTGCTGAACTTTAGGCAACAGGAGATTAAGGGGGTCATTCTGACCCTGGCGGTCATGGACCGCCAGGGCCAGCGACCGCGGGAGCACCGCCAACAGGCTGGTGGTGCTCCCATGGGCATTCTGACCACGGCGGTACAGCCGTGGTCAGAAACGGGAAACCGGCGGTGTCCCGCCGGTTTCCCGCTACCCAAGGGAATCCTCCATGGGGATTCCGACTCCCTTACCGCCAGCCTGGCTCTGGCGGTTTTGACTGCCAGAATCTGGCTGGCAGTAACGGGTGTCGTGGGGCCCCTGGGGGCCCCTGCAGTGCCCATGCCAATGGCATGGGCACTGCAGGGGCCCCCTAACAGGGCCCCACCAAGATTTTCTGTATCTGCCAAGCAGACACTGAAAATCGCGATGGGTGCAACTGCACCCGTCGCACCCCTTCCACTCCGCCGGCTCCATTCGGAGCCGGCATCCTCATGGAAGGGGGTTTCCCGCTGGGCTGGCGGGCGGCCTTCTGGCGGTCGCCCTCCAGCCCAGTGGGAAACTCAGAATGGCTGCCGCGGTCATATGACCGCGGTCATTCGGCGGCTCCCGCCGGCCCTGCAGTTACCGCGGCCGGCCGGAGTCAGAATGACCCCCTAAGTGATTTGCCCAGAATCACAGGATTTTGAGTCAATGCCGAGACTCGAAGCTGGTCCCCTAGCTTCAAAGCCAGCCATTCAGGCTGTTCCTCCATATCCGCTGTGAGTTTGTATCTCTCACGTGATTATTCTCAGATCCACCAAAGGATCTTCATGTGCCCACCCTCGCCAGCAGCATAACGAAACTTAAGAGGGCCCCCTGCAAAGTACCTGTAGAGGCCCCCCTCCCACTTGGACCAAGTCAGGGGCCTGCTGCCCATCCACTGTGTACTGTGTTGAGGGGGTCCCTTGAGGGATCTGGCCCCCTATATAGAGGGGGCAGCAAGGGTCTTTAATACACTACTGACCCTCCCCACCTCATCCTCCTGCACTTAGGGCCATATTTAAGAAAATTGGTGCTGCACCCAGTGCAGAGCCACTTTTCCTGCGCCCCTTAGCTCTCTCCTAACACCACCATGTGTGCGCGTATTTAAGATATGGTGCACCATGGCATCAGAATTTTTGATGCTAGTTCAGAGCTTTGCAGGATTAGCAGAACATTTTTTCATGTTAATCTTTCAAAGCCAACTGAGGCCCATTGAGGCCATTGAGGCCAATGGTGTGCCTCCTTTCAATGCCTGTTCTTAGCAAGTGTTAAAAGTGCCGAAAAAATGACAGAAAGAAATCTCTTGGATTTCTATGCACCATTTTTTCAGCCCCCCTAATGGGGGATCGCCCCCTTTGCATACATTATGCCTGGTGCAGGCTTAATGTAGCTCAAAAGTTTACAAAGTGGCAAATGCATGCATTGTGGCTCTTTGTAAATTTAGAGTGGTGATTTTGGCCTCGTTGGGCCACATTAGCATAAAAAAAAAAAATCTAATGTGGCACAAGGAGGAGCTAGGGACTCTTCAATCTGCCCCTCTGCTTTTTGTTATTACAATGGGTAAGTGTACTTTGGCTCCCTGCTACCCAGACCACTGGTTGGAGGCCTCAGATCTGACTGAGAAAATTTGTTGTTATTACTCTACCCCCCACTGGTCAAATGCCTCAGACTTGGTTGTGGAAAAATTGCTGCTATCAGCCTGGGCCTGCACTAGCACTTTGCTGTAATTCTACACTCTTTTCATTCATCTTCTTAACTTGGGATCTGTTTTAAATGCTTGCAATGCATTAACAATGCTTTTAGTGCCTTTTTTCATGTTTGACTCAATACAATTGTGATTTCATTTTCTAATGTTCCTTCATATAGGTTGGTGTTCTTATACCTCTTGCATATTGCCCTGGTTGTAATGGTTTATAATTAACTGCACAATAAACAGTGCACACTCAGTACACCCTTCACCTTCCACCACAAAAAGGAAGGAGGTCAAGCCCTATCATTTTTCACCAGCTTCCCATTGTATCAATGGACGACGTCCTGGGTTCAGTGGTACATGGACTCATTGCTGAATATAGATCAGATAGTGGGTTGTTGTCTCAGATGTTTTTATTGTGAGGCTGCCACTATTCCAAGTGCCCCACATTTTAGGGGTAAGCTACATTGTCCCTTTGGAGTGATTATTTCCTTTTTTGTCTTGATCGCTGCAGGTGATGACTTCATACTGAGAGTGTCAGGTGTTGTTAGTGGTACTACATGAACTGGAGAAGTTTAAAAAACGATGATCTGCACTTTCTCTTCACATTACCAATTATAGGTTCACCTTCCTCATTTCCAAGACTTTCATCTCCCTTCCTTCTCCCTTGTCTCACATTGTGGAATTTGTGAGTCTAATCCATCTTATGACAACCTGATGGAGGGAGTTGGAGAAGATTGGGGGGTGCTCCTTTGACAATCAAAGGAGATCAAGAAAATGTGTCCACTGAAAGCACAGTCAAAACATCCTGCTATTCTGTAACAGTCTCACCTGCCTGCGCTGCTCCTAACTTGAACATCTGGGCCCAGGATATATGTCTGGGTTGCATCACTTTTTTTGAACGGCCTGGGAGCAAAATCTATTTTGGGATTAACAAAGACAAGCAAAGCCTGCCTGTCTTGCATTACTTTGCATCAGGTAGATGTTACATGGGTGGAGCATGGACATTCTTGTGCATCCACCCATGTATTTTAACGTTAACCCACTTTTACAAAGACTTGCAAATATTGTTTTCACCAAAATGATGCACCTACCCACGTCTGGTGTAAAGAGAAAAATATATTTATTTCTCATATTTTGTTTTCCTTTTTGCCTGTGTGCTGCATTGTGCAGTGCACAAACAATGAGGAAATAGCCAAAGGACAGTGCTTGTGCAAAAAGCTATCCCTTCCTGCACAAAAACTATTGTGACTACACCACAATCACCCTTGCGAAAGGACACAAAAGTGATTGCATTTGTAGTTGGCAGCCACAAGTGTACCAGCACCAAGAGGGGGCAAAACCGTGCCATATATTTGTAAAAATGCCACTTTTCTGCTCTCTCCCTTTCATGCTACGCAGACGCAGTGCAGCAACTTCCCTTGCTAGGCTATGTTGTATGATAGCAAATATACCCCTTATTTTTCTTTTGGAAACATCAGTTTGGGATTTACTTTTTTCAGCCATGACTACAGCCATTCCAGCAATGAAAGATGTCCTCATACTTTTTGGTCGTGGTGGTAGTGTTGTTTCTTCAGGAGTGATCCTCTTATCATTATCTTCCTGTTTAGACAAGGCTGCAGCAGTTATGCTGAGTTGTCAGAAATGGATGAGAGCTTAATGCCAGTGGTGGCACAGATATCTTCTCATCACTGACCTCTTTCTTGACAGAAGCGTGCTTCTTTGGTGCCATATTCTTTGCTATTTCCACTACTAGTCAGCCTTCCCTCTATCTCAACCACGAGAGTGAGACATGACAATACAATGCAAGTCAACATTATTGCACCATTGTAATCATTACAGTATTATAAAAGTCAATCATATTATAAAAAAAATACCTTGTGCCTCTTCAGGCCCAATGTGGTTACTATAGAAGTCAGGAATTTTTTTTTGTAAATAAATAAATAAATAAATACCCAGCGTCCCTCCAGGACTCATTAGCAGATACGGGACGCAGGACGTAGCAGGCAAAAACTGGAAAAAATTTAAATATCAATTATGTATTACAGACTACTACAGTCAGCCAGTAGCACAACTAAATATGTCAGGAAAAATATATTATGAAAAACAAAAAAAATTAACTAAATAACGTTATCTTTTAAAATCAATTCTACTGGAAAATACGTTCTAAAAGTGGAGTAAAATAAGTGATAGTGTAAAACACACAGAAAACACAAACTGGTGGTTGCCATATGGCCAGCAAAGAAAGTGGTATGGGGACCAATGATAAAAGTCAGCCACTGACACACTCTCATGGATCCAGACACAGACACATGACAAAATGGGGTTGCCCTCCAAAGCAAAGAAGAAGGCATAGAAAATATAGACCAATCAAAACGTGCGGGATTGCAGGGAAAGGATTGCACAGATATACATCCAAAATGTGACTGGGCCCACCTGTTGGCCTTTAGCACGCTACCAGTAAAGCAGCACCAATAATACTGACAAATAGAATGGACCAGTGGGAAACAAAGTTTAAAACTGCCCCAACACAAACACCAATGAGTAACAATTACCCCCGCAAAATACTTTAAAAAGTTGAATAAAAACAATTAATCAGCTTTTTCACGAAAAAGACATGCACACTATATGGTGGGCAAGTATATGGGGAAGAACAAAGGAAAATGTTAACATGGGTCCAGACTCCTGAGCCATCCAACCCTAACTACCAACAGGAACATGCAGATAAAAAAATACATTTGTCATGAATACAAGGAAGTACACAAGCTCCTAAAGTCCTATAAAAATCTGTAGCACAGCAGTTGTGAAAATGTGAAAATTACATTAAGAATACACTCAACGATTATAGAAGACTAGGCCCAAAAATTACTATCGTATGAAAACAAACCCAGACAAAGTTTGCATAAACACAAGGAACAAGCATTTACAATGCAACGGGTCTCGCGTTTGCTCATGTTAGAGCTGATAGCGTTGTAAACTCCTAACCCGACTTTTCACCTATCGGCAAAAGTGCATTTATGTACGTAACATGAAAAGGTGCAATTAACTATGTAAAGCGCTCGACTTCTGACAAGCGAAATCGCGCTAGTAAATTAGAGAAAAAGTAGTCCACAAGCCGGACAGAAAACAGCGAGCCTCGCATGTTTTCTGTACTTGGTCGATGCGCTCGAGGAGGGCTAGCCACCGGAAAAGGCATGACGTATGAATGCCTTCGACTAATGAAAGCAAGCAGATTTTATTAGGCAAGGCCACGAACCAATGAAAAACACTGACGTGACGTCAACAGGGCTCCGAGCCCTTTTCTAAATCCTAAAGCGTCTCGCTGCGATACGCATGCGTAGCGCATGCAATGCAGGCTCGACCCTAAAAAGGAGGACATATTCCTAAAGAGTACTCCCACGGGATGCTAAACAAGTAATGAATTTTACAAGAGAAAAACTATGTCTAAGGCATAATAATTAAAGGGCTACATCCTAGAAGTATATAGGATCCCCACCAATAAAAAACTGAGAGGGACAAGAAAGCTATCTAACCAAGAGCAACAAATGACTCTGTGTAGCATTATATACAATGGTATGACTGCCAGCTGGAGCTGCCAGTATCAATACTGGAAAAATGCAGTTAAATCTGCTATTCAGTCCATAATCAATCTTCATCTAGCACATTTAATTCAAATAGCCATATTCCTGCAATACCATCAACAGTACCAAATCTTCACATGCATGTGGATGATACCAAATGGACATGGTCAGGAGAACCAAGCATGAAATGTAGAACATGTTTTCGGCAACATTCACCTATTAATATTGTATGGAATTAAGACACCATCCTAATAAGTGCCAAATGACGTAGGGGGTCATTCTGACCTTGGCGGTCTTTTCGCAAGACCGCCGAGTTACCGCCGCGGTGAAGACCGCCGACCGCGGCGGTATGCCGCTGTGCGCATTCTGACCGCTGGGAGCGTTCCGCCGGAAAACCGCCAGCAGCCACACTGGCGGTCGGTGGGAAAGTGGAGACTGGTCAACTTCCACCGCCACGCCAGCAGAACACCGCCCACAGAATTACGACCCACATTTCTGTGTGGCGGTCTTCTGTTGGCGGTCTTCTGTTGGCGGTCACCTCCCCCTGGCTCCTGTCACCTCCCGGAGGACCAACGCACAAGGTAAGTTGATCGTCCGTGAGGGGAGGGGGTGGGGGGGGTGTTGTGTGATGTGTGCGTGCATGGGGGTGTGCGTGTGAGTGTGTAGAGGGGGTGTGTGAGTGCGTGCATGCGGGCGGGGAGTGCTGCTGTGCCTATGGGCAATGTGTGTAGTTCGGCGGGTGCGCATGTCGGCATGTATGTGTGCGGGTATGTGTCCCCGTTGTGTATGTGTGTGTGTAGGGGGTGTGTATATGTGCATGTTGGGGGTGTGTGCATGTCGGGGTGCGTGTATGTGCATGTCGGGGTGGGGGTGGGGAGGGGGTTCGTACCACCTCTGGGGGGTGGCAGGGGGGTGGAGGGTGTGGGGGGAGGACTCGGGGGGCAGTGGGGGGTGGGGGAGACCCCTATCAGTGCCAGGGAAGGAATTCCCTGGCCCCGATAGTGCCTACCGCCATGGTTCGCATGGCGGTTCCCGACCGCCAGAAACCGCGGCGGTAAGCAGGGTCATGATACCGTTGTCGGTCTTGGGTCGACCGCCGGACCGGAGTGCGCAGACTCCAGCCCGTCGGTCATGACCGCCGTGGCTGTCGGAGTGGGGAAGTGGCGGTCGGTCGCGGCGGTGACCGCCGCGGTCAGAATGCCATTTTTTATACCGCCGGTCTGTTCGCGGTCCGACCGCCGCCTCTCCGCCGACCGCCAAGGTCAGAATGAGGGCCATAATGTCCTAAATGTCACAACTTTATGTACATATTATGATAATTGTCTTGACCTCACAAACAGCCACTGATTCATATTTACATAGCTCACACTAGTTCAACATCCTTATGCCTTATAATAAGGTTTATAACTTGCAGTTTCACCCAATGTCTCTACACCTCTACCATGACTTATAGAGCCATTCAGTTCGACAGTGAATGTCCCTATCCTAATCAGGTTATTGACAGACACAATGCTGTATTCCCAGATCATAGAACAGCCCTGTAAACTTCCAAGTATAGCAGTGGACTATGCTCCAACTGTTTCTGGAGTACTTTCACATTGCTCACATCCAGTTCAGATAATGTTTCCATATTGCATATCATGAATATCTAATTTCGTATTTGTTTTGCGATCATAATATTTGCTAGCAACAGTTATTCGTCATGCAAACCACGCAGTTCCTAGCATTGCCTCACCCCTGAAGTATATGCCATGAAGTAATATAAGGGGGTATGTTTGTTTGTGTAATTGTTATTGAGATTCACTGGATGGATTTTCATCTATTGTGGGTAGCGGGGAATTTGATTTTTCAGTGGTTTAGTTCTGTTTATTTCCCATTGCCCATTGCCTGCCCAGTCATTACGATACCATGAACTGATATTGTATGCTTGCTACATTGAACTCTCATAGATGTCGACATTTGGCAGCCAGAAGAGGACAATGGATTTTGCCCTCCTCATTTAGAACATCCGTGGCCTCAACAACCGGTACCAGAGCAAACTGGTTCTTTCGTACCTCACATGTCATGGTATCAAAATAGCAGTCCTCCTCCAGGAAACCCACTTACTTCCCCGGGATTCCCACTCTTTTGAGTCCACATGGGAAACTCACTGATACTTCACATGCTACAGTTTCTGCTCAAAAGTGGTGTGTATCTCATACATAAGTGTGTCCCCTTTTCCCTCATGAGCAGTGTCACTGACCCCGATGGCCGCTGCTTTTTCTAACAGGTCTTGTAGCAGATAAACGAGTCCTGTTGATCCAAATATGTGCTCCAAATCTTGACCTGCCTTGGTTTTCCCAAGATATCCATACGCACATGAGCCAAACCGAGGTAGACCTTATTATTATGACACTGACTAAATTGGCAGTCTCCACAAGCACTCAAATAAGTAGTAAACCACATGCCTGGAAGACTCTTCCTCATCTTATAGACACTTACGGCCTTACAGATATCTTGCGCAACTGCTACCCCTCCTCATCAGACTGCACCTTTTGCTCCATGCTTCATAATATACAGACTAGGCTATATTACTGACTTCTGTCAGTGCATGCTGGACTCTGGACAGGAGATATTGGACATTTACCATAGTTACTTTCAGATCACTGTCTGGTTTGCCTTCTCCTACGATTCCCATTCAGGGAAGGCCTGGAATGCCACTCGTGCTTCCCCAAGGAAGCACTTAATAACGTTACAATATGATCTGAACTGCACGACTCTATTACTGAGTACTTCACTCGTAATGCAGGAATTATCTTAACCAATGCTACAGTTTGGGAGGCCTTTAAGGCCTACTTAAGGGCAATTAGTATATCTAAACACACTAGCATACTCTGTTTCATAAGCTCTCAACTGACCAAATTTGAGATTGAATAACGACGTATAGACCAGGAAAACTCCCATCTCAACTACAGTCCCCACACTGACATGTGGTCCTTAGGGATGAATTTGAAGATTTGGATGACAGACAGTCTATATTGGGAAACATGCCAGAGGAAGACGGTATTGTGAGAGGATGTGCCAGGGGCGCACTATGGCAGGGCTTCTGTGCCCACATTATCTTAATAACTACATTACAAAACTCACTTCCTCTACAGAAGACAGCATCTCTGACAATCCAGGCACAGTGGTTGAACTTCTATGCAAGTATGCACAGCGATGCTCCTCTCGGGCAACATATAATATGGAGAGTAGCAGAATTACTTTGCTGAAATTGCAATGGTATGGGTTGCAGGCACCCAAACTTTTTAAAGCAAAACCCTTTACTGTGAAGACGGAGTACATACAATAGATGCCCTTAAAGGGTCCAAGACCCCTGGCCTAAATGGGCTCACAAACACATTTTACAAAGCACATAAATATCAACTAGCCCCACATTTTCTCACTTTATACTCTGAATCTGTGGACACTCATATGTTGCCACCCACACTACAGAAAGCAGTACTAACACTTCTTTTAAAACCAGGCAATGATACCCATCTGTGCACCTTTTATCACCATCTCACCCTTCTTATCATGGACAATAAGATCCTAGGTAACGATCTAGCCACTAGATTGTCCCTGCTGATGGAGCAGATTATATCCTCCATACAATCAGGCTTCGTCCCTCACAGGTCCACTTCGTTTAATTTATGGGTGATATTTGCAGTACTAAATAGAATATCCTCCCCCACCCCTGCAGTGCAGCCCTTGTGCATGCCGAGAAGGTGTTTGACTCTCAGGAGGGACACTTCATGAAAGCAGTGCTCTTTAAACTGGGTTTACCCCACAACTTCATCTCCCTGATCATGCTTCTTAGACTGACCTTGTTGCTTGGATACTGGTGAATGGGTCTCTCTCAGATGGCTTTCCTCTGGTCAGGGGGACCAGACAGGGCTGCCCCTGTCCCCTTCCTCTTCATCATTGCAATGGATCCGCTAGTCAGAAATCTTCAGAAAAAGCATATGCATCTTATTGTGCATGTATGCTGATGATATCTTATTGCTCATTCACCAACCTGCTGCCAATCTCCCCCTCTTAATCCTCAACATCCTATGGTATGGTGGCCTCTCCAGTTTAAATATAACCTGGACAAAGTCTAAGCTCTTCCCTCTCTCTGAATACACCCACCCGGTCCCCTGGGTCTACCTCCTAATGTGGTGCACAGATTCCACTAAGTTGACATACATTTGCACAGGGAAAAAGACCAAGGCCCTCATTATGACTTTGGTGGTTTCTGGGCAAGACCATTGTGCAGAATACCACCACTATAACATCAGTGCTGGCAGTACAGTGACTGCTGTAGTACAAGTCGCAAAGTGAAAACCACCCAAAAATAGCCACAAATTCAACACTGCCAGGATCGACGGTGAAAGAAGGACTGTCTGACCACCAGCACGGTCACACCAACACCATCCCATCTGCCTTATGCGTGTCAGTTTTCTACCCAGCGGTCCATGCATGATAGAACACGATTGGCGGTGCGTACCGCCGTGGCTCAAAAAGGTCCCACCATTTTCAGGCAGCAGCACATTGGACAGTTTGACTATACCTTACACCTGAGACACAGATGCAAACCACACACACCTGCACACAGCACTATAAAACACCCCCCCCCACACACACACACAATCCCTTGAGATGCCTATGAACAGCACAAATAGCGATGACCCATAAATACAGATCCTATTCACCACAGGCACCTTCACACTTCAGACTCAGCACATACCACACTACTGCACATTTTGCACTAGGCATACATTACACTCACACAGCAACACCACAACCCACCTTGAGCCACATCCAAACATCCCCACCCCACACTGCACCCTACGTGCACCAGACCCCCCCCACACAACATGACACATCAAAACCACCCACATTTCACTGACAATGAGTTGAGAGCCATGGTAGATGAAATTGTCAGGTTAGAGCCACACCTGTTCGGAGCCCAGGTCCAGCAAACATCATTGGCAGGGAACATGGAGTTATGGCAGAGGATCATAGACAGGGTCAACTCAGTGGGCACACATCCACGCACAAGGGAGGACATCAGGAAGAGGTGGAACAACCTACGGGGCAAGGTGCATTCCATGGCTTCCAGGTACCAGATCACCCTGAACAAGACTGGTGGTGGGCCCCCACTTCCACCCTTGAATTAACATCCTGGGAGGAGAAAGTCTTGGACATCATCCATCCTGAGGACCTGACTGGAATCAATGGAGGGCTTGACTCTGGTAAGTCAACAACATCTCCCTGGCACCAATCACCCCTGCCCAGCACGCGTCCCCACCACCCATCACTCCCTAATGCACCCCATCCTACACTTCTGCACTCCCAGGCACCCTGCACCCCTCCCCTACATGCTACACCACCCCACTGACACCATCCCCACACAGTCACTTCCTAATACACGGATAACAAGTGCAATGCCAAGAACCACAACTCCCACAATGCAACACTCCCCACACATTAGAGGATCACAGTCCCACTTCACAGTAGAACACCTGCATGGAAAACCATACCACATGCCACAGCAACTAGTTGCCTCGACTGCGTATCAACTCATGGAAATGACAGCAATGTTATCCACTATTCTCAGCCCTCAAGGGCACATGGATACAATGGCACAATCTGCATCCCCAATGTCTGCAGTACTGAAGATGTCATTGCCATCACTGGGAAGCAAGTCATATCACACCATGCATCATACGATGTGGCCAACAAGTACATCTCCAAAATGGAACTCACTCCCTTTCCATCCACAGGTCCTGCTTCCACTGCCAACTGATAGAAGATGCCAGGGTCAGACAGCCCTCCCCAGGATGAAGGCCCCAGTGGATGTCTGGACAGGGATGACTTGCATGGCCCATCAGGGATGACTGGTCAGTTCATAATCAGCAACCCCACCATAGACACACCGGACTCCCTCTCCCATGTGGCAACTACACAGCAGCCAGCCTTTCATCCCAAAACCAGTGCCCCAGGGATGGGTCAGTCAGAAGTGTGCCCCACAGTACAGGGGCCAGAGTCAAGGGCACACACCCAAGACAATGAAGGTCCTGGTGCTACTGGGAGTGGGCACACTGTGCCAGGGGCACAGGCACAGGGGGCCAGGGGTAGTGGGAGGGGACCTCTGATGCTACATCCCAACAGAGCCCTCCACTACGGCGGCAGCTCGTGGTATGGAGGTCCTGCCAGAGGACCCGCAGACCACCAGCACCCCGCCCCCTGAAGCTGAGGGACCGCCACGCAAACAGGGACGTACAACCAGACATCTTGCAGGAACCGATGGCAAGACCAACACTACCACCAGGAAGTGACCCTCTCCTGAACATTCTCCCTTGTGTGCTACAGAGACACCCTGTTGACTGTCCACTGTTATCTCTCCATTCTCTCCTGGTCCGCTATACTGGACCCGGACTACCTATAGATGGGCTAACTACACTGATGATTTTACCCACCATGACCTTACTCATCTCCCCTTGCACGTGTCATTCACAAATAAACACTATTGAGCACATATACTGTCTACCTGCTCTATTGTAAGAAATACCATTTACTGTGGCATACAATGTCTAACTGTCAACCCATTGTCCTGCACATGTTTGTGATACTCACAGAAGGGGGAGCAATATGCACCAAGGATGATAGTAGAGCAGGCAGAGGCTGGAGACATGTGTCACTGGAGGTAGCAGGTGATGCAGGAACCAGAGTGCACCCCACAAATGCTCTACACGTAGAACAAGACAGGGACAACAATCACTATTGAATCCAATATGCCCATACAACACACATGCACTACAATTACAAAGTCACAAGGTTGAGATGGCAAGTGCCAGCTTTAACCATATGCCCATGTCAGACCCACATTCCCAAGACAACCATCCCCAATGTTCCTTCCAACACAGCAGACAAAGCTAAACTCAAGGCACGGTTCCACAGTCAGAAAGAGT